>NW_026972109.1:17932500-19132500 GCF_036711695.1 Zophobas morio
TTTCGTTATTTTATTGATTATTACAAATCAATATTCAAAACGACCCAATTCATTTTCCCGAAAATTTGAGAATATAATAATTTTATTCTTAGTATTACACTACATCTATCCCAACTGATATACGTGTCCTTGCAAAAATGTTGATGACGTCATCGCAATTTTTTTTTAAATTCCCACTACAAAAATGTAATGAGAAAAAAAAACACAATAGGCATGCAGTCGTCAAGTTTCCGACAGCGAGGGAAGTACTGTCTAAACTCTTTAGACCAATTTTTTAAAAGTTACTTTGAACCAGGCTAAAAGCATTAAACATGTGTTGTGTTCTGAGGGGGCTTACTAGTAGTAATATATATCTTCAGGATCACGAAATCGTAATAATGTTTGCAATATTTCATCAAATAATGGACAGAAAGGTGCATTAATCTGGTTCATCCATCATTTCTAGCAAAATTAAACCTGGAACCACTATTTTCAACAAAGTATTAAATTTGCACGGATCGATCCTAATTTGCTCAAGTCCATCCAGTATGGATCAAATTTTGTTGCAACTTTAGTGCTCACACTCAACAAATAAAATGCAACATTGACGATTAACCTTAAAAAAGATGTAACCACTTTGACAAATGTCATTTCTAATCCATAACTTTTCCAAATTTCCAGTAGTAAAAAACCTTTTTTCAAAATCTGGTAAATATGGGTCCTATTCAACTACCACATCGCACGTAAGGAAACAACCGTTTCGTCTACTAACACTTAAACCTCTTCAAGAACATTCCAGATATCATCAAATGCACTCTTATTCCTGGTGACGGCGTAGGTCCTGAGCTTATTCTCTCCGTGCAGGAAGTTTTCAACGCTGCTAAAGTCCCTATCACATTTGAACCTCTCTTTTTCTCCGAAGTGAACCCTTCTTTGAGCACCCCACTGGAAACAGTCGCCGAATCGATTCGCAAAAATGGCGTTTGTCTTAAAGGAATAACTGCATATCCTGACTATAGCCGCACCGGCGAACTCCAGAACCTCAACATGAAACTGCGACAAACTCTAGACTTCTATGCTAACGTCGTCCACGTGCAGTCTCTTCCGGGAGTAAAAACAAGACACAACAATCTAGATCTGGTAGTCATAAGAGAACAAACAGAGGGCGAATATTCCGCCTTGGAGCACGAAAGTGTCAAAGGTATGGTAGAGTGTTTGAAGATCGTGACAGCGAAGAAATCACGAAGAATTGCGAAGTTTGCATTCGACTATGCGACGAAGAATAAGAGGAAGAAAGTGACTTGTGTTCACAAAGCCAATATTATGAAGCTAGGGGATGGTTTGTTCTTGAAGTGTTGTGAAGAAATGTCTCTTCTCTACCCCAGACTGGAGTTCAAGTCCATGATTATCGATAACTGTACCATGCAACTGATCACAAAGCCGGAACAATTTGATGTGATAGTTGTGCCCAATTTGTATGGGAGCATTCTTGATAATTTATGCTCGGGATTGGTTGGAGGCGCAGGAGTGGTGGCTGGAGCTTCGTACTCAGCAAAGAGTGCCGTGTTTGAACCGGTAACGTCCCACATATTTACTGTCGCAACCGCAGTAGTCACTTTCGTCTACTATATATTGTTACAGGGTGCCCGTCATACTTATTCGGAAGCTGTTGGCAAGAATGTAGCTAATCCCACTGCGATGCTTCTGTGCTCTGTACTCCTTCTGCGTCACGTCAATCTTACTTTTTACAGTGAGATGATTAGTAATGCTGTGAGAAATGTTTTGAAAGAGGGAAAAATACGAACTAAAGACATTGGGGGCCATTCGAGCACTCATGATTTCACAGGCGCTGTTATTAATAAATTACAACTTACACCACCGAAGACCAAAGGTTGAGAGACTTCGATTTTTTTCTACTTTGAAGACAAATATACGACAATATTAAGCGAAAAGAATACGAATACTGAACGTCGGTCACAAACAAACGTGTATTTGTAAAACACAATAAAATTTAGTGACATTGTATTCAACAGTTGGTAACACATCTTTAACTGATCATGATTATTACACAGGGTAATACATTCTGATTTGTTAAAATGTTATAACTTTACTATACTAGATTTTTGAGGCATCCTATGTAAGAATTAAAAGAAAACATGGATTGAGGCACCAATAAAGGAGCAAATTATACTGTACATATTGAAGTTATCAAGTTTTTTCAAAAACATTAATACCAACGTACATTTTTTAATATTTTAGCAAAAATATAGTACATGTATAAGAACAAAACTGAGGGGCGGATTTATAAACAAGAATAATATTTTATAAAATTTTAATAGGATTTATCTACCTAGTAATATTTTGAGATCACATCATCAAATTTTTGGTGGAGATGGCAAATTTGTTGGAAAACCTAATTGAAATTTAAATTGATGTCAAATTGTGTCTATCACGGCATCTGTTTAAATAAACGTGAAAAGTGAGTTTACAATTTTCAAAATTTTTCAAAAAAAAAAGTTAAAATGAGTTCAATCGACTAAGACCTTAAATTGTAGTCTTTCGGCAATTACAAATCCGAAACTGCCATTACGTCATTATTCAAATAAATGTGAAAAAAAACAATTTCCAAATTTTTTGCAAAAAAATGGTTACAGTGGGTTCAACCTACTGAAAATTGGCATCAAATTATAGAAAATCTTTCGCTAATTATGGTTAAAATGGACTCATTCACCCGAGAATTGGTATCAAGTTGTAGATAGTTTTTCACCAGTTACGAATCAGAAGTTGCTGTTACTACATCTGCTCAAATAAACGTAAAAAGTGAGTATACAATTTTCAAAATTTTTCCAAAAAGTGTTTACAATGGGTTCAATCGATCGAGATTTAGTGTTAAATTCTAGATAATTTTCCGATAGTTACAAATTCCGAAATCGCCATCACGACTTTATTCAAATAAACGAGAAAAATGAGTTTACAATTTTCAAATTTAAAGAAAAAAACTTGTTAAAATGGGTTCAATCGACTAAGACTTTCTGTCAAATTGTAGAAAATCTTCCGTCAATTACGAATCCGAAGTCGCCTCGACGACATCTATTCAAATAAACGTGAAAAATGAGTTTACAGTTTTCAAAAATTTTCCAAAATAATGATTAAAATTGACTCATTCGCCCGAGAATTGGTATGAAATTGTAAATAATTTTCCGCCAAATACGAATCAGAAGCCATTGTTACTGCATCTCCTCAAATAAACGTGAAAAGTGAGTATATAATTTTCAAAATTTTTCCAAAAAAGTGATTACAATGGGTTAAATCGATCGAGATTTGATGTCAAAATGTGGATCATTTTCCAATAATTGCAAATTCCGAAATCGCCTTCATTCAAATAAACGTGAAAAATGAGTGTACAATTTTCAAAATTTTTCCAAAAAAATAATTAACATGGGTTCAGTTGACTACGAATTTGTGTCAAATTATATATAATCTTCCGCTAATTACGAATCCGAAATCGTTATCACCAGTTGTATTTAAATAAATGTCAAAAATTAGTTTATAATTTTCAAACTTTTTCCAAAATAATTGTTAAAATGGACTCATTCACCCGAGAAATGGTATCAAGTTGTAGATAATTTTCCGCCAATTACGAATCAGAAGTTGCTGTTACTACATCTGCTCAAATAAATGTGAAAAGTATACAATTTTCAAAATTTTTCCAAAAAAGTGGTTACAATGGGTTCAATCAATCGAGATTTGGTGTCAAATTGTAGATAATTTTTCGACAATTACAAATTCCGAAATCGACCTTTATTCCCATAAACGTGAAAAATGAGTTTACAATTGTCAACATTTTTCAAAAAAAAATAGTTAACATGGGTTAAATTGACTCAGAATTGCTGTTAAATTATAGATAATCTTCCGCTAATTACGAATCGAAAGTCACGGTAGCGTTATTTATTTAAATAAACGTAACAATTTTCAAATTAAAAAAAAACTTGTTAAAATGAGTTAAATCGACTGAGACTTTCTGTCAAACTGTAAAAAATATTCCGTCAATTACGAATTCGAAATCTCTATCAGGATTTGTATTTAAATAAATGTGAAAAGCGTATTTATAAGTTTCAAAATTTTTCCAAAATAATGGTTAAAATGGACTCATTCACCCGAGAATTGGTATCAAGTTGTAGATAATTTTCCACCAATTACGAATCAGAAGTTGCTGTTACTACATCTGATCAAATAAACGTGAAAACTGAGTATACAATCTTCAAAAATTTTCCCAAAAATCGTTAAAATGCTTAAAATGGTTCAATCAACTAAAATTTGGAGATAATGTTCTGTCAGTTTATAAATCCGAAGTCTACGACATGACACTTCGTCAAATAATCGTGAAAAGTGACTACACAATTTTCAAAATGTTTCCAAAAAAATAGTTAACATAGGCATTGACTGACTATTAGACTTATGAATCCGAAGTTACGGTGGCGATATTTATTCAAATAAAGGTGAAAAATTAGTTTTTGCACTCATGATCTTTTTTGATGGCTTTCGTGCATTCACCAGGGTGCGGGAGTTCGAACTTCCCGCACACGTGCATTTAACTTCCCGTTGCCATGGTAACCTTAAAATACTCGCGTAGTGTCAACATTGTGATGTGTTGACGGCGCCATTGTTTATAAATAACTCACAGTTAATTTCTTCAGTTTAAAGGTTTATTCGTTGCAAAAAATATTGTACACAACACGTTCGTGAGCCTGCTTCCCGCATTCACGCAAATGCGGCACTCCCTTCGGTCGTGCCGCAAACAAGCGTTCATGCGGGAAGCAGGCTATCCCGAACTAGTTGTGTAAATTACTATTACAATTTTCAATTTTTTTTTTAATCTGGTTAAAATGGGTTAAGTCGACTGAGGCGTTGTGTCAAATTGTAGAAAATCTTTCGTCAATTTCGAATCCGAAATCGCCTCCAGGACATCTATTCATATACAGGGTTAGTCACGAGAGAATTACTTCTGAAAATTATTTTTACGCAACCCAAAATACGAATACCATGTACCATTTGATACTAACTGAATTTAAAATGAAATGCTTAATCCATGATTGCTTTGAGTTTGACAATCTCATTTTGACAATTGTGGAAAAGGAGGTTACGCGAGTGTCAATGGTGGTACCGCAGCCAGTCGGAAATCTCCTCCGGCGCCGCTAATAAATTTGTCAGTGTGCCTCTTGATCTTTTGCAACCGATTAATCACGAGAAAATTATTTCTAAAAATTCCTTTTACGGCATTTTATTCAAAGATTACAACACAAACTCAAACAAGTAAGTAAATAATTTAACTACTAATCTGTTGAAAATGTTGGGCATTTTGGGGGGATGCTACGGCTTTTTTGTAAATGGATGGCCGAAGAAGTCCAGAGGTTGCAGATTTGCATTTCGAAGAGGCTCTAGGTGACGCAGAGATGGCGAATTAACACATGCACATTAGCGGGGGACAACATTGGTAGAGCACTTACGGCTTCAGTATAGCCCAGATTGATCTGACTGTATGTCGTCGATCCAATGGGGCTCTAGAGGCGAGTCAACGATGAAAAAAATGTTAAAAATTAATTAACGTCAAAGTGACACTGCCAAAGTCAAAGCAATCATGGATTAGGCATTTCATTTTAAATTTAGATAATATCAAGTGGTACAGGGTATTAGTATTTTGGGTTGCGTAAAAATAATTTTCAGAAGTAATTCTCTCGTGACTAACCCTGTATAATATCCCGAGTGCATGTCAAATTGCCAACAATTTAATTTGCTCGAGTGCACGAAGTGCACGAAAGAAAATTAGGAGGCAATTTGACATGCCACGAGGGGTGTTCAAAGAACTATTTCCCGAACCAACTTCTTGTAAACAGCCCCACCCACTTTTATTTTGACGAATTGCGAAAATAGCAAGCCAAAATAAAAATTAAGTTGCTGAACCCATAATCTAACATTAAAATCAAATTGTTGTGGTGCGTCGTATCTAATAGAAACAACAGAAACAATAACAATCCGTAAACAAACATTAATTTTGTGTGTAAAATCATTACAAAAATGTGCGATCGTTTTGGAATCAGTTCTGTGCACGAAATCGACAAAAATATTGCAAATCTGGTTCCCCTGAATACCCAAAAATCGAGGTCTTCAGCTTGGAAACAATTTGAGAGTTTCTGCAGTGAAAGGAAATATTGTTTAAATGGAGACACAAATATAAAAGAATTGTCCAGGATAATGAAGGACTTCGGATTTAATATGAAGAAGCTAAATGGTGAAGACTATAAAGAGGAAGTTGTAAAGACTATGTGGAATACTGTGGCTAAACTGTTGCAGAAGAAATATTACGAAGAATATAGGGTATCGTTTGATCCGTTCACAGACGTCATATTTTCAAGCGCCCGAAAAGCACATGACGCAAAACGAAAAGAACTCCAGCGTGATATTGATAAAAGAAAACGTAGTGCAGCTAGTTTAACTCTCGAGGAACACGAGAACATTGTTGGTCTTTGGGATGAAGAAACACCAGACGGTCTGCAACGAAAATTTTATCACATAGCAGCATATGAACTTGCTTGGCGCGGCGGGGAAGCGGCTAAATGTTTGGTTACGTATTTCAAGGAAAAAAGAAATAATATTGGCGAGTTAACTGGACGTATAATCTACGATCCTATTTTTGAAAAAACAGCACAAGGTGGAGCCGGACGACTGTGCGAAAAGAAGTGGTTAACGAATAATCTGAAAAACTCTGATCGTTGTCCAGTTAGGTAGGTGTAATTTTGATTTTTTCAATAATTAGATATTAATGCAATTTATTTACTTACAGATTGTTTAGCAAATTGATGGACAAAAGAGGCAAAAATATTACCACTGATCGATTGTTTTTAACAGTGAATCCCTTATGGAAGAGTGCACATTCTGTTGGATTCTTTAAAAATTGCCCTATTGGAAGAAACCAAATTTCTACATGGACTAAGTCTGCTGCCCAGAAAATAGGATTGGATACGAAGAAAATTAAAATCACAAATCACTCCAATCGATCTACTGTGGTTTCTTGTTTAGCTAAAGCTGGTGTGGGAGAGCATCAAATAACTAAAATTAGTGAACATTCTAGTACCTCTTCAATTAAATCTTATTTATAGCTGGATAGCGACCATCATGTTACCTTAGTTGATTGTATGAGGCAAAATGAACAAGAAGAAACAGTAGGAGATAAGCCAGAGGAAAGTAAAAATTCCAAATATGTATATAACAATTGTACAATCAATAATTATTATAAATAAATTTTGTAAAATTATAAAATTGTGAAATTCGTTCATTAAGAAAAATTACCAAAAATTATCGGTAATTGCACTAGTGCAATTACCGATAATTTGCACTAGTGCAATTACCGATAATTTGCAAAATTATCGCCTAATTCGATTCTGATTGGTTGATTTATTTAAATTCAAGGCTTCTTATTAGCTTACATGATGTGAGGGAAATAGTCAAATCTAACTATCTATTAGTTTGTTGTGAAATTTTAGATATAATACATATTTAAAAAATATCCCGTAGCTGCTAAAACATTAAATACAATTTTCTTTTCATCCCCACCAAAAATATGATGACGTCAGCCCAAAAATTTTGCTAAATTAATCTTATCTTAAATGTACGAAATAATATGGGTCTATACTTGTGGTTTACGCTTAATCCACCACTAAAACTCAAAATGGTAACAAGTAACACAAAATTGAATATTTTACCTTAGAAACTACGACACCAATTATTCTGGGAATTTGTGCACTTTTTAAAGTAATCATGGACATAGTAAATTGCTAATCGCATTTGTTTGTTTTTCCTGTTCAAATCGTGCTTTCGAACATACAGTTTTTTATACATAGACTCCTGTTTTTAGAGTTAATCATAGAGGTGTCTCAAAAAAAAGTGAAAGAAGAAAAATCTCGGAAACCGACGGTGTTTTGTTTTTGAAAGAGCTTAAAAAATTGCGGATTTTTAATATATTTTTTTAACATGTGACAGAATCATCTTAGAAGTATTTTGTATTTTATTTTAAATTATTAGCTGTATATGAAATATCTTAAAAAAAATAATTCTCGTAGAGTCAGATGTTATAATTTGTCTAAGAAACTGAACCCGTTTTATTGCTTGTGCCACAAAAGCGATGAATGTTCTTTTTAAATAATATAATAATAACTTTAGATTTCAAAAACGCCAAAATAATAGCTATTTATTATACAAGTGTTTTATAAGGCGAATAAGTCGCGAAAGAAATGTTTAGCCACGAGAGCTTGCTCGAGTGGCCTAATTTTTCTTAAACGACTTATTTGCTGTTAAGACACGTGTGTAATACATAGTTTTATCCAACACCTCCTTCAGTAACAGTACTTAAAGCATCATGAAAATCCCAAAAATTCAATATCGTTAAAAGCTGGTAGCCTATGAATTGGTTACCGTGTGGTTGCCACGAGAAATTGTTTGTTTGCGTCAAATTGAGAAAATTTTTGAAAAAGAAAACGGCTTCTGCACTCGTCATATTGATCCAAATGGAAAGAAAACGTGCTCTTCCGGAAAGTATTGCGAAAGATGTTGAAGAAGCCACATCGAGTTTGTTACTAAAGAAATCCAGAGACGCTTATTACAAGGAATTAAATTACTTCAATAACTGGAAGCAAGAAAATAATGCTTCTGGTGTAAGCGAAGCGTCAGCTAAAGAGTTGCGGCCTCTTCAATGTGGACAAAATATTCCATGTTAAGAGCGCCATTAAAGCTTCACGAAAATGCTGATATTTCGCAATATGGCAGATTGATCGCTTTTTTGAAGAACGAATCTAAAAATCACAAGCCAAAGAAAGCAAAAGTTCACAAGACTACGTTGAAGAGTCAATTTCCAGCAAAAATGATTATTGCTAAAAAGATCCTGGGTGAAAATTCGAGAGCGGAAAGCAATGTTGAGAGTGAGAAGACAGTCACTGTTGAAATTGAGAAGACAAAACCAAACGAACGTGGGAACAACATTGAAGTGACAAACAAAGAAGCAAATAATGTTTTATCTCTCAATATAAATATTAATCTGAAGCTGGACAAATGATTCATATAATTCTAATTTTATGTATTAAACTTCTTTGTGTACAATAAATTGTTCAATTTTCTCTAAACTGTTTAATTATGAAAAAACAGTTTAATTATAAATTCATAATTCTACTAGTAACTTATGGGCCTTCTAATGTGTTCAAAATCGGCAATTTTATGACCTTATAATCAAGAGGTGTTGGATAAAAATTTAAATTACATTCTCCACTAGCGCGCCATCTACCAAACGTCGCCTTAATTTCGAGCTTCAAACACAGAAACCTGCGGTACATCCAGTAGTGACAAAAGAGAAATGCAAAAAAGCTTCAAAATGGCTGCCTGACTACCTGTAAACTTGTGTTTTTTACCCATAATCCGTAAACAAAACGTTTATTTTGCTAAAAAAAATTTTGAAAACACCAACATTGTAAACAGTTTTAGTGATAACATCGTCTGTGATTTTATTTGTGGCGGTTTTATTCACGATAAGTTTTTTAAATACCTGTGTCAATGCACTGATGTTGAGTACAGTCTGCGTTAAAAAATCCAGGTAAGAATTTAAATCATCACACGAATAAATTTTCAAAAATACCGTGTATAATTTATTGAAAACGTCACAAATTTAAATTAAAAGAAAACAAAGAGAAACGCAATTAACGTCAAAATTTGTAAAATTCATTCATTCAAGTTCAATGAATTCCTTTATGCAAGCCCAAAAAACAACATTCCTTCGAGCTAACTAAAAAATGTGCACTTTATTAATCAGCATGCTTGTTTTTATAAAAACCATTCAATTCTTAATTAAATCATATCAGTTTTCAAGGCTGCTTCATTACGCTTAATTGAGCCAGTCTTGATACGAAAACCTGCAATAACGAAAGTAAATAAAAGCTTGAAACGAGCATTTAATGAAGCTGCGATTCTTTTAATTAAATTTGTTTTGAAAACAAGGTTCAACTAATCAGAGATGAGTCACCAGTTAACTCAAACGAAACCCTGCAACGTTTCATCCCCCACATGTTACAGAGGGGTAAAACACCTAGGCCATAGAAATTTTTACGGTCGATACCGGCAAAACACCACTCAAAAAATAAAAGTTTGAGAGGTACTTGGAAAGCTTCTTTCTGGAAAGCCTTTGTTTTTACACCACCCCTCACATAAAACCGTTGTATAATGAGTTTTATTGCAGGCGAAATCCACTCCTGCTTTATCGTATGTAGTACAGTTTGCGAATTAGCGCCAAATGCATCGTGCTTTAGTGGAAATTTAACTCAGTTTGTGATAAGTGAGGACATTTTCGTAACACATTATTGTTTTGTTTTGTACTAGAGATGTATTAAGTTTCGAAAATGTCATTTTAACAGAGTGTTCTTTGTTTACTACTTTGCTTTGATGTCTCCGCTTGGAAAGTAAGTTTCAAACTTTTGATCTCGAGGGACGGATATATATTTATTTTTTTTTTTTTTTGGTTGTTCAAAGCAACTGGAAAAATAGCTTTGAAAAAGTTTTAGTCCATTAATATTTGCCTGATGGTCACAGGACATATCCGGAAAGTAATTAATTACCAAAGACAGACTTTCCTCTCGTTTGCACTTTGAAGCCACTCATCAGCGCCAAGTTTATGTATTTACTTTTATAATGGTTATACCTATCAGCGAAAATCCAAATCTTTTAAAAAATTATTCTGTAATCACTGCTTTCGGGACAGGTTTAATGAATATCGCAAGTGAGAGTGGAGCTTCAGAGAGAGAGCTCGAAGAAGAACTGTTTTTTTTTACGGCACATATATCTTATAAACGACACACTAGGAATGAAAAATGGTATTTTCTTTCTTTCTGGTACAAGAGCGATAACTGTAACTGCCACTTTTCCAGACCATAATCCAATACGTTAACATTTATTAATGTTACGTGTACTATTTGTAAATTATAAACATTTTAGCTGGTGCAGCTAACGATCTTGTGAAATTCCTTGTTGATTTGTGGGTATTACAATAATTTAAAGTAGGGATTAGTGAACACTGACTTTCCAAAAGTGTTGTAGGAAGCCCTTCATAAACCGTTCAGGGATATAATAGCGATGATTTGTATTATAATAACCCTGGCCTTGTGTGTGTCTTTGCACATCGAATTCATGGAATCTATGTCTCTTTCAAGCAACCAATAAACTTACGCGGATTATTGGGGCTTCCAGTAAACACGTGGAAAAAAAAACCCAATGTTTACTAATTCCTGGTGTCTGCTTTATAAATATAACCTGTATACAAAACTTTGTTAAGACATTACTATCAGTTCAGGGATTATAGAACATTACCAGAATTAATTTGTTTATCTAATAATTTGATTGTGTCATCTCGATAAATTATTAAATAAGTAGTTGTTAAAAAATCCTCTTCGAGATTGAGTGTTGATTGTGTTTGAAGAGTATACTTTTTACAGAGTGTTCTTTGTTTACTACTTTGCTTTGATGTCTCCGCTTGGAAAGTAAGTTTCAAACTTTTGATCTCGAGGGACGGATATATATTTATTTTTTTTTTTTTTTGGTTGTTCAAAGCAACTGGAAAAATAGCTTTGAAAAAGTTTTAGTCCATTAATATTTGCCTGATGGTCACAGGACATATCCGGAAAGTAATTAATTACCAAAGACAGACTTTCCTCTCGTTTGCACTTTGAAGCCACTCATCAGCGCCAAGTTTATGTATTTACTTTTATAATGGTTATACCTATCAGCGAAAATCCAAATCTTTTAAAAAATTATTCTGTAATCACTGCTTTCGGGACAGGTTTAATGAATATCGCAAGTGAGAGTGGAGCTTCAGAGAGAGAGCTCGAAGAAGAACTGTTTTTTTTTTACGGCACATATATCTTATAAACGACACACTAGGAATGAAAAATGGTATTTTCTTTCTTTCTGGTACAAGAGCGATAACTGTAACTGCCACTTTTCCAGACCATAATCCAATACGTTAACATTTATTAATGTTACGTGTACTATTTGTAAATTATAAACATTTTAGCTGGTGCAGCTAACGATCTTGTGAAATTCCTTGTTGATTTGTGGGTATTACAATAATTTAAAGTAGGGATTAGTGAACACTGACTTTCCAAAAGTGTTGTAGGAAGCCCTTCATAAACCGTTCAGGGATATAATAGCGATGATTTGTATTATAATAACCCTGGCCTTGTGTGTGTCTTTGCACATCGAATTCATGGAATCTATGTCTCTTTCAAGCAACCAATAAACTTACGCGGATTATTGGGGCTTCCAGTAAACACGTGGAAAAAAAAACCCAATGTTTACTAATTCCTGGTGTCTGCTTTATAAATATAACCTGTATACAAAACTTTGTTAAGACATTACTATCAGTTCAGGGATTATAGAACATTACCAGAATTAATTTGTTTATCTAATAATTTGATTGTGTCATCTCGATAAATTATTAAATAAGTAGTTGTTAAAAAATCCTCTTCGAGATTGAGTGTTGATTGTGTTTGAAGAGTATACTTTTTAAAAATAATTAATTAGTAGATTCATTTTATCGATTGCCTCAGGTTCATCTGATTTAGTAATAATTAGTATGCTATTGTAAATTCTAAAATTAATACATTTGTCCCCACCCAGAATATGATCAATTAATCAAATCCTCGCAAATGCTACTTTAAAGTTGGTTAATTTATTTTATTATTATTATAAAAACATTAATGGATATAATCTCTTCACGAGTTTGTCCTCTATTATACGATTAAACATTTAAGTCAATTTGTTCTATTAAAGTAATCCACAATATTGTTTTTAAGTTAAAATTTTAAATGAAAAAAAGTTACGTCTTCTTATAACTGAAGTCGTAACCTTGTGGCTGTTCCATCTTATATTAAATTTCCTCAGATTTTTTTTTATCGGGTGTTTAAAATCCATTTGAATTTGTAAGTTTGTTTTCTCAAAATTTGTATATCGGGTGATTTTTAAAAATTTCAGCGCCAGTTGGCCATGCCGCTTACGTCAGCCGTTTGAATTCCACAGCTGACGTACGCGTCATGGCCAACTTTTAAAATTTAAAAAACCACACGGTCCTTTATGTCAGGATGATCCATATTTAAATAGGAAAATTTAATGTCTCAAATGATTTTTTTCGATGTTTCCAGCTTTTTTTAAACAGATAATCTACAAAACTATCGGACCAATTGTTGTCAAATTTTGAATGTATATTAGGAATATCATGTAGATGATAAAATGCTGACAAAAATTTGTCTAATCATCCCCACCACCAATGCGATGACGTCATCTCCAAAATTTACAATAGTATATGTTATTTAAATTTTATAAGAGCACATACTCCTCCATCTCTAGTTTATGAATCCGTGTTTATATTATGTAACAACATTTTACAATTTTACTTTGAAATTGCAAAACGAATTGTTCTAAAATGTTGCAAATGTTTTAAGGTTACCAGAAACATATAAATCGTTAATCAAAATGTATCTGTTTATATAAATCCTACATGAAATATGCAAAAATATGAAGTCTTTACTTGTGATTTATTTTTCCCTTCATATTTTTTACTTCTAATACAGAGTACGACTCAATTTATTTTATTGATTCAATCAGGGACGGCTCACTCCATTTCCACGAAAATTTAGGAATATTATATATTGTTATTATTATAGTGCTCCTATCCAAATTAATACTAGTGTCTTTGCAAAATTTTGTAAAGAACAAGTCCATCGGCCGAATTGCCACTTTCATATTTTCTCGACCTCTAGATTACGAAAAAAGTGGTCTCCCGTTTCCGTCTGTCTGTCTGCCTGTCTGTCTGGTGTCTATATCCATTTTTATTAGACAAGTAATCTCTGAAATTACTGGACCGATTGTTCTCAAATTTGGTATGTACGAGGTAAGCGCCAAATATTCTCGGCCTAACAAAGAAAGAGACCTGATGGAAAAAAATTAAATATTTATATTTCAACATAATCTCTGTTAACTTCAATACATTCAAAACTACGTTCAACTAACAGCTCTATCCGTTTAAAAAAATTATTTGAATCTTTATCACTAAAATGATGTAGTACTGCCGTTTGCACTTCTTTATCCGTCCCAAACGTTTTCCCTGCAAGTCGTTTTTTAACTTAGAGAACAGTTAATAATCGTTCGAAGTTAAGTCAGTACTGTAGGGTGGGTGCTCAAGTTACTCGAAGTCACAGGCCCCTATAGCAGCTTGAGAAAGACATGCGGTATGAACGGGCGCATTGTCATGAAGCAATCGAACGCCTCTTGCTAATTTTCTCGGCCTTTTTTCCCAAATACGTTCTCCTAATTTATGCAATAAGTAACCATAATATGTAGCGTTGACAGTGGTATTTCATCCTTTAAAATTAATCAACAACATGCCTTTACAGTCCCAAAAAATTGTGGCCATGATTTTTTTGGAAGATTGATTCGTCTTCAAGGGTTTCTTACCCCATGCGAAATAACTGTAATCATTTTTTTTAGTAAAATGTGAAGGACAAGCTTCAGCAAACACAAAAACCATCCTGCCCTTAATACCCTTTAGAGCAATTCCATCTTTTGCTAAGAATTTTATTGCCGTTCGATTTTCAATTTTAAACAGGCATGATGAGTCCATAATTTTTCAAAGATTACTCCTCAAATGTATCAAAACTAATGGGCAGTAGGGCTTGAAATTTTACACACATACTGCGGGGACCCTCTAGTCTTCTATGAGTTGTACAAATTTCCCGATGAGCAATCGCAAATATATCAGGCCGAGAATATTTGGCGCTTACCTCGTATATTAGGAATACCATGTAGATGGTTAAATGCTAACTAAAATTTGGCTAATCATCCCCACCACCAATGGGATGATGTCGTCTCCAAAATTTATAATAAAAACTTTTTTAAAATTGTACAAAATAAGATACTTCTGCACTTGTGGAGTGTGAATACGTGTCGAATTTTCTCCCCAGACATCCAGAATTTTTGAAAAAAATTCAAAAGTGAATAACAATATTTTGTAATATAAATTTGAAACTGTAAAACCGAATGCTCTGAAATCTTCTAAATATTTTAAGGTTATCGTAATCATGGTAAATTGTTAAGCAAAATTTATTCGTTTATCCCCTCCCAAAAAATTGATGACGTCATCTCAAAATATTGGCGAGTAAATCCTATCCAAAATATACAAAATATGATGAGTGTATAATTGTGATTTATCATTGCATTAAAAGTTTTTAAATTTCTTATATAGGGTATAATGAAAAAGTCAATTTATTTTATTGATTAAATCAGGAACGGCTCACTCCATTTTCCCGAAAATTTGGGAATACAATACTGTTATTATTAATATTACACTGCACCTATCACAGTGATATACGTGTCTTTGCAAAAATGTTGACGACGTCATCACAAAGTTTTGTTAAGGGAAAACTCATTTGGAACGTACGCCCAGCACGCTCCGTTACATTTACTTTAACGTTGCGTCCATATCTTTATTTTAACTTATAAGTTTTCTCAAAAAAAAATAAAATTCGTATAATCAAATTTTATAATTTTTCGAAAATACGGGATATGTTAACTTATAGAGGGTCTCATAAAAAAATAAGATTTGCAGAATCAATTTTTGTAATTTTTCGAAAAAGCTGGATACAAATATTTTATGGTACTGCAGGGGCGAGGAAAGTTCTATCGAAATAACCGTCGACCAATTTTTTTGATCAGGGACAGACTGATTTAATTTAAAATTTTTGTAGTGCGGTTTTAATTAAGGACGGAAAATATGTTAACACTAACCAAAATTTGAAGTTGTGCTCTAATTATTCGTCACACAAACACATCAAATAAAATGGTAACAGCTCTGCAGGCAGCACGACTTCACAAGTAGAACTGATACCTTTTTGTTGTGCAGTTTTTCGAGATCAGAGAGTGTTATTGTTAAGTAGTCAATAGCACCCCCCCAATCCCTTCGCCACGGGAACGCAAATTTCAATTATTATTTTATCATTATTAAATATCGCCGGGCACATTCTCTATTTTCAAGAAAATAGGGGGTCTCATTCTTAATTTGATGAATAAACAATTCTGTGATGTGATTAACATAGATAATACTAATAGGCCATTACCAGTGCAAGACAAAAAAACATGGCCATTGGTCCGATGGACTCGATTACTAGATTTCCTTAGCTTACGCTCGGGAAGTCAAAATTGTTTTGATGTGAATCAGTTTGTCGCCTCAAAACAGGGGACTAAAATTATTGATACAGTCACAATCGAACAGGTTGTTTTGAATATTATCATACGTTTTCGGAAAGTGGGGCAATTTCATTCAAATAAAAATTGCTGTGAAGTCATAAATATAGATACTACACAATGCGACAGACAAAAAAAAACGAAAAGCCAAGTTTGGAATCGAACGCGCGATGTCCGGTCCGTATTTCTCACGCTCAACCACTAGGCCACGACCGGGATGCCTTATGCTAATAGTAAACTACTATTATACCATGCATTATGTTTTTGCAAAAATTTGGACGGTTAGGGAAAAACTCAAAGCGGATTCGTAAACCACACTTATAGGAGTATAATTTTTGGAAGTAACGTCATCAAATTGTTGGTGGGGATGATTGGCAAAATTTTTCTACATGATGCTTCTACTATATGTACAAAATTTGACAGCAATCGATTCAGCCGTTTTGGAAATTACGTCTCTAATAAAAATGGGTACAGACAGACGGAAACGGGGGAGTGCTTTTTTCGTACTGTAGGGGTCATGAAACGTCGAGAAAAATAAAAGGGGTCATTCGTCCGATGGACTCGATTACTATATGTCCTTAGCTTACGCTCGGGAAGTAACAAATATTAACAGAGTGTGTTTTCGTATTATAATGCATTCGAAGAAGGCAGTGGCAGCGTATGGGTGATTACCTGATTATGATTAAAGTATGACACATTAATGAATTCTCTACAAGTTTTTTTCTTACACCGCGATTGGTATTATCTATATTGTTTTTCTAACCAACTGGATTTTTTTAATTGTGCTTCAGAGGCCAGAGGAATTCTGTTTAAAACATAACATCAATGTTTTCAGATTCATTATGATGTATAGTTTTGGAAATGTCTTTATACCCTATAAAATTTATTTTATGAGTACAACTACCTGCTAAATGTTCTCCTACAAATTCGGATGCACTGGTATGAGCCATAAATATTTCTTACCATTGTACTACTGTCCGTCTCATTATTGTCAATAAAATTGTATAGGGTACAATGAAATTTCCAAAACTATAGATCCAACCAATTTTATCTAATATTATATTTAACAGAATGGTTCAAACTAGTTTGCAATTTGACTAAATAAATGTATTTATAATTAATTTGAAAATAAAGCCATTTTACAAAAAATCATCGCAAGTTCTTGAACACATATCTCGGAAGGAATCAAATTTTAAGCAGACTTTTTAAATTCCAAAATTGAAATATAGAAACTTTATTACCAGATATTACAACGACGCTTCAAAAATTTTGACGTTTTAGTAAGACACATGAAACCAATTTCATATACAGCTGGTTTCACAAAAAACGGGAAAAATGGCAGTGACATGAACGTCATATTCCCATTGCTTTTCATTGATCTATGAGAACCTGATTTGCTCATCTTTTCCCGTTTTTTGTGAAACCAGCTGTAGATATACACATTTTGGAAGAAAAAGCGCAGTAAGAGTTCACAATTTAAAAAAGACCATGTTAAAAATAATCATAGCATCTGAAATTTAAGAAATTCCGAAGAAATTTTATCGCTCCATTGTAAATTTTTTGCCTTACTACCAGTTCAATCGCCTTTCCAACCAAACCAGCTATTTAAATTTAAAAACCAATACACTTTCGCCTTCGCCAATCACCAGAAGAATTCAGAAAGGATGCGGTCAGCGCTTCTTTCTTACGAGATTGATCCGACATGTTTTTATAGCTGTTGAATCTTTCATTCAGTGGATGCTTACCCAACCTTATCGTATGTTAACCGAAATCACCTGCTTTGAATATCAATGCGATGGTTCAAGAATACAAAGACAGTAAAATATTCATTTACTCATTACTGATTTGCACATGAAAAATTCCTTCACGCTATGTGACAAGATAAATCCTGATGTTGGCTTTTGTTGAGAGATATGACATTTCGTGTATTCACAGCATTTCTCCATAAATGAAATTTATTGTTGTGTCGTCAAGGGTGATAATTCGAAATGTCAAAGGAAGGGTGCACAATATAGAAAAGGGAATAATTAAGAGCGCTATGTGTTATTTGTATGAAAAGATTTGTATTTCCATTTGGGTTGAATACGTTTGAGGCAGCAATGGACAAGTTTATTAATGGAGGAAATACAGAGGTTGTTAATTTATTTAAATTAGATGAATGTCGGTTTATTAAGTATTGGATAACTATTAATTAATTCTATTTACAATGACCTTGCTCTGTTCAGTGCTCAACTTTATTCAGTGGCACGCTTCACTGAGGTCAACCCTGATTTAATCGCACCTGAAAATTCTAGTTTAAACCGAGTAATAAATTGCACTGAATATTTTTCGTATCATTTACGTCACGTTAAATTTAATATCAAAATGTTGGTAAGTTTCATAATACATGTTTTCTTTTTTATTTCGGCAACATAAACCTACCCGAGCGTAACGTTATGCATAAGAGCTACCGCTTTCCGTAAGAAGATACTTCCTGTCTGAACGCCATACCGTATATAAATAAAAATCAACCAGTTTGCAATGAAGCTGGAAAATTTACGATAACTGCAGTGAAATCCATCGTCTGCTGCTGTTCGTGAGAGGTTCCAGCTGCGCACACTATAATTAAAGGTAGCAGGTGGTGTAAAAAGTTTTAGTCGGTTTTTCAAGTTTTTAAGTTCCGAATCGTTCACATCGCGTATGTAGAACCTGTTTACCGCTATACGGAATCAAGAAGACAATTTATTGAAAAATTACAAACTTAATAACATTAGATCTACAAAATAGCGTATTTCCGCTTCTATTGAAAGCAGTGTTGGTTCCCTTGGGCTATAAGTAGCGGCGAACGCTTGCGCTTTTGCTTTGAACTTTATACTTGAAATAAAATTACTGTAGTTATTTTGCAATTCCAGAACAATTTTTTAAATTGCTGCAATTATGGCATTTTAAGTCGTATAATGCAGAGAAATGATGGTAAAAGGTAAATTAGACTAGTTCGGGACAGCAAGTGTTGAAGTGAATAGAAAGGTAAAAGCGGAACAAAAATGAAAAATACGTCTACGAGCGGATCTATAAATCACCAAAATAATAAAAAATGACAAGTAACGGTAATGTAACTATTTATACAGGGTGGGTCTCTAAGCAGACACTGCTTAGTATCTCATTGATTATTATTAGAGATTTAGTCAACGACTAAAGTGGAGTTGTAATTTTTTTTAAAATGCAAAGTTCTAAAAAAAATCATAGTAAAATAATTTAAGATATGCAATATTTATGGATAGGTAAACAAAGAGATGCGCTTTATTGAGTTATAATAAAGGTGAATCTTAGTATAAAATGTTTGTAAAAAATACAAAATATTGATAATTTTGAAATATTCATATTTCAGTTTTCCTCTATAAAACACCCTGTATTTTATTTTGCAACTCACTCTGTTTTAATAGGGTCGGTTTGATGAATTGCTAATTTTCTTATTTTCTCAATGTTCATAGCTCCTAAAATATGAAAGAGTAGTTCTCCCATTTCCGTTTTTTTATTGACTGTCGTCCATTAGCAATTTCATTAGACAGGTAATCTCCAAGACTATTAGTTTATCGTTGTGAGATTTTAAATGTACTTTAAGCTGATAAAATTCGAATCGAAGTTTTGCTGAGAAATTCCTGTCCAAAATTTATAAAATAATTTCCTTCTATACTTCTGATTTGTTATTCCATCTCTGCTTTTGAAAAAAAGTCAAAATTGTGCAACAAAGTTTTACAATTAAATTTAGAAACTATGACACCGATTTCTCTGACATTTTGCACGTGGTTTCAATATAGCGATATTTTTTAGAATTGTTTATACATTAAAAAGTTGTTTAATTTACCACAAAATGTATTTAAAAATCTTATTTGAAAATACACTAAAAGATACTACTTTACCTTGTAGTTTAGTATAGTCTACTTCTAGTTTTGTTTTAATGCAGAGATTATCGTAACAGAATAAAATTTAGAGAATCAAATTTTATCATTTTTCAAAGAAAACTGCACTTATTTTATGGATTGTCCTTCGAGAGGAAAGGAGGTTCGTTCGATCTAAATAATTTGGACCAATTTTTACTTCTCGGGCTTAAACTAGGGAAGTATAGTCTCCCAAATACTACAAGATTGTATGGCTATTGTAAAATTAGGGTATTGTGAAAACGACAATGGAGCACTTAATAAGGTAAACCCACAGTCGTAAATCTTTGCGACTGTACCTGCTCCCGACCGTCATCCATTGCAGAGACGGTTGAGAAGATTGAGTGTTTTTCGAAACGTGAACAGACAAATTGTATTTGGTTTAATGTACTAAACATATTTAAGCGGATTATCCAGCAATAGATATTGACGTGGCAAGATAAATCCTTGATTTATGACGCTAGACTTGAGCCGGTAACCAGCTGCACACAAGCAATTATAATATCCCCAACAGTTTAATGGGGCCATATAACCTTGTAGTATTTTGGATACTTTACATACTGCAGTAGGAACCATCGGACGGCTACTTACATGTTTTCTCGACCTTTCAAGACCCCTAGACTACGAAAAAATAGGTCTCCCGTTTCCGTCTGTTTGTGTTCGAAACTACCGGACCGATCGTTTTCAAATTTCATATGAATGTTTTCGTGTACAATAACGACGTTTCTTTTATATACAATAAAACTGTATGATAATTTGAACCAGTTAACTTCACAGCGGTTCATACCCACCTTAAATGACAATTTTCAAACCAGGCAAGCAGAAGACCAGTAATCCAAGCGCTTCTTACCTACCCGTCTTCTGTTGAATAAAGGAGACGCGTGCCAAGCCTTGGGATACTCAATGGAAGGTTTTTTCCTAGTAAATAGTAAAACGCTAACTAAAATTGGATTGATTGTTGTGAAATTTTAAATGTACTTTAAGGATATCATTTAACTGATAAAATTCGAATCCAAATTTGTCGAAAGATCCCCACCCAAAAATTTGATGACATCACCTCATAATTTTGCTAAGAAACTCTTGTTTAAAATTTACAAAATAATTTCGTTTTATACTTCTGATTTATTCCATCTCTGCTTTTGGGAAAAAAGTCAAAATTATGCAACAAAATTTTACAATTTAATTTAGAAACTATGGCACCAATTTCTCTGATATTTAGCCATAGCCATATTTTTTAGAATTGTTTATACATTAAAAAGTTGTTCAATTCACCAGAAAAGAAGGGTATTTAAAAGTCTTATTTGAAAATACACTACAATACCTTGTAGTTTAATATAGTCGTCCCATATTTTTGTGTAAATATAGTGATTATCGTAAACAAATAAAATTTTCAGAATTAAATTTTATCGTTTTTCGAAGAAACTGCACTTATTTAATGGATTGTCCTTCAAGAGGGACAATTATACATACTGTAGTAGGGACCATCGAGTGGCTACTTACATGTTTTCTCGATGTTTCAAGGCGCCTAGAGTCCGAAAAAATAGGTCTCCCGTTTCCGTCTATCTGTCGGACCGGACCGATCGATTTCAAATTTCATATGAATGTTTTCATGTAAATGATAAAACCCTAACTAAAATTAACCTTTTCATCCCCTCGAACAATGACGCCTCCTCAAAATTTTTCATAATAAATGGGATTTAAATCTTATAAAATAAAAATCCTATACGTGTGGTTTATGAATCCGTCTTAAAGTTTTCCTCGAGGCATCAGATTTTATCCAAAAATATCGAAATTTTGTAGCAACTTTTTATAGCAGTATAAGCGGAATTCCGACGAGGTTATTCGTTTTTTTTTATTTCTTACACTGTTACTGCTATTATCCAAAATTTTTATTTTTCAAATTACGGGCAGTACACCCCATTGTTTTATTATTAGTACTGGGTGACTATTAATGATTAAAGCAAGTTTTTGTTTAACAGTTCTGAATTATTTTGACACCCCTAAAGGCCAATTAGAAGATAGCAGCTACTGAATTGAAACCAAAAATTTCAGTTTAATATGAGTTATGCTATCATAAAATTTTAAATTTGTTGCCAGCCTGACAAAAAAAATCATAAACATTAGTAATCACTCGATATTATACACGTGTCGAAATTGACATAATGTGTTCTTGCTGAAATGTTGATCAAACGGAAAACTCACTAAAAATCAGACATAACCTTGCGCTTTGCAATGCATTCATTTTTATGGAGCAAATACTAATCCGTTTCCTATCTTGAGTGGAGAAATGCACTCCAAATCAAATTTAAAACAGTGTTTTCGTAACATAATGCATTCGAATCAAAGGCGATGGCGGAGTATGGACGATTAAAGTGTGATATAGTAATGAATTCAGAAACACAAGCTTTTCATTTAATTTTCGTAGTTTTACCAGACAGACGAACACAAAGAACGCGCATGTATTGACTCACCCTGTATATCGGAAGTCACAAATAAAACAGTCTCGACGTGCAAAGTAAATAAAAATAAAACAAGACACTTTGTGACAAAAAATTGGTCTAAGGTTATTTAGACAGGACTTCCCCCGCATCTTAAACACGATCCAACAAATCCAGTTTTTTCAAAAAATTATAAAATTTGATTTTGCAAAATTTTGTTCATTTCATGATAACCCTTATAAGTAAAAAAAATAGATAATACAAGTCGTAACAGAAGAAAAAAACCTTCGTAAGGATGGGTTTCGTCAGAGAATCAATCGTCAGTCTTACTCGACTATGAAGCATTTAATATAGTACCGAGATCGGCTAGTTGGGCTAGCACAAAAATTGCGTAAATGTTAAAAATCAAGGCGGATTCATAAACCACGAGTACAGGCGTATATTACATATTTAGTAAAATTTCGATAACGGTAACTACGCAAAATGATGAGGGGACGTCATCACATTGTTGGTGACCATGATTAAATACATTTTGGTTAGCGCCACACGATATTCTTAAAATTTATATAAAAAGCTATGGGTCCGGTAGTTTAGGAGATTATCTTTCTAATAAAAATCGACAGGGACAAACGACAGACAGACAGAAACGGGAGGCCTATTTTTTTGTCATGAAAGTAAAAGTGATTGCCAATCTCAAATCGAAAAGTGAAAATAATAAACTAATTCTATTACAAATTTCGCTTGGGTATTGTTGTAAACTAAACACCAAATATTTGATTATGATAAATCGTAGTAAAAAAAATATGCAAAATATCATAAATTGAAGGTTAAAAGTAATAGAAAATTTATTAAGAACTGTTTCCAACCTTGAGTGTTGAAGAAAAAAAAAATTAATAAACACTATTTGGTCCTCTAAATATAGGAATAATAGAAACTCACCTAATGTTGCCTATTTACAGTGAACGAGACGCTAAATCGTGATTAGCTTAACTGAAATTTGTTGTAGCTTATTACAACAATAAAATTTCATAACACTGTATTGTGTGCTGAATTCAAATGAGTAAAAAAGTCGCAAAAAATCTAAGTTTAACGACCGGTTTTAATTCCCCATTGTCCTGTAGGCGAATTTGCATTAGACGTGATGACCACGTGGCGGTTAGGGCTCCTGAATGTTATCTTATATAATAATTAAAATTCGTATTTATAGTATAGATGACACAAGAGTCCTAGTTTTATCGATTTATGTTTGGTTATGGTATATGGTTAATATTTTTTATGCCATATATCTTCTCTCCCATGTTATACAAGTACCCAGAAAGCGCTAAACGAATTAAATTATTATCTACATCTAAAATACATACTCAGAAATATAATCAAAATACTGTTATCTTGAACCAAATTTAGTATACAATTTAACATGTTATATAAATGTGAAGATGCGCCTATTAGGACGTCACAAATTCGAATGTGTCAAAAAAAGAAAATTAAGAAAACCAATTTGCTCTTAAAGCGGTTGTGTAACATAATTTATTATTCTACGAGAAAAAAGTTATTGTTCTTTTAACAATTTTGATTTCGTTTAGAATATACAGATACAAAAAACAAATAAATTTAGATTTAATTACATCTGAAAGGTCAAGTAAGAAAGTAACTAACTCTACGAAAACCAATATTTAGTATATTGTTGACTAGTTTAGGCTGATGACATCAGATTTTGTGACATTATATACAAATTGGAAAGTTCTTTCTCTGTTCCGGCTAGCCGCGAAATATTCGAGCCACCAATCTTCCAACACTAACCTCGTTAACTTGCGCCCCTTTACGACGAGAACGTTATGCTTTTATATGTAGAACATAAACGAATCTATTATACTTTTCGCCTTTAGTGTCTCTTTTCTATTACATTTCGTTACTCAGCTACAAAACGTCTCATGTTCTACATTAACGATTAGTCGGATTAGCCGTTGCCATTGTCCAGTCAACGACCACAGCACGACAAATCCATGTGCGGCTTCCTCAACAAATGGCAATCAATAACATACCGCGAGAATCACAAACTCACCCCTACTAACGCTGAATTTTGTAGCTAGGTCGGACATTCTTCCATAGGGGAAAAACTGCCGCTAGTCTTCGTGCACATCTCGCGCTTTCAACCCGATGCATCCAAACAAAGATAAATTTTCCATCAATGTGCTTTGCCGGCTGCCGTTATTGAAAGTATTTTATTTGAAAGGTTTTATAAATTGCGTTCGTTATTCAATTCGTGCGAGTGAGTAGTAGTGAATGTTTTATTTGAAAAGGGTGAATGCCGCTACAGTCAGGTGTCGATGCACTAATTACGTATTGTTGAACGTAAATCAAAGATTTCCGGTATATGTATATTTATTGTTAATTACAATTTAATGACCGTTGCCGGACCGTGCGAAAGCGAGAGTGTGAAATTCGTGTTATGTATGTACTATAAATAAAAATATATGCATAATAAGCGAATTAAAATGTTCGTGAAGTCTTCGTTAAGCAACGAGAATAATAATGATCCATAAACCGAGGCGTCAACTTTTGTCTCTTGTTCGTTAAACAAAGCACAAACATAAAGTTAAACTACCCCCACGATTGCGCATGAACCTGTTTGTTGTTATCCAACTTTTAGGTAGGTCATACACATTAACACGAAAACCCTATTACAGCGCGATCACGAAATTGTGACTTTCTTATTAAAATATTTCGCGTTAGTGTTGAAAAGTAGGTGTTGTGTTGTGTGTTGGTGCTTTGTGATCTTCAAATCAATAAAGTAAGATCGCTTTGTGATCATAAATTTCTTCTGGAATTAATAATCGCGCATTATCTAATGAGTATTCATTACAAGAACTAATCAATGGAAGCAATTAATTTGAGAAAGAATGCGGGCGTAGGATATCGGAATTTTATCTAGAGGCGAAAGTAGTATTCGATAAAGCTTCTCTTCCAAATCCGAGTAGACTGTCGGCTATTTAAATTTTTATGTCAACAAACTAGCCGGATCGCTTTTCACACACGTGATATCTTCTTGTTAACACGATTTGACTCGTGTGTCTTTATAGCTTTTGTAGCGGTCTGTACGCATAACAACCTGCTAGGAATGTTTTAATATTATACTATATCTAGTTCACATCAAAATCGACTTTATATGCGTCAGCAGGTAAGGCTAGAGTTGCGTGACGCTGTTTATTTTACCTGCTTCGTATTAACATAGCCTCTAATTAAGTGCTACCATTGGTGGTATTTCTCGCGAAGTATGAGAACGCTTGGAGACGGACGACCTTACAGGATGTGCTTTCCTGCATACTGTAGATTACTGTTATTACTGTTAAAGAGCAGAAGAAAATATGTGAGCCGGCGTAATATCAGTGTTTTTTTCGGTTTTTTATGTCTGAGGTTTGTTTTGTACTTTTTTGAAAAATATGGGATACAATAGAATGCAACACATGGTTTTCAAAAGAATTGTACTACAATGGAAAGTTATGTTATTGCAATTTTTGTCATAATGGTCCTTTATTGTCAGTAACAGTCGGTTTTGCAGTTTTAGTTTATCGTACAAAGTCTAATTGGAGTGGTAATAACGTAGACAGTTCTTTTCCCTCTGGAAAAATGTTGTATTCTTTGAGCTTTTGAACATCTTTTACATTTTTTAGGCAGAACCTGTTTTTAATTAAGCGCCACTCACCAGGCAAAATAAGTTTCAGATTACCAATCAATTCCTGTAACTGCAAATAACTATAAAGTTTTGTTTTATTTTTTGTTTCGTTGTTATCAAAACAATATTTTGTCCGCAAGTCAGAAACTTAATGTTACTTATTTCGAATTCTACTCAATAAAGACATTAGTTGGCGACGCATCCGGCATGTGCCAACTGCGCCGATTGAAATCTTACATAAAAACTGCGTTGTCATGGGTTGCGTGGTTACAGTCTTAGAACTTCGCCTGTTGAAATTAATATGTTGGCTGACATTTCAGAAAAAAAGCGGCGTTATTAAATGGTGTTCCGAGTCTACGAAAAGAAATAGTAAGTAAGGAATGGTGAACTAATATAAAAAAATGTTTAAAATTAATATATGCGTGGTATCTGTAACCTTTGGTTTTTTCGAAAATGACATCAACTTTTTTCAAATATGTAGAATAAGTGAGTTAAATACAGCGTTTTCTTTTTAACTTTTCAGCGGTGTAATATTTGATATGTAACTCATCTGGTTTATGGATTAAAAAAAAAACAATTAATAGCGGCATCTCAGTTTACCATTTTCAATATTTATATCTCAATTATTCGAAAGGGCAGAAGTCTGAAAGTTTGAATGGTGATTGAACACCAAGACCAAGGTCAAATCAGTACAGTTTTATATCGCGTTTGGTTTTTTCCAAAAATGAGAATAGTTAAAAAAAAAATGCGGCATTTTTTAGGTGGGTTATATGCAGTGCTTTTTTATTTTTTGGACAGTGTAATACTTGACAGAATTTGTTGCATAAAATACTATAAAGTCAGACGTCCCAGTCTACTTGTTGTCCGGTAATATTTCAAATTATGTATCTGAAAAATATTTGTAGAACTTGGTATAGTCAATAAGGATTACATTGATTAAGAAAAATTCTGGAAATAACTTTTCCTTATCTAGTGATTAAAAGTTTTGAAATGTTTTAAAAGGAGGTGCTCGCAGACTGTTAACGTATTTGTATTAATTCCGACGAACGGCTGCTTTCATGTTTTCTCGATCATGACCCCTGGAGTAGGAACAAATAGGGCTCCGTTTCGGTCTGTCTGTCGTTGTCTTGTCAGTTGTTATTAGATACATAATCTTCGAAACTACTGTACCGATAGTTGTCAAATTTTACGTGATTTAAGAATATCGTGTAGACCGGTAAACGATGACCAAAATTTGTCTAATCATCCCCAACTTATTGCTATGAAATTTTAAATATAAATTGTACACAAGTTACTATATATATATATAACAGCGGCAGTTTTTTAAAAAACAATTTCATCATTCTTTTTCATTTTTAAAATTCAATATCTCAATTATTATTTATAGAAATTTCGGAAAGCGGTTTTTCTCCACTCTTTTCAGCTTATAAAGCTCTATACGTTACATGGAAAACATTGTCGATTTCTTTTGTTGAAAATGAGCAGCTTCTTCAACACAAGTTTGTTTTTTGTGTATCCAATTAATAATGAAATATGGAGTTCTGTAAGCTGAAAATATGAAAATAGTGGTTGAAACTGCATTACGAAATTTCAATAAATAATAGAGATGATATTGGTTTTTGAAAGTACCTACGTGATGAAAAATTTCTTCAAAATGCTAAAAAGAAAATGACGATAAACTGTTTAAAAAA
This sequence comes from Zophobas morio, assembly GCF_036711695.1. Taxonomy (NCBI): domain Eukaryota; kingdom Metazoa; phylum Arthropoda; class Insecta; order Coleoptera; family Tenebrionidae; genus Zophobas; species Zophobas morio. The sequence continues at coordinate 17,960,525 of NW_026972109.1, forward strand.
AAACTGCTTTTGGATGATATAGCGAAAGGTGTGGACGGGTTATATGTAAAATTTCATATAGTTTTATCCTAAAATAAATACAATTTTGCAAAATAATATTTTATAACTTGTGGAATAAACTGAATTAAGTAGCTTATAATTTTTCTTTTTTTTTTTTTTTTCTTAATGTACATATATTATTCATAACAAGAGACTGGGAACATGTTTAGAGTGGTAAATTTTAACCTCCACATTCCGGCATAAATTTCTTCTCGTGAATAGAAAACTACGTACATATATTAAGAAAAACAGTCAAAATATAAACCCCGCCCACCAACCCTCATCTCAATTGTGATTACTTTTATATTCGCCGTGAGTCGAGAGGCGGAACTTAATTGCAAAATACTTATTTTTGTACAATAAACACTATGTAAAACATGTTTTTTGGTATGATGTTGAAAGAAAATTTTATATGTTAAGAAAACAAAAGTTAAAAATAGCAAAACTCCACATAGAGAAAGTTTCAAGAGATGTCCCGCCCACCTAGCCAAACTCCGCCTCATTGGCGCTAAAATTAAACGTGAAATTGACGTTTCCCAATAACACAATTCAGTAGGACCTTACAAATTTTCATTACCAAAAAACACTAAATTGTCTAATAAAACGGACTCTTGTTAAGAATTTCAAATTATTCCCAAAATAAGAAATTAATTGGATACTCCACCTACCCATACAAGCTCCGCCTTGATATATGATCCACCCTAATTCTAAGAAAAGTGTTACTATAAACAAATTTTGCATCAAAAGGAAACTTACTCAGAGAGAAGTTCGGAAATGTTATAAAACATGAAACGATTTATCCAGAGACTGGCAATTTTTAATCTTAAGTAGGACACGCCTCTGATTTTCATCAAATATCCTCATCCAATCAAAAAAATGTCACCGCCGTCGTCATAGAAACATCTTATATGACCGCGGGTAAAATTAATTAAGTAAAATGTACTATTGTGTTTAAAGGGCCAGGGAAGTTCTGTGTAAAACTTAAATAACTTAAAGATCTTTTTCTACGATGCTGAAATTATTTGGATGTTTAATTTCAGGTGCAAGGGAGTTTCTGTCCAAATAATTTTAAAACAATTTCACTCTTTATATTAATTGTTTATATAGGTGCTATCTAAGTAAATATTGTGAAAAAATGGAAGAGCAGTTTTCCATTCAGAGAAGCTGAATATAATTCATATCAAAAACTAAACAAATAAAAGAGAAACCTGAGGATTATACGAAGAGAATTGTCCAACAAAATCACTGTATGTTTAATTAGATAAACTGCGCGCCAAAAGTTGGGGATATTTTAATTAATTTCATTTAAACCTTCTCAATTGTTTGGATAATTATAACAAGAATAATGTACATGTCTTTCATCGATATTCCTAACTTTTGACGCACAACGTATTTAGTTATAAGGAAAGCAAGATCTAAAAAAAAAACTAAACGGGCTTTCAAAAAAATTGGTTTAAAAAAGCTCGTATGTTTAACAAAATACAAGGAAACTAGTACAGTCGGCTCCAGAAAAAACGGAATGGACTTTGTGCAATGTAAAATGTACTTGGGTCTTATTTGTCAATTTGACAAATCTGTTAAATATTTGTCACTATTTTGACACAAAATGTTTGCAGTGTCATTATTGTTCTAACCTATTTCAAAATAGTCCTGTTTAGACTAGGAAAATTCACACAGTAAGTAATCTGTCATACTAACTTTGATAGGTCCCGTTTTTTCTGGAGCCAACTGTACTAGCCAAGATAAGACTGATTTTGGCAGATGATATACCTTTTAAAAAAATTGAGGGCGGGTGGGCGGGGCTAGTCGTACCTGCTAAGATAAGACTGATTTTGGCAAATAACATACCCTCTAAGAAAAAAAGAACTCAGCAGAGTTTCTAAAAAATTGATCTAAAGAATTTAGGCAGTAGTTATCTCGCTCTCAGAACCGTGACTCCATACTTATTAAATTTTAATTAACGATTTACCATTCTTCCAATAACCTTAAAACAGACAGACGGAAACGCGACACCTACTTTTTCGTACTCCAGGGGTCACGAAACGTCGAGAAAACCTACACAGTATTACAATACTTACCTAGTTTACGCTCGGGAAGTAAAAACAGACCTGTTCCACTTGCGAAAAAAGCATCACAGTGTAACCCGGTCTAGCCAGACCGGTGTGGGTCCCAACAATATTGATATGTGTATAAACAAAACAATAGATTGCTCTTACCTAAACTAATTTTTGGTCGGCGTCGACAGCAGGTCACAGAATTCACTACTTTTGAGGCCGAGAACCGCAAAGAGGGGTTGCCAAAGAAAGGAAGAAAACTACCAAGTAGTTTCGAGTTCGACCAGCCTCCTTTATTTTTCGCACACGTTACGAAATCTTACATTAATAAAGAAACAAGACAACCTTAAAGCAAATGAACACTAACAATTTTGAATAAAATAAAAAGAGTGAAGTTAACACAACTTACAACTCTACACTAAAAATGCAAAAAAAAAAAATTATTGAAAGCAAAAACAACCCGCGGGAGATTTTCCCGACGACCACTTGAAACCCGAAACAGTAACTAAATTTTGTGACAAAATTTTGCAGCCAAGTCGTACCTTCCTGATTAGAGGGGGTACTTCTTGGCCAATTACCTCTTTTCGGGGGTGGTTTCTCTCAGAAACTTTTTTACCACAATTTGGCCTAAAAAGAGAGCAATAACTTGGAGCGGGTGGTCTGTCGGCAAATTCGTCCAATTCATAGGAACATCTTTCCTGTACAATAGGCTTACAAACATAAAAATATCCACATTTTACAGACCATTGACAACGGTGAGAATGCTGGAACCCTAATAAAAATTATCCCACTTCGAAACTTACTGGCGAATTTCTTTAGCCCGGGCTCCGGGTAGCAATACAAAACACACCTCTACAAATCCGGAAGAGAGACAATCTGTCTGGCCGTAACTAAAGTTCTTTTCCCAAAACTTATCTTCTATATACAATAATTATCAAATTACAATTAAAAAAAAAAACATCTATCTCTACGAATAAATTCCGCGTCAAAGACTGACATATCTGGTGCTTAATGGCTTTCGATCAAGAATGTTTCAATTTTATGCCTCTAAACAACTGGATTCCAGGTTATTGCTGGGTCCCATTGTATAAAGGGCATCAAACCGAAAACGTGCTTGGTCCACGGGGGTTTTAGGAAACTTTATGGTGTGGATGTATATATATATATAGTTTTTTGTTTGTCAACTAATCGTTCCAAATTTCAAACTTCAATATTTTCAAATGTAAACGGGGGGACTAAATTAATTAATGACTTACACTAAAAAATAACAAACAGTTTGTCATTTACGAAACAACTTTGGTTTTAAGTTAAGTAACTGTTCAAAATTTTTCATTTCTTAATTTACAGTGCGATTTTAAAATATCCTTCTTTGTTTAAAATTGTACTAAATTTAATCATAAATTTGTCCTCAATATAACATTGTCACTGCAATAATTTGTTAATTTGATAAATATACAGAAAGATACGCTAAGTTTTTTTTTTTTTTTTTGTTGGATAAATAAACTATTAATAGTTGTTTTGTTTATAATTCTTACAAGCGTGGTGACTTAGATCATTGTAGCCATGAACTTTTCAACTCATGTAATCTGAGCTACGTCTTCAGCCACAAAGGTCTCATTCCTATCTTTTAACTTCAAATTATTTTTCTGTATATATTTCTGCAGTGACTCGAATGAAAAGATCTGTTTTGAAACTACAAGTGGAACAAAATTACATAAAACGGCGCAGTTTGAAATAATCCGAAGTGACATTGAGTAAACAGTGTTGTCGTTAAACGAATTTCTGTTGAATTAGTAGCCGTATGCATCAATTTTACAAGGTAAATACACCGTTATCGCAACATGTGTAATTGAAAAAAAGGGCGAAGTGCGATATTGACAAAAACGATTGATCTTTTTAACGGGCTGTGTTCACAGAGTGTTACTTTTTAAATACTCTCTGTATTAATTAATGTGTTTGTATTATACTTACATTCAAAATTTTTGACGTTTTCAAATTTAGAAATTAACACGTTTTAGTTTTTCAGAATAATTCTGAGACTACTAAAAATATGCAACAAATTGTATACAATTGTGCATTTTTTCGTGAAAATCAATGAGAATCAAATTTCTTGTTTTTTGTTACAGAATGAAGCCACCTATCCACCTCCACTTGCCGAAAATATGAATTATGATGTTGTTCCGGTCGAAAAATGATCATAACGTCTTCTCTCATGGTTGAGAGACAGCTTCGAAAAACCCTTTACATTTTTCTCTTATTTTATTTTTGTTTCCCCTGCGTATCCAGTTATTTGTTACTAATAGACGAAAAGCAGCAACCCGGCGATGTAATATTCAACGCTTCAGTATACAGACTCGGCTCTGAACGGAAATACAAAGTAAATTCACACCGATCCGCCCCGTTTGTAGAAAATTTAATCCACGTGGACCAACACAGCGGCCAAGTATCCCTTCTGCAGAGCTTGCAGTGCAACGGACTCTACTACCCTAATTTATTCACAATCCATATCGACTCCACATCGAACCGACTGAGGGATATCGATTACTACAGTCTCCCTCTACGTATCCTCATTGTGGGACCGCAGTGTACGGAACAAAACGACGAAAATTTCGAATATTTACACGAAAACTCCAGACGGAGGCGCAGTTTTCACCAGCCCAATCCTTTCCTATCCCAAATCCATCCCTCCGTCAAACAGAGAATCACCGAAGCGAAACAATGGATCTCCGAAACCTACGCATCCTTCGCCATCCCGACACCAGGAAAATGGGAGAAAATCTGCCTAAGGCAATCCCAGTTCATCAACTCGATTTCCGCTTTCCTTCCGAAAACTATCGGCGAATTCTGCACAGTTGCATTCAATTACCTCAGCGACGACCGCTTCACAATCGAACACAGCCAAGGCGATTTGGTGGCAAGTAGAGATGTGTGTATAGTCGAACCGTTGTGGAAAGTAACTATCCTGTTTTCGACCCGCTGTGAGGACATACGGGTCCTCAACACAGAACACCGCTTGAAGATAGTCTACCACCACCAACTCTTCAACGACACAGATATAGCCAAACGTGTTCGACGCGAATTAAGAAATCAGTCACCCTTCTTCGAAAAACCCCTATACGTAGCAAGCGTGTTAGAAGAATGCGACCCGGGGGTGGTAGTCACGACCGTCAAAGCCCGCGATCCCGAAAACAGCCCCATCAACTATTCCATGACGAGTTTACTGGACTCTCGTACTCAGGGAATGTTCGATATCGACCCCAAAACCGGAATCATCACCACCAAAGTAAAACTTGACCGGGAATTAGTGGATGTCCACTATTTCCGTGTCACCGCGATGGATGACAGTTTTCCGCCTCGCAGCGGCACGACCATGCTCCAGATCAATGTTCTGGATGCCAATGACCACTCTCCCGTTTTCGAGATGAACGAGTATGATGCGAGTGTTAAGGAGAGTGTGAGTGTGGGGTCGACCGTCATCACGTTGAAAGCGACGGATCAGGATGTGGGGAAGAACGCCGATGTGGAATATTCGATTCAGAGTATTAACGGAGGAGGAATGTCGACGGAGGAGGAGGATAATCGAGCGTTTAAGATTGACCCGAAGACGGGGGTTATTACGACTAGATTGATGCTGGATAGGGAAACGACGGAAGTGTATACTTTGATTATTACTGCGAGCGATTTGGCGACGCCTCAGAGTGCGAGGAGATCGGCGAGCGCTAGTGTGGTAGTGCATATTTTGGATGATAACGATAATTATCCGCAGTTTTCGGAAAGGACGTATACGGTGGCGCTAGATGAGGATATAGATTGGATGTCGAATCCGGTTGTCGCACATATCAAGTAAGTAGAAATGTGTAACTTGTTGACATTAGCGACTATGAGTTTTAAATTGTTCTGATACATCTGGAAAAATTTGTGTCGCGAGCTTCGTTCACTCTTTACTGCTTGTTGCTGAAGAAATTAAAAATTATGGGAGATAATGGCGATTTACACTGCAGAACAACTAATAACATGCTAAATCAAAAGCCAGTCAAGATCATTAAGGTAATTTTTAAGTCACATCGTATAAATTTAGTAAATTAATGTCGTTTGCACCCTCCACGAAAAGTTGGACTCTCTTTTAATACCCAATTTCGTCCCAAGTTTATTACAATTTTACCCTTAAGTAATGCATTTTTTATGGATCCGACCGTCGTTTTTTTAATAAGTAAATATAATAAATGAGTGATAAAATAACGCATAACATGAATAACGTTTTTATGAGTCAAGATAACGCTGAAAGGTAAAACAGCTTTGTAGGACAAATTGTAAGCTTTATTTACACTAATTAGATTATCTGTAGTTGTTTGAATTTGTATTTCTCGAGCGTTTACTAGAAGACAATTGTAATAATAGGGTGTATTTAACCAATGGCTAATTTCATATTTTCTCGACGTTTGGTATCTCCTCGAAATGAAAAAATAGGTTTTCTGTCTCCTTGTGTTGATCTACTTTCGTATTTCTGCCCTCTATTGACAATCTTATTACTTTTTATTACTTAAAATGTACCTGTGACTTACTAATCCGCCTCTATTGTTCCGAAATTTTGCACACACTTTAATATCAATTTAATGACGTCATCTCAAAATTTTCTAATGAAAATCTCGCTTGTAATTTATAGTGTTTTAGTTCCCGAGCGTAAACCAAGGATGTATTGTCATCGAGTCCATTGGCCGATTCCCTACTCTTATGTTTTCTCGACGTTTCATGATCCTTAGAGTTCGAAAACATAGATTCCTCGTTGCCGTCCGTCTGTCTGCCCTCTGCCCGCGTTTGTGTCGATTTTTATTCGCCAGATAATCGTCCAACCTACCGAACCGATTGGTGACAAAATTTGTCTGATCCAACAGTGACATGACGTCATCTCCTACTTTTACAATAGTAAATATTATTTAAACTTTATGAAATAACATACTCCTCCATTTGTAGTTTATGAATCCGGTTTGAGTTTTTATCCTAGACATCCAGATTTTTGTAAAAAACAAAATTGTATAGCAACATTTTACAATTAAACTTTGAAATTGCAAAACCCAATGCTCTAAAACCTTGCAAACGTTTTAAGTTTATCGGAAACATGGTAAATCGTTAATCAAAATTTATCCCTCAACTCTTCTAAAAAGTGATGATGTCGTCTCAAAATCTTGACAAATAAATCCTATCTAAAATGTGCCGTATACGTGTGATTTTTATGATTGCATTCATATTTTTTAAAATTGTTTATACAGGGTGACTAAAGAAATGATGAATGAGCCAATTTATTTCATTGATTAAATCAGAAACTGCAAAACCGAATGGCTTGAATCTTGCAGGCCTTTTAAAATTCTCGTAAGCTAACCAAATATATAAAAATATATATGTTTATCCCCTCCAAAAAAACGCTGACGTCATCTCAAAATTTTGCCAAATAAATCCTATCGGAACTATGTAAAGTGTAATGTGAGTCGATAATTCTGAATTATCATTTTTGCTTACACAGGGTGAAAAAAAAATGAGTCAGTTTATTTTATTGATTAAATCAGCAACGGCTCTCTCCATTTTCTCGAAAATTTGGAAATACAATACTGTTATTTTTAGTATTACACTGCACGTATTCAAACTGATATACATGTCCTTTAAAATGTTGATGACGTCATCACACAAAAGTTTGTAAAGAAAAAACTCATTTCAGATATACTCGTAGCATGCTCCTTTACATGTACTGTAACATTGCATACATACTTTGATTTTAGCTTGTAAGAGTTTTCGTAAAAGAAATAAAATTTCTAAAATTAAATTTTGTAATTTTTCGAAAAAGGTGGATATGATTTATTGTACTTCAGGGACGAGGGATATTCTTTTGAGATAATCTTTGGCCAATTTTTACTTTAATGTTGTATGCATATCTTTATTTTAACTTATAGGGGACCCCATAAAAAAGAATTTGCAAAACCTAATATTCTAATTTTTCGAAGACGCTGGATATATTTTATTGTACATCAGAGTCGAAGGAAGTTCTGTCCAATTAATCTTCGATAATTTTTTTTTAGTTTTGTTACACGTGCCCTTGATAAATGTGGATGATGCCATCACAAAATTTTGTTGTTTATCGCTTGCAATATGCTTTTAAGATAATCTAATTTTTAGTGTAATTAAAGAAAACTAAGAAATATTTTTTACATTCAAAGAATGAGTTAAATTACCTTATCAAACAAGCAGAAACAATCGTAAATTGTCCGTCGTCCCGACTTCCTGTTCTGAGTTTGTGGTTTTTTAGAATAATGCATTTGTATCAATGCAAAATCGGGTACGCGAACTTCTTGACAGCAAACAAGAAGTTAACAATCCACTGTTGTCTTTCATATTTCGATGTAAATTGTTATTATGAGTGAGACCTTTTTTAGAATTGCTTAGTGAGACTCAAAACAATTCATTTATAAGACCTTTTATTTTGTTGATCAAATCAAGAACGGCTCACCCTATTTTTTTGAAATTTCGGAAATACAGTAGTGTCATTGTTAGTGTTATATTCCGCCTAGCAAATTGATATACGTGTCTTAATTGCAGCATAATAAAATTTTGCAATAGAAAAACTCACTTAAAATAATCGCATAGCGTGCGTCTTTACCTTTACTGTGATACCACACGCATAGTTATGTTCATTTTAATTTATAGGCGTAAAAAAAACAAATTAACAAAATAAAATTCTTCTACAATCGTGTAAAAAATTACTCATATGTGAATGATTTAATGATTTTGGAAACATTCTTTGGTTGTCATAGGGCTAACTAACATAAGACAGTATGATGATACCTTTTAGTTGTTGTAGAATTTTATTTAAGTCTCCATTAAAACTGGTGCATTTTTTCTACAATGGTGCATTATATCCACGATTGTAGAAAAAATGTTTTATGCAACACGTGCAAAAGTGTTCTTGCACACAACGTATTGTTACGTCGCGTGAAAGAATCAGTCACTTTTTGCACTTGTTGCATAAATAACTATTCTTACGCTACTTGTATAGTTATCAATTTCACACATCTCCTTAATTATTTTTTTTACGAAATCTAACATAGCCACTATTTTTATAAATGTTGACCTCTAGCTACAAAGAAAATATGTAATCAATATTTACATTTAAAAGAATTGTATTTAATGATATGCTGTTGCTCAATAATAATAATCAATTTGAGTTGTCTAGTTCAAGGCAAATTAACCATATAACTAATATTACCGGGTTGTTTCCACCCATGTTATTGATTTAGAAATGTTTTCAGAAGTTAAATACCAAAGTTACTGTAATTTAAAATCACTGTTCGCAGCTAAAACGTCTCGAAACGTGATCTGGCCGTTTTAGATTTAGCGTTGCATGAAAAACAAAATGGCAAAAAAAGAAAAAGTTCACAGTAGCAGAATGATATGAACAGTTATTTCCTTCAGTACACCAATTTTTTTGTTATAATAAGTTGTTTAAAATGAAGACTTACCGAGCCTTAAGTCACTATACTTTTATCTGTCAAGAGACTCAAAGTGAGTCGAAAAATATGAACATTTTACGTTTTTTCAATATTCAATCAAAAGTAAAAAGAAAACAAAGCAAAATGACCTCTTACAACACACGACCTTGATTTATTGACGTTTTTAGAGCCACGGACGCCGACCAGGGTAATAACGCTGCCATCCGATACGCCATAATAAGCGGCAATACCCAATCGCAATTTTCCATTGACAGCCTGACCGGTGACGTTTCACTTGTTAAACCATTAGATTATGAAACCTTGCGTAATTACCGCCTGGTTATACGAGCCCAGGACGGCGGAAGTCCAGCCAGATCAAACACCACACAATTGCTAATCAACGTTAAAGACGTCAACGACAACGCTCCACGATTCTATACCTCGCTCTTTCAAGAAAGCATCCAAGAAAACGCACCCGCTGGTTATAGCATAGTTAAAGTACAAGCCTACGATGCCGACGAAGGTCCTAACGCCGATATAAAGTACACTATAGCACCAAGAGACTCCATAGGGGGCAGCACTGAAGACTTCCCATTAAGTGTGGACCCCCACAGTGGCTGGATCACCACTACGAAAGAACTAGACAGAGAGGACCAATCGAAATTTATGTTCCAGGTACGTTTAGTCATTTCTGTGATACATGGGATAATTTTGCCCCTCCAGGTTATAGCAACCGACCAAGGCAACCCCCCTCAATCCGCCAGCGCTAGCGTAGTAATAACGGTGCAAGACGTCAATGACAACGACCCAGTTTTCGAACCAAAAATCTACGAAGCTGTGATTTCTGAAGACGACTCTCCGGGAACACCAGTGGCTACGGTGACGGCGACCGACGCCGATGAAGATGCTCGCTTACACTACGAACTCACCAATGGCAACACCAGAGGGCGCTTCGCCATAACCTCGCAGAACGGACGCGGCGTCATAACTGTAGCCCAACCCTTAGATTATAAGCAAGAGAAGCGCTATATATTAACCGTGACGGCTGCGGACTCGGGTGGACGTACTGACACAGCCACAGTTTACGTCAACATCACCGATGCCAACAATTTTTCGCCGGTTTTCGAAAATGCGCCGTATACGGCGAGCGTTTTCGAAGACGCGGTCGTGGGAACGACGGTTCTGGTGGTTTCAGCGACGGACAACGATGTTGGGTTGAACGCGCAGATCACGTATTCGTTGGGGGACGACGGTGATCATCCGGCTGAGTTTACGATAAATCCGCAAACTGGTGCGATTATTACGACGAAAACTTTGGATAGGGAGACGATGAGCGGGTATTTACTTACTGTGACTGCTCGAGATGGGGGAAACCCCCCTTTGTTGGATACTACAGATGTGGAGATATCAGTGACAGATGTTAATGATAATTATCCTGTGTTTAAACAGGCGGCTTATTCGGGGAGCGTGCTGGAAGATGCCGTTGTGGGTAAGTGCTATTGCTATTTGATTTAAGTTGTATGCGGGGTGTGCACGCAAGTGTATTTAAAACTCCTTTATATTTATTGGACATTATCTAATTTTTACTTCTCGAGCATAAGCTAAGGAAGTATTGTAGTCGAGTCCATGGGGCGACTGGTTACTTTCATGTGTCGACGTTTCATGACCCTTAGAGTACGAAAAAATAGGTCTTCCGTTTCCGTCTCTCTGTCTGCTGTTTGTTTTTTATTAGACAAATAATGACGTCTTCTCCAAATTTTATAATACTAAATATTATTTAAATTTTATAAAATAAAGTACTCCTCTATTTGAGATTTATGAATCCGTTTTGAGTTTGTACGTACCATCGGCATCCAGATTTTTGGAAAAAAAAACAAAATTATATAACAGCATGTTACAATTAAACTTTAAAATTGTAAACTCAAATGCTTTTACCCGTTATTTAAATGTTAAAAAGTAGCATAGTCCTAACTTGAATCCGTGTTAAGTTTTACACCCAGATTTCTGGAAAAAATCAGAATTTTAGATAGTTTTTTGATTTCTCAGTTTTTCGAATTTTTGATTTGTCGGTTTTTCCATTCCTTGATTTTTTAACTTTTGATTACTCAATAATTTTTCGATGTTTCAGTTTTGGAATTTTTCAGTTTTTCAATTTCTCGATTCCTCAAATTTTTGATTTCTCATTTCTGGATTAATTGATTTTTTGATTTTCCCATTTCTCGATTTCTCGACTTTTCAATGCTTCGATTTTCCTGTTTCAACACTTCTATTTTGCAGATTTTCGATTTTCAGGTTTTTGATTTTTCGACTTCCATTTTTTTGACCTTTCGATTTCTCGATATTTCAGTTTTTCGACTTCTCAATTTTTCAATATTTCAGTTTTGGGATTTTTCAATAATTCGATTCAATATTTTATTTTTGCGAATTTAAAATTTTTCGATTTTTAAATTTTTCAGTTTTTTAATGTTTCGATTTCTCGATCTTTCGATTTTTCAAATTCGCGGTTTTGGATTTTTCGGTTTTTTGATGTTTCAATTTTAAAACTTATTGATTTTTCAATTTTTCAAATTATGGCGTTTTATAAATTTTCCATTTTTTGCTTTACCTATTTCTCGATTTTTCGACTTTAATGTTTCGATATTTCAGTTTTTCAATTCTTCAATTTTTCGATTTTCAGGTTTTTGATTCTTCAATTTTTCGATTTTTAGGTTTCTGATTTTTACTATTTTGGATTTTTTGACTTCCATTTTTCGACTTTTCGATTTCTCGATTTTTCAGTTTTTCGATTTTCAATTTTTCTATGTTTCAGTTTTGGGATTTTTCAATGTTTTACTGTTGCGATTTTTAAATTTTCAGTTTTTTGATGTTTCGATTTCTCGATCTTTCGATTTTTCAACTTCGCGGTTTTGAATTTCTCGGTTTTTCAATTTTTGGTTCTAAAAATTTTTGATTTTTCGATTTTTCAAATTATGACGTTTCTAAATTTTCCATTTTTTGATTTTCCTATTTCTCGATTTTTCGACTTCAATGTTTCCATATTTTAGTTTTTCAATTCTTCAATTTTCTTCCATTTTTCAATTTTTCGATTTTTTGACTTCCATTTTTTGAACTTTTTGATTTCTCGATTTTTTAGTTTATCGATTTCTCAATTTTTTGATGTTTCAGTTTGGAGTTTTTCAATATTTCGATTCAGTGTTTTACTTTTACAATTTTTAAATTCTTCAATTTTTAAATTTTAAATTTTTCAGTTTTTTTTTTTGTTTCGATTTCTCGATCTCTTATCTATGAACTTCACGGTTTTGGATTTTTTGGTTTTTCAATTTTTCTAAAATTCTAAAAATTATTGATTTTTCGATTTTTAAAATTATGACGTTTCTAAATTTTGCATTTTTTGATTTCCGTATTTCACTCAATTTCTCGACTTCAATTTTCCATATTTCAGTTTTTTAATTCTTCAAAATTTTCGATTCTTCAATATTTCTTCGATTTTTCAATGGTTTGATATTTCAGTTTTTCAATTCTTCAATTTTTCTCCCATTTTTCAATTTTTGGATATATATTTTTCAGTGTTTCGATTTCTCAATTTTGGGATTCTTCAAATATGGATTCAATGTTTTACTTTTGCAGATTTAAATGTTTTGATTTTTAAATTTTTCAGTTTTTTGATATTTCGATTTCTGGATCTTTCGGTTTTTCGGTTTTTCAATTTTTCGATCTATTGAATTATGACGTTTCTAAATTTTACATTTTTTGATTTTCTATTTCTCAATTTCTCGACTTCAATTTTCCATATTTCAGTTTTTCAATTCCTTAAAAATTTCGATTTTCAGATTTTTGATTCTTCAATTTTTCGATTGTTCAATTTTTCTTCTATTTTTCAATGTTTCAATATTTTAGTTTTTCAATTCTTCAATTTTTTGGTTTTCAGGTTTTTGATTCTTCAACTTTTCGATTTTTAGACTTTTCGATTTTTTACTTCAGCAATTTTTTTGATGATCAGATCTCCCGATTTTTCAATTTTTCGACATTTTAATTTTTTTAATTTTAGATTTTTCAATTCTTCGATATTTCTATTGTTCAGTTTTTCGATTTTCTAAATTCTTGATTTTTCAATTTTTCGCGTTTTTTTTTATAATTCAATTTGGTGATGTCTTGGTTATTGGAATTTTAACATTTTTTGAAATTCGATTTTCAGATTTCTCGACTTTCCAAGTTTTCGATTTTTTCAACATTTCAATTTTGGGAACTTTTCTTTCAATTTTTAGTTATTTTAATTTTTCGACTTTTTGATGTTTCGATTTCTCCATCTTTCTATTTTTCAGCTTTTCGCTTTCGATTTTTCATTTTTCAATTTGTCTATTGTTCGATATTTCGATTTTTCAATTTTTCGATTTTTCCAAAAACCATTTATTTCAATTTTTCGGTTTTCCGATTTTTGAATTTTTCGGTTCTTAACTTTTCTTTTTAAATTTTTCGTTTTTTAAAATTTTTAATTTTTCGATTTTCAAAGTTTCAATTTCTCGATTTATCAAGATTTCGATATAACGACTTTTTGATTGTTCAGTTTCTCTATTTTTTTTTAATTTTAATTTTTTAATTTTTAACTTTTCGATTTTGGCCTATTTCGATTTCTCGATTTATGAATGTTGTGATGTTTCAGTTTTTGAATTTTTCGATATTCTAATTTGTCGTCATTTCAGTCTTGGAATTTTCAATTTCTCGATTTTTCAGTTTTTTGATTCTTCAATTTTTTTGATGTTCAGATTTCTCGATTTTTCAATTTTTCGACATTTTAATTTTTTTAATTTTAGATTTTTCAATTCTTCGATATTTCTATTGTTCAGTTTTTCGATTTTCTAAATTCTTGATTTTTCAATTTTTCGCGTTTTTTTTTTATATTTCAATTTGGTGATGTCTTGGTTATTGAAATTTTAACATTTTTCGACCTTTTGATTTTCAGATTTCTCGACTTTCCAAGTTTTCGATTTTTTCAACATTTCAATTTTGGGAACTTTTCTTTCAATTTTTGGTTATTTTAATTTTTCGACTTTTTGATGTTTCGATTTCTCTATCTTTCTATTTTTCGGCTTTTCGCTTTCGATTTTTCATTTTTCGATTTTTAAAATTCTAGATTTCCCAGTGTCTTGATTTATGAATTTTTTTCAATTTGTCTATTGTTCGATATTTCGATTTTTCAATTTTTCGATTTTTCCAAAAACCATTTATTCCAGTTTGTTGCCTGCTTTAAATATATTTCATATTGTCCGTACTTATGCGGACTACGTCTCCTTGAATTTGCGTGGACTGCCGAACTATTATTTACCCCCCTGGTTTTGCGTTGTTTGTTATGCTGTATTTCGAGGGCGAGGGAAGTTCTGTCGAAATAACCTTTTAAGTTTTTTTCTACTTGTATTAGAAATGACAGAGAAGTTAGTTTATTGTCTAAAACAACACAAATAAAAAGACAAATTACTTCAAATCGGGCTTTCTTACGTGTTGCGAATAATGTGCTTCAAAAAATGTTCTTCCTCCAATTATTTATTATTTGTTTTGGTAATAAATCTACCTTGCGTGTGACTCCGCAATAACTACTTGTGTAATAAACTTTTTCGACCCAGATCCGGTCATAACAACCTGTTACAAACTGCAGAAAAAGTAACAGCACAAAAGCATTAATTACCTCTTGTTTTTTGTGACAAAGAACCACTTTGTCGTTTTGAGTAATATTTTTCTACATTTACTCATGTACAGTTTATAAGTCACAAAACTGATTTAACTTCATGAAAAATTGTTTTCATTTTGTTTATAAACGTATTGGTAGGTACTTCGGTGGTTCAAGTATCAGCCACAGACGCCGACGTGGGGCTCAACGGCAAAATATCCTACTCCTTGAGTGAGAAAGACAAAGAAGACGGTTCCTTCGTCATAGACGCCACAAGTGGCGTCATACGAACCAACAAAGGCCTAGATCGAGAATCGGTGGCCGTCTATGAACTAGAGGCCTACGCCATCGATCGTGGATCACCGACTTTGAGTAGTTCCGTACCGGTAACCATCCGCATCGATGACATCAACGACTCACCGCCTGCGTTCGACTCAGACAAAATAGTTCTATGCATACCCGAAAACAGCCCAATTGGCTCAACCGTGGGAGAGATATACGCAAAAGACCCAGACGAAGGTGTCAACGCCATCGTACAATACTCAATTATAGGTGGCGAGGACAGCCAAAGTTTCTCTCTAGTCACAAGACCTGGCTCCGAAAAAGCCGACTTATTAACCATGACCGAACTAGACTACGAAAGCCCCAAAAAGAAGTTCGATTTGATCGTGCGCGCAGCGAGCCCACCGTTACGCAGTGATGCGCATGTCGAGATTATCGTTACGGATGTTAACGACAACGCTCCGGTTCTTCACGATTTTCTCATCATGTTTAATAACTACAGGGATTTTTTTCCAACCGGACCGATCGGACGCATCCCGGCTTTCGATGCAGACGTTTCCGATAAGTTGCACTATAAGATTCTGAGTGGGAATAATGCGAATTTGGTGGCTTTGAATGAGAGTACGGGACAGATACAGTTGTCGCCGCAGCTTAACACGAATGTTCCTAAAATAGCGTCCATGGAGGTGTCGGTTACAGATGGGGTTAATGAAGTGAAAGCGATCATGCAGTTGTCGGTTAGGTTGATAACAGAGGAGATGTTGTATAATTCGATTACGGTCAGGCTTAACCAGATGACGAAAGAAGCGTTCTTGTCGCCCCTGTTGGGGTTCTTTATGGACGGATTAGCAGCCATTATTCCGTGTCCTAAAGAGAACATCTTCATTTTTAGCGTACAGGACGACACAGATGTAGACGCGAAAATTCTCAATGTGAGCTTTTCGGTAAGACGGCCTGACATACCGAAGGAAGTATATTACGCCCCTCAGTTTCTGCAAGAGAGGGTTTATCTGAATAGAGGTATCCTCGCTCGACTTTCCACAGTACAGGTAAAGTATTTGTTTATTTATTATATACACTTTTAAAAAGTTAGAGCGCATCCTGGCGCAGTATAAGGTGGACATATTCACAATTCTGTAATAATAATGATAATAATCATAATCATGTAATAAGAAGTCATCCATCGTAGAATATTATTAATTAAAAGTTTTCTAATAAATAATTCTGTAATATACGAAAAAGATGGGAAAAAATTAGGTCGACGCCACAGAAGTTAAGGTTTTATTGTTGAGGTGAGGGCTAACAAGTTTCGGTACCTACTGGTACCATCATCAGAGTTAAAAGATTAACAGAAAATTAGCTTACAAAAAACAAAGTAGCAAACTTGGTAATTACATAATTACAAAAATTAGGCTTCAGAGCTGTTGTCAACAGCAACCTAAGGTCTAACTAGGAAATGAAAGAAACCCTAGTATTCTTAAAATAAAACACCGCCAACTTAATCTTCCTCCGCTGCGCTCCGTACAGACGTCACAATATCGGTCGTAAATTGATTCTGCTAGTCTAAAAATTCAGGCACCACAAACTTAATCTGCCTCCGCTACGCAGATGAGGTAAATTTTTTAAGGAAATAAGGATTTTGTAATTAGGCTCCACCCCTCGATTCATCACGATTGAGATCGAGACGGATGGGTGGGGCTTCTCTTTTGGTTTTCTTTTTTAATTAATACATTTAGTTTTCTTTGTATAACACGATTACTTAAGAACATATTTCACATAGTAATTTCTCGTAGAAAAGTAATTAAGCTCCGCCCCTCGACTTACGACGAATAAAAAGAATCATCAGAATTGAGATAGGGTGGGTGGGCGGGGTTTACATTTTGTCTTTTTTTTAATTTACTTAAAAACTTAGAACATGTTTAAAATGGTGCATTCTTGCAAGGAAATATGGATTCTGCAATTATGGGGTGAAGCCTAATTGCAAAATCGATATTTCCTTATATAAATTTTCCATTTTAAACATGTTTTAAGTTTCATGTGTGAAAAGAAGTTTACACATATTAAAACAAAAAGGCAAAATGTAAGCCCGCCCACCCGCCCTGTCTCAATTGTGATGATTTTTTTTATTCGCCGTGAACCAAGGAGGCGGAGCTTAACTGCAAAACACTTTTTCTTTACAAGATATTAAAAACATGTTTTTGAGTATCGTGTTGTTCAAAGAATACTATGTATATTAAGAAAAAAAAGGCAAAATATTAACGTAATGTACCTAAATATTTTGACGTTGATTGGAAACGGACCAAGACCTTTGTTTTACGTTTTTTGAAAAACTCTCTTGCAGAATTTTTATTCACAGTATCCATTAGTTTGAGTACTTTAAATTCAAAGCGAGATATTTTATAAAGTGGTAATGAACTAGGTATGTTACCAAAATGTGTCCTCAAAATAAAAAGGTATTTTCGACTAATACCTACTCTGTGACTCCCGATTAATATTAAGTGCTACTAATCATTAGACATCTCGAAACTAAAAGAAAAAAGTGCTGTATGCTATAAAGATTATGAAACAGACTGCATAAATAATTCTGGCAAAAGAAGACGAATTACTCCATCAGCAATCCCTTCTAAATTTGTATGTAGAGTAATTTTTGTACAATATCTTGTTAAATTAAATTCTTTTGATTGTAAAACCAGTGGCGGCTCGTGACCTTTTGAAATGGGGGGACACAGTTTGATTGATGAGTTAAATATGAAGATATAAAACAAGTTGTTATTACCATTGGGCGGAAAAGTATCTTACGGATGCAATTCCCCAGTTGAAGCAAGGTGTGTTTTACGGCGAGTAGTGGGGACGCTTTGATCTGGTCCACAAGGTCGTAGCCAGTGCGTCGCTAAGAGTTCGCTAGGAGTGTTTACGGCTTGTTAAAAAACTACTTCTATATTACTATATTACTTCAAATAAAAATACTCGATGCCCTTTTTAATTTTTCATACACAGGACCACAGATTTGTGATCTTGAAATGTTATATTATGTTGATATAGTCCAAAAGAAAAATATATTTGTAATCAAACTATCGCCGCGACAGCACTGGATCTAGCGTATGAAACACAATTCCGCGCGTTGGTTATTACCAATTAATAGACGAAATTGTGTGGCGGAAATAAATACAAAAATACATTCAATTAAATACAAAAGGATTTCTCCACATACCTTTTTGTCTTCGGTCAAAATTTTGCGTTCATGGCATCTAAAAGTTCATTTTAGACAGTTTTTCCGTTACTTTAAAAACCGTTGCTTCTTTTACATGGTCTGTTAAAGTCCAATTCAGTCATAAAATCAATCAGACCTCGAAATATACCTGGATTTTGTGATTCCCTACTTTCGTCATGTTCACGTAATGCAAATTCACACTCCACTAAATTTTATGTACATTATCAATGGGCGTAATATATGGCGATTTTTGTCGACCTTACGTTATGTCTGAATATTATTAATATAGGCGGTGTGTAGTTATTACCGAATGTTTGTATTACCGAGAAGATTATCCAAGAATATTTATCATACGTGTTCGCGCAGAATGAAAATTAAAACCTGCGATAGTAACTCAATCCTGCCGAGCACTGTCGGAATGGGACCGCCAGTCCAGGTGAATCAATCAAGCGACTAGGTTTTCATGGCAGCAGTGTAAACAAAACGTTTAAATCAGCCATGATTCGGTGTTCGTTCCCGGCTTTTATCAGCATTTCATCAGAAATAACATATCATATATCCAAGACACATCTTTAGATGTAAGTGGAAGTAAGTTTTGATACAGTTTATACAGGTGGAGCGAGATAAAAAAAATTAGTTTTGATAATCATGACACAAATTTCCGGCTAATTTTTTAAATATTGAAAATTACTATTTTGCTATGTCCAGTGTGTTTGTAGACATTGTAATTTTGGGGGAGCACGTGCCCTTGTGGCTCCCGGCACCAGCCACCCCTGTATTACAATGTTGAAGAGTGTCATATTCCTGATGGTGATTCTGTCTTTCAAGACAAAAGTAACTATAAATTTATTCAATTTGATTCAATTAACCAAAGAGAAGTGGATAATGTAAGATATTGCAAAGCTCTAAATTTAAAGTTATAAAGAATGGCACAAAAATACAAAAACTGTTTGGGAAAATTAAAAGACCTTGAAGTAGAAAACAAAAAAAACTCTGAATCGTCAAAATTGTTACGAAGACTTTATGACGACGCAGTCAAAAAGAAAAAACCAAAATGGGATATTTCTTTTACATGTTCTTAAAAATTATACTCGAAAGGTTCCCCGATTCTGTGCGATTCTAAAACTGAAACACCAATAGTTCCTTGAAATTCTTTCAACGAGCGAAGTGAGCTACATTATGGTACTTCTGAAAATAATACACTAATAGTCTCCGAGATTCTTTCAGTGAGTGCAGCGAAATGTATTGTACTTCTAAAAATAAAACACCAATGGAACTTTCCGAATCTTTCAGAGACCGAAGTGAATCATTGTATTTCTAAAAGTAAAACACCAATGGTTTCTTAAGATTCTCCCAGCGAGTGAAGCGAGCTGCATTTTGGTAGTTCTAAAAATGAAACACCAATGGTTCTTTAAGATTTCTCTTCTTTCAAAGCGAGCTCTATTATGGTACTTCTAAAAACAAAACACAAATAGATCCCCGAGATTCTTTCAGCGGGTGAAGAGAGCTATAGTATAGTACTTCGAAAAATAAAACACCAATGGGACCTCCAGAATCTTTCAGAGACCGAAGCGAGCTGTATGATGGTACTTTAAAATTAAAATACCAATGGGACCCCTTTGCAAGTACTAGCTCCGCCCATCCGTCCTTCATTTTCTTAGAGGGTATGTCATTCGCCAAAATCAGTTTTGTCTTAGCAACTACTAGTACCGCCCACCCGCCCTTTATTTTCTTAGAGGGTATGTCATTCGCTAAAATCAGTCTTATCTTAGCAAGTACTAGCCCCGCCCACCCGCCCTTTATTTTCTTAGAGGGTATGTCATTTGCCAAAATGAGTCTTATCTTAGGAAGTACTACGAACTATAGTATATGCAAGTGAAAGAGTCTGCAATAAAGACGCGTGATCAGCGCGTCTTCAACTGCCTAACCGACAAATTTGGTGAAGGGTTTTTCCCAAGCCAGTTTTACACTGTACCGATATTTCATTGCCGATGCGTTTCATTGTTGACTCATCCCTTGCGTTGTGTCGTCTCCTTGCTTTCGTAGTTTGTATTTTTGCTTGTTTTTATGCTTGTGACCGCCATCAAGACGGATGTTGGAAACATTATTTTGTCAAAACCAAAACTTAAAATTTCTCTACAGTGTAACACGGGCTATGTGCAGTAATCTTACGCGCACTCGGCTCCAGAATGCATCATGCAGGTTTCACGTGATCACTGACTCTTTCGTTTGAACAGGGTATAGAGGGTATGTAATTCGCCAAAATCAGTCTTATCTTAGCAAGTACTGGCCCCGCCCACCCGCCCTTTATTTTCTTGGAGAGTGTCATTCGCCAAAGTCAATCTTACCTTAGTAAAATAAGATTGGAGATTTAGTTCTCCAAAAGGATGTGAATTTGGGAGAAAACATTTATCAAAATTATCGACCAAAATTACAATTTCGCGTTACTTCAAGGCCTTTGATGGAACATCGGAGTTGATAAAAGAAAGATTACAAGCTGAAATTGCCAATTTAAAAAATCCTAAAAAAATTGTATACCCTTCAAAAATATTTGCGTATAAAGCCTGCTAGACATTTTTAACAAAAAAGCATTTATGGCCAACAAATTTTGAAAGTATTCAAACAAAAATTTCAAGATGCTAATGGTACCGTTAAATGTAGTGACAAATGTATAATTTTTTTCAAGTACCTACGCAACATAACGGGTGTCTTTTATTTGATACAACCCCTGTAACTTTTTTATTTTTAAAGATAAATATGTAGTCCTTTGAACAAATTTGTATCATTTTAAAAGATCTGTGTAATGGCAACTTTTTTTTAATTTTTTTTCAAGCAACTATAGATTGTGAATTAAACGGAAAATTTTTGAGATATTTTACTAAATATTCATTATTGATTTTAGAATATTGGTTGCTTTTGATTTTTTGTAGTAACAAAATCAATCTTTCCATTTATGAAAAAATATACGTAGTGTTCGATTAAAAAAAAATAAGGTTACGTAATTTCCGGTTCTGTGGTTACCATCACATAGATCTTTTAAAATGCTACAAATTTGCTCAAAGAACTACAGGTTTATCTTAAAGAATAAAACAGTTACAAGGGTTGTATCAAATAAAAGAGACACCCTATATATAGTAGAAACCATTACATTAAATCCCTGGACAGCACTATCGCACGATATGTAGATATTTCGGACGAACGATTAAAAAGGTTGAATGTTACTTTTCCAAATTGTATCACAGATATTCAAAATTCATCGTTATCAGTTGGTCTACAGAGTCTAATACAGGAGACTGCTCACGCTTTAACATTTACAGCGAAAACTATAATAATAACCAGTTATCTTTCTTCATATTAGGGATCCGTTCTTATTATTTTTTTTTTTTTTTTTTTTGAAATATGTTGACTAGTATTCGTACATAATTTTTCCCAACGGATAGAAGAGCTGAACATCTTTGGAATTTATCATTTCATTTTTATTCTACACATCACCAAGTAGTTTTGTTATTCCATCTTGGATTTATGCTTTTCTATGTGTTCTTTAGTAATGTAAATAGATATAGTCTTTGCCATTTCTATTGAAACACCACTTGTTGATCGTAAATTTGGCAACGTTCATATTCAGACAATTTTCTAACTAAAAGCCGTTGTCAATCAACCGAAAACTGTTAGCAATTGCTAAATTTTAGGCAAAATCAACAGGTGGTGTTTCAATAGAAATGGTAAAGACTATATGTAATATTTTTGCGTCCTTTTGACACTTTTGAAATACAAATGTTTGCTATGTCAATCATAGTAAGAAAAATTAGTATCGACAGAAGGTGTTAGTTAAGCCCCAAATTTTTGAGGTTAGTAGAATAAATTTCAACAATGGAAATGAACATATTGTGACGGGCGTACAGAGCGCAGTGGAGGCAGATTAAGTTGACGGTGAAATAAAAATGTAACAAGCGCCATCTAGATAGTATTCTAGAAATAAAATCGTAATAGGCACCATCTATCGAGTGTTCTACAGATAGGCAGTAGAAAAATCTATAGAATTATTAAAAAGTTAAAAATGTCTTCAAAAAGAAAATCCAAGTGTAAACCACAGAAAGAGCAAAAAGCAAAAGTGGGGAGGACCATAGGATTAAGAGGATAGTAGGATGGAAGAAAGGAATGGGGTATTGAAACTAGTTTGTTCATTCACACAAATTAGTTTATGATCTCTAACTGCTTTATAAGTTTCAAGAATTTCGAAAAAAATGAGAGTGGTGCTTTTTGAAAGGAATGTTCAAATTCTAAAATGTGCTTGGCAAAATCTGAATTTTTGTTAGTTATACCAGTGCTTGAATACTGAGTAATTAATTTATTGTGTTCTTTAATTCTAAGGGAAATATTTCGGCCTGTTTGTGATTAGAAATTGGTATGAATTTATGAGAGAGTTTATGTTGATATACAGGGTGATTTCGAAATATATGCAATAATTCTAACCACGGCATCACGTACCGAAGTAATGTGTAAATATAGAAAAAACAACTTCCACATCTAGTCGCTCTTCCAGTACATTATTTAAAAACTCGAGGAACTGTGCAGCCTTTAGTCTGTTTGTAAAACATAAGGTTCAACTAAACGGTCATTTACGATACCGGCCTGTCGTTGAAATTGTATTTCTTGACGAGCATGTGGATTTTCATCCGACCAAATGTGAGTGTTGTGGCTGTTGAAAACAGCATTGCGAGTGAATCCTGCTTCATCGGTAAACAGAATACAATTTAAAAAGTTAGGACCTTCACGACACGAATTGGAAATTCACGATTGTTAAAGACGTTAACCGAACACACGACGGCAACTAACTGTCTCTTATCGTGTTTTTACATGTTGCTTATCAATGCGCCACTTTTTTGATTTTTAATTCTATTCGTTCTGTGCCATTCAGTAAATAGTACACTATCAGTGGTATACATATTTAATTTCAAATATTTTTTTCTAGACATTGCCACCACTTAGGAACGTGAATTTTACACAGTGCAATAAATATTATTGTGAGCTATTTCCATTTTTTTTTATTGCACACATTTCGAAATCGTCCTGTATAAAAGATTTTCATAACTAGGTATAAGGGAAATTTATTATTAATGGTAATTTGTTTAATGATACCAAGTTAACTCTCAAAGACTTCATAGTTTAGGGAAATGTGGAATAATAATCTAAAGAATAAAGAATTAAATTCTGCGAATTTATGGGATAAGGGGTGAAAGAGGATCAAGGTATGTAAATATTACAAGAAAATTAATGGTTGGGCATCTCTTTTGTATCGCTTGGTTTTTCTTTTTCAAAAGATTTTTCATTTTTTAATAAGAACTGAATTACTAGATTTGATAATTCTGTAAGATTCACTTTTTTTCTCAAACCGCTTATCCTCCACTCTTCAGATTCTCCCCTTCGACGACAACCTTTGCGTCCGAGAACCCTGCCTCAACTACGAAGAATGTCTCACGGTGCTGAAGTTCGGCAACGCGTCAGATTTTATCAGCAGCGACACCGTTCTCTTCAGGCCGATCTACCCAGTGACGACGTTCACGTGTCAGTGCCCCAAAGGATTCACAGGTTCACGGGAACATTATTTATGCGACACAGAAGTAAACCTGTGCTATTCATCACCTTGTCAGCATAACGGGACTTGCAAGGTTCGAGAAGGTGGTTACACTTGTGTTTGTGCTCACGGCTACACGGGAACGAACTGCGAGTTGAAACTCACCGACGATTACTGTAATCCCAATCTATGCAAAACGGGAAGTACATGTAATCCGAAAAACGGCAAATCGTTTGTGTGCGAGGAGTGTTCGCTGGATACGGGGTCCGAGCACTATACGTCGTTGTGCGAGTTGAAGACAAGGAGTTTTACGAAGAGCTCGTTTTTGACGTTTCCGAGTTTGAAGCAGAGGCATCGGTTGCATTTGAGGTTGAGGTAAGTGGTGGCGTTCAAAGGAATAAAATTGTGTACTACGTTGTTCATAACTTTCCCTAAAACACGTGATATGAAATTTCAGGTTCGCCACCCAATCCCGCAACGGCTTACTCCTATACAACGGCCGCTATAACGAACTCCACGACTTCATTTCATTAGAAATCATCAACGATCAAATCCAGTTCTCCTTTTCTCTCGGTAGTAATGTGACAAAAGCCGTCGCTTCAATACCAGGCGGGATTTCTGACGGCAATTGGCATTCAGTCGACGTATCCTACTTTAATAAAGTAATAAACTAACTCAGTTTACGAGCTCAGCTAACATCACCCATTTCAGTCCGTCACTGTATCCATCGACGACTGCGACACCGCCTTGGCCTTGAAACACGGAAAGGACTTAGGCGGAAAGTGGGCATGCGCAGGTTTCGCCGAGTACCAATTGGAACCACGGTGTGCCTCTCTCACCGAAACGTGTCACAGGTTTCTAGATCTCACAGGACCACTACAACTTGGAGGTTTACCGTCGTTGTCCGCCAATTTCCAGACGAGGAATCGACACTTCGAAGGGTGCATCTCTGACTTTGAAGTCGATTATAAGTTCGTCGATTTAAATACGTACGTTTTGGTTTTAGTTTGAGGAGTGAACGTGTCATTTTTGCTTGTAGGTTTGTAACTGATAATGGTACTTCACCTGGGTGTCCGGAGAAACGCTCATTTTGCACATCCAGCCCTTGTAAAAATGGTGGTGTTTGTAGAGAGGGATGGGCAATGTTTCGTTGTGTGTGTCCAGGGGGGTACGGCGGAAGAGACTGCGGGGAGATGATAAGCCAGCCGTGGCACTTTTCGGGGGATGGTACTCTTTCGTTTAACCCATTGTTGCGACCCATACAGTTACCGTGGTTGAACGCTTTGTCTGTGAGGACGTTACAGAAAGACACGTTTTTGATGTCGATTCAAGTTGGTCAGAATAGCTCGGCTGTGATTTCTTTACAAAATGGGTTCCTTCTGTATTCATACAACGGCGAATCTTTCTCTCTCTCAACTAAAGATTTATCGAATGGAGAGTGGCACCACGTTGAGATTACGTGGGTCGGCACTGAAATTAAGCTCTCGATAGATTATGGTGAACACACTTCCATCGTTCAATTTACAGAAAAAATCCAGGGTTTATACATCGGAAAAATTTTAATCGGGGGCCCCGACAACTCCTACAGTAGTTTAAACGCAGGCTTTAACTACCTCGAAGGGTGTATCCAAGACGTCCGCATCGGTACGCAACAAACCACCCTCAACCGCCCCACTGTGAAAGAGAACGTCGAAGACGGCTGTCCTTCTCTAACAGAGTGTCAAAGCGATTGTCCAGCCACCTCAAAATGTATAACCAAATGGGGCCGTTCCTCCTGCGAGTGTTACGAAGGCCACGTCGGCCCTCTCTGCGTCCCGGTTTGCACCGTGAGCCCGTGCGAGCGCTCCAGCACTTGCGTCGAAACCAAAACCAGAAGAGGCTACACCTGCCACTGCAATTCCACCGAGTACTCGGGCGACTACTGCGAGAACAAAGTGGCCCAACCGTGCCCCTCCAGCTGGTGGGGGTACCCCGTGTGCGGCCCATGCCACTGCGACGTAGAATTCGGTTACAACCCCGACTGCGACAAAAGCAATGGCCAGTGTAGTTGCCGAGAAAACCACTACCAGCCCAAAGGCACCACGAAGTGCATTCCCTGTGACTGCTATCACGTGGGGTCGTTCAGCACGCAGTGCGACCACGAAACGGGTCAGTGCAGGTGTCGGGATGGTGTCATAGGGCAGAAGTGTGATTCTTGTCCGAACACGTATGCCGAGGTTACGCTGCAAGGGTGTGAGGTGATTTACGATGGGTGTCCGAGGAGTTCGGCTGACAAGATTTGGTGGCCGAGGACGGTGTTTGGGGTGGAGGCGGTAGAGAATTGTCCGAAAGGAGCGCTGGGGAAGGCGTCGAGGATTTGTGATGATGATCTAGGGGGTTGGCAGGAGCCGGATTTGTTTAATTGTACGTCGGATAGGTTCGTGGAGTTGAGGGAGCAGCTGAGTAACATAGAGAAGGGAGATTTGTTGTTGAATACGTTTGTGGCTATTAAGTTGGCGTCGGATCTTTATAAGGCGACGAATGTCACACCGACGCTTTATGGGGCTGATGTGTTGGTGGTTTTTGATTTGGTTAAGGAGCTGCTGATGTATGAGTCGAGGATGCATGGGCTTAATTTGACGCACAGTCAGGATAAGGACTATATTCACGTAAGTGTATTTTTTTTAAGTTGTACTACTGCTGACTCAGAAATTTAATATCAGAAGTTATTCAGCTTACGACTCTCTAACAAAATTGTTATATTAATCCCCACCAAAAGAATTATTAATAAAATGCGTAGTAAAACAAATGTGACAAACATAAAAAAAGAGTGCATCGGCCCAGGGACGCATGGATGGAGTTTTAACTCTGCGTTATCAATTTATATAAATTAAACACGTATATGCGACGAAGTCATTATTTTCTCTTAAAAAATAATAAATACCAAAAATAATTAATGATGATGATTGGGTTAATTAAAGTAAATATCCATGTATTGCCAATTGTTGTTTATTATAAAATATACTTTTTTTATTTATTTATCACTAGCTTTTCGCCCGCGGCTTCGCTCACGTAGACAATTCGTTGTGTTGAAGAGCATTATTATCAACCTTCAAGTAAAAAGTGCGTTGAAGGACATTAATACAATTTCCAGTAAAAATCGACATAAAAAAAATGTTTGCTCATAAAAGCTTTGTCACCCCCTTTCATCTTCTTAGGGGTGAAATCTCGAAACAATCTGAAATACATGTTTCATTATTTGTGTTGAAGAGTGTTAATACCAAGTTCCCCGTAAAAATTTAAATTTCCAGTAGAAATATTTTTCCCATACAATCTCAAACACCACTTTTCACCCCCTTAGGGATTGAATCTCAGAAAATGTTTAAATACGTGTTTCATTATTTGTGTTAAAGAGCATTAATTTAATATCAAGTCACGCAAAAATTTAAATTTACAATAGAAATACTTTTCCTATACAAACTTAACCAGTACTTTTCACCCCCTTTGGGGTTGAATCTCGGAAAATGCTTAATTACGTGTTCCACTATGCATTAATACTAAATTCCATGTCAAAAATTTACAATAGAAATAATTTTCCGATATAAAGTTAGCCACCACTTTTCACCCCCTTAGGGGTTGAATCTCGGAAAATGTTCAAATACGTGTTTCATTACTTGTGTTGAAGAGCATTATTACCAAGTTTCACGTAAAAATTTAAATTTATAGTAGAAATATTGTTCCTATACAAACTTAGATACCGCCTTTGGGGTCGAATCACCGAAAATGCTTAAATACGTGTTTCGTTATTTATGTTGAAGAGCATTAATACCAAGTTTTAAATAAACATCACCTCAAAATTTACAATAGAAATATTTTTCGCATACAAAATTAGCCACCACTTTTCACCCCCTTAGGGGTTGAATCTCGGAAAATGCTTAAATACGTGTTTCACTATTTGTGTTTAAAAGCACTAAAACCAAGTTTCACGTGAAAATTTAATTTTACAATGAAAATATTTTTCCCGCACAAAGTTAGCCAGTACTTTTCACCCCCTTCGGGGTTGGATCTCGGAAAATGCTTAAATACGTGTTTCATTATTTGTGTTAGAGAGAATTAATGCGAAGTTTCACGTAAAAATTTAAATTTACAATAGAAATATTTCCACACAAACCTAGCCACCATATTTCACCCCCTTAGAGGTTGAATCAGGGAAAATGTTTAAATACGTGTTTCATTATTTGTGTCGAAGAGCATTAATACCAAGTTTCACGTAAAAATTTAAATATACTCGTACAATGGAAATATTTTCCCATATAAACTTAGCCTTCACATTTCACCCCCTTTGGGGTTGAGTTTTAGAAAATGCTTAAAGACGGGTTTCATTATTTGTGTTGAAGAATATTAATACCAAGTTTCACGTAAAAATTTCAATTTATAGTAGAAATATTGTTCCTATACAAACTTAGCCGCCCAAACTTAGACACCACTTTTCACCCTCTTAGGGGTCGAATCTCCGAAAATGCTTAAATACTTCTATTGAAGAGAATTAAAATGTACCAGGTTTCACGTAACAATCTAAATTTACAGTAAATATATCGGTCCTACACAAATTTTATCACCCCTTTTTAACCCTCCTAGGGGATGAATTTCGAAAAATCCTTTCTTAAACGATGCCTCCAGTATAAAATGAGCATTCTCTCCTAATTTCAACTTTCTATCATTAGCAGTTTGGGCTGGGCGTCGATAGGTCAGTCGGGACATTGCCCTTTATATTAAAGATATAGAGATATCATAATTAATTATTATAGTAACATTGTATACAAAACATTAAAGTACAATGTGTAATTTACCAACTCAAGTAAAGATTTAAAATACAAATTACTGCGTTATCGCGGTGTCTTTATCCTTATTGTTTAATACAGTTATTAGTGGCCTATGGTGACTAAAATGAGTGATGTAAATATCAGTTCTTAAATGAGTAATAAAGCGTGTGAAAACGGCATTAATTGTTGTACCTAATTTAGACGTTAGAACAGTCAAACGAACACATTTTATTAAATAGTTAGGTACTTATAGAGGATATTATTTGTTAAGATTTGCAGATATCTACAAAAAAAATCAACATTACTTGCTTAAACTTGTTGTGACTTTTCTCAGTTTCTGGTGGTTCACTGTCACTACTATCCATTGTCACAATAATGCTATTATGAAAAAAATATGTATATACACAACAGTAAAACAGTTACGACATAATATTCTTTCTATGAATACTAGACAGCGGATGGGCGTCGGGTTAGGCAACGTCAAACTCTGTACGACTCGTACGGGATGAGAATTCATGACAGTTACCGGCTGCACTTCGTTATTTGAGAATAGAATAACGTTGCTTCGTTGCATTCTGCTGTTAATTCCCGTCCTCAGGTACTAATTACATTTTCGTTAATTGTATTTATGGAAAAAGTGACGATTAAATTCAATGATTATCATCCGCTACCAAGTCCCGCCCATCCAGCGCGTCATTTGTGACGGCACAATAACAGCTGGGTAAGCGAAATAAAGATCAAACGCTCTGTAGCCTAGTGGTCAAGGCACTTGCCCGGCAAACGGGGTATGTGCGGTTCGATTCCGCACCAGAGCAGCAAACATTTTTTCTTCACTTACTTACATGGGTGACCCCCGACGTGTTTGTTTTCGGTTAGAGCTACACATTCACACCAGTTTATCTCTTTCTCTAGCGCGGCGTTACATGCCTATGTTCAGACTCAGTTCAGACTGGTGTCGGTGTCGGTACGGAAAAACGTTAGCTCGGACTCGACATCCTATTCCGGCGCGCGTCGTATACGTGTTCTATAATAGGGAAAGAAAGGAGTTAAGACTCTAAAATATTGAATTAACAGAAATCAATGAACAATTTTTTATATTAAACAAAATTTTAGAACATCGTAAATTCGGTTGGCGTGGTTTTGGACGAAAAATACCAACGCCACTGGAACAGAATTAAGCAGCTTACTGGAGAGGGCGCAGACCATTTAATCGGCTACATAGAAAATTACATAAACATACTATCCATAAGCCAGCACGATACCTACACAAACCCATTCGAAATCGTGTCCCCAAATATGAGTAAGTTTGCCCTCTTCAACTAAAACAATTTTAACTTTGAATTGAATTCAGTTCTCGGTTTGGACGTCGTCACTCCTGAATCTCTGTACGGCTACGAACCAGACACCATTCCGGCAGTATCCAAAGACCATACTTTTACAACCGAAAGGGTAATCTTACCCGACACTTCCCAATTTTTACAAGACAACTCCCAGAAATCGTCCGGTCCATTGGTAGCTTTCCCGAAATACAACAACTATTTATTGGACAAAGCCAAGTTCGATCAAAACACTCGGGTTTTAATCCCGCTCAAACTACTAGGGATCAAACCCGTCGAACACGGCCAACTAATAACAAAACACACCTTACCCGAAGTGGGGGCAGTTGTAAGCTACGCCCAGTATAAACAAGCAAATTCTTTAATGCCGCAGAAGTATGACGACTCTGTTGTGAGGAGATGGGGTGTTGACATCACCATCGGCTCGCCACTGATTTCTGTGGGTGTTCTCGTACCAGAATATGTGGATGCAGTGGTTAAAACAACGACGGAAAGAAATGTCGTATTTGAGGACGTCAGACTTCCCGAAATCGATCTCTCGGAACAAGATATGTTTCCAAAGAAAGCACTCACTGAACCGGAAGTGAAGATGCACGAGAATGATCCCATTTATCTGCGATCTCGGCAAAGACGTGATAATAACCTCAGTAGAAAACTGCTATATAGAAGTTTGTCGGGTATTGTTTTAAAGATACCAGTGAAGTTACAAATTTGGTTGGACTCGAACAAAACTCTGTTTAATGAGAGGTCAAATCCGCAGTGCGTGCATTGGTCTACTATTAGAGGGTAAGACAATATGGTGTAAAAACTTTTTTTAATTTAAATTAATTGGGTTCTAGGTTTGGGGAGTGGTCACGGGTGGGTTGTCGCACTGAGATTGGTGAGGACTGGTTTGACACGTACGATAAAACACCACTTATAGTGAATTGTACTTGCAATCATTTAACGACGTTCGCGGTGCTTGTAGATGTTGTCGATTTAGAGGTAAGTAGAAATTGAGTGAAAGTGTGACTATTAAATAAATAATTATAGTATATTCCTGAACCGTCTCTACTGGAAGATATTTCAAGCTATAGTTGTTTTGCCATCTCTTTGCCCTTATTGCTTGCGGCATATCTTATTCTAGCGCTTATCCGTGGCTTACAAACGAATTCAAACACCATAAGAAAGAATTTAGTTTTGTGTGTTTTTCTTGCCGAGTTGTTATATTTTATAGCTTTAAAGGCGCGAAAACCGATGGTTAGTAGCGACGTAAGTATTGCTTGATTTATAAATTCGTGAAATTAAGATTTTGTGGTTGTAGCTTCCGTGTAAACTGGTGGCTATTGGTTTACACTATTTATGGTTGGCATCTTTTTTCTGGATGTTAGTTGATGCTCTTCATTTGTACAGAATGCTCACAGAAATGCGTGATATTAATCATGGACCAATGCGTTTTTATTATAGCATGGGATATGTGATACCAGCAGTAGTGGTTAGTTTGGCCGTTGGAGTTAGAGCACACCAATACGGAAATTATTATTTGTAAGTTTAAGTTATTACTTCACATTAGTGTAAGTGCGCAAATGAACACTTTCCTGGTATATTTCAGTTGCTGGGTTTCCCTCTACGAAAGCGTGATATGGAGTCTAGTCGGCCCAATTTGCCTTCTAGTACTGATCAACCTGTTTATATTAATAATGGCGATTCGAGCCGCGTTTACACTACAAGATCACGTACTAGGTTTTGGAAATTTAAGAACTTTGCTGTGGGTGTCAGTGGTAGCCCTACCATTACTTGGAGCCACTTGGATCCTTGCTGTTTTAGCAGCCTCTGAACGTCACCCTCTACTGACGCCATTTTTATCAGCGGCTGTTTTAATACACGCTGCGTTTTCATTGGCTGGTTATTGTTTCGCCAATAACCGAGTGAGACAAAACCTACTTAGATCGATAATGCGATGTATGGGTAAAAAAGTACCACTTTTGGAAACCACCTCAGTGGTGGGTGTACCCAGTACGAGTAGCCAAAATATTACAAGTCAATCGGTAAGGGTACTATTTTCACAACTATTTTTTGTTTAATATAAATGTCACAGAGGTCGGCACTGGCTTACCACTCAACTCTAGACCCAACTCGTCGCAATATTGGCATATCAACGTCTAGTACCACCTCAAGATCCACCACCAAAACAAGCTCTAGCCCCTACAGGTAACTCTCAAACTATCTTGAATCAAATTATAACTCAGTCTTACAGAAGCGACACTCATTTAAGACACACTTCTACTAGTACTTCAAACTATAACTCAACCAGCGATGTACCGTCATACATGAGAGGTTTTGAGCACGAAACCGGGCTACACAGACACAGAGAACCACCAGAGGCTACCGAACGTCGTGAACGTAGAGCCGATAGCGACTCAGATTCCGACGGTTCAGAAGGACGAAGTTTAGATTTAGCGTCTAGTCATTCAAGTGATGATGATGAATCTAGTACAAGAAGACACAGAAATAGAGGACCATCTGCCCGACAGGGATATCTTCCAAACATTACAGAACACGTAGTTTCACGATGTGGAACTCCACCGTCACTTAACGTCAACAATTCCCAACTGTTTCCATCAGTGCAATCCGGTTATGGTTCCAGATGGTCCAGTCAGTTGCCGGAGGCATACTTGCCCAACCCAAATGGTAATTGTGTGGACTCATACACAATCAACCACTATATGTTGTAACTTTTAGTTCCAGAAGTTGGAAGGTGGTCAGCAGAAACCGGTTCAGACAATGAGTTCTGTCATAAAACTAATTCGCCTAACCCACTGCCAAACCCCGACGTCACTCCCGAAACATGCCTGCCAACTCTACAGTCAGAACAGTACATGGTTCGCACACATTATGACAATCACTACAACCCGAACAGTCAAGGTTACAAAAGCGATTATTTATCAAAGATGATGCACCATGATAACATGAATTTCCAAGATTATGCGGAAAGAGGCTCAGACGTTGATGATAAGCATCACATGAACGATAAATATCTCTTCCCCTATACAGGTAAATTGTTTTATTAAAGTTTGCTTATCTTTTATGCTTTTTTTAATTATTACATGCTAGACGATACATACATAGGTTTGTATTGACAAATTTGAGTGTTTTTGTGGTATTTTCATGTGTTGTTTCAGCTGAGGAGGATCACGTGACGAGTCACAACAATTACATGCATCCGCAGAGTCGGATTATGTCTCCAGTGTCGAACGATATTAATAATCCGGGAATGGAGTACCATGGTTCGCACATGGGTTCCCGTATGGGTTCAGTGCTTGGGTCGATTCATGGTTCGGTTTGTGGGAGCGTTAGAGGATCGCCTTCTCCTCTAATGCCTCCCGTGTCCATGATACATTCGACTCATCCTCCAGAACCTCCACAGTAAGTTTTTGTTTATTCAAACCACATCTAACTGACTTTCGTCTATTCATTAACAATGCTAGCTGGTGTTGGGAATACAGCATTAACAAGTAAAAAAGTGGGTTTGGTGAGTGTGCATTAGTTGACTTGCATATTAATGTGAACTTTCGTTTTTGTCAGGAAGGAAGACAAGAATGAAGAAACGTCTGTCTGATGGAGGGTAATTTAGTTCATGTACAAATTGGTTATTTATTGTTGTGTTTTTTTTTTATATAAGTTTTATCGTTTTGTATATGTTCATCCACTGAAAGACTGTAAGTATAATCGTAACAATCTATGACATTCCGAATTTATTTAGTAAATGAGCTTTACTATACTGTATTTAAAATTATAGGTAATCCTTGTATGTCTACAAATTGCCATGGTTTTATTATTTAAGTTAAATATAGTATTTAAAGTAGATTTAATAGATTGATTAGCCATCAGAGGAGAAGACTAAGATATTTTTAAGCCATAAATTATCATTTCGTTTGCGAAAAAATCGAAAATATTTTTGTGTAAATTTTGTATGAAACCTGTGCCTAAAAAGCTTTTTTATATGGAAGTTTTCATTTTTTGTATAAATGTTTGTATCACTAAGGATATTTTGTAAGATCTCAGTATTTATTTAGCTTAGGGATTTTGTATATCACTTCTATGAACGTACTCAACTAGACGTACTTTTTTATCGTTTTGACTGTGCAATCAATTTTCATACATTCCATTTTTTTATACATTTTTGTACACTATTGTGATTTTTTTATTTTATTAAACTGTCTCAGAAAACGGTGTGTGTATTTATTTTTATCTTCAAATTTGAATTAAATGGAGAACTATTTGCATTTCGCGCGTAATCATTTCATCTGGTAGTTATAAATGTTCAAGGTCAATGTTGTACGTACCCTCTCTAGATCGATTTGATTACCACTGTAAATATTGAGGACCTCTGAGTTTAATTTTTTTTTTATTTACTTCAAAACACAAATTAATTATTTGAATTGTGCAGCGTAGCATTGATCCACTTGTTTAAAAAAATCTGGCGTAACCGGTAGAGGATTTTAGTAACTTTCGCCATAAGGTTGGGAAACTCTGCATAAAAATGTGACTTATTCTACGTCAAATTACGTCATCCGTCAGCATCGGCTGCTGGTTGTGGTAACCTTCAACTTCGTTGTGAAACAATTTGATCTTTTCAATTCAAAATGGATTTATTTACATCGAAATCCTCGTGCAGTGCGGACGATAATGTGTGTTCCAAATGTACTCAAAAATCCTATGCCAGCTTTTAAAAAACCTTCTGGCTTTGTTTTCAACAATGACTAACAGTTCTAGTGGTGACTACAATTCGAACAGCATCTCGGCGTACGCCTTCAAGCCCTTCCAGTATGAAGAAATCAAACCGAACTCGAAGAGTAAAGTGCCTTACCCCAGAAGCGGCCATCGAATAGGTGCTGATGCAGCCAGTCTTTACTCTTTCGGAGGATACAACCCTTTAATTGACGACAGCGACAATGACGAGGTTTGGGTGCACTCGTACCCCCTTTTCCAAGAACTGTGGAGGTTTAATTTCGCCAAGAGGGAATGGACCAGATACCCAAATAGCCATTCGTTGCCTCTTGAATTAGCATCAAATGCCTTAATTCTCCACAAGAACGTCTTAATGGTATGTGACTTGACTCGGATTTTGGGTTGTTCAAACGTGATTGTAGGTGTACGGGGGGACAGGATCTCCGTTTGGTTTTCGTTGCAGTAATCAACTGTTTGTGTGTCGTGTTAATGACAATGAAGGCCTTATGGATGAGGTACATACTACAGGACAACTGCCTTTACCTGCTTATGGACAAGCTTTAATTCTTCACAATGATTATCTGTACACCATTGGAGGAACTACAGGTGTTCAGTACACATGTGATATTCACAGGTAAATTAAGTTTAGTAATTCCTCATAATATGTAAAAAGTAGGTTCCCTAGAGTCAAGGTTAATAACTAAAATTGGCCAGAGATTTATTTCAAGGTTTTCATTAAAGAGAAAGTAGTTTGGTGCTGATGAAGTTTACCAGAAAAAATTGCACAAGTATCAATACACGCAGAATTTTTTTGCCAAAAATGACACCTTAATCTCTCAAAATGTTAACATTTTTGTAAAATAGTAACAACCTTGAATTAGCACAGCATAATCTAACGAAAATTAAATTACCTCATCTATAACATATTTTTAAAAAGAACAATTTGCCAAAATGCGTTCTTTTTTGTTTTTGTCTTATTTTAAGACCCGCTGGATGACGATACAAGTGTTTACTTTAGAGAGATGCAATAATATTATATTTAGACTCCATTAAGATAACTCTGCGGTATTTTCGCATGACAAACCTCTTGCATAACAATTTCAACGTTTAATCAACAATCATCTAGCGAAAGTACTTTTGATCAGAATGTTTTGTTACCGCGGTGACCGAATGCCCCAGCATATTGTTCACATTCATATTCTAAACAGGGAAGTTGCAACTGCAATGTGTGCTAATCTGGTTAGGGTTATTAAATATGCACTATAATTAATTTATGATAAACATTAATACTAACTTTATGTGATGATTTATTAAGGTTATAACAATTATGAATCAAGTGCAGTAGCAAACAGTGAAAGTTTAAGGTCGAGAACGTTATACAATACACCGAATTATATTGCTTTATGGTGTTTGTATTGTTCACGTTGTCATAAAAACTACTTATTTATATTTATTACAGACAGAAACGACTTAAGTATATCGGGTGATTCGTTTAAGATTCAAGTTTTGAACTCGAAATATTTGTGGTGTGGCGTAATATTTATTTACCGTAAAATAAGTACACGCCTTCCAATTGGCGTCCTACCTCAACGATTACAAATGCATTTTTTAAGAGTAAATCTTTATGTTAAAATCATGAAACTGCGCTTTCTCAAAACGATAATGCAATTCACATTTACTGCCTTAGTGTGTGTGAATTTGTAACAGTGTTAACTTTCCCGTGATTAAGTAAGAAGTTGCCGAATTTTTTATTGAATTATTAATACTAGTACTAGTTTTCCCAAGTGTCTACAGAAATTATGTTATTTATAATATCACCAACGTGATTGCTTTGTTTTATTTTTAAGTAATCTGTTCATTATCAAAACAGTCGAAAAGTTAACTAGAAAAATCGGTTTAATTTGTTAAACAAGACAATTAAAATACCTTTTTAATATTGTACATATCTTATCTACATGTAAAAATTTAACGACTACACGGAAATCTGAGTCCCTTGATGATAACCATTATCAAATTAATAGTATTGATATTATTGATAAGTGTTTGAAGTGCCGACTATTTTATTGTCCAAATAAATGAAATATTTAATGCAACAAAAAATTGATCGTAAATAAGGAATCAAATAAAAAATTAAATATGTATTTAATATTTAATTTTATATCGTCTCGACGTTTCATTTTTTTTAAATACGTTTGTTGTGCTTTAAAGGCAAGGAAGGTTCTATATAACATTATATGTAAATAAACTGCTGTGTGTTTATTTAATGATAAAAATAAAATATAATTTTGTTTGTAAATAATCCCGTATCTAAAAAAAAAGCTTTGTTTTATTGCAAACAGTATACAGGGACGTTAAATTCTAATTTACATTAATTAGAATAAATAAAACAAATCACTACAATTTTGCAGACGTGAATACAATTTAAAAGACATTACTCACTAAATTATTCATAAAACTAAAATTTTCTTAACGATTTAGAAACATTATTGATGACTCCATAAGCAAAAATTAACTCGAGGTTATGTATATAAAATTAAAAATAAATTACGAAATGAGAGTGCAAAATTAACTGCAAAAAAAACTATATTTTCGTAATAGTGTAAATAATTTATATATTTTTAAACGATGTTGAATAAGATTTTTGTAACATGTATTAACATTTTTTTTAATAGTGATGTTATTAACAATAATAATAAATATTCATTATGTGTTTTATAAGAAGAGATAAGAATTAATTGCACCAAAGTAAAAAAACAATAATCAGAAAAATTATTTAACATTTCAAGTCGACCATGTCTTAGAAAATTATTTTTCAAAATTGGTGTTTTTAGAGCATTGTTTTTTGGTTGGTATTTCTGACTTCATAATGTGACATTTTTCAAAATTGAGACATAATTGACAACTGTCACCGTGTTTTTCCACCCAAGTTCACGAAATCGGAGAACTGATGGGAAGTCATTATTTCTCTACAAGTTACATTTCGTCACCAACCTGCTGATTTAATATAAAAACCTGCTCAGCTGTTCAATCCACCGAAAACGAGGTGGGAAGAACGAGAAAATAAATTTAATTTTTTTAATTTAGCAACATCCGACCGTAATTTGCATGGCTGCCAACTAAGACTGTCAAAATAACTACAAAAAATTAGATTAATAATAAACCTTGCTTATAAGGTAATTTCCACACCGGTCCTTTGTATAAACTTGACATTAAGAAATAAAGGTTCCTCGTTAACTGAAACAGGATTTGACAGTAGACACTGAATAAACATTTTTTTTTATAATTTGATGCACATTTCAACTATGCCGCAATATTTTAAATTATGATTTAACTTTTTGCCTTGAAAAATATCCAAATTCTTTAAAGCTACGATTTAAGTAAAAAAATTATTCCGTTGTAGATTAAATCTCAAAACTCTAGTCTGGGAAATCGTCTATGTTAGTCGTGGAGTCAGTGACTATGAGCCAACGGGACGTTATCGTCACGAAGTCGGTTTCGATAACCGAAGTATCTACGTTCTTGGAGGAGGAACGGCCGTATCAGCGTTTGACTTTGCCAACATCCCTGTTTTCAGCTTGGAAAAGCGAGCTTGGCATCCTCAGAAAACGATCAGAGATACCAAAAAAGGTGAGTAAAAATTGAACGTGGAGGAGTTCTGTTCATTTGTGAGCATAATTTTGAAAATGAACAGGGCATCCACTTCGTAGTAAAAATAGGGGCTTTTCACAAGACAGATAAAGATGGACTTCAGAATTACGACAAATTTTAATGTATGATTTTAATTGAGGTTTGGATAATGAGTAGTGAAAAATGTGTGAAGAGCGCATATAAATATAACATATTACATGTGGATGTTAATTTGCGTAGTTAAATTTTTGAAAAATAATTTACCTTCCTTGCTCCTTCGGGTCGAAAATTTTTAGAACACATTTTATTAGTCACACAAAGTTCAATAATAATACGTGTTTTTCAAGTTTGAAAATAGTAGCAGCAATCAGAGAAAAATTAATGTCAAAAATTAAGTAAGATTATATATTCATAATTTTGACACAAAATTCAACGATTTTTGACCATGTACTGTTATCAATGCGAGCATAATTTCTGAATCTTTTTTTAGCAAATTTGTTATCGTAATTTATAAAAAGCAGTATTACAGTTCATTTTTTTAAGGGCGTGGAAATATTCACCCAACCCAGAATACACATTTCACAGTTAACCTGACAATTTTCATATTATGTGTTAAACAATTTTGAAATAATGTATATTTTGCAAAAAAAAAGTCAATATTGACATTTTGGTTAAAATGTTATTTTCTTAAAGTGTCACATTATTGTTAGCCTAAAAATTTGTGTTTCATTTGTTATGTGTCAGCTGTAGGCTAAGGAAGTATTGTAATCGAGTGCATTGAGGGACTGGCTATTTTTATGTTTCCTCGACTTTTCATGACCCCTAAAGTACGAAGAAATAGGCCTCCCGTTTTCATCAGTCTGTCTGTCTGCCGTCTCTCCAGATTTTTATTAGAGGATAATGTAATGTAATGTTTATTCATGTTTAAAATACAAAGTATCATACAGTCGTCAAAATCAGTGTAATTCTATATTTAACCAAAAAGTTACTTTAAAGCAGTAGGTAATTATTAATTGTTGAGTAAGTTTCCCCCTTCCACCTAAGAACTAAAATTATGGTTAAGAAATTCATCTTGGGAGTAAAAGGCTCCTTCTATTAATGAAGTTCTCACTACCTTTTTAAAATTAACTAAAGGCAAATTCTTTATATTTTCTGGCAATTTATTAAAAAAAACTTTACGCCATAGTAACTGGTGGCTTCTCTAGCTCTCTTCAGCCTATGATAATTGATGATGTATTCGTTCTTTTTACGCGTGTTATATTGATGTTCTGCAGAGTTATAATTGAATTCATTTTCCTTAATGAACAGAACCGCAGCAAAAATATACATACATGGAACCGTCATTATTTGCAGTTTCTTATACTGCTCCCGGCAGTCGTCTCTATACTTTAATCCAGCGAGTACTCTTACACATTTCCTTTGAACTGAGAACACTTTATTAATGTGTACTGAATGTCCCCAAACCAGAATTCCATAGTTAATAGAACTATGAATGAGACCATAGTAAGCTGTCTTTAGCACATATAACGAGACAGAGTATCTCAGTTGCCGTAATACAAATACTTGACTTGATAATTTATTACACAGTGCATTAACGTGTGCTTCCCATGTTAACCCTGCGTCCATTATTATCCCAAGAAATTTAATTGGTTTTTTATGACAATCACTCCGTTTTAGAGAAAACATGAGTCTTTGTTCCTTATCCTCACTCATACATACTTTATTGGCCAAAAACCATGTCTTAATGGATGCATAGCAATGATCTCTTTGCCTATTTAAAATTTCAACATTTTGACCTGTACTAAATGTGTTGGTGTCATCTGCAAATAATATAAAATTTGTATCACAGCATGACGGAAGATCATTAATATAAATTAAAAATAAAACTGGTCCAAGCACTGAACCTTGTGGGACACCGTGTAAAATTGTTTTAATCTTCGAACATTGTTCTCTACCTACTGAAACATACTGTTTCCTCTTATTTAAATATGACTTTATTAATGACAAGGCACTATGGTTGAAGTTATAAAATCTCAATTTATTTAGAAGAGTATCATGCGAGACACAGTCAAATGCTTTAGTTAAATCATAGAAATGTGCATCTAAAAATTCATTCCTGTCGAGTGCACCTGTAATTTCAATACATAATCTGTTTATTGCTAAGGTTGTTGAACGATTATTTCGAAACCCGTATTGACAGTTAGTAAATAAATTGTTTTTTTCAAAGTAATCACACATTTGCGTTTTTAGAATTTTTTCAAAAACTTTGCTTATTATTGGCAATATGGACACCGGCCGATAATTTGAAGGGTCCAATTTGTCGTTTTTCTTAAATATAGGCACCACTTTGGTCAATTTTAAAACGTCGGGAAAGATCGATTCTTTAATACACTGATTAAATAGACTCGTTAATGGAATTACTAAAATATGACCTATAGATTTAACAATTTGTATATTAATCCCATACGCATCCTTGCATGAAGTATTTTTGAGGGAAAATATTATGTCTCTCACTGTATTAACTGAAGCTTCTTTAAAAACAAATTTATCATTAGGAGTATGTTTAGTTTTATGTAAGAGTTCACTTGAACTTACATCACAGGGTGGCAGTTTATCCATTATTGATGTAGCGACATTTTCAAAGTATTCTGCAAAAACACTGGGATTTATTGGAGTGCTCTCAACTTTTTTATGGTTTCTGTTATTCTTAATTAAATTCCATGCTGCCAAATTTTTGTTGGAAGCTCTTAAAATTACTCTGTCATTGTATCTTTGTTTTTCTCTACGAATATGAGTAATATAATGTTGTTTTACAGCTTTAAATGTAACTTTTGAGACATGTCCTTGTCTATATGCTTCATTAAAAGGTAGTGTCAGAAACTACCGAACCGATTGCTGTCAAATTTAGGACATGTATTAGGAATATTGTGTAGATGGTAAAACCCTAACCAAAAAATTAGGAGAATCATTCCCACGAACAATGGGATGATATCATCACCAAAATATACATTAGTAAATCTTATTTTGATCTTACAAAATAAGATACTCCGGCACATGTAGTTTATGAATCCGTGTTGAGTTTGTACCCTAGACATTCTGATTTTTGGGGAAAAAATCAAAATTCTATAACAGCATTTTAAGGTTGTTGTAAGCATAGTAAATCCTTAATCAAATTTTTTTCGTATATCCTCCCCCCAAGTGATGACGGCATTTTACAATTTTGACGAATAGATTTTATCAAATTGGATACTACTGAATGTGTGATTTATGAATCCGTGTCGAATTTTATAGCCTAGACATCAGATTTTTGGAAAAAAAAAAAAACAAAATTGTATAATAACATTAAATTTGATAATTTAACTTGGAAGTTCTAAAACGGAATAAATTTTCCTTAAATATTATAGAATTACATGCTCCTGGATATGTGATTTAAGAATCCGTGTTGAGTTTTTCCCCTAGACATCCAGGTTTTTGGGAAAAAAATCAACATTTTCAAATTTAATTTCGAAATTACAAAATCGAATGCTCTAAAATCTTGATTTATGGCCTCCTCAAAAAGTAATGATCTCATCTTGCAATTCTTTTTTCAGTTTGATAAATGAGGCACATGTGATTTATGAATCCGTGTTGAATTAGTTTTTAGTTCCAGATTTTTGAAAAAAAATATCTAAATTTTGAAACATCTTACAATTTCGCCAAAAGTTTTTCAAATTTATGAGTGTTTTGGGGAAAAAATGAGTGTGGTTAATTAATCACTCCTCTCATCTGCGTTGGAGAGACAAAATCATCAAATTTCATTTTCTTTTAACCGCTGAGGGCCGGTTTATCAATGCTCAGTTAAAAGTGTCTGTTAAGTAACTGTCAGTTAAGGGTAACTAGCAGTTAACGGAGGTAAAGTGTTTATCAATGCACGATGTTTCTTCCAGTTTCGTAGCTCGAAGTTTAGCTGTTACTCTCTTAAGTTGGTAACGCTCACCTCACTGGGAATGAGTTGTGATTGGTCAGTTCAAAACTCCCCGACCTTGAAAGTTCCATCAGATTCGATCCGCATTCGGTATTCAACGATTGTATATCGCGTTTCACGTGATCAATCATGAAAAGCAAAATTTAGCATTAGAAAAAAAGTATTGGAAATTAAAAATGAAACAAGTAGGTACACCTATAAATAAATACAGAGAGATCGAAAAAGAAATTAGTCAAAGTTGGCCATGCACGAAAAGGCGGTTGTCTTAGTTTAAAATATTTTTTTATTAATCGTCACGTTGACAAAAGTAATTTGCACTGTTATCAAACGAAATTAAAGCTTTTTTGTTATTAGAATCTTTAGAAATGGGATAAATTTTAGACAAAATTGGAAAACGGTGATTTTAATTCATTCTTATGTGTTTTAAAAGTAGGCGTCATAATTCTAATTTTAAACTGTCAGTTTGACATTTAATAAAAAAAATTAAATTATCCTACCACCGTGATTACGACAAACGGCTGGTCGTGCATGGCCCACTTCGATTAATTTCTTTTTCGATCTCGCGGTATTATTAGATAAGTTTTTAATTTTTGGTACCTACATTAGACCTGGAAAATAATCGGCTAATAATAAGTGTTTTTCTCATCTTTTCTCTGTCAATTTGTTGCACAACATAAGTCCTCATCAAAATATTGTTAAATTCATAACAGATTTATTTGGATTTGTTAGGTTATGTTGCCACT
Source organism: Zophobas morio (assembly GCF_036711695.1). NCBI lineage: Eukaryota > Metazoa > Arthropoda > Insecta > Coleoptera > Tenebrionidae > Zophobas > Zophobas morio. The sequence goes on from NW_026972109.1 coordinate 18,004,006, forward strand.
AACTGGTGGATAACGCTTTAACTGACAGTTTGAACTGTCAGTTAATTTATCAGGCACTTTGACCACCAGTCTTGAGGTAGCGGGTAATGATAAACAGGTTAACTCACAGACAAGCTTTAACTGCCAGTTACTTTAACTTAACTGCGCATTGATAAACCGGCCCTGATGCTTGTAGTCGCATTCTTTCGAAGTATAAACATAAACAGTCGAAGTTAAGCATGTGCTGAGAAATTGAGAGTATCAACATATTTTCGTGTGAATTACGTGCTTAAAATATATTTCATATTGACCATATTTTTGCTTTATAGAGGTTATGAAAACGAAAATCGCAAAATCAAATTTTATTGATTTAATTAAGGCAAAGGAAGTTCTGTCGAAATAGCCTTCGACCAATGTTTTTACACATTTTATTCGAATTGAAAATATAATCGTCACCATTAGAGATGCAAAAAAACGGTTTTTTAAAAAATCTGTTTTTGTGTTTTAAAAAACGTTTTGTTTTTTTTTTTTTTTGTAAGTTGTATCAATATTAATAAAAATAGTTAAAGCTGCCATTGGAAAAAAACAAAAATACTTTAATCATAGCCAACTCCATTAACATCTAAAGAGATATATTTTGCCCCTATTTTTCTTAATATACGTAGTCGTTTTTTACATGGCTGCCTACAATATTAGCGACAAAAATATCCAAATATTTTAATTTTTTTAAAGAAATATCCTTTAATTTAAAACATGATTTTTAATAAAATCGACAAAAGGTAACCCAAGTTATATCCAGTAAAAATTTCAGCTCTGAATCTTTGTTCAAACAAAAGTTTACATGGGGTATAAAATTTAACATGGGAATCCCTATGGTCACTTTTAAAAAAGTTGCACTGTATATAGTTTCCTTTGAACGGCACGATACTTAAAACAATGTTTGCAGTTAAGCTCCGCCCCTCGGCCCACGACGAATAGAAAAAATCGTCACAATTGACATAGGGTGGGTGGGCGGGGCTTATATTTCGCGTCTGTTTTTCTCAACATACGTAGTCTTCTTTTCACAACAAGAAGCTCAAAACATGGTAAATTTTATTGGTGAAATATGGATTTTGGAATTATGCTCTGCCGCTTGATCCGACAACGAATGAAAAATTTATCACAATTGAGGTCGGTGCGGACATAGGTGGGATTTAATTTTTTAACTTTCTTTTTTACATAATCCATATACTTAATTTTCTTTGAACAACACAATGACTTAAGAACTCGTTTTACATGGTAATTTCTTGTAGAGAAATGAGGATTTTGCAATTAAGGTCCGTCCTCTGGCTCACGACGAATACAAAAAGTCATTACAATTGAGATAGGGTGGGTGGGCGGGGCTTATATTTTGCCTCTGTTTTTCTTAACATACGTAATCTTCTTTTCACAAGAAGAAACTTAAAACATCTCTTTAGAGATTAATGGAGTTAGTCATGCTTTAATTTTAAAATGACGCCATCTGTTAACGGGCTATAGAACCAACCTGTAACATGTTTCATAACTTAACTTTAAGGTAGGAGGGAAATCATATCTTCATATATGTATGTACATTTTATGTAAAGTTACAAATAGACGATGACTTATTTATTAATTGCATGTTATTAGAAAAAAAAAAACAAAAATTCATAAAAAACGTACGGGAATTAAAGAAAGAAAATTTAAAGTTGTTTAAAAAAACAAAAAACCTATTCTGTTTAAAAACAAAAAAAAACGTGTTTTAAAACCAATAAAACAAATGGTTTTTTATACTTACATCACTAGTCACCATTAGTTTGTGTATATTATGTAGATAATTTTGTCCACGCCCGTAAAAAAGAACCAAATATTTTTTTTGTTTTCGTTAAAATTTTGCCATTGATGGATAGGCACCCAATAATAATAGGTTATGTTGATACACGAAATTGTAGGCAATCACAACATATATAGCGTGTTATTGAAAGGTACGTACAAAATAAAATCGGCAATTGGTCTCGAAGTATGGGTGCTAAAAGTTAAAAAAAAGTTCAGATAAAAGTGTTCTCTTTTCAGAGATAAAAATTATTAAAATTTATGTCCAAATTCGTTGTACGCCTCTGATAAAAAGATCATCTTTTGTTTCTATAGCAACATTTAGTCTTAATTTTACCTATTTAACCTTCAGTAACGTCTAAAAAGATTGGATGAGGGTTAATTTTTCCTTTATAATTTTGATAACACAAAATAAGTTTTTCAGACTTCTTAGACTTCGCGAAGAACTGTCAATTTTGTTTTACGTACCTTTCAATAACACCCTGTATTTTATGTTCTAAGGGACGACCTACGTACTTTGGTGAGGTAAACTATAACCACCACACATTTTTTGTTCAACTTAGCCACCCAATTTTGAAAAAGTGTCTCATCCATTGTTTTGTGATAATCTCTATCATTGTTTTTCGATTTGAATAAAAAGTTACAACCACCTAAAAACCCAAATTGACTTCCTGTCAGTTCATTCAACGTGAAGCAAAAATTTCATTACTTACTTTAGTCTAAAAACATCCTGAAGGATGGTCAGAAATTAAAAAATGTAACGTGTAAAGTTGTAAAAATTCATATTCCAAAAATCCAGCCTAATTAACGGATATTAAATTACTGAATTTACCTTACTTACCTCATATGGAATCAATAAACCTTCAGTAGTTGCAAGGAAATAAATATAGCCTTGAGTTCTTTATTGCACATAAAGGCAGACCATTTAATTCCGTTTTTATGTGTTTTACTTACTCAATAACTTGACATTACCTGACATTGCTACATCTTATTCGTAACACGTGCGCTCTATCTACATCCTGTTCTCACCTCACCAAGCCTCTGATAATAATTCGTGAAAAGCCCTTATATTTTATAGCCGCTGTAAATAAACTTGAAACGATGTTAGGGATTCCTCCACCACGACGTTGTCACGGCGCCGTCCAAATAAACACGGAAAACGGTACGCAAGTCTTCATCGCCGGCGGTCACGACGGCGAAAACGTCTTCGACGACTTGTGGCGTCTAGACTTGAAAACATTTCAATGGACTTACTTCGACAAGTGTAGGTTGCCGTTCCCTATATATTTTCACGCCGCTGCGGCAACACCAGAAGGGCGACTCTACATTTTCGGCGGAATTTGTAGTAATAACGATAACGACGTCAGGCGGAGCAATTGCATGTATTCAACGTGGCTGTGCATACCTAAGCTTAGTGAGATATGTTGGGAGGCCGTTTTGCATTACAGTCCACATATCGTGGATTGCAAGAGTGAGGATCTGATCAATGTAGGATTACCGAGACACTATGTACAAAGGCTAGGCAATAACACGTCACCATCAAACAGAGAACAATAAGCGGGGGTTTATTAACTTAAGTTCTCTTGCGACGAGAATTTTATTTATTTTTATTCTCTCTATTGATCAAATAAATTATTTAATAACAAGCTGGTTTGCAATTAGAATTTTCCACAACACAGGGACGTGGCGAACAAGTTGCGTTTTTTCATAGCTCGCAGTTCCAGCCACTGCTCCTGATTGGGTACGTACATCTCGGCTGGCATGAGCTCGTTTTTTTCAGCGGGGGGCGAATTGCTGCTTTCTACAACTAAAGTTGGTTTTAATTACAGTCGGAGTGAGTTTAGCAAGTTACCGATTTTTTTGTTCTTGTCCACCATCTTGATTTGTTCGCCAGGACATCGCAGGAGCAGACGACCCACGCCCTCGCACCTTCTCAACACTTCGTTTTTTACCATTTTCTTTCGCATTGTTTGGCTGATGACTGAACAGTTCGTCAACCAAGTTTCGACGTAGCCGAAGTCACAAAGTAGTTGACAAGCGCCATGTTGTGAAAACTTTATTTTGTTCATGTAAATGTGGTCCAGCCAGGACTCGCACATAATCTGAAGGATCATGTTGCTGATTAGATGGTCCTCAGTGGCGATTAAAATCGGAGTGAGAATTCGGTCTGAAGATAAAAAAAAAATGTTAACAATACAAAATTATGCTGGTTTTACACCAGTTCTTAAAAATTTCGCCAAAATATTTTAATCAAATCTCAATATCAGCATTTATGAAAATATTTTTAAAAGTCTCGGTGTCAAAAAGCGCGCGACACTCTTCTGAGTAAGTATCAAATCGTTTGGATGATACATATCAAGTAAACACTGTATTGATTCTAAAAGGCTTTCCGAACTTTCGCGTTGGGTTTCTCTACAAAGTTGGTAGAATTTTTTAAGCCTTATTTATTAAATAGACAATCTGTTGTCATTACACGAGGTTTTATTTCCACTTCCCTTTTCCTGTTTCTGTGGTTCCTCAGGTATTTGACTTGGGTCTCCTTTCATTCCTCGATTTTTTTAATGATCGTGCAATAAATTAAATTTAGACTAGTCCTAAATCCAAAATCATTTAAAATTATGTTTAATTATGCGTATGCTTTAATTGTTTAGTTTCCTGAACACACATTTTTTTCGTACAAATCTTGCTTGAAATACTTCTTATTTTCTACATATTGCAGTATTTATCCTATGAGAGAACTTTCTTATTTTCAATAATTAAATAGATTTCAAAAATTTGTAAATATTTTTCCCCAATATAGAACCATCTGGAAGTCGGCAATTTTCCAGAGGCGACAGTGCCCGACTCCAAAATTGATATACTTTTAAACGAAGTAAAATTTTGGCCTTTCAGGCTCCGGTCAAAATGTTTCCCATCAGGTCTCATCCACCTCTAATCACGGGACTCCCGAGATTTTTTCGAATCACTTCAAAAACAGAACACAAGGGACCCCCAAGATTCTTTCAAACTATTTCAAAAACAAAACAAATGGCATCCCCGAGATTCTTTGAAATTACTTCAAAAACAAGAGAAAGGATTTCCGAAATTTTTTCAAACACAAAACACAGGGGGTCTCTGAGATTCTTTCAAACTACTTCAAAAACAAAAGGGGTCCCCGATAATCTTTGAAATTACTTCAAAAACAAGAGAAGGGATCTCCAAATTTTTTCAAACTACTTCAAGAACTATACACAAGTGGTACCCGAGATCCTTTCAAATTACTTCAAAAACAAAACAAAAGAAGTCCCCCAGATCCTTCAAACCACTTCAAAAACCAGGCACGAGGGGTTCCCGAGATTCTTTCAAAATACTTTAAAAACCAAACGAAACAGGTCCCCGAGATCCTTCAAATTACTTCAAAAACCAGACACAAGGGGTCCCCATGTCTATCAAACCACTTCCAAAAAACAGAACACATTTAGCAGCCGAGATTATTTCAAACTACTTCAAAAACTATACACAAGGGATCCGCAAAATCTTTTCAAACTTCTTCCAAAAAGCAGAATACAAGTGGTCCCCTACATTCTTTCAAATTTCTGCAAAAACAAAACAACAGAAGCCCTCGAGATTTTTCAAACCATGTCAAAAACCAGGCACAATGGGTTCCCGAGATTCGTTCAAAATACTTCAAAAACCAGACACAAGGCGTCCGCGAGATTTTTTCAAACTACTTCAAAAACAAGATAACAGAGGTCTCCGAGATCCTGCAATCCACTTTAAAAACAAAACAAAAAGAGCCCCCGAGATCCTTCAAATTACTTCGCAAACCAGACACAAAGGGTCACCAAGATTCTTTCAAACTACTTCAAAAACCAGACACAAGACGTCCCCGCGTCTATCAAACCACTTCCACAAAATAAAACACATTAAGCACCCGAGATCCTTTCAAATTTCCTCAAAAACAAAAGAAATCCACGAGATCCTTCAAACTACTTCAAAAACCAGGCACAAGGGATTCCCGAGATTCTTTCAAAATACTTCAATAACAAGACAAGGGATTCGCAAAATCTTTTCAAAACTCCTTCCAAAAAGCAGAACACAAGTGGTATCCGAGATCTTTTGAAATTATTGCAAAAACAAAACAAAAGAAGTCCTCGAGATTCTTCGAACAATATCAAAAACCAGGCACAATAGGTTCCCGAGATTCTTTCAAACTACTTCAAAAACAAGACAAAAGAGGTCCCCGAGATCCTTCAATCTACTTCAAAAAGAGTCCCCGAGATCCTTCAAATTACTTCAAAAACAAAACAAAAGAAGTCCCCCAGATCCTTCAAACCACTTCAAAAACCAGGCACGAGGGGTTCTCGAGATTCTTTCAAAATACTTTAAAAACTAAACGAAACAGGTCCCCGAGATCCTTCAAATTACTTCAAAAACCAGACACAAGGGGTCCCCATTTCTATCAAACCACTTCCAAAAAACAGAACACATTTAGCAGCCGAGATTATTTCAAACTACTTCAAAAACCAGACTAGGGATCTTTGAAATTCTTTCAAACTACTTCAAAAACTATACACAAGGGATCCGCAAAATCTTTTCAACTTCTTCCAAAAAGCAGAACACAAGTGGTACCCGACATCCTTTCAAATTTCTGCAAAAACAAAACCACAAAAGTCCTCGAGATTCTTCAAACCATATCAAAAACCAGGCACAATGGGTTCCCGAGATTCTTTCAAAATACTTCAAAAACCAGACACAAAGCGTCGGCGAGATTCTTTCAAACTACTTCAAAAACAAGACAAAAGAGGTCCCCGAGATCCTTCAATCTACTTCAAAAACAAAACAAAAGGAGTCCCCGAGATCCTTCAAATTACTTCGAAAACCAGACACAAAAGGTCACCGAGATTCTTTCAAACTACTGCAAAAACCAGACACAAGAGGTCCCCGCGTCTATCAAACCACTTCCACAAAATAGAACACATTAAGCACCCGAGATCCTTCAAACTACTTCAAAAACCAGGCACAAGGGGTTCCCGAGATTCTTTCAAAATACTTCAATAACAAGACAAGGGATTCGCAAAATCTTTTCAAAACTCCTTCCAAAAAGCAGAACACAAGTGGTACCCGAGATCCTTTGAAATTACTGCAAAAACAAAACAAAACAAGTCCTCGAGATTCTTCGAACCATATCAAAAACCAGGCACAATAGGTTCCCGAGATTCTTTCAAACTACTTCAAAAACAAGACAAAAGAGGTCCCCGAGATCCTTCAATCTACTTCAAAAAGAGTTCCCGAGATCCTTCAAATTACTTCGAAAACCAGGCACAAAGGATCTCCGAGATTCTTTCAAACTACTTCAAAAACCAGACACAAGGGGTCCTCGAGATTCTTGAAAACTACTTCAAAAACAAAATAAAAGGAGTCCCCGAAATCCTTCAAACTACATCAAACGCAAAACACAAGGGGTCGCCATAATTCTTTCAAACTACTTCAAAAACAAAACAAAAGGGGTCCCTGAGATTCTTTCAAACTACTTCCAACACAAAACAAAGGGTCCGCAAAATTTTTTCAAATTCCTTCCAAAAAACAACATAAGTGGTTGTCGGGATCCCTTCAAATTACTTCAAAAACAAAACAAAAAGAGTCCCCGAAATCCTTTCAAATTACTTCGAAAACTAGGCGCAAGGTGTCCCCAAGATTTTTTCAAACTACTTTAAAAACAAAGGGGTTCCCGAGATTGTTTCAAAATATTTCAAAAACAAGGCAAAAGTGGTCCCAGAGATCCTTCAAACTACGTCAAAAACCAGACACAAGGTGTCCCAAAAATGTTTTCAAAGTACTTCAAAAATAAGACAAAAGTATTCCCCGAGAGCCTTCAAACTACTTCAAAAACCAGGCGCAAAATGTCCCAAAGATTCTTTCAAACTAAGTACTTCAAAAACAAAAGGTGTCCTCTAGATTCTTTGAAATTACTTCAAAAACAAGGTAAGGAATCTCCGAATTTTTTTCAAATTACTACAAACACAAGGGATCCCTGAGATTCTTTCAAACTCCTTCCAAAAAGCAGAATACAAGGGAACGCCGAGATTCTTTCAAACTACTTCAAAAACAAGACAAAAGTGGTCCCAGCGATCCTTCAAACTACTTCAAAAACCAGGGACAAAGTGTTCCAAAAATTCTTTCGAACTACTTCAAAAACAAAAGGGGTCCCCGAGGTTCTTTGAAATGACTTCACAAAAAAAAGCAAGGGATCTCCGAAATTCTTTCAGATCACTTCAAAAACTATACCCAAGGGATCTGCAAAATTCTTTCAAACTCCTTCCAAAAGGTAGAATATACAAGTGGTACCCGAGATCCTTCAAACCACTTGAAAAACCAGGCACAAGGGGTTCCCGAGATTCTTTCATAATACTTCAAAAATCATACACAGTGGTCCGCGAGATTCTTTAATTACTTCAAAAACAAGACAAAGGATCTCCGAAATTCTTTCAAACTACATCAAACGCAAGACACGGGGCGCCGAGATTCTCTCAAACTACTTCAAAAACAACACAAAAGGGGTCCCCGCCATCTTTCACAAGAGATTTCAATTTCTTTCACACTACATAAGTTCAAAACTACTTCAAAAACCAGGCACAAGTGTTCCCGATATTGTTTCCAAATACTTCAAAACCAGAGACAAGTGGTCCCGGAGATTCTCTCAGAATACTTCATAGACAAAAAATCACGGGCATGGGCGAATGGGACTATCTGGAAATCGGGGATTTTCCAGAAGCATCAGTAGCTCTAGTACACCGGTACCTGAATCAGAATGTTAAATATTTTTAAACAAAATAAATTTCAGCCTTTCAGGCTCCAATCTGATTTTTCCCGTGCTGGTTCACAAAACATCTAGACGTTTTAGATATAACCATGGTACAAGAAGTCTTCATGTACCATGGTTATAACTTGATAAACAAAAAATTGAAACCTGAATAAATGAATTTCCTAATACGTGGTTTATATGAACAATTCCATGACTGTCAAATTGTGATAGGACCAAGAACAGTTAAAAATCCTCTCATGAACTGTGAATTTACAAACAAACAAAAATTTACACCACGTGTTTCAGATTAAAAAACCATTAAACCAACCCCTCACCACGAGCTACCACTCTAGAAATAAGTGAAGATCTCTTCACACGGTTGCCCATGTCTAAAAATTTTCTTAATGTACTTTTCAAATCCAAATTATTTATTGACTCTCACTAAAACATTTGTGCAACCTTATTTCACCTACCTAAATACTTATCAACATATGAGCTCTGCTTATCTGGAAGCTGCGTCGAAACCTTCCTCCAGTAAAAATTTTCAGGAAATATCATTTGCAGATTTGCTAAACTAATAGTCCTGCAAATACTGGCCAGATTCTTAACACATTCATTTGGAGTATCCTATAAACAATAAAATAATAAAAAATCGCAACACAGAGCTACCCACCTTCAGCTTACTTATATTTTCACTAACTTCGGAAACTAGCTTAGCCCTCATTAAAGTACAAACTTGCACGTGCACCCCTAAACCACCCTTTTCAATTTTTACACTATGGTCAGCGAAACGTAGCGAGTTCAACTGACCCAAACAACTAACAATATCACTATGAGTGATCATAAAAAAAGCGTCGACGTTCCAGTTGTTTGCAATTTTTTTAGTTTCACTAGCAGCCCAGAGTCTCGTAGTGTGTATGGAGTGATCTACAAAAAATAGTGTAGTGTGAGTTTGACACACCGATGTCACTACCTAGCCTATGCAAGACCGGAATTTGTTCCACTAAAGGCAACTCCTCCAAAGGCGCCCCAATAATCCAATCCGGAGTAATCTCACACTGGTTACACAACATCACTAGATCTTGCAAAACATTACAAAACAACTTCCCCGTGTCTGCATTGTACACGGACTTAGAAGCCACTAACGCTAATCGAAAATGTTGGTCCCAGGAAGTCAACGTTACGTGAACCCCCAAAGCATCAGCTAGACTCGTCAAAGCCGACAAAACCATCGCTGGTACTTCAGCTGTTGGTATAAACTGAGTTATCCACTCTCTCAAGTGTTGGCTACTGTGTGGAGGACGAGCCGACAAGGGACTGGAAGCCCACCAGAGTATAATGTGTTCTAAAAAATTCCCGACCTCACCCCACAAGATTTGTTCGTAATAATCCAGAACCTTCTCTCGAGCTTTCGTGCTAACTTTAGGGGCACCACTGCTTTTAGATTTTTTTATTCCGTCGTTTCCCAGCATGGCGGGAGACACTTTTAAGATCATCTCTAGCAAATCTAAGACGTTTTTTTCTTCGTATGCTATTAGTTCTTCGATGCTTAGGAAAGTTTCGTTGTTGCTGCCGTTATCGAAATTTAGAACTTTGTTTTTAGTGGCGAGTTCTGAAGGGTCTGGAGGTGACATGTGTTTAGTTAGAGCTCTGTAAATTTCGAAACTTGAGTTATCTGAGCCGTTATCGTCGTCGGTGGTTTCGTATAACTTGTAAGTTTCTAGGAGACAGTCGATTAGTTTGTGACAGCACAATTCCGCTCTGTTGCTGGAGATGATTTGGAGCAATCTAGCGACCGAGATTTTTCGTAAAGGAAAAAATAAATAGGGGCAGGAGTTGTTGCATATGCTCATGTTTTTAGGAATGCCGAATTTGCTATCGATAGAAAAGAGATTGTTGTACGCTGTGGATATCCTACAAGGTGATAAAGGTATAATAACGAGTTTTTAACATGCGGATTTCGACAATTATGTAACTACCGTAAAGTCAGAATTAATAAATTCTCTCCATAGTAGATGAATAAGTATGCGATTTCGTTAATTAACTCTTGAATGAAGTAACAAATTTTCAGTTTGGTTTTCCATAGAGAGTCTTTCCATAGCCTTATTCGTTCAGTAATCACTGTAGAGGTGCTTTCAAAATTAAGTTTTTGGAACACGAGGTTAAAGTTCGTAACCATAACATCCATTGTTAGTTTAATATCTTCCAACTCCTACAAAACGTGCTCATTGTAATAAAAAAATTAGATTTAGTGTGCCTATGACAAACAAGATATTGCTACAACGTGTGTAATAATTTTGTTTAAATTCTAAAAATGTATCAATTATTAAATTTGATCCTGTTTTTGATGCGTTTGTAACACGTACTCATCTATGTTGTATCAACCAGTAAGGATATTTATTGTATCATTAACACATCAATTGTATGACGAATGTTTCAAATGGGAATAGATTATATAACGTGACACGCGAAATTTTTTTCGTTGCATCAAGTATACTATTTTTTTTTAAATAATTGTTAATAACTTATTACACTAAAAATATAGTGTATGAGAATTTTTCATTATCTACTTACAAAAGTGCTGTTGGAGGTGGCGAAAAATATATAAGGTTAGTTACTAATTATTATTATTATAAATGTTTACACTACCTATTTATAGTGAACCAAGACCTATAAGGTTATATGGCCATCATAAAAGTAGTTGACCGCAAATAAATACCCCCTTTGTGTGGTTCGCACTAAGCTTACCGGTTGGCAATAAATCATCTTCTAAACATTTCTTGCTCATATTTAACAGGACCGGCTTTCAAAGCGAGTGGTTATTTCGGAACCCTCAGCGGCTGCAGGTAGTAAAGAAATAGTGGAGTGGTGGATTTTCATATTTAGTGAAAGCCGCCCCTGAACGAAACCACAAGAGCCGGTCGAGCTGCAGTGGACACGTTATTTACGACCCTAAAGCCTTTTCTATTGTAAACAACTTAACTTCGACACAATGGGATGATTTTATGATGGCCATATAACCTTATAACTCTTGGTTCACTATAATAAGCTAATTAACCATAGTGTTAGTTAATAACATTTTAAAGCAGCACGAATCAACTTTATTATTACGAAAAAATGGTCCAAAGTTATTTCAACATATTAAAAAATTTAAAATCGTTATAAAATAGTATGTTAAAAGTCATTAAAAAAAATTATAATACTGTCAGTGGCGGCGTAGCGTGGTTTGGCATCCAGGGCGGTTTTCTATTGAACACCCCCGTATATAATAAAACAACAAATACTAAACGTCCTTACGAATCTTTATTTTAGCAAAATATTCTATGACGTTACCAAAATTTACTTTCCTCTCTTTTTCAATTGATAAAAATGGAAAGATTGTTTAGTCGCGCTTAGCTCATTGTGGACCTTAAGTACAATTTTATCAATTTTAATTTTAAAAAGCGTCTTTCACGTGAAGCCACCGAAAAAAATGGTTAAAAAGATCTTAGACACAGCGCTTGACTCGAAACAAACTCAGAATAGCCCCATTTTACGATGAATCTAAAAAGCTTCTTGGGAAGAAATGCTGGCAGCTTCCAAGTGGCGCCTCAGTCATAAAATTTACAAAATTATGTGCTCTGCAGAACATTCATCGTAGATTTTTGTTAGATTTGGCACTATTCCATGAACATCTTTTCTTGATGACGTTAGCAGTGGGATTTATAAACTTACTGTTGAAGTTTCGGCTGACATTGCTTTTACAGCTGAAAATTGTCAGTAGTTACTTATATCTTATATCCCGAGTGCATGCTGAATACACGAATATTTTTACGAGTGCACGAAATGCACGAGTTAAAATATTCAAGGATGGCATGCAAGAGGACTATTTCTCGAAGAATATTTCATAATTTTACATTCACTCTAGTTAAGAATGACCACGGAATAAAGACAATCTAAATTAGTTGCCAAATTAAATTTTCAAATCAAGCCTGTGAAACTTGTCATAGTAACAATCTCCGATAGTAACACAAATAAACAAGCAAAAATTGCAATTTATTTTGTGAATAAAATGAGTGAACTTTCTTGTGAGCGTTTTGGAAAAAATTCCTTAGAGGAAATTGACTCAAAAATTCATCAAGCTCGTGGAACTTGTTTGATGAATTCTGCAAGTCAAGAGGTTATATTTTAAACGAGAGCACGTCTGTAGTAAGTTTGGCGAGAATGTTAAAGGATTTCGGATTCAACATGTAAAAAAAAAGACGGGGAAGATTATAAAGAAGGAGTAGTTAAGACCCAAAGGAATAGGGTGGCAAAAATGGTGCAGGAAAAATTCTTCGAAGAATATGGCATTCCTTTTGATCCATCAAGGATATTGAATTTACGTCAGCAAGGCATGCGCGAGGTAGTAAACGAAAGGAGCTACAATGTTCAAGTGAAAAACGGAAGATTAGTGCTGCAAGTTTCAACGTTGCCTGTAAACTGTCTTACCACTTTTTTTTAAGAAGAAATAGATAATTTTGGACAACCAACAGGACGTATTATTTACAACCCAGTATTTAGTAAGATATCCCAAGGAGGAGCTAGGCCGCTGACAAAGAAAAAATTTCTAGTGACAAACAAAATAAATCCGGATCGATGCCCAGTCCGGTAAGTTTACTTTTTGCAATAATTTTTAATTGAATTTATGCGTTCTATAAATTATTTTACAAACTGATAGAAAAACAGAAACAAGATGTCACTACAAATCGTCTTTTTCTAACTCCTAATCCTTCGTGGAAAAAAGAAAATTTTGTTGGCCTCCAAGAACTCGCCGATAGGAAAAAACATTATATCCAAATGGACTGTTTCTGTGGCAAAGGAGATAGGAATATTGGCAAAAAGTGTTGTTGGCGAACACCAAATAACGAAAATTACAGGTCACAGCAATGTGAGTTCAATCAATTCATACTTAAAACTGGATGAGGAACATCAAAATGAATTGATTTCGAAAATGAGAAATGAAAATTTGCCAAGCGAAGAAGTATTATTGTATTTCAATATTCGAATAAATAAACTTTTAAAATAATTTGCTCATTACTTATTTTTGTAGAATGTCAAAAATATTCACTATAAGTACACGTGTATATACCCGGGTATTTGCATAATGCTCGGTCATATTCTTCCGTTGCTAGGTGATTTTGGTAAGATGCGTTAACATGATTGGTTAAAATTTTCTGAGAGAAATAGTCATTTATAAACTCCGTTGCCAAGTTGTCGTTGATAGTAACTTTGATGTTCAACTTTTGCCTTATTTAAAGGGATTTTAAGTTTCTTGTTGTCGAAATAAGTCTACACATAGCAAGAAAAAAAAAAGCAAAATGTAGCCCCGCCCACCCGCCCAATCTCAATTGTGATGATCCGAGAAATTAAAAACATGTTTTTGAGTATCGTATTGTTCAAAGAATACTATGTATATTTAGAAAAAAATAAAACCCAAAGATTGCAATGAGGCTGCGCCCCACAATTGCAAAATCCATATTTCCTTGCAAAAATGTACTGTTTTAAACATGTTTTAAGTTTCATGTTGTGAAAAGATGGCTATGTATATTAAGAAAAAAAGGCAAAATATAAGCCCCGCCCACCCACCCTGTCTCAATTGTGATGATTTTTACATTCCGTCGGCCGACTCTCTACTTTTGCATTTTCTCGACGTATCATGACCCCTAGAGGATGAAGAAATATAGGTCCCCCGTTTCCGTCTGGCTGTCTATCTGCCGTCCCGGATTCTTATTAGACAGATAATCTCCGAAAATACTAGGCCGATTGTTGTCAAATTTTGTATTTATATTAGGTATATCATGTAGATGGTAAAACGCTAACCAAAATTTGTGTAATCATCCCCACCACTAATGTGATGATGTCACTTCAAAACTCCGAATTGAGATTTTACCCGAAACGTCCAGATTTTTGGAAAAAAAAATCAACATTAGGAAACAACAATTTGACATTTAATTTGGAATCTGCAAAACCGAATGCTTAGAAATCTTGCAGATGATTTACAGTTATGACAAGCATGACCAAGCGCCGCGGATCCAGGGGGGGGGCAATGGGTGCAATTGCCCCCCCCCCCCGACACACGACCGACGTACTTTATTTTCACCAATTTCAAAATTTTGAAATCGCATTTCATTTTGTAAATACAGTAGCTACAACCTCTAATTCACGATTATCCAAACATCCAGTAATCCGAACAAAAGCTATTTGAAATCGATGCTTCTTCGGAACTTGGAAACACGCACCTACTTGCACAAATGACGCAAGATTTTTCTACATATGTTGTATGGAGTATTTTGAAATTTTTAAAAATTGCTATATTTCAATGCACTGAATTAATTATCCAATTCTGGAAAAAAGGTTGAAGTAATCGAAGAAATGAGGCCCGAAATCTACAAGAAAAGTATTTAGGTAAAATCGTCAAAAATGGGTCGAAATTTGCATGAGGAACATTTCATTTTTGAAAAAATTTCTTAAAAATTCAGAAAAAATTCAGGGATATGTATATCCCGACGTGCTGATTCCAAATATATAGCATGTTAATGGTAACCGAGCAATATTTTTGAAAATTCGGTGTGAAATTCGAATTTTTCGAAATTTTTAAAAATTGCCAAAGTATTTCAACTGGACGAATCTGGAAAAAAGCTTTAAGTTATCGAAGAAATGAATCCAGAAGTGACTTCTGAGATCCAAAATCTACAAGAAAATATATTTAGTTAAATTTTGAAAATCGTCGAGGATACATATGGAAAATTACATTTTTGAAAAATTCTGAGGGTATAGATCCCAGCGTGTTGATTCCAAAAAGATAGCGTGTTTATGGTCACGGAGTAATATTTTTTTAGAATGTATCTATTATCCATTGTTGCTTAAGAATTCTTTAATTTTGTTTAATAAAATTAAGGTTTATTTCTTGAAGTTTGTTTTCAACTGTATATGAAGTTGTTATTCAATTTCCTTTCAGATTTTTGGGAAAATCGCTGATCCGAACAAATCGTTAATCCGAACACACCTTTTTCCCAATTAATTCGGATTATCGAGGTTCTACTGTACACTATACGTGTAACGAAAACAACCAAATGTCACCCATGTTATGTGACAAAAGAGTATACTAGTTAAAATTTTATAAATTTTTTTGTTTAGAACGCATTTCTGGGAGATAAAATACTGCAAAAATTGCCCCCCCCCCCCCCCCCGCCCCTAAACGAAATCCTGTATCCGCGCCTGAGCATGACAAGTTTTTATTCAAAAAATATTTACTTGTCCCCTCCAAAAAAATTGATGACTTCACCTCAAAAGTTTGCCGAATAAATCCTATCTATTTTTTGGATTTGCATATACAGGGTGTCTCAAAAAAGTTAATGAATGAGTGAATATATTTTATTTATTTAATCAGAAAGTACAAAACCGAATGCTTTGAAATCTTGGAGCTGTTTTAAAGTTATCATAGGCATGGTAAATTTTTGAACAAAATATATTTGCGCATCCCCCCCTAAAAAATTGATCACCCCACCCCAAAATTTTTCCGAAAAAATGCTATCTTAAATGTGCATTGTGCAAAGTATGATGAGTCTATAATCGTGATTTATCACTGCATAAATATTTTTTAGATTTCCTTATACGGGGTGTGTGAAAAAAATTAATGACCGAATCAATTTATTTTATTGATTAAATCAAGAATTACAAAACTGAATACTTTGAAATCTTGACGTTTTGAAGTTATTGTAAGCATGGTAACTTTTTAATGAAAATGTAGCTGTTTATCAACCCCAAAAAATTGATTACGGCATCGCAAAATTTTGCCAATAAATTCTTTCGCAAATGTGCAAAATACGAACAGACTTTTAATCATTGCATTCATATTTTTTAGATTTGCTTAAACACCCCATTTTCTGGAAAATGTGAGAATACGCTCGTCTTTATAACAACAAAATAATGATAAGGTAAGAATTATAATAATAACATTCAGAATATTTTGTTCAATGGAGGCTTATGAATAATTTTAGTCATCTGTTTTGGGGCGATAAACTCATTCAAATCAAACAAATATCTACGTGACATTCTTCCGATGTAATGTATTCCCGTTGATAATGTGCTGTAAATAAATTTTTTGCACTCATAACCTTTTTTAATGATCTTGGCGCATTCAACAGCATGCGGGACGTCGAACATCTCGCACAGATGCATTTCTCTATGACGTCGTTGTTTATAAATAAAGCTGGGCGGTCGAAATTTATTCATCCTATCTACCCGTCTGAAGTGCGCCCGGTGCATCCTTGTCTTACCTTCTCGCTTTCCAATTATGCATCATTTTTAGTAATTTACAGAAATAGTTTTATTTTCAGCACGACCGACACTTGAAAATTATTAAAAATATTATTATTATTATTATGTCGTGGATATGGATTTTAAAATCATCAACTGACGTTCATTTAACGTTAGTTTTCTCATACAGTGACAACATTCCTGTTGTATACAATAAAATTTTATGATGGTTTAAGCCAGTTAACTTCACAGCGGTTCATACCCACCATAAATTGTAATTTGAAACCCGGACAAGTGGAAAACCAGTAACCCGAGCGGTTCTTAGCTACCCTTCTTCTGGTTGAACAGTAGCGGGGCATGCCAAGGCGGTGGGACACTCAGTGAGTGAACAACTTAGCCACCCATCGTAATGACATTGTAAAATTTTATTGTATACAACAGAAACGCTTCTACTATAATTTTCTTCGCGATGCGTAACATAAATTTTAACCGCCTAGCCCTATTTTTTTTTTTTAGTATTACACTACTATCCAAACTGATATATGTGTCCTTGCAAAAATGTTGATGACGTCATCGCAATTTTTTTTTAAATGCTCCGCTACAAAAATGTAATGAGAAAAAAAAACATAATTGGCATGCCGTCGTCACGTTTTCGACAGCGAGGGAAGTATTGTCTAAACTCTTTAGACCAATTTTTTTTATTCGTCGTAAGCCGAGAGGGGGAGCTTAACTCTAAAATCCTTATTTTTCTACGAGAAATTACCATGTGAAATATGTTCTTAAGTAATTGTGTTATACAAAGAAAACTAAATGTATTAATAATTAAAAAAGAAAACCAAAAGTGAAGCGCCACCCATCCGTCTCGATCTCAACCGTGATGAATTTTTCATTCGTTGTCAAATGAGGGGCGGAGCGTAATTGCAAAATCGATATTTCCCGATACAAATTTACCATTTTAAACATGTTTAAGTTTCTTGTTGTGAAAAGATGACTACACATATTAAGAAAAAAAAAAACGCAAAATGTAAGCTTCGCCCACCCGCCCTATTTCAATTGTGATGATTTTTTTATTCGTCGTGAGCCAAGGGGAGGAGCTTAATTGTAAAATCCTTATTTCTTCACCTTTCATGACCCCTAGAGTACTAAGAAATAGGTCTCCCATTTCCGTCTGTCTGTCTATTTGTTCGTCTGTCTACCGTCCCGATTTTTTTTGTTTTTTGTATGTTTTTGCAAAGTGGTTCTTTTGTAAGTATACTCTAGCTATGCGAGTGAGTTGTCGTTGTCACCCCTTAGTGCTTGGTACCCGGAGTAGACCGCCCCCACCGCCTCCACTGAGTACTGTGTGTTTAGAATGTTGGAAAATTATGTTTAAACTTTCTATATCTAGTTTACTTAAAAATATGGCTACATATTATTTTACCACAAATAAAGTAGTATGTCTGCCATATAAAATTTAGTTTTAAGCGAAATTTATTTATCAAATTTTGACGTCATTAAGTTTTTGGAAGGGATAAATGGGTGAATGCTAATGACCAACTGTGCGTGTGCAAAATTTCAAAGCAATCGGTTTCGTAATTTGTACTTAAGTCACATTGTATATATATATTTTTGTTTGCATAATGTGATTTTTTTCCAAAAGTCTACATGCACAACGTTAAAAACAGAGATAAATATTAATAAACCAATCACTAGTATAAAAAGCATATTATTTTGCACAATAGGTAATAATAAACACCAATTCGTCCGACATCCTTTTGACTCTTAAACGGAGTAGTCGCACTTCGATTTTCTAGAGATTCGTTAAAATTTTCAATATTGATCACTTTATAAATAGATATACCTGACCTAACTTGATCTGACCTGACTTGACCTGATCTAACCTAACTTGACCTGACCTAACCTGACTTAAAAATTAAATATCAGAAGATATAAAAACTTAGTTAAAAATAATTATAATCTCGACAAAGTACAAAATTTTGCTAAACCATCATAGACACGAAAAATCACTATTATTTATGATATATGGTTCTGTTAACGATGACGAAAATTTAATTAATGACATTTACGGTTGCGTCGTTCAAATAAAGACACACGTTCCCTGAACTTACCTATTTATTTCTCACAGACACTTTCTTTTTTTATTACAGTCATGTGGTATCAATTCAGAACGAGATATAACAGGTAGGTACTTACTTGAATATTGAGCTCGTTTTGCATACAATTGTGATACATTTTCGTGTTGTATTTCTTCCTCAAATTTTCCAAAAGCACACAAATTCGTAACAACAAATTCTTGGAAGTTTTTTTCAAATCTCTACAATCTTGAAAAACAGTTTCTGACCCTTTTACATCTACAGGCAACCATTTCGTTACAGTCTGAATAGTTCTCGACATCAGAGAATTTCTATTTTCATCGTTATGCGGCAAAAACTAAATTAGATCGATACTAATTCGCACCATTAAGAAAATTACACCACTATTTCCACTAATTTATGTTTAAGTTTCTTTTGTACTTAGAAAATCGATGGAGACTGTTGACTTGGAGTACTTTCTTTTTTATTATTTTTAAAATAAATCTAAGCACGCACATTTTATCGTCTTCGTCATCTACATGCAAATGGTGATTAGAAATTATTTCTACACCACAAAACATCGTCACAAATTTTGCCGTTTCCATGACTACACCACACAAATAAACAACGTTGCTAAGTCGTACGATATTGTTATTGACCTAAATAAATCATTGCAATTTTGTGTCGTTAATCTTCTTTTCATGTCATGCATCTATTTACCTAATGAAGAATACCACAAATAAATTAAATTGTACCCTTTTAAATCAAGCGAAATTGTTTATACTTCAGCCCTTGACACGTAATATTGAGTTCTACAAATACCCAAACAGGAAACAAAAGTTATTGCTTATGTTTATTTCGATCGGTGTCGCGCATTTTCAAATTAAATTTACCGCGGTTACTGGATAGACGTACCGCTACCAACTCTCTGCTAAAATTCCCCACGTCAAAATTCATTGACCGATTGACAGCCAGCATGACACAAGTGATTTTTTCGAGGTTAGCTCTACTCAATTAATGACTTTAGCTACAACTAGGACCTTTATCCGCACTAGAAATGGTGTAAAC
The DNA here is from genome assembly GCF_036711695.1 of Zophobas morio. Lineage (NCBI taxonomy): Eukaryota > Metazoa > Arthropoda > Insecta > Coleoptera > Tenebrionidae > Zophobas > Zophobas morio. The sequence continues at coordinate 18,024,019 of NW_026972109.1, forward strand.
AAGATCGCAAAACTTGTTTTTTCATCAGTCGAAAGTTATTTCGAAATATGTTCATAAATGAGAGAATATTAATTTTGTACGGTTCTCAAACGGGCACTGCTCAAGACTTGGCAGAAAATATCTGGCGAGAATCGAAACGTTTTTATTTCAAAAGTACCGTGAAGTCTATGGACGATTACAATGTGTTAGATTTAATTAGTGAAGAGTGCGTAATCTTCGTTTGTTCCACGACTGGTCAAGGTGAAGAACCAGATAACATGAAGCAGTTTTGGAGGTTTCTGTTGCGAAAAAATATCCCCTCGGATTCTCTTTCTAATCTAAAGTAATGTAATTCATTTGCGATTAATTAAATTAGTTGTTTATTTTTAGATATGCTGTGTTCGGTTTAGGAGATTCTAGTTATACTAAATTTAATTTCGCCGCGAAACGATTACATAAGCGACTTCTACAACTGGGGGCGCAAGCTCTGCAGCCGTTAGGTTTGGGCGACGACCAACATTATTTAGGTTATGACGGTGCCGCTGATCCGTGGATAGAAACGCTATGGTCGAAGTTGCTTTTATTGTACCCATTACCCAGAGGGGTTCAACCATTAGCAACAAATTTGCCTATAACACCACGGTAATTACAACCATCAAATAAACGTGTGTAATGTAGTGGTTTTAGTTGGAGTGTGCAAAGTTCAACTTTGGCCGAAAACTTAAACAATCAGTCGATTTATTACGCCACAAAACATTTGGATGATTTTACCGTTACTGTTATTGATAATAGCAGGATCACACACCCTGAGCACTTCCAAGATGTTCGTTTAATTAAATTGAGGACTGAAGGTCAGGAGTATGTACCAGGTGACGTGGTTTTGTTAAGACCTAGAAATTTACAATGGCAAGTGGATGCATTCCAGGCACTTTTGAAGTCTCATAATTTAAATTTTGATTGTATTCTAAGAGTGAAAGAAAATGAACCTGAAATGCCAGTGCCTCCAGTATTGAAGCAAAAAGTGTCTTTTCAACAAATGTGTGAGGAATATTTTGACTTGATGACTATACCCAGAAGACACACTTTTAAAGTATTAGCGCAAATTACTGATAATGAATTAGAAAAAGAAAAATGTCTTGAATTTACGACAGCTGAAGGACAGGATGATCTTTACACTTACTGTAATAGGCCTAAAAGAAATATAGTTGAAGTGCTTCAGGATTTTCCCTATGCCACTAAAAATCTGACCAAAGAAATTCTGTTTGAAATCTTACCCCCTATTAAACCTAGGGAATTTTCAATTGCTAGTAGTTGCAAAATGCATGAAAATGAAATTCATGTTTTGTTAGCAGTAGTTAAATATAAGACCAGACTAGCTAAGGAGCGATTTGGACTTTGTTCCAACTATTTAGCTGAAATGAAACCAGGGGATGAAATTTCAGCAAAGCTCAAAAAAGGGAGTTTCAGATTCCCCACAAACCCCGTAAGTTTTATTAAAGTGCACCCCTTTTTTACTAAAATAAATTATTGCAGACCATTCCTATTATCATGGTAGGCCCTGGCACAGGTGTCGCCCCTTTCCGCAATTTCATTTTTGAAAGATTCGCAGAAGGTATGTCTTCTAATCAAAATCTGTTACTATTCTTTGGTTGCCGGAACAAAGACAAAGATTTCCATTGTAAAGACGAGTTCTTCGGGCTAGAAAAGGAACGACAACTAAATCTGATATGCGCATACTCCAGGGATCAAGAAGACAAAGTGTATGTTTGATTTTGCGTGGATATAAGCAAATTACACTCATTTGTAGGTATGTCCAACATAAAATTTTGGAGCACCGTGAGACTGTTTGGGATTTTTTGCAACGAGATGGTCATATTTTTGTGGCTGGAAATGCCAAATTGATGCCACAGGAAGTAAGGGAGGCGTTTGTCAAAGTCTGTCAGATGTCCGGTGGTATGACGGTAGAGGGCGCTGAAAAATTTATAGCAACAATGGAGAAACAAAATAAGTACCAAACGGAGTGTTGGTCATGAGATGTAGTTTCATAGTTTAGAACAATTTACAATTATTTGTTGACGTTGTATTTTTTACTGGTTTTAGTTTTGCGTTTATTGTTTACTACATTTTATTAAAAAACGCATATACATTTTATTGAAGAGCGTATTAAATCACTCCTTACATAACAAAATGTACTGACAGATTATTTATTGCGAAACGATTCCATTTAAAATAAAATAAATATTAAACAACGACGTTATTAAGTGACAATAAAAGGCGACGCAATATCCTTGTTTATCGCTGATATTTTCATTGTGTGAGAAGCGTGTTGCTTGAAGCTGAGCGGAAACTTTTAGTGATTGGATTCAGTCGTTATTGTGCGCAAATATAAACCAAATCCTAGTAAATATTTACGTAAAAAATGCAACCGCGTTGTCGGAAAACAAGATCATCAAGATAATTTTTAGTCGAATCAATAATGTTTTTGTGAAAACAATATTACCTCAAAATCTCGTTAAAATACGAAACACGGCTGCAACTAATCACCGTCATGCAAATTATGAGACGGTTTATGTTTTAAAGTTAGGAATTTGTTGGGCAAAATGTTAATATTTGTAAACAAATTTGTCCATAATTCGCTAGGAAAGTGTGTACTTGTGGACGATTTCTCGTGGGAAACGAACGGCTCTCATATGCTTGTTCCTTTTATGCTTCTTCGCAGTCTTTGTAGTCTTTAATTAAAACATACTACAAAGCTTTTATTACTGTTATAAACGGACAACTAAATACAATTTAAATAATGTAATCAGTCCGACATACTTAAACAATTATTCGTTATTATTAAACTCTACGGTAGTTGGTACTGTTGATGTTTAATAACTGAAATATAAAACTATAACATCATTATTTATGACACGCAGGTGCAGATGAATGGATGTGTAAAATGTGCAAAATTTAATCACACCTGTATAATTTTCTATGAATATTTTTGTAAATTATGACTAGCATTAATTTAATATTATCGCAACTGTTATTGTTTTCCATGGGTGTAAAAAAAAAAAAAAAAAAAAAAAAAAAAATTAACACAAGTACCTACATACCAATTCGTTATGCAACTGCTGGTTGATGAGACCCTGAATCCCACTATGACTTCTTCACGGAAATATACCATCATTCCATGATCTCTCTCTTTATGTTTACTTAAGTATGTACCTACTTAATTGTGTACGCATTGAGTAGCAGATCTAGATATGTTTAAAAACTGATTTGTCAAAGTACAATTTCTCAACCAGTGTGAAATACTAGAATTCATGCTCCATAGGCGTCGAAGTAATACAAAGGAAGGGGCGGGGTTGTGAAGGCATTTGGCATTAGGACTGATCTTAAACGTTGATCCGCTTTGAGAGAAAGGACTTTGAAAATTTGTTGTTAAATTCATACCCCTTTAACTCGAAAAACGGGAGGGCTTTAATATCTTTTTTAATTTTTTTGCGGCTTGAATTTGAACATTTATTATCGACGGGGAACGGTGACCTAACACTTGGGCTTATCTCACAATTGTTTTTAGCTCTCTACAATAGAAGAATAAACAATTTTTGTCTTCTGTATTTTGTATTCGATTTAGAGGCACTTTTCCAACCTTAGGATTCACCACTTTGTATCTGAACGCATTCTGCCATAAAAAGACATAACGTGGGGTTCTATTTTGTTGACGATCACAGTTTATTTATAAATTTTTCGTGGGGTTTTAAAATTTTGCCCACATGTCAACTTCTGGCTCTGGGATGTTTGGGTTATCACAACACGTATGTCAATTCCGACACGTATAGCGTGATCCTCATAATAAAAAAATGATTGACTTGATCAATAAAAAAAAATGGAAAGACCACCACAGGTCTTAAGTCAGGCTGACGCATCTACCATCTACCTATTATGTTACTAAAGAAGAAGGAAGTGTATATAATAAACAAAAACGAAGAGAATTCGAAAAACGGAAGTACAAGAGTAATTTATTAATTTATAAAAGTGAAATGGTGTTCACTAAACAAAATTTACGACGTTTCTACAGTGTGGATGGAGATGATAAGACAAATTTTGGTTAGCGCTTTAACGTCTACACCATATTCCTAACACACATAAAATTTGACAACAATCGCTCTAATAAAAATCGCCGCAGACGGCAGTCAGGCTGACAGACGGAAACGGGAGACCTATTTTTTCGTACTAAAGAGAACATGAAGCGGCGAGAAAACATTAAAGTTGCCATTCTTCTTACGCTCGTTTTTTCAATAAGATGAAATGGATTTGCTATGATGGTTTTTCACCTTGAATTAGAACTTAACAGTTAAAATAATTGACAGTAATTGAAAGTTGGCACAAAATAACTTTCAGCTTGATTAGGAATGACTTCGGGATTGTTTCCAATCTTGCTAATAAAACATTTCGCTGGACATTGACTCCAAAATTTTTTACTGTTTAGACGAAACTTTCCCTAGGTTTGGAGTGCTATAAATACAAACACAGTGTCGTAGTCTCTTCTTGATAACACATTTATTTGATAATTTTTTGATATGACTTCTTGGAACATCATAAATAAATGTGTAATGTCTATCCTACCATATTCAGACAATCTTATAGTCCACATAAAATATCACCGGTAATCCCTAAGTCAATAATGATGCTGATGATGACTTAGAATTTCTAAGAAGAGAGTTTTATAATTGCTAAAATAAATAAACGTAAAGCTAACATTATGAACAGATAATAATCAAATTGCAGATTTAAAAAACGTAGCTAACACTCGGGAAGTAAAAACAGAGTAATACGCAGTAATTAATTATATATAGGGTGTTTTATATTAAAAAAATCATTTTTCACGTATTCATTCGTTCATAATTTGAACACAGTGAAGGTGAGCGAAGAAAAATATTGCTGCCTCGGTGGGAGTCGAACCATACGTCACCCGCTTGCCGGGCAGGTATCCTGACCACTAGACCACGAGGCCGGTTATCTTTCTCCACTTAGCAACGTGTTATTATGGCGCCACGACAGCGCCAAAAAGGCAAAAGCAGCGTATTGCAAGATAACACAACAGTAGAAAACAAAGTCAACAAATTAAAAAGAAATACACAATTTATTCTTTAATAAAATAACGATCACTAGTTATTTATTTAATAAATAATTTTTTAAAATTGCGAAATTTGTCAGGGTGGCTGTTTTTTTGCCGGTCAGTGTAGTTGAAAAATGGTCCAAAATGCCAAAAGTGCCAAAATCAGTCTTATCTTATCAAATACTAGCCCCGCCCACCCACCCTCTAGTTTCTGAGAGGATATGTATTTGCCCGAATCAGTCATATCTTAGAAGTAATTTCACCACGAAAGGTTGCACGATTTGTACTCTGGCTAGCAGTGGCATAACATCGACGTATTAAGAAGGGAGGCTCAGCTGAGTTATATTTCTTTTAAAGACAATTAAAAAAAGGAGAACATTACAAAAAAAATTACAGACAACCATATAATAAAAATAAATTTGTTTGATAACAAATCGTTGAAAAACAAAAATAAAAATGTTGTCAGATATTGTTGGCAGTCTCTTTTCAGTGACATGAAATTCGTAGAACATTTGATGAACGGTTTTCTCAACATTTTCGTCTAACTAGTGACTTTCGGTGCAGGTTTTGTTTTTGTCCGTGTAGGGAAGCTTGATTTTTCCCCAGATTCGACTTTTTTCTTGCTCTTTTGCAATGCTGTGATACGCGTTTTTCGAAATTCCAGTAGCTGCCCTGATGCGTCTTCTATCATTTACTATGGAAATTGTAGTTCCCTCTTTAGCTTCTTATTTCATGAAATGCATGACCCTGCCATTATTTCTCTACCTTTGCCAGTTTTTGAAGTGAACATTTTCACTTGATTTAAAGTCCAAAAAAGGCAGTAACGTACTATGAACTGACGGATTTTTTTTTCAAAACACTTCTTATTTTGTAATAGAACAAATTACAACACATTATATTTACCAAAAAAAAGAACAAAGTAAAATTGTCTTGAATAAGACATTGTTAGCAACGGGACCTCGCTGGTGCTCCGATATGATGTCGCGCCAGCCGAAATTCCAGCCGTCTGAGGGTTGATTATCGTCGGTTAATATAAACATTAGATAAGATGCAAGGGAAGCAGTGAAGGGGGCAGGCTGTTCTTTCTTCTTGAGGAATAAAGACGTATTTTGATTTTGCTCTCGCGTTTACTTTTCCCTGTGTAATTTTGGGGACTTGATATCATTTGATATTAGTTCAGAAGTGGGATTGTGCCACGTGCAGTGTAGTGATAACTGCAAGAGTACAGTGCGGTACCTTTGTAAAAACAACAAGAGGATGGGCCGGAATAGAAAACGACGTGAGCCTTCGACCTCCTCAAGTGACGAAGAACGACATCAACGTCAAGGCTGTTCTTCAAAACGACCCCGGGAAAAGTATCCCAGTGAGAGAACTCGCCGGAGCTCGGAGACGCGACGTGCGAAAGGAGGATCCGGTGAGCGTATCGAACGTCTGGAACGACTGGTGGAAAAATTGGTCCGGGAAAGATCTACGGAAACAGGGATAAGCACGGGTCTGGGTAACCAGATCAAGTACATTACGAGAACTGACTGTATCCCGGAATTTGTTCCGGGGAACCCGAATATGTCGATTACCCGCTGGCTGTTCAAGATCGACCAGTTAGGGGAGGTCCACGGTTGGGATGACGTAGAAAAGGCGTACCACATGCAGAATGGACTCCGTGGCTTAGCCAAAAGTTGGTACAATAGCCTCAGCCATATTAATTATCCGTGGGCTGAGTGGAAAAATCTTTTAATGAAAGCTTTTCCCGAGCACACTGATTATGCGTCCTCGTTGCATAAGATGCTGAAACGGATAAAGGACCCCAACGAAACCATGGCAACGTACTATTACAATAAAATGGAGCTGTTGCAAGTTTGCCGTATTTCGGGAAAGGACGCTGTTTCTTGCGTCATAGACGGTTTGGCGAACGTAAGTTTGCAAAATGGGGCACGAGCGGGCAGATATGATTCACCAGAAGCCTTATATGAAGAATATCTGTCTCGAGTGCAAGACGAAACAGACGAAAGTAAACGAGAGAAACACAAAATGCATTGGCTGAGAAAGGAGAGTCGTGTAGACCGGAATAGGTACTTCCGAGGGGAACGTCCCCAAACGAGCGGCTCTGATCTTAACTCTACGAAGGGGTTAAAATGTTATAATTGTCATGGCGTAGGTCATATGGCGGCAAAGTGTCCGAAACCCAAGATAGTGTGCAAACGTTGCACTCGTTTAGGGCATACGGCCGAAAATTGTACAAAGAGTATTAAAGGGAAAGAGGTGTTGACCACGCAAAGTGACAAATGTGGCCAACGTGTGTATTTTGTGGACTGTGAAATGAATGGTTGTCCGACACGGGGTTATGTCGATTCCGGGAGTTCGGCGATCACGGTACAAGCTCGCACAGCTGACGAGGCTAAGATTGTTTATAAACCGTCCCGGGCGATGATAAGAGGGTTCGCCGGCGGAGTGTCACCGGTAATCGGAGAAGCCAGTGCTACACTTCAAGTAGGGGATGTGAAGGTCGACGTCCCTGTCTTCATTATTGCCGATGACCTACAAACAATACCGGTCATAATTGGACAGCCATTTGTGAATCATCCAGATGTTCTGTTGGTGATTAATGGCGACAAATTGTGGGTGTCGAAGAAATACGATCTACCGGCTCTTGAAGGGGTCGAACCGACGAAAGTCGCCGTATGGGCGAAGGAGGCTACTGTGATCCCACCGCAACATGTTGGACATGTCGAGGTGGAAACATCATACACCGGTACCATCTACGTGGACCTGACGTCGAGGCAGTACGAGCGACATAACCACGTCATCCCCAGGTGTGTTTTTGGCGGCCTCCAGGGTGTCCTGCCTGTCATGAATTTCAGCACGGAGGAACTGCATTACCGGAAGGGACAAACAATCGTTCGTGGACAAAAATGCTACGAGGAACCGGTAAAAGACAGCGATCCTGTAAGTAATTTCATTTTGGCAACTCAGATTTCTCGCACTCCATTTACATTGCAGGATGTCAGTGTGGATCCAGGGACCCCGAGTAATGTAACAGAAAGTCTGTTACAATTACTGAACAAATATCGAGATTGTTTTGCGCAAAATCTGAACGAACTGGGAAAAACAAATTTAACCGACATGTCTATTAAATTAACCACGGACGAACCGGTAACGTACAGGCCTTATCGGCTCGCTTACGCTGAACGAATTAAAGTAGGCGAAATCGTAAACGAATTAAAAGAAAACGATATCGTTCGCGATTCGCATTCGCCATACGCGAGCCCCATTCTGTTAGTTAAAAAGAAAACAGGGGAGCAACGACTGTGTATCGATTATCGCGCTTTAAATAAAATCACTGCAAAAGATAAGTACCCAATTCCACGTGTAGACGATCAGCTGGATCGGTTATACGGCGCTGCATATTTTTCTAGTTTAGATTTAATGTCTGGGTACTATCAAGTAGGCATGAATGAAGAATCGATTCCAAAAACTGCTTTCATAACACCGGATGGACATTTTGAATTCTTGCGTATGCCGTTTGGATTAGTAAACGCTCCTGCGGTATTTCAACGTCTCGTTAATCAAGTTTTAGGAAATTTGCGCTTTGAAAATGTTCTCGCATATATGGATGACATTTTGTTACCTGCGACTGATTACGAATCCGGCTTGCGAATGCTCGAGAAAGTTCTGCAGAGCTTCCGTGCATCACATTTAACGTTGCGATTGAGTAAATGCCATTTTTTCCAAAAGCAATTGGAATATTTGGGACATGAAATAACGAAAGACGGGGTACGACCAGGCAATAACAAAATAATGGCGGTGCAAAGTTTTAAAACACCCGAAACAGTACGTGAAGTCCGTCAGTTCATCGGTCTTGCGAGTTATTTTAGAAAATTTATACGTGATTTTGCCACCATAGCGAAACCATTGACTGCGTTAACGCGAAAGGGGACAGACTTTGTCTGGAAAGATGAACAAGTTAAAGCTTTTGAAATATTAAAGGCCAAATTAACGGAACGGCCACTCTTAGCGCTATATGACGTTAATGCGGAAACCGAAGTTCACACAGACGCTAGCAAGTTGGGGTTGGGCGGTATTTTAATGCAGAAACAAATAAATGGCCGTTGGCAACCTGTTATGTACTTTAGTACTCAGACAACTAAGGAGGAACAGCGGTATCACTCGTATGAGTTAGAAACTCTCGCAGTTGTTCAAGCTCTAAAGCGATTTCGTCCTTATTTATTCGGAAAAGAATTTCGGGTGGTTACAGATTGCAATGCATTGCGAACGGCGTTCACGAAACGGGATATTTTACCACGAGTTGGACGGTGGTGGCTAATGATGCAAGAGTACGACTTTACAGTAGTTTATAGGCCGGGCAGCGGAATGAGTCATGTTGATGCGCTAAGTCGAAATCTGGTGGAAGCTCCAATAAGTTTTGACGAACTAGATTTATTAACAATAAACCTAACTGAAGACGATTGGGTGCTTACCGCACAATTGCAAGACGATCGTATTGCGTATTTACATGAAGTTCTGTCTCGAACTCCTGCGGACCGTGATGAGAAAAACATCCATACGGAGTATAAATTACAAAATAATAGAGTTTTTCGGAAAACCGAGGACGGATTACGATGGGTCGTTCCCAAAACAGCTCGACGGCAACTAACGATGCTTTGTCACGACGAAAAAGGGCATTTTTCCGTCGATAAGACTTTTAGTTTAATGAAACAAAATTACTGGTTTCCGTCAATGCGACAATATGTAAAGCGGTATATTTCAAGTTGTTTAGGATGTCTGTTTAATAAAGCTCCTGCGGGAAAACAACCTGGTTTCTTACATCCAATAGAAAAAGTCCAAGAGCCTATGCATACTATACATTTGGACCATTTAGGTCCGTTCGTTAAGAGTAAGCGTAAAAACACACATTTATTAGTAGCTGTAGATGCGTTTACGAAATTCGTAATTATGAAAGCAGTGCCTAATACGAAAGGGGTGCATGTCGAAAACTTTTTGCGGAATAAAATCATCGAAGCTTTCGGTGTTCCGAAGCGGATAATAACCGATCGTGGCACGTGTTTTACTAGCAAAAAGTTCACGCAGTCATGTAAAACACTCGGTGTTAAAGTGGTACTTAACGCAACGGCTACGCCACGCGCAAACGGGCAGGTAGAACGATATAATCGTACGATTTTAGCTTCCCTATCAGCGACGTTCTCTGATGAGGAAAGCTGGGACAAAGAAGTCCCAAAAGTAAGTTGGGGTTTGAACACTACGGTTAATAAAGCTACGGGAACAACCCCATTTAAGTTGTTATACGGTTACGAACCACGGAGCGCGCACGATGCGTTCATTGTAAATGAAGTTGGTACTGATCAGTATAATAAAGACTTGGCCAAGACACGAGAGGCAGTTGGGGAAAGTCCCCGACTGCAGCAAGAACGTGAAAAGTCACGTTATGATCGCAGACGTTGCGAACCGAAGAAGTTTCGGATTGGACAACTGGTCCTGGTGCGAAAAGTTCGCACCACAAACGAAGGGAGTAGTAAGAAGTTACTACCTAAGTACGATGGGCCCTATACGATTAAAAAGGTGTTAGATCATGATCGCTACGTTATCGAAGATCCGAAGGGATCTCAAAGAAGCCAGAAACGTTACACTGGTGTTCATTCTGTGGACAAATTAAAGCATTTTCGAGTCTGTCAAAGTGACGATTCAGATGCTTCTCGGTCTGACGAGGCTAACGACTAATTATTTGTGTGTTTGCAGGTATGTGTGTCTCATGATGCTTAGGATGCTGGTGCCCCCCCAATCACAGTTTCTCGAGGACGAAACAACGTCAGAACGGCCGAGCTGTTAGCAACGGGACCTCGCTGGTGCTCCGATATGATGTCGCGCCAGCCGAAATTCCAGCCGTCTGAGGGTTGATTATCGTCGGTTAATATAAACATTAGATAAGATGCAAGGGAAGCAGTGAAGGGGGCAGGCTGTTCTTTCTTCTTGAGGAATAAAGACGTATTTTGATTTTGCTCTCGCGTTTACTTTTCCCTGTGTAATTTTGGGGACTTGATATCATTTGATATTAACATATTTCTTAAAAACAAAAGCAGTGAACAAGCACGAGATACAAGAAGATAAATGTAGACAAGAAGAAAAAGACGAGACGAGACAAGAAAAGGAGAAGACAAGCAATGAGACGTTAACTTGTTTGGGCAGTTTCTATTTCCTATTTCTTGAAAGTACAAATTAAACAATTTATGTGCACAAGGTGTTTTTCCAATTAATAAATCTATTTTTTAGAGAAAATGCCATTTATAGATCTGCCAAAATCAGTCTTATCTTAGCAAGAACTAACCCCGCCCACCCGCCCTCTTCTCATTGTAACGACATTTCTGGTCAGTATAAGATGCACCTTTCATTCAGAGCAGATAAAATTAATCACTGAAATAGAGGCGGGCACGGTTAATTATGTTCTTCTATAGAGTGGGGGTGGGAGATAATAGAACCTAGGCTGTAAAAAAAGTGAACAAAAGTGCCAATCGTAATTTTTTTGTTGTATTATTTGCTATAACATTTATTTCTTTTTTCAGAAGAAAAAAAATGAGACAGTGGTGGGATCGGCTACGTTTAACTTTTTCCTAAGTTTTAAATTGAATTTTCTTACTTCATGTGGACATTTTATTAATTCGCTTAAAGTGTCTGCACATATTTTTCTCTGTTCAATGTTTAGTTTTGGATAATTAAATCGTTGACATTCGTTAGACGTATGTACGTGTACAAAGTTTTCTACAGATTTTCTTACTGAAAAGGAGGCAGGGTGGGTGGGCGGGGATAATAATGTTTGTCGAGTGCCAAAATCAGTCTTATCTTATCAAATATTAGCCTCGCCAACCCACCCTCCATTTTCTTAGAGGATGTCATTTGCCAAAATCAGTACTTATCTTAACAAGTACTACTATGGTATTTTAAAATGTTAAAACATTTTTGTTAGCGTTGATTTTTGGAGGGAATGGGCGACTAAATTTTAAATGTCGTTTTAGCATCTGTTATAATTTTAAAATACACTCAAAATTTCCGAATAATAGAAAAAAAACCGGACAGTGTATAGCTGATTTTATTTGACAAAATAGATATGCATTTAATTTGATGTTTTAAGTGACCGTCAAAGTTACATTAGGTTTGCGAAAATCTCAAAAATGTCAACAACTTTGAAATGCACATAATATATCAATTCACAAAAAAAAAAACACGGAGAAGGAAAATCGTTGAAGAAATTTATAATAAATTCAAATTCACGTAGTCGATTATTCAGATTTAGTGCAATATTTCATTTTACTAATAATAATAATCGGCCAATGAATAAAATGTTTTGATGATTTCTTTGAGATGACATCATCGATCCTTTGAATTTTGAATAAACACAGGTTTTACTACTTTCAGGATAATTGAAAGTACACTTGGACAAAAAAACGTTAAATTAGGCTTTTGTTCGTGACCTAGTACAAAACTTGCTGAACAAAAAAACTAACAAAAAGCAGATCGCCTCGTTTAAAACAAAAATCTACCTGTCACCTGTGACAAATTAAATTACTTTTTCCGGGCACGAACAAAATGAAAAGTTACAAATAAAATTTAAAGCAAATTGATCCACTTTGTTTAAAATAAAGTTAGTTGTGTATGACACTGAAGTATTTCCTTACTCGTGATGAGTGTTATTTTTCAGATGTCGACTTTCCTCCTCTGAATTTTTCAATATCAGCTTCTTCCATCTAAAATGACCTTATTTTATCAGTTTAAACTTCCTCCCGTTGAACACTCACCAGTTAACTAAAACAGATAACAATAGCTCGCCACCATAAAAAACCCAGCAAATGTGGGCCGCCACCCACCTGCCTTTCCCTCATTACTACTCATCTCTTCCCTTTACCCCCTCCCTTGCAACCCCTTCCATGCGCCAGAAAGAAACCACCCAAAGACAAGGACAGCACTAGAGGTGGGGTGAAAGAAATGGTAATGGCTGTCTAACGGTTGTGTAGTGTGTACGTTGCAGTCGACTGTATGTATTCATTTTATCAATGCGAAAAGCACGTGTTTAAAATGCGTGGTCCTGAATTTAAATTTTGATAGTGTCAGTTGTAGTGACAGAAAGCCCATTTAGAAGAATGTAAGTTGTTTTCATTGAAATTCTAACCTTGTCGCCTGCCGTCAATAATAAAAGTGGGCGGGATGGATTAGGGGTGACTGCAACCAAGAAGGTGGTTTGAGGGGATGGTTCTTCGCGCCAAAAACTTTCACGTTATTAGTCATCATGCGAAATTAACGGAGTCATCGGATTGCGTTAGCCCTGAAAATTAACGATCGATTTTTAATCGTTTTAACCAGAGATTCCCGTAATGTTATTATAATCTACCGCTCACACTCGCGCCTACATTATTAGTTTTTTCGTTAATAATTAATGAGTGTTTGCATAGCGACGGACGTGGTGATTTTACACAATAGACGGCCTTTTCCAACTCAATTATTTTTATTTATAGCGTCCATTATCTCAAATTTATTTAAATTAATGAGTGCCACGCAAAAAATTACTCTCTTCTATATTTTCGTTTTTTTTTTCTATTCTATTCATGAATACTGTGTATAGAACTTCAGTCACAAAGTAGAAGCGGAACTGACAAAAATGATGAATAAGTCATATTCATAAAAGGGACTGCGGCATATTGAGCGCTTGTCGAGTGGAAGTATTTGAAAATAATGTCTATACTTTGCAAGGGAGTGACTTTCTACGTTATTATTATTACAAAAACATGATCAGTAGCGGGTCGTGACTTGTAACAAACTTGAATATTTTTTTAATAATAAAGGTAATAAGTAATTATCCGCTATTAGGACCGCCGGCACACGAATACCATCGATGTTTTAAAGAATCACGTACGCGTAAAGCTAACTCAGTTTAAACTGTTAAAATGTGTAAATGAATTCGGAGTTATATGAAAAACAATTTCAAGTGTCTGCTTCCCTTGTTCCAACTGGATGCACGCATGTAGAGGTGGTTAATTTTAAAAACCGGAAATTTCTGTTCTCGTCTCCTGGCAGTATAATTTAAGTGTTGTTGTTTTAGATACAATGTAGACTTCCCGGAACCAAAACCTTATTAATTCATCCTTAAAAAGTATGTGCAAGTAACACGTACATCATAAAATAGAAATGATCTATTAACCTTTACTGAAATACATACATATTTAGAGTGTTATTGATTGGACGAGTACATTAAAATAAGCAATAATCATTTGTTTACTTAATGATACATTTGAGGAAACACATGTACGTTGGATTTGGGCGACTGGTACTTCACTAAATTTGTTTCAAAATTTATAATTTTTACAAATTGGCAAAACCCACAGCTATAGTTAATAATCTAAAACCGTAATTTAATATAAAACTAGAGAATTGGTAATCGTCAATTGTACAGGATGTTTCATTTCAACCACTACAGTATCAGGGTATCGTCATCAATTTTGGGGGCGGGTCTGTCGCTATCTAATCTTTGAGATTATCTGTCTCGTTTATCCAAATTTGTCTTTAGAATAATTCGTATTTGTAGTGTTTCAATACTGAATATGTTGCGCTCTGTATCAAGTGAGATTTAAGTAACAATATTCAAGCTAATCTCATCAGTTTTTGGAAGAGATGAACTTTGAAATTTTGATTGTCATTTGTGTAAGTTTTCATATTTTCAAAATTACTTGTGTCTGTTATTTTTTAAAATCTATTTCATTTTTTATAATTTTGAGCATTTTTTTTATTTATTTGGTTCTTCTCATTATTAAATCATAGTTTCACCATTGTTCACCATTTTTCTATTTCTTTCTCACTTTTTTTATTTCATTCGTATGCCATCCAGAATTCCATCCGACATGCATGTGATGCCTTTCAGATATAATTTTGATCATTTGTTCCAGTGGACTTCAATTCACTATCTTTTTTTTTTATACAATCTGCCATTCGTATTTGTACATGTATCACGATTTATGTCTTCGAAAGAGATAATGGCTTAATTTATCAACTGGTTATCTTCACCTTATTTTGCTTCTTTCGTTATCGTGTAAGTAAAGCTTATACTGGTATTACCATTATCACTGCATTTAGTATATACACCAGATATATGTACATATATTTAAAAATGTGATAACCAATATCAACACGCAAGCAGCAGATGTAAACATAAATACATCTTTGTCAAAAGAATGTCAACACAGTGGATTTTCTTCGTCACTGATTACAATATTTATTACTTTTTTCAAACATTGCAAACTTTGTGACCACCACGAAAATGTAATAAAAAAACAATCATTTGAAGGGAAAAGCAAAAGTTTCGTTGGTGAAGTCTGTTCAGATTATAAATATTTGTAAGGAGCAATAATACCAAACGACTATTAATGTTTGTGATTTTTATTGGCAGGTTGGCAACATATTAAAATTTTATGATGGTATGCTTGATTGTTAAATTGACATTTATGACACCAAGGTAGTAGCGGCTAGCGGTCATCATTTCAACCAATCAACACGCGAACTGTGATGCTAACATAGCTGCCAATAATCCAGAATTACCAACACAAAAATTCGCTTCAGTCTTTATCATTAACAGTCACCCGGTACGCTATAGTACTCATATATCTAATACTACTAATAACTAATAATAGTATTAGATATATGATTGTACTACTGTTTTTCGGATCAATGTCTACATCTGTATATAAAAAGAGAAGATACCGTGGTTCGGCAAAACTTGAGTGTACTTGAAATTGCTACCATGGTATTAAAAACTTGTATTTTTACAATCGTGTATTTAATGGAGTTTTGTTGTAAATCAGAATGACTAGCTATTGTTCAGAAATAATTAATCAAGAAGAATATTAGATAAAGTAAAATATTGATAACATATACTCCTAATTGCTATTGTTTTGGATCATGTTTTATTAACGTTTAGACCTTGTTTTTTTTTTAAACGCCTGTAAACTGAATGAACGAAATGAAAATATATGACTGTTAATACCTTTGAGTCGATAAAATTGATAAAATACTTACAAATAAAATCTTACATTGTGATGAGGTCAGTGACATGAGGAAAGTGAAATATTTTAATCCTAATCGCAGTCAAGACAAACGTACGTACATTTTTACTTCCCGAGCATAAGCGAAGGAAGTATTGTAATCGAGTCCGTCGACCGACTCTATTTTTATGTTTTCTCGACTTTTCATGACCCTTACAGTACGAAGAAATAGGTCTCCCGTTTCCGTGTCCGTCTGTCTGCCGTCTGTCCGGATTTTTATTAGACAGATAATCTCCGAAACTACTGGACCGATTGTTGTCAAATTTTGTATGTGCATAATATCATGTAGATGTTAAAACGGTACCCAAACTTTGTCTAATCATCCGAATGATTTGAAATTTTGGGGATATTTTAAAGTTATCATAAGCTTGGTAAATTTTTGACCAAAATGTATTTTATCCCTCAAAAAAATGATGACGTCACCTCAAAATTTTGCTGGATAAATCCTATCTAAAATGTCCAAAATATGATGAATTTTTATTTGTGATTTATCACTGCATTCATATTTTTTAGATCTGTTTATACATGTGGTTCAAAAAAAAAAAAAATGAATGAGTCAGTTTATTTTATTGATTAAATTAGGAACACCCCATATTCCCAGAAAATTTTGGGAATACGGTACTGGTATCTTTAGTATTACAATGCACCAAGTTGATAATACATGTCCTTGCAAAAATGTTGATGACAAAATTGTGTAAAGTAAAAACTCAACTCGAAAATGCTGGATGTTTCCAGAACATTTGGTTTTGCAATTTCAGAATTAAATCGTAAAATGTTGGTATACAGTTTTGGTTTTTTCCAAAAACCTGAAATCTGTCACAATTACAGGAGTATAAATATTGTTATACAATTTAAAGTTTTTTCTCAAAAATCTGTATCTACGGTCAGAACTCAACACGGATTTATAAACCACAAGTGTAAGTGTATGTTATTCTATAAAATTTAAATAACATTTATTCGGTAAAATTGTCTGCTGACATTATTAATTTTTTGGGAGGGGATAAAAGCATTACCTTTGATTAACCTTTTACCATGATTACGATAACCTTAAAGCGTTTTCAAGAATTCAGAGTATTAGATTCTGCAGTCAGATTCACACATACATATGTGAAAAAAAAAAACTAATATGTATAAATTATTAACATGAAGTCAATGAAGAAAAACATGAAAATAAAAAAAAGCATAAAAAAACAAATTAACCGGGAACATGTTTCATCATTTGAACAAACACAAAGGTTATGCTATAATTTTTCTACATTTCATTCCGAAGTTTCGTCCTGTGTCATTTTCAAAGTGATAATATTCGTCGGTATTTTCGATCGCTCACTAGATCAGGTTGGACTGTTATTAAAAAAAAAAAAAAAATAAAACTTCCCATCTAAATTCTACCAAATAAAGACCCATTATTGTTAAAACATCACATCACTGTTTGGTTTAAAATATTATGTCAAATTTTCTCGTTTCGAATTCAAAGTTTTCTGGAATCAAAGCAGGAAATTTTGATCTTTGTCCACTTTATTCTGTCAAAGTGTTTAGGGATTATGGAAACCCTCAGTGAGGAGGCGGAGCAGTCTAATATTCTCAATTATTTCATAGATGTTTTTTTAGCAAAAAGTTTACTAGTGAATGCTCTAATAAGTTGCGTAGATATAAGGAAGAAAAATAAAAGATTTTCTTGTCAATAAAAAGTATAAAAATATATTAATAAAAATTATATTTACCTACCAACGGAAGAGCATTAAATTTTATTCACATTCTTTAAAAAAAAAACCCAAATTGCAGTAAGAAAAAACAAGATAAAAATATTACAAATGTATTTATTTTTTTCTAAATAAAAACCTAATAATAATCAATGACCATTTTTGGAGTTGCCCCTTTTAGTAAAATTTATCTTCTTTTTTATAAATACAAACATTTATTTAATTGATGTGTCTTTTTTACGTAATTCAGTATGACAGAGCAACAATTTGATAATAATTTAAATATATAATATATATAGATTGAGTGGCTACCTAAAATATAATTAATAGATTTACAGTGACGGTGAAAATAAAGAAGGGCACTTTTCTTCCCTAGTGTAACTAATCTGTATTGACGTTAGTCCAGTTTACACAACTAAATTTCTTGACAAAAATCCTTTCAAGAGGTGTCCTACTTTATTTTGGCCGCCACGGTATATTAACCCATAGAACCTAAGTTTAATTCAAATATTTCAAAAGAATACGGAAACTTGTATTGTCGATAGCCTGTCAAAAATTATTATCAGTACTCTTTAGCATCAACTTAGGATGGTTTTATGATTATGACTTTATGACCTATGTCCCGTAACTCTCTATTCCTGAGCTCAGGTAGATTTTAGGAAAAACTGTTGGTTGCATTTAGAGCAATAAATGACGTCTAATTCAAATTTGCCTGTCGTTTAGCGTTCCACCTTAAAGACGATGTTCATTTGGAATGCTACTTAAATACTTGGAATATTAAATTAAGCAGAAAATTGCTATCAACTTACCCTGGAAAAGAAAAAAATTTAGATGAAAATTGGTAACGTAAAACCCCGCAAGGTTAGCATGCTGTGTGTAAAATACCAACATGTGATTGTTGCGGCGGCAAGTCTTTTAAAATAGATTTTCCCAAGTTGAATATACTTTATTTAAATGGTATGGATAATTAATATTTGATATCTTCAGTAAATACATGATATTACATTAAAGTGGGACTGTTTTCCCTTTTGTTTGTTTCAAAATTGAGTAATCTTCAATTACATCTTTAAAAAGTTCCTCTCTGACCACAAACTGAACTTGTAAAAGTACGTCCCTGGAACTAGTCTACCTGCTACTGATACAGTGTCATTTTGAATCTGTTTACCATCTTTAACTTCACAAGGCAATACGATCTTAATAGATACCAAAATAGAGTTCCAGTAATAATGTATTCGACACAATAAGAATAACAGTGGTCGTTTGCATTCTTAACGTAACACTGACAAAAATAAAAACGTTTAGACACTATTGATCTCTGAAAAAGCCTTGAATCAATAAATTACTCAGACCATTCTCAAAAAATTTATCACGTAGTCGTCATTCATGATGCTTTTTCATGGTAGACAAGTGTTACTTTGTAAAAATTCAATCTAAACCCTTGCAGAACTTTCCACGCATGTTTTTGTTGACCTTAGTTTACGATATTTTTAGTAATAAAGTTATAGTATTTGATAGTAGGGAGAATTACGGCTGATAATCACCGAGACAACAACGAACAAACCAGTGATCTCCAAGCTCGCGCCAAACCAAGAACATTCGAAATTTTTTTGTTTACGATGTGTATTTTCGTTGAAATGGAATGCCAAAACGTGAAGTGTCATAAAAACACGTGAACTTGTCGTTGTCATTAACTCTATATTAAATATTTTATTACAAATCGTGTCCACAAAATTCCTTGTGTGTATTTTAAGGTGCGTGTGTGTCAAATTCCCCCTAATTCATCACCGAATCGATCAATTCGGCCCAATCGCTGCACTGTTATAGTCGTAGTAATATTTACGAACCCATAAAGCCCAATTTGTTTACACAGAGTCCGATTTATCTCCTGGAATACTTCGTTAATATTGCGTTTGTTTGCCCGACCGCCGCAAAAATAATACAGCGCAATTGCTTACGGTGCGAAAGTCCCGAAATCGCGTCTCTTTAATCTTGGACCTGTTGAAATTTTAATTAAAATTGATACGCGAACACGGTCTACTGCTTCAATAAGTTAATCGCTCCCTAATATTCCCTCCCTAGAACCACTAGTGTGCATCAACGACTTCCTGCACACGAAGCGCCAAACTTGTGTCACTTTGGCACTGTTTTTCCCCCAGCGCTAGCGGAAATTAGACCGAACTTGGTGCACTCCGAAACAGGCCAAATGTTGCCGTTGGCTAAACTGATTAGAGTCGGCTTTATCAGTTTATCGAATAAATTTCATACAAAGCATTAACATAATTTGATACCAATTGATCCCTGACTCCAATAACTGTCATCTCGGTTTTAATTAGTCGCGGAGAATCGCGACCGACATCCATTACAATTTAAAGTTCAGATTCGACGAGTGCTAAATTACAGACCGGAGACAATAAGGATAATTATAATCATTGTTGCCGCCGGGCAAGCCGGAAGTGACGTCATCTATTCTGTATTCTAGATGCTTAATAGGTTTTTTGCTAAACTCCGTCAGAAAAAAAAATGCGCCAATTCGCTGCTTTGAGCAAGTCACTATCTATTTTTAAAAGTAGCACCGAATGCACTCTTGAAGGTTAGGTTAAAAAGCACGTGTTTGTATCACGGAAGGGTTTGCGGCGAAATTGTGAGTAAAGTTGTGGCGGTTTTTGCTTAAAAAACGATTATTAAAAGCAGTTTTATAGAGCACGTTTTTATTTTTGCAGGATTTACTGATATATATTAGAAGTAGGAAGACAGGAGTGTAAAGAGAGGACAATGAGTTATAGCAGGGGAGATTATCCTTACGGCGATAAAAATGGTGTCGTACAGCCTTTGCAACATGGTAAGTATGAATAATCTTCTGTTTCTCGTTTTGCGATTGTTGGATTTCGGGGCACGTGTAGGTGATCTATGGGAAATTATAAGCAGGTAAAATAAAAGATATCTGTTGCCGTTTTAACCACAAAATAAGGGTTTTGGTAAAGGCACGGTTGTATTAAGTGAGTGAATAAATATTCTGAATTGATGACGGCTGACGCCCCGCTCGGTTGCATTGATCCAACCCTCAAGCGTGTATTACTGGTTGCAGCCACAACCATTAAAAAAAACCTTCAAATTCATAACAGTGATTTTTTTTATATAGTAATTGTGTTCGACAATTAATATGCTTGGAAATTTAGATTCGTTCACTAATTTATAAATCAAATACTGGGTAATTCCTCGGTGGCATGTAAACCAGTTTGAACTATGCGCGTTGCGCATGTATTCATTTATTCTGAGCGTAATAAGACACGTGGTTTTTTGAACACACACAGAAGTATGTTTACATTTATATCCAATATTACGATTACAATTACGTAAAAATACAACAGTTGTACGTAGTGATGGTAAAGTATGAAATTAGTGATTTTTTTCCACCAAAATAATCAGAAAAAGCAAAAATTGACGCACTTATTTTCCAGTAATTAAATAATTCAAAAGTAATAAAAAATTACATCTACAGCAAATATTTTTTTGTTGCATCATGATGCTGGTGTATACTGGTCATTAGCTTGCAATTTTTTTTGACAATGTGTTATCCCAAACATCCCGCCAAAATTAAACATGAGCCCAAAATTAAAAAAAAATGTATTCTTCCATTTTGGAGAAGAAAAATTATGATGGTGTGGTGGCAAATTTAAATATGAACAAAACCGCAAGGACTATATCGGGAGTCCAAATCATAGATCACGGTTAAGGAATCGATAGCTCTGATCAAGGCGATCGAGTTCTCCTCAGTTGTGTTGCTAGATTCACAGGCTACAACACATACTTACGCCAAGTAAAGCGGAAGAGAATAATAAAGAACAAAGTTGAGACAAATTGTGTTAAAATCCCCATTACGAACATGGTTACAATTGACCGATGAACTTCAAGTAGTTCATTTTGTTATTGAAAAAAAGACATGTGTAAGTCGAAAATAGGTTCGGAAACTGTCACCTATATACAGGTGACGGCATTAATCTGAAATTTGTACTCCGGAAGTTGTGATGATGAATAAATGAATCACTGAAACTGTAAACAACAAAAAATTTAGATGATGTTAATTCAACGAATATAACACAACAAACACAACAAAATATAACACAACGAACACATGCACAGATTACATACTGTGAAAATCAAAACAATAATCCGAGAAAAATGTTCACATTCAAGCTGTGAGAGAATGATTAAATTACTAAGAAAATAACACATTAACACACGACAACATAAACAAAAAATACAAGTCCTGTTTTTAGTCATCCATGATGATATGAATTTAACTGGTGATAATTTTCAAGGTCTTTCTCTCAAAATGGATGCACCTTTAAAGTTACTTGAGAACTTTACGACAAATCATTACAAAATATAATTTAAGTCTGAAAAACTCAATTTTCACGTGTTTTATATGAACATTTACAAATTATTGTACTTAAATTGCATTAGAACGGTGAATTTACAAAGAATAACATGAAAATAACACGTGTTGACAAATTCGACAAAATTTTACATTTCAGATTGGAAACTCGTTAATAAACTGATCTTACACTAATTACACGCATTGAAGGAGGACGTCAAATGCGATTTCCTTTTGTCCGAACTGTCCTTGGATGAAATTACAAACTAAATCAGACTTACTTTTAAATTTAACGTGTTTCACCGCGCTCACTAACCAAGAAGTGGTCCCTTTGAAGATACTTGCGTTAGTAACCCCTAAATCATCAACCTGGGAGCCTTTCCTAATTCACAAATATAGCACACCATTAGTGGGATGACGTCATTTCCAAAATTTATAGTAAAAAGTTTTTTAAAATTTTTTTGTGGTGTGTGAATCCATGTCGAATTTTCACCCTAGAAATCCAGAATTTTTGAAAAAACTCAAAACTGAGTAACAATATTTTGCATTATAACATTGAAACCGCAAAACTGATTGCTCTGAAATTTTGTAAATATTTTAAAGTTATCGTAATCATGGTAAATCGTTAAGCAAAATTTATTCGTTTATCCCCTCTCAAAAAATTGATGACGTCATCTCAAAATTTTGCCGAATAAATCCTATGCAAAATCTGCAAAATATGATGAGTCTATACTTGTGATTCATCATTGCATTAAAAGTTTTTAAATTTCTTCTAATTTTTATGAGTCACCCTGTCTACAGTTTTCCCAAAAATTTGGGAATACAATACTGTATTGCACCTATCCAAAGTGATTTACGTATCTTTGCAAAAATGTTGATGAAGTCATCACAAAATTTTGTTAAGCGAAAACTCGTTTGGAACAGACGCCCAGTACGCTTATTTACATTTACTTTAACGTTATTGTTATTATTATTATATTATGTAATTGCATTTCTTTATTTTAACGTATTGGGGTTCTCATTAAAAAATAAAATTCGCATAATCAAATTTTATAATTTTTCGAAAAAGCTGGATTTGTATTATTTTATTTCAGAGACGACATAACCTTCGACCAATTTTTTATTTTATGATAACATGTATGTAGATCAAAATTATTTCACTTATTATTCTTTTCTGAATAACCTAATCCATCATTTTACCAAATTTTATGTATATGAAGTCGCACAGGACAGTATTAGACAGAAAATTAGTTATTTTTACTTCCCGAGCATAAACTAAGGACGTATAGTAATCGAGTCCATCGGGCGACTTGCCAGTTTCATATTTTCTCAACGTTTCATGACCCCTAAGCACGAAAAAAGTGATATTCCGTTTCCGTCCGTCTGTCTGTCTCCGAAACTACTGGATTGATTGTTATTAAATTTTGTATGTATATAAGAATATCATGTAGATGGCTAAACGCTAACCAAAATTTGGATAATCATCCCCACCAACAATTTGATGGCGTCATCTCAAAGAATTCTATTTTTAAACTGATTAGATGTTATACAACAATATACTCCTATATTTGTGGTGTACGAAACCGCTTTGAATTTTTTCCCTAAACGTCCAAATTTTCGCAAAAACATTTGCAAAGTATATATATTTTACTACTACGGGATATAACGCTTCGTGGAGATGTCAGTCATTTGGGAGACCGCTAACCTTTTTTTTTTTTCTTTTGTGCTATGACTAGTATTCACAATTTTTTTTATCGAATGAAAACGACTCACCCCGTTTTCTCGAAAATGTGGGAATACGCACGTTTTATTTAATAATGATAAAATAATAATTATAATATTTAGAACATTTTGTTCGATTGTGTGATTAATTAACAATTTTAGTCCTCTATTTTGGGGAGACAAACTTATTCAAATCAACCTAATTTCTACGTGACATTCTTTCGAAAACACTTGAACTGAAGCTCGTTACTAGTGCTGAGAGAAGATTTTTTCCCGTACTTGGATGCAAATTATTGGCACAGGGGCTGAAGGGGTGTTATTTATGCCGCTAGTTTTACTTTGTAAAGGTTATCACAAAAACGAAAATCGTAAAATCAAATTGTATAATTTTTTCAAGACGCTGGATTTGTTGGATTATACTTTAAGGGAAATTCTGTCGAAATAACCTTCGACCAATTTTTTTTAAGAAAAATTGCAATAATTTGGTAATATTAAATAAGAAGCTAATAGTTACTTTTTTAAATTATATAATCAGCGTAAGCTAAGGAAGTATTGTGATTTGCGAGACGGTTAATCCGGTGACTGGCTACTTTCATGACGTCTAGAATATGAAACAATAGTCCTTTCGTTTCCGTCTGTCTGTCTTTTATCTGTACTGATTTTTATTAGGCACATAACACCCGAAACTGCTGGATCGATTGTAATTAAAAAACCTGCAAAATCTGAAAAATAAACAAAAGTTAAATGGTATTTCAGCAAACAAATTTTTCGTTGTTTTTTTTAAGCAGCGAATTTACGTATGCACGTGGGCAGTATATTATTCTCCTTTGCAAATTTATATTATTACTTATGGCTAATACGTAAAAAAATTATTCGAGGTGACCCCTCTTAGCTGATTGACACCGTGACCCTGTGCAATGAAAAAATGTTCATTTGTTTTTCTAAAATATTACTCCCACTAGTTTTTAAACGACCTTGCATAAATGTATGATATAACTTCAATTATTGGTAACAAAAAACGCACTAGGAATACAAATTTGAAAATGCACAATATTGCATAAACGCGTTTATAAATTGAACAAACACAGACATGTCCATATTATATTTAAGGTAGTCATTATGTCTGTGTTTTTCCTACAAAATCACGCAAGAATTTTTCACAGAAAAAACCTCATAGTATGTATATATCAGCCGTATTTATTTACATATGCATATTTTATTGACTTTGTGGTTTTTAATGAGTGTATTTTTCATTTTAATTTAAGTTGAACACATGTTCTAACTAAAAACTTCTTAGAACTACGGAAATGTGCACGAAAACATATATTTACAAATCTATATACATTAATCTGTCAAAGTGAAAATGGCAGTAAATTAAAGTTCAGTTACTGTAAATAATCCTGACATTATGGTTAACTGCGAGAAGATTTTTATTCGAACGTATTTCAAGGCGTTGGAAATGGTTTTAAGATTAATAATAATTAAATCATCAGCAGGCCAGAGAAGTTCGCCCTAAGTGCCACCTTGTAACTTTTTATGTGCTAGTATAACTTTACCGAAAATACTTATTTTTTATAAGATGTCACAACAGGAGATTCTTATACATAAATGAAGCCAAACTAAACTTAGGTAATTTTTTTTGCGTTATTTGACTTTTAAGCAGAAATTCTGAGGTATTCTCATCGTCATAACTGCAGTTATGCTAAGACTACGATAGTCGGTGTCGAATGAAGTTGATTGTTAATCTTTCAAAAAAAAAAATATGGTTGTTACCTTCATATGGATTTATAACACTAGAAAATTAATAATCATGAAGATGACAGTTTCAAGGATATTTGAAATTAAAAGGAGTGTGTTATTAAATGGTTTGCAACGTGTTAAATATAATCAGCAGATGCGACGAAAGTGCCACCATGAAAAATAAAATTAAAACTACATTTTTATTTACCAGTCTTAACGTGTACCTGACTTAACTCAATTTGCTCCCACTTTAAGTAGAAAAAGCGTGTTCAGATAATGGATGTAGCGCGCTGTATGCCACTCACATTTAATAGATTTATTACATGCTATAAGGGTACACATTAAGTAGTGGAATTATAATCGACACCGGCACTTCCGTTAATGTTAATGGCTTAAAACTCCTAAAAGATACCGCACCACCTGATGCTTCCAGGAAGACTTCTCTGACTGTGTAAGTGGCTAAAAAACAAAAAATGCATTTCTTCTCGAGCACAACCGAATTTACGATCTGTAATTGTCGTCATAGCACAATTTATCGAATTAAACTAGTTTAAACATTTCTATAGAACGCTTAATTTTAAAAACCAATAAAATTCCTCTCGAAAACCAGTAAGACGAGTAAGTGCATGGTGCATTTGCGTCAGTTGTAAATAATTAGAGCATTCGCAGGGTCGAGTGTACATTTTTAAAAAGGTTAGTGCATTTATGCGAGTCGTAGTGCAAGGGATAATCGCGGCGTTATAAAATTATCCATGCATCACCTCAAATAAACAGTTCTATTCACAGAACATCAATATATTTGGCGCAGCGTAATTTATTTTAAGTAATTTCTTACTGGGTGGTTTGCGATTTAAAACGGAGGTTATCATAAGTGCGATAATGAAATCTAGTGTCTAAAATAACTCGATTTTTTGCAGGAGAGGAAGGCGAAAGGTCCAAGTTGCAACAGCCTGTGAAGTTGCAGCCGTCTTGGGAAGAAAACAATTTGCCGGAAGACGAGCTGAATTTTAAGAACCTAACCATGGATGATGCTAGTTTGCAATTAAACACACCCCCAGACAGATATAATTTAGTGTATTTAACGTTTTTGATCCATGGAATTGGAGTTTTAATGCCTTGGAATATGTTCATCACTGCCGACAAGGTACATGCGTTTGCAGAAGAAGTGATTTGTAGTAACATTTTTCACAGTATTTTACAGAACACAAGTTGTCAAAAGAATATACCGGCGAGTCTTCGCCCTACGTGACGAATTTTATGCAATATCTTACTTTTGCGGCCCAAGTTCCTAATGTGTTTTTCAATTGGCTTAATATTTTTATACAAATTGGGTAAGCGGACGGTGAGTACGCTGACGCTACAGGTAATCATTTGTTGTTTTTAGTGGTAATTTGACCACGAGAATAGTTTGGAGCATTAGTATCGAAGTAGTCGTTTTTATAGTAACAGTTATACTTGCAATGATAGACACAAGTTCTTGGCCAGTTACATTTTTTTGGATTACTATACTGTGTGTGATTGTTTTAAATAGTAAGTTGGTTTTGATTAGTAGGTGGTTTGTGTAGGATGCGTTTGTTTCAGTGGCTAATGGTATTTACCAGAACACCATTTTTGGTATGGCCGCTAAACTGCCAGGCAAATACACAGGAGCTGTGGTTTTAGGCTCTAATATTAGTGGGACTTTCACAGCCGTAGTCTCACTATTAACTACCACAATGATTTCCAATGCGAAAATGGCCGCTATTTACTATTTCATCACAGCGCTGTTTGTACTGCTAGTCTGCTTTGATACCTATTTCGCCTTACCTTTAAACGTGAGTGGAAATAATAGTGATTTTTATATCCCCATATGCATGTTCTTAATTTTAAATACCGTGCGATCTAAAATAAAATTAATTATAGTTGGCATTGTGTGTCAAACTTTGGGTGGTACTACTGCCCTCAATTTGACGTAAAACAGTAGTAACATAACCTTGAACTAATCGAATCTAGTCGTTCAGAAAATTTGGTCGACGCCACATAACATTTTTTGGTATTTAACAAAATCACTTTTTGGCACTGACAGTGTTTCTAATTTTTCGAAAAAATGTTTATATATATATAAGGGGAGAAGCCTAATTGTAAAATCCATAGTTCTTTACAAAAAGTTTACCATTTTAAACGTAATTAAGTTCTAAGAATCAAAAAATCAACAATTGAGATAGGGCGGGTGGGCGGGGTCTATATTTTGCTTTTTTTGTTATTATACATAGTATTCTTTGAATACGATACTCAAAAACATGTTTTTAATTTCTTCTAAAGAAACAAGTATTTTGCAGTTGAAGTCCGTCCCCTTGGCTCTCGACGAATAAAAAAAAATGATCAAAATTGAGATAGGTTGAGTGGGCGGGCTTACATTTTGCTTTTTTTTTAATATGTGTAGATATCGATTTTGCTATTAGGCTGCGCCGTACGTTTTAAGTTTCTTGTTGTGAAAACATGACTATGTATATTAAGAAAAAAAAGGCAAAATATATGCCCCGCCCACCCGCCCTATCTCAATTCTGATGATTCTTTTTATTCGTCGTGACCCAAGAGGGCGGAGCTTAACTGCAAAATCCTTATTTCATAACAAAAATTACCATTTTAAACGCGTTTTAAGTTTCTAAGAATAAAAAAATCATGACAATTGGAATGGGGTTTATATGTTGACTTTTTTTCTTATTATACATAGTACTCTTTGAATGCGATACTCAAATAGTATATTATTAGCCAAGGTTGCAAAGCCAAGCATTCTAGACCGAGCGCAAATTAGAACCCGAGACGCGCAGCGTCCTTATTTCATTACAAAAATTACCATTTTAAACGTGTTTTAAGTTTCTAAGAATAAAAAAATCATGACAATTGGGATGGGGGTTTATATTTCGCCTTTTTTTCTTAATATGCATAGTATTCGCTGAACAAAACGATACTCAAAAGCATGTTTTTAATTTCTTGTAAAGAAACAAGAATTTTGCAGTTAAACTCCGCCTCCTTGGCTCTCGGCGAATAAAAAAAGTCATCACAATTGAGATAGGGTGCGTGGGCGGGCTTTCATTTTTCCTTTTTGTTTTAATATGCGTAGACTTCTTGTCACAACAAGAAACTTTAAACATGTTTAAAATGGAAAATTACTATACGGAAATATCGATTTTGCAATTAGGTTTCGCCCAATGTTTTAAGTTTTTTGTTGTGAAAAGATAGCTATGTATACTAAGAAAAAAAAAAGGCAAAATATATGCCCCGCCCACCCGCCCTGTCTCAATTCTGATGATTCTTTTTATTCGTCGTGAAGCAAGAGGGCGGAGCATAACTGCAAAATCCTTATTTCATTACAAAAATTACCATTTTAAACGTGTTTTAAGTTTCTAAGAATAAAAAAATCATGACAATTGGGATGGGGGTTTATATTTCGCCTTTTTTTCTTAATATGCATAGTATTCGCTGAACAAAACGATACTCAAAATTATGTTTTTAATTTCTTGTAAAGAAATAAGTATTTTGCAATTAAACTCCGCCCCCTTGGCTCTCGGAGAATAAAAAAATCATCACAATTGAGATAGAGTGGGTGGGCGGGCTTACATTTTGCTTTTTTGTTTTAATATGTGTAGACTCCTTTTCAGAACTAGACCACAAAAGTGACAAAACATTTGCTCTTCAACTTATCAGTTGTTCAGTATTACCACCCATACAATTACCCTCACAGCCAACTATAATTATTTCACCTAAATGTCTCCTCCACGTTTTTTTCTTAAATAAAATTGTAAAACTATTTTCAAGTGAATAATGCAAAAGAAGAAACTTCCTACATTAATTTAAAGAAAATATAAATTGCATGAATTTACTTTAAACAATAAACCCCATTTTAAATGTAGGAAAAATTCTAAAACACGAAAAAAGTTAATTTATTAATCCTGGAATCTAGTTAAGCTAAATTAATATCAACTTCTAGCGATTCTACCGACATCACGAGTTACGTGAAAAGAAAAACGCCGAACAAAGGAAACAAATAAACCAAGGAAGGACCCAAAGGATACCTTACCTATACATTTTGAAGAAATCACTCCCCCAACTGTACAACGTTTTCTTCATATTTTTTGTAACCCTTTCGATTTTCCCAGCAATTCAAGCAAGTAATTCGACCTTGACTTAAGTAAAACCCCAATTTTAATCTCCCCATTTCAGATGTAAAACGTAGCGATGAGAACTTTTTCATTAGCGATAAATACTACTCGGGCGTGACCTGCTTTTTAACTTTTAATTTATTCGCCATGATTGGTAGTTACTTAACTAGTTTGTTCTGTTGGGTGAGTTACTCCTTTTTAGTGTTTTCCGTAACCGCAAAGTGCTTTTTCAGCCTGGCCCCAAATATCTTTGGATTTTTGTAACTCTGAGAGTTCTTTACATTCCGTTCTTCTTCTTTTGCAACTACCAGTTGAACGAAGTGGAGAGGCATATACCAGTTTATATTAATAACGATTGGGCGTACTGGATAGTGGCAGTCACTATGGGATTGACTAGCGGGTACTTTAGTTCGTTGGCTATGATATATACGCCACGGTAAGTACTCTTAACTTAAGTACGATTAAAAGTGAGTTTGTTTTTGTATAGAACTGTGGAGGATAGGTACGCCTCAACGGCAGGAATGTTTGCCGCTGCGGCTTTAATCACCGGTATATTTGCTGGTATTCTTTCGACCTTCTTATGGCCTTGGATAATCACGCATGTCAAGTACTAGCAAAAGTGTTTGGTATATGATACGGAAACGGAATTATCTATACAAATTTAGGTAGGAGTTTCTGTCATATGCCATAGAAATCTTCGCGAAGTCCCGAATCATAGTTCTTCCATTAAGAAGAATGTTGTTAATTTAAACCTTCATTTTTGTATATACTAACGCATTAAAGCATTTTTGATTTTCGAGTGTTATCCTTTAACTTAAAAGACAGTTGTTTTCTGAGAAAACCATCATTTTCTTTAGAACTGTTAGATTTTTATGTACTGTTTTGCATTTTAAAGGAAGGCAAGACTGACCGTAGTGTTGAAGTTGTAGTTTTAGTACAATCAGTTAGTTGTGTGATTTTTCTTTTTTTTTTAATAAATTTCATTTGGTGTTTATTTCATTTGACCTTTACATATCTAATGGAATGCAATCATAATCATACAAATGCAAGATTATATAATACCTATATAAAATATTTATTCATACATTTTTATCGCCTTAAATTTGAATGAGTGACATTAACATGTTACGTAGATAAGTCCATGATAGACACTCTGAAAAGTGATCTACCCCATTCCCCTCGTGTACACTGCGACTGCAGCGCCCACACTTGAAGACTAAGGTGCTGCCATCTATGTACACGTAAAGGAACAAGCTTTATTCTAATAAAATTCATTCAAATTGACTGCTGCAGCAAGAAAAAACTGCCAAAATGCATAATAACAATCTAGGATTAAATGTACTTAAGCCGAAATTCAGTGGTGTCAAAAAATCGTTTTGTTTGAATTACTCTAGAAACAACCGTGTGATTTGTATTGATGTTTTGCACAATTGTTTGTTTTAAGACCACTGATTTGGTTCACAAAATGTTAGAACTCGTCCATTGTATATTTCGTGAGTGGGAAAAGTTAAATCTCGAATGTTAGTACAAATTGTTGGCCCTATTTAACTTTTCTTGTTCTGGAAATGTTTAGTTAAGATATATCAAACATGTTAACGCTCTTTCACCTCAACTCTCTTTAGCTAGAAAATATATACAGGGTCTTTCTGACCAATGTTATTTCTTTGTTACTATTACGCTAGGTCGATTTTTATTTATATTGACCTTAGGATAGTTAGGAAACTTTCAAATTGTTGAGCAGTTTCATTATATTTTTATAAATATTTTGTACAAAAGTCTGATAATCTACGTGCGACGGTAATCAAATAGTCTATTTGGTGACGGAATGTCAAAAAATGCACGATAATTACAAATCATAAGGCTTAGAATTTCTGGCGACATTCGTATCCGTAAAACTGTTACAGAAACGGTATTTAAAATCTAGGTATTAGTGTAGTGGAATGGTTTATAGGAACTGTCATAATAAAGGATATATGAATTAAATAGAATTTTATTTCGAGGAGCGTAACATAAATAAAAAAAAAGAGATATCCCTATATGAGTACAGTTACTTCACTACGTTTTCTGAACTTAACAATAAACAAATAGAAAAACTACAGAGGTATGAATATGAATACTAAAAACCTAAATTGAACGAAAAATATCACATTTACATAACATAAACCTTTTCGACCTTTTTAAACGGAAATATTTCTTTTGTTTTGGGACAAATAATTTGACCATTATTTTCCTTCGCCATCTGCTCTAGAGCCTATAATTAACCGGTTAGAATTCAGCAAACCCTAAAATTCACTTGTTTAACTTTGTGGGTTACGCACACCGAAATTATTTTAGATGTAGGTGCGCGCGCAACCGACAAAGCCAAACGAACGCAACTTACCTGTTCTCCATAAATGTATCCATTAGGCAACATCATGGGTAAGTTATTCTCATTTAAAGGTAATCCGCTAATATGGCAATACAGACGAGACTGTGAGCAATGGGCAAATGGGAGAGGCTCAGCTAGTTGGTTCAAACATGGTTGGCAAACAGGACACGCTGGATTGCGATTCTCACTATTTTCAGAATAACACTGAGTATGAAAAGTTAAGGAAAAATTAAACGAAAAACACAATACACAGAATATAAATGTAAATTAGTGGCGTTAAAGGATATGGCGTTTTCAGTGCTGAAAGTCCGGCTTGAAGAGCTACAGTAAAGACAGATTGCGAGGCGAGTTGGAACAGTCGATAGTTTTCTTGTCTGAATTCTTCAATGAGAGTATCCCACCTACTTTCGTCGAAGAGGGCCTTGTATGGACTTATTTCTAAAATTAGCGAAATGTGGGTTAAGTGAGATTAGTTCAAAATTGAAACAATCACAGAAGATAAAGTTAAGAGTTTGTTATAAATATGAGACAAGTGCATTAATGTAATGTCTATGATAATGCCACTCTTGAGTGACACTCTACAGCATACAGATAAAATCAGTAAAAACGTACAAACAATTTTATGATTTTAGATGAGTCCCTAGTGTGTTAATCTAAATCAAACATCTGGTTACGGACCCACGGTTACTATGTGATATGTCGTAATATTTATAACTGATAAAATTTATTTTTCCAAACCACCAGTGTCAAGTAGAACTTTTGATTAATCGTCAAATATAAAAATAGTTATGAATATTATAACACACTGTAACATTTTATTTGGAACTTTTTTCAAAGAAAGTTATCCCCTATTTTTCATATCATGTTACCAGTCTTTGAAAATGTATTTTCTGTATTTGTAATGAGGCAGTGAACTTTTAAGTCGAAGGTTTTTTAAGATGCCATAAATTTGAAATAAAATAAACCAACTTTGTCATAAATCCGTCCATGACTGTGGGTTACTGATAACAATATTGACTGTAGTTCCCGCTAAACTGGCAGGGGCTAATATGTGTAATTATGTATGAATAATTAATTCTAATTAGGGATACCGATAAATAAAAATTTGCATTCATATATGTGAAAAAAAAAAAGATCAGTCAAATATCCCTGTGGCATCGTTCCATGTGAAAAGACGAAAAAAATTGAGGATGATCTTTTAGATAACCAATATGAAAAACCGTCGTCATTTATTTTTTTTTGGGTGGTTCACTTCCGATTGACACCCCTTAGAAGTCTCCTGTCATGGGCTGTAACTTTTTTCTATACACATATTGAACTTATTATAATTTTAATTTACTGCCTAAGAAAAAAGAAGAAATTTCAAGCATTTTTTTCTCCAAGAAACATGGCTGAAAAAATCAACTCTCTCAGATCAATACTGTTGACACAGGAAACAGCTGAAAATCACCAAAATTGGCAAATTATAATGAAGTTACGGTCGTACCTGCTAAGATAAGACTGATTTTGGCCAATGAGATCCCTGCAAGAAAATAGAGGGCGGGTGGGCGGAGTTACTACCTGCTAAAATAAGATCGACTTTGGCAAATGACATACCCGCTAAGAAAAGAGAGGGCGGGCGGGTGGGGTTAGTGCCTGCTAAGATAAGAGTGATTTTGGCAAATGGGATACCTTCTAAGAAAAGACAGGGCGGGTGGGCGGGGCTAGCAGCTGTTAAGACTGATTTTGTCAAATGACATATTCTCTAAGAAAAAAGAGGGTGAGTGGGCGGGGCTAGTACCTGCTGAGTTAAGAGTTAAGTATTTTGGCAAATGAGATACCCTCTAAGAAAAGAGAGGGCGGGTGGGTGGCGCTAGTACCTGCTAAGATAAAACTGATTTTGGCTAATGAGGTACCCTCTAAGAAAAGAGGGAGTGGACGGATGGGGCTTAGTACCTGCTAAGATAAGACTGGTTTTAGCAAATGAACTACTCTCAGAAATTTGATTAAATTATTATAAGAAAAAACACTACAAATTCTTTCGAAACAGGAATACCTAGAACCTCAAGATTGTTGTAATTTTTCAAAAAAAAGAAAGGAGTCCGAAAATGAACTCAAAAATAGTTTGGTGTTTGTTTAGGTATGGTACCTATTACTTCCTGAGCGTAAGCAAAGGAAGTATTATAATCGAGTCCGTCCGCCCACTCTCTACTTTTACATTTTCTAGACCTTTCATGATCCCTACAGTACGAAAAAATAGGTCTCCCGTTTCCGTCTGTCTGTCTGCCCTCCCGGATTTATATTAAGAAGACAATAAATCTCAGAAAGTACTGGGCTGATTCTTGTCAAATTTTGTATTTATATTAGGAATATCATGTAGACGGTAAAACGCTAACCAAAATTTGTCCAACGATCCCCACCAATAATGTGATGACGTCACTTCAAAATTGTACATAGTAAATGGGTTTTAAATTGCATGAAATAACATAGTCTTCCACGTGTAGTTTACGACTCCGTTTTTGAGTTTTTACCCTAAACGTCAACATTTTTTGAAAAAAAAAATTAAAATTATAAAACAACATTTTTCAATTTAATTTTGAACCTGCACAACCGAAAGCTTTGAAATCTTGCAGATGGTTTACAAGCATGATAAATTTTTAATCAAAATATATTTACTGATCCCTTCTAAAAAATTGATGACGTCAGCTCATTGTATGAAATAGCATAGTCCTACACATGTAGTTTATAGTAGCCTGCATAGATATTGTAGCCGTCCATAGAGTCGAAATTTGCGAATAAAAATAAAATAAAACCGGCTCAAACGGAGCCGACGACGGCTTGTAAGTTCTGTCACTACGGCACGCGTCGTATCACACAGGGGCGTATTTAAGACCGATTGCACAAAATCTTAGGGTCACTGTAATCTTACTATTTTCTATCTACGACAAACGATTTGTCACACAGCTACGAAACCCACGATCTAGAGAAAGATGGAAGTGTGAAAATGTATTTCAACAAGTGTAATAACCGTTTGGTGCAACGCAATTGGTTCAAGCAAACTAAAATATGACAGGAAACAAAGAGTCCACGTGGACTAGTTTATATAGTAGCCTGCATAGATATTGTAGCCGTCCATAGAGTCGAAATTTGCGAATAAAAATAAAATAAAACCGGTTCAAACGGAGCCGACGGTGGCTTGCAGAGTCTGACGTCACTCTGGCACACGTTGCACAGAGACGCATTTAATATTAAATGTAATTTTTTCCGTTATGATATAATCTGTTTCATTTCTGAGCTGAATCTCATCAATAAAATCGAAGCTCTGTTCACTGTACACAAGTTGTGGTATGGTATATTCATCGTTACGGAGGCAGGTGGAGCGAAAAACCTAGTCATCTTAGCAGCAAACACGCCTATAAACTAGTCCACGTGGACTGTTTGTTTCCTGTCATATTTTAGTTTGCTTGAACCAATTGTGTTGCACCAAACGGTTATTACACTTGTTGAAATAAATTTTCAAACTTCCATCTTTCTCTAGATCATCGGTTTCGTAGCTGTGTGACAAATCGTTTCTCGTAGATAGAAAATAGTAAGATTACAGTGACCCTAAGATTTTGTGCAAACAGCCTTAAATACACCCCTGTGTGATATGACGCGTGCCGTAGTGACAGAACTTGCAAGCCGTCGTCGGCTCCGTTTGAGCCGGTTTTATTTTATTTTTATTCGCAAATCTCGACTCTATGGACGGCTACAATATCTATGCAGGCTACTATACCCGCGTTTGCTGCTAAGATGACCAGGTTTTTCGCTCCACCTACCTCCGCAACGATGAATATACCATACCACAACTTGTTTACAGTGAACAGAGCTTCGTTTTTATTGACGAGATTGAGCTAAGAAATGAAACAGATTATATCATAACGGAAAAGATGACATTTAATATTAAATACGTCTCTGTGCAACGTGTGCCAGAGTGATGTCAGGATTTGCAAGCCACCGTCGGCTCCGTTTGAACCGGTTTTATTTTATTTTTATTCGCAAATTTCGACTCTATGGACGGCTACAATATCTATGCAGGCTACTATACGACTCCGTATTGAGTTTTTATCCGAAACTTCCAGATTTTTGGGAAAAAAGTAAAAATTATAAAACATTTTTCAATTTAATTTTGAATCTCCAAAACCGAAAGCTTTAAAATCTTGCAGATGCTTTACAAGCATGATAAATTTTTAATCAAAATATATTTACTTATCCCCTCCAAAAAATTGATGACGTTGGCTGAAAATTTTGCCGAATAAATTCTAAAATGTACAAAATATGATGAGTCTGTACTTATAATTTATCATTCTATTCAT
This sequence comes from Zophobas morio, assembly GCF_036711695.1. Classification (NCBI taxonomy): domain Eukaryota; kingdom Metazoa; phylum Arthropoda; class Insecta; order Coleoptera; family Tenebrionidae; genus Zophobas; species Zophobas morio. The sequence goes on from NW_026972109.1 coordinate 18,060,579, forward strand.
ATTTTTTGGATTTGCATATACAGGTGGCTCAAAAAAATTAATTAATGCGTGAATTTTTTTATTGATTTAATCAGGAACTGCAAAACCCAATGTTTTAAAATCTCGGAGATGTTTTAAAGTTATCATAAGCATGGTAATTTTTTTTTCAAAATGTATTTGCTCATCCCTCCTAAAAAATTGATGATGTCACCGCAAAATTTTGCTGAGTAACTCCTACCTAAAATGTGCAAAATATGACGAGTCTGTACTTGTCACTTATCATTCCATTCATATTTTTCGGATTTGCATATACAAGGCGACTCAAAAAAAATTAATGAATGCGTAAATTTATTTTATTGATTTAATCAGGAAATACAAAACCAAATGCTTTGAAATCTTGGAGATGTTTTAAAGTTATCATAGGCATGGTAAATTTTTGATCAAAAATTGTATTTGCTCATCCCCCCTAAAAAATTGATGACGTCACACCAACATTTTGGTGAAAAAATGCTATCTAAAATGTAGAAAATATGATGAGTCTGTACTTCTGATTTATCATTCCATTCATATGTTTTGGATTTGCATATACAGGGTGACTCAAAAAAATTAATGAATGCGTGAATTTATTTTATTGATTTAATCAGGAACTGCAAAACCGAATGCTTTGAAATCTTGGAGATACTTCAAAGTTATCATAAGCATGGTAAATTTTTGACCAAAATGTATTTGCTTATCCCCCCTAAAAAAACTTATGACGTCACCTCCAAATTTTGCTGAATAAATCCTATCTTAAATGTGCAAAGTATGATGAGTCAACGCTTGTCATTTATCACTGCATTAATATTTTTTAGATTTGCTTATACGGGGTGTCTGAATGACCGAGTCAATTTATTTTATTGATTAAACCAAGAATTGCAAAACTGAATACTTTGAAATCTAGCAGACGTTTTGAAGTTATTGTAAGCATGGTGACTTTTTAATCAATCAAATGTATGTTTATCAGCCCCAAAAAACTGATTACGTCATCTCAAAATTTTGCCGAATAAATCCCTTCGAAAATGTGCAAACTATGATCAGACTATAGTTGTAACTAATTATTGTATTCATATTTTTTAGATTTGCTTATTCAGGGTGACTCAAAAAAATTAATGAATCAGTCAATTTAATATTGATCAAATTAAAAACAAGCCACCCCATTTTCTGGAAAATGTGGTCTGTACTTGTAATTTATCATTGCATTCATATTTTTTAGATTTACTTATACATACGGGGTGACTCAAAAAAATTAATGAATGAGTCAATTTATTTTATTGACTCCGTTTTCCCGGAAAATTTTGGGCATACAACACTGTTCTTTTTAGTATTACACTGCACTAATTCAAGTAGATATACAGAGTCATCAAAATTGATTGAGAGAGTTGGTAAACCTGAACTTGAATAATTTGGTTTATTAAGTTGTATAAAAATATTAGCTGTCAGATTTGAAGTTTCAAGTTTCAAATTTCAAAACTCAGTGGCGTCTTTTTTCGACTTTTTTTTTGGTAAAAACATTAGTTGTCAGATTTGAAGTTTCTAATTTTTGTCACGCCACTGAATTCATTGCCATATAACCTTAAACAAATCTGTCATAAGGTTGACAAACTTCACGACAAAAACAGGGGGTACCAACTCTCTCAATCAATTTTGATGACCCTGTACGTGTCCTTGCAAAAATGTTGATGACGTCATCACAAAATTTTGTAAAGAAAAAACTCGACTCGAAAATGCTGGGTTTGCTTTATTGTACTTCAGAAGCGAGGGAGGTTCTGTCGAAACAACTTTCGACCAATTTTTTTTATTATTGAAAGCACTCATCTTATGCAGTACTTCCATTAAAATTATAATTATTTCAATACGTATAGACAAAAAGTTACAGCCTATACTCGTAGCAGGACAGTTTGAAAATGACACAACTTCAGAATTCTAATGATGCCGAAGTATCAAAAAAAAAAAAAAAAAATGACGACGGTTTTTCATATTTATTATCTAAAAGGTCATCAATTTTTTTCATTAAAATCATTAATTAAAATTTGGTGTTTTCATATGGAACAACCCTATTTGTATTTTTGCATTATTGCTTATATTACAGGAACATTTTAAATGTACTTACTTGCGTATTAAAACATTATTTTAATGATTAGTAATTTAATGTAATTATTCATAAAATACTAAAAACGTTATGGATACAATATAGCAAAAAATAGCATCAACGTTAATTCCACAACTTATAAGTGAATTAAAATTTGTTATATAATATTGATGTAATATAATAATATATAATTAACCTCGAAAAGTGTGCCTTAATTTCAGAATAATTTCAAGGTTAGTGAATATGAGAAAGTGTTACGGGAAGCGGTCATGCAAGCTTTTCAAGGACATTCTTTTGTTTATAAATTTCACTATCTCACATGGAAAACAAATAAATAAAAGTGAAGCATTTTTTTTGTTTTCCGAAAATATTGGTTATTTCATACGTTCTGCTCTATGTAAATTGTAATTTTTGGTTTTCTTGTAACTACTGAAAAATGCACCTGTAATTCAATTAAATTATACGAAAAATCAGAAATTTATGAAAATGTGTCTAAGAGTGTTTTAAATATCTATTTCTGGAGGCATTTTAAAACCATTAATAACAAGTATTTTTCTCAACAAAGATCTAATCAAAATTACGTGTTACTTTCACCAATTTAAAAATCATACTAATATTTTTTTAATAGCAAACTTGATATAATATCTACAACAAAAGTGGAGCATAGGAAAATTCCACTGGGTAGATACTGTTATTCACTTTTGGAAATAATAATAATAACACATTAATAGTTTAGAATTTTACCAAAACATTTTTTCCTTTGAAGTCAACAATTATTCTTTTATTATTGCCTTAACCTTGCACTTAATAGAACCCAACAGCAACATGCAACCATTAAACCTTTCTATCTGACTGGATTCACTCATTATGAACTTTTTTTTAATAACTACATAACAAAATAATTTCCTGAACAGGCCATGCATACATGATGGTCTAATTGTAACTCTTCCAAAAAAAAAAAAAAAAATCGACCCACCTGTATTCACTGGAAAAGCCAGCAAAGCCATAACTTGCTGTATAGTGGTCAAATGCTCCTCCTCAAAACTAGAAAAATGTTTCCTTGCATGCTTGATAGCCCCCATCCTATTGTCAGTCCTAATCAATTCAACGAATTCCTGAATCCGCAAATTAAATTCCATATTTGATTTAAGCTTCCTCAATTTGGACTTATTGTCATGGCACCACAGCAAACATTTCTGAGTCTCATGATTAGCAAGTGACTTCTCGACCTCCCTCGAAGTCAAAAAAATATCTATATTGGTCAAATCCTTAATGTCGCTCCTTTCAGCGAGAGTTATCGCCGCGTTATAATATCCATTCCTAAGAAAATACTCGACCATCATCCTATCTAACCGTTTTCGCTTCCACTGGTTGGCAGCCCCATGAGAAATGGTCCCTGTCGAGGTCAGCGTATCCCGCTCCTTCAGGTGCTCCAAACGCCGCTTGCAGACGTTCGAAGCGGCCAGTTCTTCGGAGATGCTCTCCTCGGCTTTGCGTTTAAGTACTTGAAGTTTCTCGACCATTCCTCCAAGCAGTGAAGTAATGTCTTTCGCTTTCACATTACCTGAAGAAATGGTCTCTTCTATCTCACGGGCAGCTTGCTGGACGTGCGAGGCTTCACGGTCTAAGGTTTTTTGCGCGGTCCGAAATTTTTTATTGAGAATTTCGTATGGCACCTATGGATATTCAATACGCTAATTGACGGAAGCAGAATTTGACACTTGAAAACTGACGCCCTAGAACCTCGCCGCGATAAATCTAAAATGTCGTCGCTGTTATCGTGACGAAATAGAACAGTGGGATGGACTCGTATTTAGGCCAAAAAGCAAAAAAAATATTGTTCTCATTCAAAAATGTGTCACCAAATGGTTGCACAGCGACGTCAGTTTTGCAGTATTGATGGGGCGAATATTGAAAGAACGGTTAATTCTAAGCGCAGTATGACGAGAATGATTTACCTTTAACGTGGGATGCTCCAGAGATTTAAGGTCTGCCATTTTGGAGTACAAATAAAAACATAAATAAAATGTCAAACTGACTAAAGTGACCTCGGGAACAGCTGATTTCGGGCCGTTGGAACGTCAACGGACAGGCTAGCCAACGCAACGCGACTGATAAATGTCCCTAAAAATATAAACTTAACGACCTTTTCACGAAAATTTAACAACACTTGAAAAATATTATCAAACAAAACCATTCTAAAAAGCACGTAATTCACAACTGCAACAGTTAAATTCGTCGGAAGACTGCTTTGCTATAGTCTGAAGATAGGGTTTTCACAGGTGTCAACCATTACGTCACTTTATCGAATTTTAAACCAAAAACTTCATTAAATCATTTTCGCTACCTTTTAAGGTAGGCGCATTGTTGTGATAAACGTATTTACAGTTTAATTTTGTTGTTTATTTACTTATTCTCCAGATGAAAACAACACTGATATTTATTCTGCTGCTGCAACTCACGAGAACCCAATGGATAGACCCCCATAGCATGGACACGAATCACAAAAACAGACTGCCAAATCATTCACAGAAGACCTCTGATGAACCCATGCACAACCCCACAGCTGTCAAAGAATGTGTCTCAGATGTACACCTAAAACGACTAGTTCGTATAATTTTAAATAGCGCTTATTTAGATAACGACATTGGGTACCACGAAGGTTACATAAATATTAAACTAACGACTGTCGAGCACCAGTTTTTGGTAAATTTTTCTCAAAGTACTAAAACTGAGGACAATATTTTCAGTGAAGTCAGTTCCATTTTTGAAAATGCGCTTCACAAACCCGCAGCTGAGAGATACCAAGAGCTAATTTTATCAATGCAGGAAAGGATATATGAAATACTTTTTAATCCAACTTCTACGGCTTTAATTGGATCTTTTCTTGCTTTATATCTGACTTATAAGTTGTTAAAAGCGCAATTTACCTGGAAGTCTATTGTCAAGTACTTTTTATTTTTGGCATATATTGTTGACTGTTTTGTAACATACTTGGCGATTGTGCGGGTAAGTTACTTATAATTTTTTTAACAAATTGGTTATTTGTTTATTTAAGGATGAAGAGATCGACAATATGGTGAATATTAAAAAATTAGGGACAGCGCCGCCTGAATGTGACACAACAAAAATGTCTTGGTGGAATTTCCTAAAAACACAAGTTGGTAAGTAATACTTTATTAACAAAAACAGTTGTATATATCATTTAACAAATTTAATACAGAATTATTTTTTCTTCAAAAGTGACTCATAATCAGGAAACATAATGAAATTATTTAAAATTGGACCTAATATAGCTATAAAATTCTCCCCATTTTGGCCTTGAGTAATTGTTGCTAATTCTTCTTTTGACTCATATGTATTCTCAGGACTTAACTCATATTTGATCCGACCTATATGAACTTCCATTTTTCCAGATCTTCTGATTACTAATTTTCCAATTTGCCCCTCTAACATACCACTTAATGGATAATCAAAGAGTTTCTTAACATTAGGGTCATCACTGAGTCCTTTCCCAGCAAAAGAATCAGGCAATTTAACTAAAGCTAAAGCAGGATTTTCTTCACTATACATATCACTATTAAACGGTTCTGGTAGAACTGGACCAATATTATCTTCCTCCTTCTTCACAATTATTTCCTTCTTCACTTTTTTAATCACATCAGTACCCAGTGTAAGTGGTGCAAAAGACATTTTTTCATCATCACTATCCATATCACAATTCGCCAACTCATGCAAAACAGCTTCTTCAGCTTTTTGATTTATATTCCACGCGTTTCGATTTATCGTAGGTAACACCATGTTAGAAACCGAATTGTTGCTGCTGTCTCGCAAACTAACCCTGTGTTCCGTGTGAGAATTGAGCCTCTTAATTTCACCCGTACCTTGTGAAAACACACTAGTCGATTGAATATACTTCGGTTCGTGATTTTGTTTGTCATTTTTGCCCTTATGTAACGTCTTCTCTCGGCGTTTTTGATCGTTTTTCTTGAGAATTTCCTTCGGTTTATCTTTGTTTCTGACCACATTGAGGTTAGGTGTGTATTTACTTTTCGATTTGCCCAAACCGAGACTCAAATCTCGAGGCAATTTTAGTGATTGGAGGCGGCTGCTCTTTTTATCGTCCATTATTAACAAAATAAATTATAATTTTATAACTGTATTTACACTACACGTTTGTTTTGTTTGACATTTGTAATCATTCGTGGGCTGTCATCATAGAATACCCTCACTATAGAATACGATCTCCAATGCTTGTATGTTGTTCCTAATGAACGCCTCTACTGGTGTGGTACGGAACTAAAATCGGCGCCAAATTTGAAAGGGAATTTTGCTAATAGATTTTTTTTTATATTTAAAGGGAAAACATTGTTTGTGCATTTTTATATGTTAGTTTCAAAATGCCAAAATAGGCTTTGAAACCAACATATAAAAAGACACAGACACAAACAGTACAATAAAAAATGTGGAATATTTTCCAAACAATATATTTAACCGTAACATTGAATAATTAATGAAAATACTACTACAAATAACAATAAAAATACCATAATATGACAAAATTCTAAAAGTACCAAAAAGTCAAAGAAAACAGTGCAAAATAAAACAGCATAAGAAAATATTTTGAACAGAAATCGCATGATAAACGAGATAATGAAACTGGCTTGCCCTGATAACTTACATTTGTACTTTTATTTAAAATAATAGAACAAATAGTACATACCTATATACACACCTAATTATTACCTATATACAACTTAATAAAAGTGTGTAGATTTTTAAAATGCAAGTAAAAAACATGTATTTGTTGCAAGCAGAATATTCTTAACAAAATAGCCACTACATTAAAATAACAAAATAAAGTCTGAGACTTTTTAAAACTAAATTAATTTTTAATCTCCCATCAGTAGAAACGCAAACTGCCTTTGCACTTTTTGTTCATACCTTAAGAAATGTGACAATACAATCACTTTGATAACATAACAATAGGTTAAAGATTTAGACAACTCAATGAAAATCTGGAGATTGCAATTTCGACCTCCTTAGGTATCACAGTACAATATATCTCGGTGGTAATGTTCGAATATTTAACCTCATATAGCCATCATTTTCTTCTGGTATGCACAAAACAAAGCTGATTAATAACCTGCAAAATGCAAAATTATACAAATGTTCTATTTTCTTTTAAAACGTAAATATAATTTTTGCATTTCTGTCTCCAACGAAATTGATCTGTTCGGTTCTTGCCTACCAAATACTATATTACTCAGTTTTTTCATGTATCCAAAGATAAACACTCTTACAAATAAATGGAAAAGTTTAGTTTTTAGTTCTTCGGTATGCAAGCATTCCTGAAAATCAAAATCAATTGTAGTTCGCAGGTGGCTTATAATCCTTCTAGAAAGAGAAGAATGATAAATTGCAGACGGTAAAAGAATGCGCAGGTGATTATGAGTCTCAATCAGAGTTTTAATCACCCCCACATTCGTATATTGTAACCGTCTGTTTTTATCATCGTACTCTTTCTTTTCCACCAAGCCATGATACTGTATATCTGGATCCCCATCGTGCTTTAAGTTAGATCGACAGATTTCACAGCCAAGTGGTTCTTTTGACATATGTTTGACTAGAAATCCGCTTATGTAGCCTATAACATTCTGGTCATAAAGTTTATCCTTCGTTACAGTATCAGGAACTGGTGGTGGTTTCCACTGATCTTCGACACATTTCCGATTTATTTGAAGACCAAGAAACTCCCGAATTGTGATCACAAATGAGTCCTCATCTTGTTCACAATTAGAGCCACGAGAATGATAGGAGCAAAAATTCTTCATCATCAATGACTTATAAAATGGCACGAATGCTCGACAAGTAGGATTTGTATATCGTCCTCCATATTGTCTTATTTGACCAAAAAAATTTTCCAACGGATCTTGGTTAAAAGCTCTTGCTGGGAAAAAGTTATAGCCAAGTTTCGTTAGAGTTTCCTTGATAATCATAAAACCATTTAAAGTACGATACCACCCCTGTAAAACTGGGGGTTTTGCTCGGTCTCCAGCTTTACGTGGTACAAATCTCATGTTGCTGAACATGCGTTTCCCTTCTAGCCAACAAGTGTGATGGTAATTTTTAACTCCTACCAATTTACGTAAGTTCTTACCACCGCAGTCTCCAAATCCTCCATTAACACTGTCAAAGACAGAATCCATGAACATAAACAAATCGGAAGTGTATTGAGCATCAGGCGGCAGGATTCCCCCAAATGTCCGGCTGGAACAGAGATTTATGAAAGAAGAAACACTACGGCTAAAGACCTGTGAAGCATAACGAACTTTCATTTTTTTGCCTCTTAAGTTAGGCTTCACATGGTCTATGGTGATCTTTGGCATCATTCTTAGGTTGTCACCCAGCGTCTGATCTAATCCATATGCCTTTTCAAAAAAACTCCAAGAAGCTCTTCTCTCCACACCTGCTTTATCTACATAAAGCAGATCTTTGGTGAGAAGATTGTTCCGCATACTTTTTAGAAGATGAGGAGGATCAAAGAGAGGGACAACTTTGTGATCACCAATTTTTATCACATTCTCTTCAGTTTCCTCTTCATTTTCTAAAATAGCACGTCGCCTGGTTTCCTGCAAAAGTATATCGATTGCAGCACTGTTTGTAGTGCTTTGATCACAAACCGAAGCAATGATGTTTAAGCCTATCGCTGTTGCTTCTTTCACAATCTCTTTATAAAAACGGACAATGTTTACGGCAGCTAAAGAACTTTTACAAAAAGCAAAAGCAACAGGTTGCTTCCACCTTCCAAAAATTCCTCTAAGCATAAAGACGCAAACATGGTCTGCAATTTTTTCCGTCCTTGTTGTACCGTCATCTTCAAAACCCACAACTCTGTCCTCACAAGGCAAGTAGTCAAGGTGAGGCTGTATGGACATCTCATCGAAGATGAGAGTACACAGATTGTACTTGGGGTCCATTTTGCGACGTACTTGCTTTCCGAGAACTTCGAATATGGGTTTGTTGATACCCGGTTCTATTGGAACTCTATTTAGGGTTGCCCTCAGAGTGTCAATAGACGGCAACGTAAACATTTTAGACAGAAGTTTGTACGTCTTCGGGCCATGTTTCCATATGGCAATGGCGTCTGCCTTTTCCTCAAACGTAAAACTCCTGCCTTTTGGTTTACGATTTACGTTCCTAATCTGATTTTCGAAAAACCGCTGCTGAACAGGAGTCAACCCTTCTACGAGATCAACCAATCGTTGATCCCGAACAAATTTCCTTGCGGACTGTAGGTCATGTCTCCGCTTTTCAGCCTGCTTTTGCAAGCGGCCTACTTGTTTTTGCAGGCGTTTTGCTTCTCTGTAGAGTTTTACTTCGTTAGACGTAAAATTGGTCGTTGTCCGCTGTTTTACGCCTATGCGCTCCAAAATTTTACCTGCAAATGTACACAGGTATTAATTAATTGCATCATTTTTACTTTATGTACAGTTCTGTTCAATGAAAATTATGTTACATGCAGTTATAAGTTTCTTTAATATCTTTAAACAAATTATGCTTATCGTTATTAGCTCAAAATTAGATAGACAATCAAAAATTATTAGTAAACGAACATAAGAGTTTTCATTAAATTAAAATACATACGTGGAGTCGTTGTAGTTCTCAGAGAAACATCCCGGGTCTGTCTAAGTGGTGTACTTCTGCTTCCAACAAAATCTAAAAATAAGTAATAAATATTTGTTATTGAGACTAATAATATTTTATTTTCACTATTTTTAAATTCACAAAAATACATATTTAAAATCACACGGTGAAAAAAAATACTCCTAACGTATATCAATATACCTTAAGTTACGCCACTGCTTTTTCACCTATTTGACACATGACATATGCGTGACATATGGTTGGTAGAAACGCGAGATGACGCTATGCTGTACCACAGATTGTTTTATAAACACGTGATAAAGTTTAACAATCTACCACATTTTTATATGTTGTAATCGTTTGAAAATTTGTTTTTGGAATTACGAAATTATGGTATCAAACTTTGCAGTTTCTTACCGATTTTTGAATTACTTTGTAGCCCTGAAGGTCCAGCGCAAGGTAGCTCATTGACCCCATTCTCCTCTGTAAGTCATAATATTATTTTTTTTGCCATTTATTTTTTAGCATTATAATACCTCCAAAATTCAGTTGTCGGGCTTGAATGCCACTATTCCGTATATTTCTACGCTCCGGTGTAGTAGTTGAACCTATAAAATGGAAAACCGTTCATGTTATAGTAAAACACTTGTAATATTTACATACTTTGAGAATGTGGGGTTCGTCGAATACGTGGCGATAAATTCGCCATGGAGTAGAAATCAGGGCATTCCTTCCTTGGGGTCAGGAAGATGAGATCAGTTGTCTGGGGCACTACAGTGGACGCATCAATTTTACTTGCCTCCAGTGGTGATGTAAGTAGAGTATCATCTGTAAGTACACATGTCTTAATATTTGTTTCGTAGTGACTTTCAATTTGTTTTTACCTCGAGGAGGCAAAATCGTTGGTACCGCAGATTGATGCAGCCTTTGTGTACCTTGGACATAGTCTTCAGCCCGAAAATGTTGGTAGCAAATGTACCCTCTCCGATAAATTTGGTCATTTGTTAAACCCTCGAATTTTGGGTTATTGGAGGCTTTAACCCATGCCATAAACCTATCTAGACCCCGTTTCGGATGTGGAAACCTAAATATAGGGGCCATCCTGTTCCCACATTTATAAATTGCACAAGTTTTGTGCGTTTTTTGTGCTTCCATTCTTTTTTCTACAAACATTTGTTATAATAATGCTATAAACAATGAACATAAAGTGAAAACATTTGTATACTTACATTTTTTTGTACACTACACAACACAACAGCTACAAAATGCACTTAGCAACACGATAAAAATAAAACTGTTGTGTTTCTTTGGTGGTGTGGGGGTGTTAGGGGAAAGTAGTGTCGTGTGCAGGGATGTGAATTCTAAAATTTTGAAAATCCGCGCGAAGCAGCGTTTACAGGTTTCTTTTCATGCGACCCCTGGTGAGTGGGTAAGAAAATACGTAATGAAAGGTACAAGCGCAGCCTATACCACATTAGCTTCTATTGTAGGGTTTTCTATGGCTGTCATTGAGGTTAGCAGCGCTTGCGCATTAATAACATATGGTCACTAGATAACGTGAATTGCTTTTTCAAAGCATGGGGAATTTAAACCAAAACAAGAGTAGTAACTTTTGCGTTCTCGGTGTGGTATCTTGTGTATACAATTAAATAGGCGTGCGGTACCACCATGATGACGTAAAATATTCCTATTTAAAAAAAAAAACAAAATTATGAAAATAAAGGACGGAAATATGTTTGTATACTTTTCCCTCTCTACTAAATTCCTCAAATAGAGGCGCCAAATTTGAATAATCATAATTTCAGCATCCACTTTTGTGGAAAATCCATGCAAAGCGTATTACCAAGCCACATACAACAATTACATGTATCTAATTGCGCCGTCTAAGGTTTTAACACGACAATTTCGAACTCTTGTGTTGGAGCCTTTCGGTGATATTGGAGAAGCCTTTGGGAGGTTTGGACGTAGCATGTTCAGTAAGTTCTTACTGATTGTGTTTCCTGTATTGATATTCTTTGTTTCAGCAACATTGCCATGGGGTTTAAACGTGGTGTTATTTCCTGTGATGTTGGTAACCACAGTTGGGATAGTATTTATTATCTTTCTTTTTATTACTAAGCCACATTTTAAAGTCAGCTTATTTCATTTGTTTACAATTGAAATGGGGGATTCTGCAACAAATCAAGCTATAGGAAATTCCGAAAATATTCGAAGAGGGATAGCATTTACGCAAGGTCGCACTAGAAATAGAAGGATTCGTGGAAGAGAGGTAGGGTTGTCTACAAACCATAGAGCTTTAGTTGAAGAGGTTTCAAATAATAATTCTTCAAGTCGTGACGAAAAAGAGGTAATTAATAAGGAAAAACAAATAGATAAGGGAAAACAGACTGCAATTAAGAATGAAGGTGCTAAAAATGGTGAATTAAGTTCCGAGACCGTTGAAATGGCGACTTCGTAAATTTTAAATTTTTAACAGTTGTTTCAAAATGTGCTCTCGTCGTGATTTGTGACATGTATTATTTTTATTTTGTTAAGGTATTAATTATTCAGCCATGTACAATGTATTTATAAGTCAAAACAAACTTTGTTAGCTTGCTAATGTAACATAAGTGTAAATGGTTTATATTTTTCTGAACAGTGGATAATATATTTAATTATTTTATTAATTTTGTTTTTAAACTTATTCTTGAAAATGTTACAGCAACCTGTAATTTTCGTGTTTGACAGCGTTGACACAAGGTGGCTAGATGTGGCCAATCAATACAAATTTTTAGTTTAAGAATGACGTCATAATTTTAGTCAAATTTATTACAAAAATAACGAAAACACAAGTTCATTTTGCAAAAACCATCGGCCAGAAGTGGTTCGCGTTACTGAATCAACGAAATGGAGCAACTAAACCCTAGAATCAGCCGCAGACAGTTAACCATATAACCTCTTTCTTTCAAGCAATCAAGCCAGTTTTCCAAAAATGCCCGAACAAAGCAATGATTATCGTGTAGTGGTCTTTGGAGCTGGAGGTGTGGGCAAAAGCTCTCTCGTTCTGAGGTTTGTTAAAGGCACCTTCAGGGAGAGCTACATTCCGACCATCGAAGACACCTATCGACAAGTAAGTCAAGCCACAGTTTGAAACAGTCTGGCTCTCATTTTTATAGTTTCATTTTATTTTTTATTTCAGTTTTGTTGCTTGGTTTTGTTACTTGATGTAATAATTTAAGCGCTTGTTATTTTTTTGGTAAGTTGTTGTTTGCCTTTGGTTTAGAGTGGAGGTTGGAGTTCTTGTAATAATGTTGGTTGGTTTTTAGGTAATAAGTTGCAACAAGAATATATGTACTCTTCAGATTACTGACACGACTGGCTCACATCAGTTTCCTGCTATGCAGAGATTGTCTATAAGTAAAGGGCATGCTTTTATTCTGGTTTATTCAGTTTGCAGTCGACAGAGCTTGGAGGAATTACGTCCCATTTGGGAGGTAATACGCGAATTGAAAGGACCAGATTTGAGTCAGATTCCCATCATGTTGGTTGGGAATAAATGTGATGAAAGTGCGGAACTTCGAGAGGTGAGTACCATGTTCTTTGGTTAAGAACAAAACATAAATTTCTTTATACTGTTGTTATTATTTTATTAATGTAAAAATCGTATTATTTCTTTGCTGTTTAAATCACATCAAAATTTAAATACGCCAGAAAAATGCATATATGATTGCGCCATATGGTCAACACTATTTTTTGTAATAGAAAATAATATAATAGTTGTAAAAATGTTGTTGTATTGTTGGTAATGTTTAAAAAACTGCAAGCCAAAAATCACGAGATAAATTATGAAAGATTCTAGAAAACTAAAAATAGATCGAACATTTTTAAAAACTGCATTAAAATTGAAGTTGTGCTATTGTTTCCTAATCCACCATGGAAATATATTAATTTAGATTAAAAAAAAAACTTTGATTTAAATTAAGATTGTAGATTATGTTATAACTTTCATGCCTGTTATCAAACTAAAATTTTCGCCTATATTGAATATAATTTTTGTGCACGCAATTGTGTTAGATTCATCATATTTCGTTAAAATAATCCCGTTAAAAACGCAAAAATAATATTTCTAACAAAAACGAATTTTGACATTTCTTGATTCCATTTTACTTCCTGAGTGTAAGCTAAGCAAGGATTGTAATCGAGTCCATTGGACGACTGGCTACTTTTATGTTTTCTCGACGTTTCATGATCCTTTGAATACGAAAAATAAGTCTCCCGTTTTCATGTCTGCCTGTCTGACCTTCGAATCCGTATCCGAAACTACTAGACCGATTGTTGTAAAATTGTATATGTGTGTTAGGAAAATTTTGTCGATGATAAACTGCTAACCAAAATTTGGCTAAACATTCTCATGAGATCAACTCCAAAATTTACATTAGTACATGTTATTTCAATTTTATAAAATAAGACAATCCTATACATGTGGTTTATGAATCTGCGATTAGTTTTTACCATAGATATCCATATTTTTAGGAAAAAAAAAAATAAATAAAAATTAAATTGCATAACAACAAATGCCCTGAAATCTTGCAGACGTTTTAAGGTGATCGTAATCAGGCTAAATCTATTATTCTATACTATAACTATGGTTTATGAATGCACTCATAGATTACTTATACAGGATGCCCCAAAAAATAAATAAATGAGGCAGTTTATTGTATTGATTAAAATCAATTTTTTCTCGAAAATTTGGGAATATAATACTGTTATTATTAGTATTACACTGCATCTATCCAAAAAAGTGTTTTTGCAAAAATGTTGATGTCAGGACAAAATTTTGTAATGAAAAAACTCACTTGAAACAAACATGTAGCATGCTTCTTTACATTTACTTTAATATTACATAGATATTATCTTTATTTTAACTTAACAACTTTTAATTTTTTGAAATCACAATTCATTGTTTTTTTTTTAATTTTTCCATTTTTCAGTATTTCGGTTTCATAATTTTTTGTTTTCTCAATTTTTCAAGTTCATGATTTTTATTTTGCATTTTTCGATTTTTTAATTTTCATTTTCTCGATCTTATATCACAATTTTTCGTTTTGTCCTTTCATTTTTTTTTTTCAATGTTTCGATTTTATAATTTTTCGCTTATTCAGTTTTGCAAGTTTAATCTTTGATTTTGTAATTCCCCGATTTTCCGATTTCTTTAATTTTCAACATTTCGATTTTACAATACATATTTCGTTTTTTCGATTTTGCACTTTCAGGTTTTTTTAAATTTCGCAATTTTTAATCGTTTTCAATTTTTGATTTCTTCAATTTTTCAAGTTCTTGATTTTCAATTTTACAATTTTGCAATTTCAATTTTTATGATTCGAAAAAGTGAAAAATCGAAAAACTAAAAAAGCGAGAAATTGCAACATTGAAAAAGTGGAAAGAAGCGAAAAATTGAAACATTGAAAAACTAAAAATCTAAAAACTTGAAATTCAAACAAAAAAATTAATGAATCGAAAAATTAGAAAGGAGAAAAAAATGAATTGAATCGAAAAATTAGAAAACCCAAAAATTGTAAAATCGAAAAATTATGGAATCGTCAAAATTGTAAAGTCGAAAAACTGTAACATTGAAAGATCGATTAAATATCGAGAAATTCAAAAATTAAAAATTGAAAAATTGAAAAAGTGTAAAATTTTATCATTATTACGTATTTAAAATAAAAATTACAAAAATTGCGAATCGAAAATTGAAAAAAAATCGAGAAACTGAAAAATCGACTATTGAAAAAACGAAAAATTAAAAAATCTAAAATTTGAAAAACCAAAAAATTGAAAAATTTCACATTGAAAAAAGAAAAATAATACAACTGGAATATTGGAAAACCGAAAAGTTGAAAAAATAAAGAAAATAAAACCGTAACGAAAAAATGCAGATTGAAAAATTAAAGTAACGACAAATTGAAAAATCGAAAAATTGCAAGATCTAAAAATTGAAACATCCAAAAATTGGAAAATTGAATAACTGAAAAATTTTAAAATGAAAATTCGAAGAGTTACATATTGTAAAATTGAAAAAACGAAAAACTTAAGAAATTGAAATTGCAAAAATCGCAAAATTATAAAAATAAAGAAAATAAAAAACCGAACGAAAAATTGCAAATCGAAAATTTCGGGAATGACCGATTTTTTTGATCCAAGAAATGACCGTTGTCATTATATGTTTGGTTTTTTTTTCGCAGAATGTAACAAACGCTGTAATATTAAAAAAAAAACATTCTGAATATCATGAAATAAGTTAAAGTATTAAAATTTGTATAAAGTAATAATAATACGCCAGTGTGAAGCTTGTGAACAATCATAAATTAAATGAAATCATTTTTTGTTATAGTAATAAAACTTCATTTCCTGATAATCTAATACGTCTATATTGAAAGAGTAGTAATTTAATAACTCTTATAAATTGTCCACCTACTTCATGACGAGCGTGTGTATTATATACTGTAATTGTGATAATATTCTTACGTAATTGGAATTAATTCACCAAGAAATAATCCGCACATTTACGACATTTCCACCAATATAGTTAACATTTGTCATTTCATTACTATTGAACACACGAGAGGTCATAATAATTATTTATCAGCAGACCTACGTTTGTACGATATGGTATCTACTGAAACGTCAAAGGGGATTTATAACTAATTAAGCACAGTGAAAAACGCGGGGTTTAAACCGAAACAAAAAAATTACGTCAATCCAGCGATCCAACATTTACGTGGGGCATGAATGAGTTATAAAGTCTTGCGTCACATTTTGCGATGTACGAATTGTAGATTGAACGTTTTGTTAATTTATTTCGCACAAAAAATGAACCCTTGTCATTTGTTGAATGCCAGAGTGGAGGGTTTTTCCAGGGATCTCACACTAATCCAAACGCAAACAATTTTCCAATCGTTTTAGTAATTGTTTTCTTATTTAAATGTTACGTATTTATAAATACTTATAACGAAAAATTAAATCAGTGTTTTAGGACGCTAGTAACACGTGATTTAAATGTCACTCGGTTTGGTTTATGTGGTGTATTCTTAATTAAGTGACCAACTAATTTAATTTAGTTTACTGACGCCGTGCTAGATGTCATTCAATTCATTTGTTTTGTGTGCTTTCAGTGAATGGTGAATGAGTAATAAACTTGTTGATATGGCCATTGTTAAAAGTAAGCGTTTTGACGATGAATGGAAATGCCAAATTAGAAAAGAATTTTATTATTAAATGTTTGAAAAATGTTAATTTACATAACGCGTTTACACATTTATACAACTTCTCGCTCGCTCCACAAGATTTTTAAAATTTTAATATTTACCAATTTTAATAATAATTTCGAGATTGAAAATGCTGTTGTATTTATATTTAACATATAACCTCGTTGAAATATGGTGTTATGGTTATGGCATCATAGTTTTTTTTTTTTAATGAAAATTTTTTACGATACATCAACTACAAGGATATGTTAAATAATGATCTATTTAACACTTTTTATATGAAAAAGGGCAAGAGTGTATCACAAAACTGAACTTCAAAGTCAAACATGTCACAAAATTAGTCTAACTTTAAAGTTGTTAAGACGGAACTTTCTTCACCGTTGAAGCATTGAAAGAGATCAAATTTTTTAGTTAAATTATAAAATTAGATTCTGCGAATTTTATTTTTTGTTGTGATAATTCATGGAAGTTAAAATAAAAATTGCGGTGGATCATGCATGCGTATGTAAAAATTATCATTGTATAACAAAATTTAAAAATTAGATTTGGAAACTACGACACAAATTACTCTGAAATTTTGCACATAGTTTAAAGTTATCGAACTTGCTACTCAAAAATCATTTACTCATCCGCCCTCAAAATATTCTCGAGTAAACGTCGCTTGAAAATTATAGTGGTTATTGTGGTTTAATAATATATCCATATGTAGCATAGAATTGTTTGTACAGGGTGTTGAAAAAATGTGAATGAAGAAAATGCATTTTATTGATTAAATCAAAATTAATCTTACTGGATATTTTCTCAGAATTATGAATCTGTGTTTATTTATGCTGAATGTCCACAAATAACTAAGAAAATCGGGGATTCATCAGGGCGCATCCAACATTTTCAGCAAAATTTTAACACTGCACCTCGAGATGTCTTTCTTTTTGAAAATTTTCTCAGAATCTCGAATCCGTGCTTATTTTTGTTATATGTCTACAAATAACCATTTTTAGTGCAATTTTTAAAACCGTTTAAATCGGCCCAGGGAGACGTCTATCTTATTGAAAATTTCCTTTAGGTTATGAATCTGTACTTATTTTTTGCGATGTGCCCACAAATAACTCAGAAAATCGAGGTTTCATCCAAACGCAGCCACCATTCTTATCAAAATTTTGACACTGCACCAACCGGCCCAGAAAACGTCTATCTTATTGGAAATTTTCTTAGGATCTGGAAAATGGCGGATTAACTCATCAGTGCGTTATGTGGGCGTTTCGGGAGTCCCAAAAAAGTAACAAAAAATTCTTTATGATGTAGATTACGAAAAAAATGTAATTTTATAAAAGTAAAATTAGCAACACTATATACACGGAACTAGTGCGTGAATACTTCGGGCTTACTTTCTGATTTCTTAGTAACGATAGTGACTGAAATCCACCTTTTATTTTTTTTAGAACAATAACCACAACAACCAGTAGTCATTAATTGTTGTGCATTATTATTATTAATAAAATAAGCTGTTATTTTTCATTAATAAATAAAGCAAAATAACATTAATGAAAACAAAACCAACAAAAGAAAAATCCATTAAAGCATAACCAACTAAACACTAGAGAAGATCGTCAAAATTCCTGCCTTGTGCATATACAGGGTGTTATTGAAAGGTACGTACAATAAAATTGACTGTTCTTCGCAAAGTCTAAGAAGTCTGAAAAACTTATTTTGTGTTATCAAAATTGTAAGGGGAAAATTAACCCTTATCCAACCTTTTTAGACGCTACTGAGAGATAAATTAGGTAAAATTAATTTATTTTAGTAAATCCTAGCAACTGTAACAATAAAACTTTTGTCAAGAGTAAATGTTGCTATAGAAACGAGAGATGATCTTTTTATCAGAGGCGTACAACGAATTTGGACAGAAATTTTAATAATTTTTATCTCTAAAAGGAGAACACTTTTACCTGAACGTTTTTTAACTTTTAGCACCCATACTTCGAGACCAATTGCCGATTTTATTTTGTACGTACCTTTCAATAACACGCTGTAAATAAGGTCGTAATGTTTCCAAATTTTGATCAGTTTTTGTACTTGCTAAGATAAAATTGATTTTGGCAAATGACATACCTTCTAAGAAAAGAGAGGGTGGGTGGGGCTAGTACTTGCTAAAATAAGCCAGATTTTGGCAAATGACATACCTTCTAAGAAAAGAGGGGGTGGGTGGGTCGGGCAAGTACCTGTTAAGACTGATTTTTGGCAAATGACATATTCTCTAAGAAAATAGAGGGTGGGCGGGCGGGGCTAGTATCTGCTAAGATAAGACTGCTTTTAGCAAATGACGTATCCTCTAAGAAATTTTATTAAATTATTATCAGAAAAAACACAGGCTCCAAAGCACTTTCAAATCCTTTCCAAAACAGGAATACCTACAACCTCAAGATTGTTTTAAATTTTTCAAAAAAAAAAACGGGCCCCAAAATTAACTCAAAAACAGGTCAGATCAGAATTTTTCAAAAAGAGAACACCAAAATCTCCCAAAATTCTTTTAAATAATTTATAAAAAAATCTCCATGGGCTCCCAAAAGAATTCACCATGGGTTCCCAAACACTGCGGTACTCAAGATCTTTTCGTAAAAAATAAAACACTAAAAGCTTAAAAGATTTTTGCAGGTTTATCCAGCAATAAAACACCAGATTCCTTTAAATTCATCCGAAAATAAAACACCAGGGGACCTAAAATTAACTACGAACATTTTAAACGTAGGGCTTTGGAAACTTTGACAATTTTTGATACGTCAAACATTTTTAACTGCTAATTCGATTTGTGCTGATTTGTACCTTCGCATTATATCAGGCAAACATTGTTGTCAAATGGGATTTTATCAAATTATTACAAAAATAACACAACCATATTTTTGTACATTCTATTACTAGTTATTATGATAATGAATATGTTGTTTAGTTGTTAAACGTATCAAAAGAACCAATTTTAAAATCATAACACCACCAAAATGTGAGAATGAATTTTTTTTACTATTTTCCCCAGACTCACTAGTCGAATGTTAAGAGCGCAGCGGAGAATTATTCCGCCATTTTCCAAACACCTGGTATATCCACAAATAACAGAAAATCAGGGTTCATCAGAACGCATCCACAATTTTTACTTCCCGAGCGGAAGCACCGATCTTTCATGGCCCCTAGAAGACGAAGAAATAGGTCTCCCATTTCCGTCTGTCTGCCGTCCCGGATTTTTATTAGATAGATAATCTCCGAAAGTACTGGACCGATTGTTGTGAAATTTTTTACTTATGTTAGAAATATCATGTAGATGGTAAAACGCTAACCAAAATTTGTCTAATCATCCCCACCACTAATGCGATGACGTCACTTCAAAATTGTACATAGTAAATGGGTCTTAAATAGTATAAAATAACATAGTCCTACACGTGTAGTTTATGACCCCGAATTGAGTTTTTACCTGATACGTCCAGATTTTTGGAAAAAAAAATCAAAATTATGAAACAACATTTTGCAATTTAATTTTGAATATGCTAACCCGAATGTTTTGAAATATTGCAGATGTTTTAACACTATAAAGAGCATAATAAATGTTTAGTCAAAATATATTTGGTTATCCCCTCGAAAAACTTGATGACGTCAGCTCAAAAGTTTGGCGAATAAATCCTATCTAAAATCTACAAAATATGCTGAGTCTGTACTTGTGATATATCACCCCATCCATATTTTTTGGATTTGCATATACAGGGTGACTCAAAAAAATTAATGAATGCGTAAATTTATTTTACTGATTTACTCAGGAACTACAAAACCGAATGCTTTGAAATCTTGAAGATGTTTTAAAATTATCATAAGCATGGTACATTTGTGATCAAAATGTATTTGGTCGTCCCCCTAAAAAATTTATGACGTCACCACAAAATTTTGCTGAATAAATCCTATCTAAAATGTACAAAATATGGTGAGTGTCTTCTTGAGATTTATCATTCCATTCCAATTTTTTCGATTTGCATATACAGGTGACTCAAAAAAATTAATGAATGCGTGAATTTATTTTATCGATTTAATCAGGAACTACTAAACCGAATGCTTTGAAATCTTGCAGATGTTTTAAAGTTGTAAAGAGCGTAATAAGTGTTTAGCCAAAATATATTTACTTTTCTCCTCCAAAAGATTGATGACGTCAGCTCGAAAGTTTGCCGAATAAATCCTATCTAAAATGTACAAAATATGATGAGTCTGTAATTGTGATTTATCACTCCATTCATATTTTTTGGATTTGCATATAAAGGGTGACTCAAAAAAATTTATGAATGCGTAAATTTATTTTATTAATTTACTCAGGAACTGCAAAACCGAATGCTTTGAAATCTTGAAGATGTTTTAAAGTTATCATAAGCGTGGTAAGTTTTTAATCAAAATGTATTTACTCATCCCCCCTAAAAAATTTATGACGTCACCACAAAATTTTGCTGAATAAATCCTATCTAAAATGTACAAAATATGATGAATCTCTTCTTGTCGTTTATCATTCCATTCATATTTTTTGATTTTGCATATACCGGGTGACTAAAAAAAAAATAATGAATGCGTAAATTTATTTTAATGGTTTACTCAGGAACTACAAAACCGAATGCTTTGAAATCTACTGCGAAAAAAAAACATAATAGGCATGCAGTCGTCACGTTTCCGACAGGGAGGGAAGTACTGTCTAAACTCTTTACACCAATTTTTATCATGATTTTAAAACCACACAAATCGGCCCGGCGAGATGTCTATCTTACCAGAAATTTTCTCAGGATCGCAAATCAGAGCTTATTTTTTATGCATGTCCACAAATAACTGAGAAAATCGCGGATTCATCCAGGCGCATCCACCATTTTTAGTGGAATTTTTAATACTGTTCAAATCGCCCCAGGGAGACGTTTATCTTATTAAAAATTTCCTTTAGATTAGGAATCTGCACTTATTTTTTGCAACGTGCCCACAAATAACAGAAATCGGGGCTTCATCCGGGCGCATCCACCATTTTTATAAAATTTTAACGCTACACCAGTCGCTCCAGGAGATGTCTGCCTTCTTGGAAATTTTCTCAGAATCGCAAATCAGTGTTTTTTTTTTTTTTGGCTTTATGTCAACACATGACTGAGAAAATCGCGGATTCATCCAAGCGCATCCATTTTTGGTAAAATTTTTAAAACTGTTAAAATAGCTTTAGGGAGACACCTACCTTATTGAAAATTTTCTTAGTACTACGAATATGTGCTTATTTTTTCCATTTATCCACAAATAACTGAGAAAATTGGAGATACATCCAAACGCATTCACAATTTTTATCAAAATTTTAAAATTACACAATCGGACCGGCGAGATGTGTATCTTATCGAAAATTTTCTCAAGATCGCAAATCAGTGCTGATTTGTGATGTATATCCACAAATGACGCAAAAAATCGCAGATTCATCCAAGCGCATCCACCATTTTTAGTGGAATGTAATACTGTTCAAATCGTCCCAGGGAGACGTTTATCTTATTGAAAATTTCCTTTGGGTTAGGAATGTGTACGTATTTTTTGCGATGTGCCCGCCCTCAAGTAACAAAAAATCTGTGATTCATCCGAGCGCATCCACATTTTTGTCAAAATTTTAAATCTACACAAATCGGTCCAGAAGATGTCTTTCTTATTGGAAATTTTTTCAGAATCGCAAAGTTTTTGTTGTATATCCACAAATAACAAAAAATCACATATTTTGCAATTTTTCAGATTTACAGTTTAATAATTTTTTTATTTTACAAATATCCAATGTTTCTGGTTTTTTCGAGTTTTCGATTTTAAAAATTTTTTATATTTCGATTTTTAAATTCTACAATTTTTCTCGATTTTTCGACTTCTCGTTGTTTTCTTGATTTTTCAGTTTTTCAATTTACAATTTTTCAATCTTTCGTTGTTTCAGTTTTTGATTTTTCAAATTTTTAAATTTTTGATTTTTCGATTTATCCATTTCTCGGTACTTCAGTTTTGGAATTTTTCAAATTTTTTATTTTTCAATTTCTCTATTTTCCGATATTACAGTTTTACGAAAAGTTTTCAATTCCCCACGTTTTTGATTCTTCAATTTTTCGATTTGTAAACATTTCGATTCACCAATTTTTCAATTTTGGCGTTTCTAAATTTTGACTTTCGATTTCTCGACTAATCGATTTTTCAGTTTTTCTATTTTTTAGTGTTTCCATTTTCCATTTTTGAATTGTTCGAATTTGCAAGTTTTTGATTTTTCAATTATTAAATTTTCAGTTTTTTGATTTTTCGACATGGCCGTTTATCGACTTTTTAATTTCTGGATTTTTCAATATTTCGATTCTTCAATTTTTCGAAAATTTCGATTCAATTTTCGATTTTTTACTTTTTCAATTTTTGAATTTTCGGTTTTTTTAAATTTTAGATTACTCGATTTTTCAATGTTTTGATTTTTTTTTTGTTTCGATTTATTATATTTTCGATTCTCAAATTTTCCATCCTTTTTTCACTTTTTTTTTTAATTTTTCAATTTTTCGATATTTTAAATTTTCGATTTTTCGATTTCAGTGCTAATTTTTGATGAATGTCCACAAATAACTGAGAAAATCACGGATTCATCCAGGCGCATCCACAATTTTAAGTAGAATTTTTAAAACTGTTCAAATCAGCCCAGGGAAACATCTATCTTATTGAAAGTTTTCTTTAGATTAAGAATTTGTACCTATTTTAGCGATGT
This sequence comes from Zophobas morio, assembly GCF_036711695.1. NCBI lineage: Eukaryota > Metazoa > Arthropoda > Insecta > Coleoptera > Tenebrionidae > Zophobas > Zophobas morio. Next base: position 18,084,331 of record NW_026972109.1, read on the forward strand.
ACCCACAAATAACAGAAAATCGGGTATTCATCCGGGCGCATCCACCATTTTTAGCTAAATTTTAACACAATACCAATCGGTCTAGGAGACGTCTATCTTTTTAGAAATTTTCTCAGGATCTCGAATCCGTGCTTATTTTTCCTATATGTGTACAAATAACTGAGAAAATCGCAGATTTATCCAGGCACATCCATAATTTTTAGGTGGAATTTTTAAAATAGCTCTAGAAAGACATCTTGTCGAAAATTTTCTTAATGCTACGAACATGTGCTTATTTTTCCCATATATCCACAAATAACTGAGAAAATTGGAGATTCATCTGAACGCACCCACCATTTTTAGAAAAATTTTAAAACTACACAAATTGGTCTACGGAGACCTCCAGCTTGTTGGAAAATTTCACAGGATTATGAATATTTGCTCATTTTTACTGTATGTCCACAAATAGCTGAGAAATTTGCGGATTCGTGCGGACGCATCCACCATTTTTAAAGATGACAATCATAAAAGCCCCCAAAAACATGAAATTTGAAAAAATCAGAATAGTAGTAAAATTTTGAAAATCTGTACGTATTAGAATTTGTCTCTAGTCAAAATTTCATGACGTCACCACAAAATTATTTATTAACCAAATATTTATAGCATAGCACATTTCAATCATAGGGAAGTTCTGTTTAAATAATTTTGCTGTCATTTGACTGCTTCATATGTATTAAAAGTAAAAAATATAAACAAGCCGCATATAGTAATCGTTACCGCTTATATTAATATAAAAGTTTGTTATTGATTTTTTTTGCGAAAATTTGGGTGCCTAGGGAAAGAACTCCAAGCGGATTCATAAACCACAAGTATGGAAATATGTTATTTTATAAAATTTCGATAACAGTTACTATACACCATAACGTATTTTGTGTCACTTAAACATTGATAAATTCCAAATGAAGTAAGCGTGGAGTATTAGAATTAAATGTAAATGCAAGTGACACTAAATTTGTAATTCCTTCCCCGTTGCGAATAGTAGACAATGGAAAAATTTCCTTGTTTCTTCAGTACCAACTAGAGGATGTTTTTCTTAATCTTAATTATTTATTTCCAAAGCTTGGCATATTAAAAACAAATTTAAAATTTATTTCACTAAAATCAAATGCAACTTCATATTTATTGGGGTTCTGTTTTTGTCGACAATCGTATGTGCTGCACTTGTTAAAATTGTGTGGCATTTTTAGGACTTGTATCATCTTATTATATTTTCTGTAGGTGAGTACATCCGAAGGCCAAGGTCAGGCCGGGGAGTGGGGCGTGAGCTTCATGGAGACGTCGGCAAAGACCAACCACAACGTGAAGCAGCTATTCCAGGAGCTTCTCAACTTGGAGAAATCTCGAAACGTGAGTCTCCAAGTTGGAGGCAAGGCCAACAGTCGAGTCGCCAAAGACAAATGTGACCTGATGTAAGAGCGCGCATGGCGTATTAGAGCTGTCTTGTAATTTTGCAAAGATCGTAGGCAATTTCTGATATTTACAAGCGGCGTCTTGTAAATAGCACGAAATAAAATCGTCTTGTTAACCTGACCAAGCTTTAATGGCCGGGCAAGTGGGAAGTCGTTCCGTTGCGTGTAACCCTTGTTGACTGTTAACCGATAAAGTGCCCATCTCTGTGGACAATATTAGCTACTCTACATGTTTTTGTCCTGTATATAACCGCACATTTTCACTTGCTCGGTCCTAATTTGTTAAGAGCCGACTGCAGGCACTTACATTGATTCGTTTTTCATCGATCGTTTGATGTTTGCAAAAAGAGAAACAGCACCGTTTTACCGTTCATGTTTTTCGGTTTCGATCACGTGATAACTAACAACGCAGTCGGGTCCATCCATCACATGTTGTTGAATACGAAAAGCTACGTTATTTATATGTTTGTGCTATATTCAATTACATTTACATACACATCACATGTCACAATAGCATATCATAAGAGATGTAGATTTACGAAGTGTAGGACGCTAATGATTATTACATTTCATAGGCATTAGAGTATGCATTTGCGAAAATGTTGAAGTAGGTTTAGCGACAACTATGCTGTGAGTTAAGGTTAGGTCGTGCATACTCATTAATGCTGTCACCATCAAAGCACTTCATCGTACGTAATTCCATAAATTATTTGTGATCCCTAGTTATGTGATAGTTTAATTTAATAGCGGACCAGCTAGTTGTTCAGTGCACGTTTGAATTGCTTTGATGGTTTTCACTTTTAAACATTTTTAGACTGGGTGCTAAGCAACATTAAAACAAGGAAAAAATTGTTCGTGTTATTAATATTTGTTATTCACGCTTTATAGTGTTCACTATATGAACTGCAATTGTGATCGATTTATAAACGTATTTATGCAACGAATATATAAAGAACTAAAAAAATAGTGTAGCAAAAATGTACTCAAAAATACTTTTGACTTTGCTCGGTAGAAGCCATTTTACTACATTTATTGCGTAAAATTGGAAAAATCGCTTTTATTAGCAGTACTAAAATAAAAGTCACTTTTAACAACTGACTTTTATTTTACTAGAAAATTGTTATTAATATAGTGAACTTAAGGAACAAATTTGTATACTTGTAGATAATTTCAAGTCGTTTTACTCAAAATACTTACCCAAAAAATTAAAAAAAAAAAACAGCTCAATCTGAATCAATCATTTTATTATGTTGGTGTTTTTTGTTTTGTGTACCAATAAAACAAAGACTGACATCACTTGGTAGAATAAATGCTAGAAATTCCTATGGAATATTCAGTACGATAGTTTTTAGTATCAACAGAATCGCATCTGTAAGTATCATAAACCCTAACATTGATTCCATCATGTCAGGTCAGTCTAGAAAAGACAAGGTGGGCCATCGCTGAACTTCATGTCTACCAAAATACAAAATTGTGACAACGTGACTTACTTATCAGCCTCAAATATCAATTAAATGCAATAATTTGCCTCTGACGTGGGAATTTTTTTCGAAAGGTCACGGTTATCGTTAACACGGACGAGGAAAAGTTCAATTAAAGAAGTAACATTGTGTATAAATTTAAAAGAAAAAAACGAATAATCGTGTTCAAAGAAATGCACTCCTGCAAGAATTCTAAACAAGTTGTTTGTTTCAATCGTAACTGTTATCTGTAACTAGAAACTAAGTAAACTTAGATATTTATTGTAGGAAGTAGCTTAATTTATCGGGCTATTATTATTTAATGTGTTTAATTTTGGAGATCGGTGATATGAATGTGTTAAACAAATAGGTATAAGCGACGTCAAACACATTAAGTAATTATAGTTATTTCTGGAGAAATCGCCAATTGTTATGAGATAGTCCTTAGGAAGTTGTCACTCTTTTCTATGGAGGTGGACGCCATTAAATTTTTATCTCTGACATTTAGATTTTTATCGAGTTCTTAGATATTTCTATCGTTTGTCTTTCAATGTACTTCTTCTCTCTACATGTTAGTCCCATCCTAAAATAATTTCCTTGTTAATATTGCATCTAATAATAGAGTGTTAATTGTTTTTATTAGTATGATCCAAATTTTTACATTCCTCATTTTGTGATGTTGAATTTGTTTGTAAACACAGTTTTATTAACAATAAATCCATTACGAAACATTCGTGTTTTTTTGACTCGGGATTCGTACGTCAAACGAAGAGCGACTAGACAAAATATGGAAAAATGCCCCGATTGACCTCCGGACTTTGTTTCCAAGATAAGAACTTCAGTTCCGTTATAATCGGTTCGTCAAACCAAAAGTTTGAACAACATCCGCACTGTGCATAACCAAAATTCACAATGCAGCCGGCCAACATGTCCATTTTTGTAAAAACTCTCATGTTCGTAATGAACCAGAGCAACTACCAAAACGAAGACGACTCCTACAACTACTACTTCATGGAAATCGGAAAAAGTTAGTTAGCTAGTGAGTGGCAAACCAATTTGATTTATAGGTATTGTTCCAGCCAACAACGCTTCAAAGTGCTACGGTAGTTACGGGTGTTTTCAATTAACGCCACCGTGGACTTCCGAACATCGACCGGTTTCGCTCTTCCCCGAAGAATTAGAAAAGGTAGGTGTGACTAAACATGTGACACAAAAATAACAAACAGTTTGAAGACGGAGCCGAGGTTTCCCTACTACACTAGAAAACATAGGACGCCGTCATATGTGCTCGATTTAAACGACTTCGACGTTTTCGGGGACTCAGACATCGATTTCTTCAAGCCTATTTATGTGATCGCACATGGGTACATGGAAGGCGGCGGAATCCCTTGGGTAACCAGAGTGACCCCGTCAAAACTCGTAAAAACTTTAGGTAGGTTTTAGAAATGGCCAACGAATTTTTAGACCTTGAGGACTGCTCGGTGATCGTTGTGGACTGGCATGGGGGTTCTGGGCCCCATTACACGCAAGCGGTGGCGAATATCAGGCTCGTAGGAGCTGTAACTACCCATCTCATATACGAACTGTCGAAAAAGACAGGGTATAAAAAATTGGATCACGTGCACTGTGTTGGTCACTCTCTGGGGGCTCACATGTGTGGCTACGTCGGATATGCCTTACAACAGGTATTCGGGCAAAATTTCTCTTGACATTTAGAACATAGTAGTGTGTTTTAGAATTATAATTTAACGCTAGGACGTATTAGTGGTCTAGACCCAGCCGAACCGCACTTCGCCAACGCTAAACCGCCCATTCGGTTGGATCGTAGTGCCGCCTATTATGTGGATGTGGTCCACACCGACGCCAGTCACTTTATTCGAGGAGGTTTAGGAATAATAGAAAAAATTGGACACGTGGATTACTATCCTAATGGGGGTAGTAACCAGCCGGGGTGTGGTAAAAGTGTGGCTCAATACATTGCAGATGCAAAAGGAAGTTTCTTCTTGGGTAGATTTTCACAACTGATGGGTTCTTATTACTAATTTGGGGTTTTAGGTATACGCAGGTACTTGGGATGCAACCATTTGAGAAGCCATGAGATTTTTTTTGAAAGTATTAAACCGAAGGGAGGGTGTCGATATTTGACAGTGAGGTGTCCTTCATATGAGGTAAATATGTTTGTTATAAGCGATCTGATATTGGGGCGATGTGGCGTGCGTTGCATAAAAAACTGACAGGAAATCAAAATTAAATTCGTACACATGATACTTGAAGTTAATGAAAGTAAAGTTATCAAGTTTAACATAATTTAAAATAAACTTTAAGCACAAAATATCCATTTAATGATTTTTAATATTTGTTAATTTTACTGCTACATTTATTGTCTTTTAAAAATTGTGCCTTATTATTATCTATATTTTTATTCGACTTGGTCTACTAATCGCAAATATGTGACCACTATACGCATCTGAAGTGAAAAAACGATGACACTAACTAAATTTTGAAAAATTTACAAATGAAAGTTCAGATAATTTTAGTGAAACACATTTCTATTATATTATACGTACATATTATACAAAAAAAATTATTTTGAGCACTTAATCTTGATTTTAGTAATAAAAGAAAGAATAATGGGGATAAATTAAAAACATTATATATACCTGTATGCACAATTTGGATAGATCCATTAATGATTTAGTATTAAAATGCAAAAACTTGATACATATATTGGAAATTTCTTTTTATCAGCAGGATAATTATTTCTGCACACAGATTTGACTGTGTGTGTACTGCTTCAAAGTTGAAATAAGTGACAATTTTTTCTCGTTGTCCATAGTATAGTCAATCTTTCAGAAAGGCGGCATAGTCATAAATTGAGCCTGGAACGTAAACAATTATTTACATAACGATTATTGATTGTTGTAAATATAGTAATAATGTTCGTCGATATCTGTATGAATTGAGATAATTAAAACTAAGTGATACTATTTCAGTTCGTATTTGTGTTATTTCTGTCAACATTTGCTCTATTATTGTTTTATTTGTAAAATATACTTTCTGAAAGGTAAATTATCTCATAAATATTTTTAAAAAATCCATTGAAAATTCAATAACATAAACGAAAATATAAGATTCCTTCGTATCCAGGAATTCCTAAAAATTTTAGATCCCACCAAATAAAATAACAATGAGATTTCAAAATGTATTGATTCAAATTGTATAAACTTTATTCTTCTGATAATTGCGATAATGCCTACATATGTATTAACACAAAAAATTGGTCTAAGGTTATTTAGACAGAATTTCGCTCCACCGTGTATTATGTATAATACGACCGACATATTCAGCTTTTTTGAAAAATTATTTGATTTTGAGAACTTTATTTTATTACTCCCCGAACGCAAGCGAAGTTCATCGGACGAATTGCCACTTTTAGGTTTTTTCGACATTTCATGACCCCGATAGTACGAAAAAAGTAGTCTCCCGTTTCCGTCTCTTTGTCTGTCTGTATCGTCTTTTATTAAACACGTAATCTCCTAAACTGCTCGACCAATTTTTTTATGATAACCACTATAAGTCAAAATCAAGATATGTGTCTAATGTTAAAGTAAATAAATGTTTCAAGTGAGTGTTTCTATTAGAATTTTTTTTTAATCACCCTGTATAAAAATGCTTGATAAACACAAGTGTAGACTCATAACATTTTGCACATTTGAGGTAGGATTTATTGAATAATTTTGATTAACCATTTACCATTTTTACAATAACCATAAAACGTTTGCCAGATTTCAGAGGATTCGGTTTTGTAGTTTTAAAGATAAATTGCAAAATATTGTTGTACAGTTTTGATTTTTTTTTTCTAAAAATCTGGATGTCTAGACTAAAAACTCAACACGGATTCATAAACCCCAAGTGCAGAAGTATGCTATTTTGTAAAGTAAAGTAAAAATATTACTGTGTTCACAGAATTTTTGGAAAATTAGATCAATCATTTCTGGTTTAATCAATAAAATTGGTGATTCATTCATGAGCGTTTTACTTCCCGATCGTAAGCTAGATGGTGAAACGCTAACTAAAATTAACATAATCATTTTCACCAACAATTTGATGACGTCACCTCAGGATTTTGCTTAGTAAATATCATCTAAATGTTTTATGTATAAAAATAGAGATACTCCTGTACTTGTGTAGTTTATGAGTCAGCTTTAATTTTTTTATCGCAATTATTTACAAAAATGGATGTGCAATAATTTCCACGTGTTTCAATAGGCCATCATGGGTTCAAATCCCATCTCCATGGACATTTTTTAATTTAAAGGGGTTATGAAAAAATAAATAAAATTTCACATATCAAATTTTATATTAAAAAAAAAAAAAACTCTGGAATTGTTGACTTTGAGCATTTTTTTAATGTCCTGTATACAGAGTTCAATATTAATTTATTACTAAAGCAGAGCAACGTTGCATGGCAGAAAACATTTTTTTAACAAACATTTAATAATTTTTTGCGCTGACGTCATTAACTTTCTAGAGGCAAAGAATGAATAAATTTAATAATCGTTGGTTCGTATCATTAAACCAATGTTACTATTGTCAAAGTTAACTTTTAAACCAGAAATAAAGGTGCATATTATCACTAGAAATTTCATGCCAAAATCATAAAATTTTGTTATGACGTCAAATATTGGAAGGAATGAACAAGTTAAACTGTGCCATTTTACCATGTTCACGATAATCTTCAAAGTTTTTGGGGGTAGTTTCTAAATTAAATTGCAATTTTTTTTGTACAATTTTAATTTTTTTTCCAAAAACATACATGCATAAGGTTAAAAATAAGATTAATAAATCAAAGATCCAAAAGCATATTAATTTGTACATTTGAATAAAATTTACTAGTAAAAACATTTTGAGATGATGTCATCAATTCTTTAGTGATAAGTTTTGTATTGCGTTCTAGCATCTACACAGTGTTCTTAAAATATATACAAGGTGGGTCACTAAGCACTCACTCCTCGATATCTCATTAATTATGAAGAATAGAAAAAAGTCCAAGACCAAAGTTGTACAGTTCTTTGAAGACCATACATTATATTAAAATTATTTTCAACTATACAGAATGATCTGTTTTTAAATCACAACTTAGTTTTTTCAAATGGTATATCCTAGATATTTTTGTGATATTCTGATTGATCTCTTTTTAAGCTTTATAATCATAGTTTATTTTCAAAATTCCAATGCCATGAAGCTACCTTATTCCAACGGTTGACAAAAAAATTCAGTAGTGTTAGTTTTAAAATCTGTATTACAAAATCCGCGTTGTATTGTGATATAAATAAAATGGGGTTTAATATACGGAGTGTTGTAACATCCTGTATTTTATTACTGCATCTTATTCTGTTTTCTGTTCTCTTTCTTTTTTGTTAAATTTAAAGTCGATAGTTCTTGAACTCCTTTACTAAGATTATAAAAAATAATGTAAGTGCAATAATAAAATACTGGGTGTTCTATGTGAAAAACTGAAGTATTCATATTTGAAAATTATAAAGGTTTTTTTAAACACTATATTAATATTTCACTTAATTGATACCATAACAAAGCCTGTACGTTACCTTTCTATAAATTAAATATTGTAACACAGATCTTAAAAATAACGTTATTGCGTTTTTTTTGTGGACCCTTGCATTGCTAAAAAAATTAATAACGTGGCAACGTTGGATAGAAATTTCAAAAATAAACTTTGGTTATACAGTTTAGGAAAAAGTTAGTTAATAAGAGTATGTAAAAATATATAGGATATTCTATATAAAAAAACAATGTTGTGTACTATACCTCAGAAACAAAATACTCTGAATAGGCTATAATCATTTTAGTGGATGCCTACAACGTAGTCTCTGACTTTTTTTCCATATCTAATAATAATTATTAATGAGATATCGATATATCACACTGTATATAAAAATGTACAACAATCAATCCAGTCATTTTGGAGATTATCTATGTAATAAAATAGACAACAGACGACCGACAAGTGAAAACATGAAATTAGACCTCAATAACTATATGTGTTATGATTAATAAAATATCCAGTGGGAGTTTTCGCGACGCACACATTGATTTAGCGGAAATTCTTATTTTCATTGTATCATCCCCTCCATATAACAGTTATGGGTTATGGTGCTACCATTTTTTTACTATAATAACACTTGAATTATAGGAGTTCTTGGCTGGGAAATGTTTTGACTGTGGCAGGAGAAACGAACGATGTATCCGATTTGGTTATCACGGGCGAAAAGATTACAACGACTTAATCAGAAAACAATTAATTAAGCCAGATACTAACCTAGTAATGTATTTGATAACAGGAGAAAAACGACCTTATTGCAGTAAGTATTTTTTAACGCGGATAATAATATAGCTCTTTTATAAAAACACATTTATTTAATTCATTAACCATTCATCATAGGAGCTCATTACAAAGTAACAGTAAAAATTTCAACATCCGACGAAAGTGTGCGACATGGAGGCGAAGTCGGCCAATTAGTTTTCACCATGCATTCTACAACTGATGGTAAAGGTCCCAAAACCATCTCGGCACCTTTAAACAAAGGTGGCTACCACGAGCCCGGAAAAATATACACAGCAATAGTTCCGACCGACCAAATTTCAAAACTAAAAGCTGTAGAAGTGGAATGGCAACATCAAAATAGCGTTTTCAACCCATTAACGTGGAGGATTTTGGCCGTACCTATGATCTACGTAGAATTCATCAATATAATCGCTCTTGAAATTGGAGAAAGGTAAAAAATAGTGTCTTTTTGTAACCAATTCTACTATATTTAATAATTTTCTAGCATCACGGTGTGTCCTAAAGATAAAAAACCTCTTCAGAACTCAAAACCAAGTTTCATGATCCCATCATACTGTTGAAGTTTGAATGAAGTTTTCCTCTAAAAATAACAACTAATGTGTTTGTTGTAGTTTTTGCATTAGTTGATATGTATGCCGTCCTAATCAATGAGGGAAACATCTTGTAAATATTTAATTAAGTATTATTTATTAAATAAAGATTACTCTGAAACAGTAATGGCTAGTTGTTTCGTCTTCTGGTTATCAAACTTATCCATCGTTTTAATTTCGCTGATTGCGATTAGCGCTATAATTAACCCTAGTCCTAAAATCGCTGTGACAAAAAGTCCCGACCATATAGGTGCTGTAGTAAAATCTACACAATCGTACACATCGCCAAAAGCGCCATCTTTCGAATCTGGTTGCGCTTGCATATCATATATGAGTAACTCGGTTGTTCTGTCTGCGTCAGCAAAAACCGTTATGCCGTTACAATGGTACGAAAAACGTATTGGAACCTGAAAAGGTTCCGTGATTGTCAAATTAGTAGAAGAATTGCTCATGGTGCTCTTCATTTTCACGGTAGCTAAAGACCAGTACGTGTTCTGCCACGAGAAAGTGAACTGAAGAATGATTTTTTCCTCTCCAACTAAAATAGTTGTGTCGAGCCGTGACGACGAATCCTTGCTTTGTATAGCAATAGTTGCAGAAACACTAGCTCCTAGTTCTATGGTAGAATTTGCACTCCTCAGAAGCAGAGGTTGCGACGAATAAATCAAACTGTAAAAACTATCCTTATGTTGGCTTCTGTATAACACTGGTCCTGTTGGAGACATTCCAGACGGCTCAGTCGAGCTAGAAGGAGACGTCACATCGCGCTTTCGACGCATATTTTGAACGACAAGGACCGATAAAATTTTAACACCTGTAGACAAATCCTCTTGCTGTTTTGCTTCCAAAAGCGACAAGTCTTCTAACCCTGAAATCTCTAAAACGAACATTTCATACTTCACTTGAGATAAGTCACAAACCTGTCGCATTTTCTATGTTTATGTCATCGTTGGGGTTATAAGCTTTGTGGTAACCGTCTAAAAGTTCTTCAAATTTTGGTAGTAATTCAGACGAGCTCTTGTATATAACCAGTTCCGGGTCTCCCAGTTTTTTAACCAAAGTTAGGAGATCTTCATCAGTGAATGTGTCGAGGGGCGAAACTTCCACTGTATCTTTGCTCCACAATAAAACTGATGCGGTTGAAGTGTAAATTAACAAAGTATAAATGAACGGTGCTAGTGCTGTCATTTTGAAAACGCTTCTTGTTCGAAAAGACGTTTAACATATGATTTCGGGGAAATCGATACGTTGCGCGGTAGCAGATGCGTGTATTGTTAATTGAAGGAAAGTTTTATTTTCCCTCTGTGTTTTCGTTTACTACGTAAAATCTTTGTATAACGGACGAATTAAAAATGTAATAATAAATAAATTTAATTTAATAAAAAAATATGTGCATTGTAGGTTCTACTAAAATAACAAGATTATTTTGATTAATCATGTTCTGGAATTAAAGAGCAAGTATAATCCCGAGCAAGAGCGCATTTTGAAAATTTCATTTAAAACTCAAAATTTTACCATCATTCTGTTCAATATACTAAAAATTAATAAAAAGTAAGGAGGCGTGTAATTTATTCCTCCGTTCTGAAGACGGAAAAACTGTTAAAAATCTGGATTTATTTCCCATCTCTATGCTCAAAAACCTGCCGCATATTATACTCTGGACTATATAATTAAACTGTTCGTTTCGCGCAGACGCGGGATTCTTTAGAAATTTACAAAAATCTATTTGGGCAAATTTGACTTTGACTGGAAACCGTGCGTTCCACTTTTGCCACGCAATCTAGTGCTTTTAGTTCAATTAAAAATCAAATTCTATATGTCTTGAACTAAGAACGATATCTGGATAAGTACCAGAATTACCAGCAAGGAAACAAGCAACATTTAATTACTTACGTCCCAATTTATCAAGAATTTTTAACAAAGACTACATAGAATGGATTAAATAAAAAATCGATTCACAGATTACATCCTCTAGGGTTGAAAGTAAACCCCATGACACATCCAAACAAAGCACATATAAAATAAACACAACAGGCATATATGCATATTTAATACGAGTAATTAGACGCAAAATTTTAACGAAAAGAAAAAGATACATTTATAGTTCTTTAAAAAAAACACCTAATGGTGACTAGTGATGTGAGTGTAAAAAAAACATTTGTTTTATTGGTTTTAAACATAGGATAGGTTTTTTTGTTTTAAATTGTCTTTCTTTTATTCCCGTAAGTTTTTATGAATTTTTCTTTTTTTCTAAGAACATGCATTTAATAAATAAGTTATCGTCTATTTGTAATACATAAAATGTACATACATATATGAAGATATGATTTCCCCCCTACCTTAAAGTTAGGTTATGAAACATGTCACAGGTTGATTCTATAGCCCGTTAACAGATGGCGCCATAATAAAATTAAAGCATGGCCAACTCAATTAGTTTCTAAAGAGATGTTTTAAGCTTCTTCTTGTGAAAAAAAGATTATGTATGTTAAGAAAAACAGAGGCAAAATATAAGCCCCGCCCACCCACCCTATCTCAATTGTGATGACTTTTTCTATTCGTCATGAGCATGGGACTGACCTTAACTGCAAAATCCTCATTTCTCTACAAGAAATTACCATGTAAAACAAGTTCTTAAGTCATTGTGTTGTTCAAAGAAAATTATATGTATTATGTAAAAAAGAAAGCCAAAAATTAAGTCCCACCAATGTCCGCACCGATCTCAATTGTGATAAATTTTTCATTCGTTGTAGGATCAAGCGGCAGAGCATAATTGCAAAATCCATATTTCACCAATAAAATTTACCATGTTTTGAGTTTCTTGTTGTGAAAAGAAGACTACGTATGTTAAGAAAAACAGACGCAAAATATAAGCCCCGCCCACCCACCCTATGTCAATTGTGATAATTTTTTCTATTCGTCGTGGGCCGAAGAGCGGAGCTTAACTGCAAAATCCTTATTTCTCTATAAGAAATTATCATACGAAACATTGTTTGAGGGGCGGAGCCAGGGCCGGCTCTAAGGGACCAGGCGCCCCGATGCAAACTTACTGTTCAACGCCCTTAAAAAAAAATTGTAAAAAAAAAACAAATAAAATTTTGTAATCACATATTTTTGTAGAGAGATACTTTTTATTAACAAACATGCATAAAATTATGATGAATCAATCTTAATATATAAAAATGTTTGTCTTAACTGACAGACTGACTGATTCATCAACGCAAAGCCTAAACTACTGAAGCTACAAACATGAAATTTGGACAGTAGGTTACTTTTGTGTCATAAACACCCATTAAGAAAAGATTTCCGCCCCTACGGGGACAAAATAGGAGATGAAGCTTTGTGCAGAAATGCCGTGAGTTTTTAAGTCAGACGGGTTCACTGGGGAGAGAGGAGTGAACGAGATGAAAAATGATAATTTCGGAGGCTTTCACGGTCGAAATCAATACATGATCGTTTTCCGGGTTGGAACCGTGTAATTTCTCAAAAGAGTTTCGCCTCTGGTATGGTTAACATACTGAGTTACCGTGCTCTTTTGCCTTATTCTTAACCCTGCTCCTGAAGATGAAAAGTGTGCGAAACGTTGAGCCCAAAAACCCAATTTACACGGTTCCAACCCGGAAAACGATCATGTATGAAAAATGATGAGTCCTAATTGCAAATTCTACGCAAATGGAGCTGCGGGCAATAACTTTTCTATAGTTTAGGAAATATCGTTGTACCCTATAAAATTTTCTTGCCAATAACGAGACGGACAGTAGTACAATAGCAAGAGATATTTACAACTTAAAGTTGTCGCATGGCGGTAATCCGCAGACCTTAAATTTCTAAAGCAGCGGAAGTCCGATCCTATGCGTACAATTACCTGCTAAATGTTCTCCTACGAATTCGGGGGGACTGGTGTGAGCCATAAATATTTCTTACCACAGTACTACTGTCCGCCTCGTTATTGTCAATAAAATTTTAAATATCGGGTACACCGATATTTCCTAATCTATATATAGTATAAATAAAAAAATATTTATATTGCAAACGTTTTTCAATTTTTAATATTGTAAAATTGATACGATTTCAAAGTTATTTTTAATTTAGACTTACCTCAATGTTCATCGAAATTTAAATTTAAAATTAATGATGACAAAAAGCCACGAAATGATACACACAACCAAATTCGGCTACAAAGAGGAACAGTGAAAAATATAACAAAACTGTTGAACAATCACCACAACCAAAACCAACCGACTAGACTTGGAAAATAAAATTTTTAAGTATGCCGACATGGACTTATGGTAAAAACAAACGTGACAAATGTTAGGAAAAACATCTGGGTGTGGTCATACCGCTGTCTCGTCAAATTGTTACCCAGATAATGCATCATAAATCTGGTTATTTTTTGTCGGTATTGATCTAAAGGTCTCATCACCCAACCCAAAGGGGCATTTTTTTTCAATTATTACAGTCTGAAAGTGCCAAGAATTGACTTCTCGGGATCTGTTTTGGTGGTCATAGTGGAATGTTAAAATGTAGCTTTTTCTGAAAAGTTTTCGATGGGCGCCTTGGTCTGTTAGTGCTATAATATTTTATTGGTAGTGATTCAATGCAAAACTAATATTATTTTTTTTATAGAGTTAATATAACAGCATAGGCGGCGCCCGCCGCCCGGCGCCCTTTGTCACGGGCGCCCCGATGCGGTGCATCTTTCGCTTACCGTGTTAAGCCGGCCCTGGGCGGAGCATAATTGCAGAATCCATATTTCCCTACAAAAATTTACGATGACGTTAAACATGTTTTAAGTTTCTTCTTGTGAAAAAAAGACTACGTATGTTAAGAAAAACAGAGGCAAAATATATCTCTTTAGAGATTAATGGAGTTGGCCATAATTTATAATAAGTATTTTTGTTTTTTCCAATGATAGCTTTAACTATTTTTATTAAAATTGGTATAACTTACAAAACATGGGTTTGTCTTTATGGATGGACCAATTACAACTTTGTAAACTTATAAACAAAAAGAAATAAACAAATAAAAACCGTTTTTTTGCATCGCTAATGGTGACGTTGATTATATTATCAATTCGAATAAAATGTGTAAAAACATTGGTTGAAGGCTATTTCGACAGAACTTCGCCTTAATTAAATAAATAAAATTTGATTTTGCGATTTTCGTTTTGATAACCTCTATAAAGCAAAAATATGGTCAATATGAAATATATTTTAGGCACGTAATTCGCACGAAACTATGTTGATACTCTCAATTTCTCAGCACATGCTTAACTTCCAGGCGCGGATACAGGATTTCGTTCAGGGGGGGGGCAATTTTTGTGTGACTATACCTATCCACCAGAAATTCGTTCTAAACAAAAAAATTTATAAAATTTTAGCTAGTATATTCTTTTTTACATAACATGGGTGACATTTGATTCTTTTCATTACACGTACAGTGTACAGTAGAGCCTCGATAACCTTAATTCCTAATTGGGAAAAAGGTGTGTTCGGATTAACGATTTGTTCGGATCAGCAATTTTCCCAAAAATCTGAAAATTGAATAACAACTTCATATACAACTGAAAACAAACTTCAAGAAATAAACCTAAGTTTTATTAAACAAAAATTAAAGAATTCTTAAGCAACAATGGGTAATAGATACATTCTAAAAAAATATTACTCCGTGACCATAAACACGCTATCTTTTTGGAATAAACACCCCGGGATCTATACCCTGAAATTTTTCAGAATTTTTAGATGAATTTTTCAAAAATGAAATTTTCCACTATGTATTCGTATTACCTCCATTATGCAAATTTCGACCCATTCTCGACGATTTTCGAAATTTAACTAAATATATTTTCTTGTAAATTTTGGACCTCAGAAGTCACTTCTGGCTTCATTTCTTCAATAACTTAAACCATTTTTCCAGTATCGTCCAGTTGAAATATCGCAATTTTAAAAATTTTCGAAAAATTCGAATTTCACAGCGAATTTTCCGAAAATATTGCTCCGTTACCATAAACATGGTATATTTTTGGAATCAGGGTTATATATCCCTGAATTTTTTTAGAATTTTTTGGAAAATTTTTCAAAAATAAAATTTTTGTCATGCAAATTTCGACCCATTTTCGACGATTTTCGAAATTTAACCAAATACTTTCTCTTGTAGATTTCGGGTCTCCGATAACTTCATACGTTTCTCCAGAATTAGTTAATTAATTCAGTGCTTTGAAATATCGCAATTTTTAAAAATTTCAAAATATTCCATACAACATATGCAGAAAGATCTTGCGTCATTTTTGGAAGTCGCTGCATGTTTTCAAGTTTAGTTCGGATTGCAGAGTTTTTGTTCGGATTAAAGCGGCATCGACTTCAAATAGCCTCTGTTCGGACTACTGGATGTTCAGATAATCGTGGGTTCGGATCATAGAGGTTGTACTGTATTTACAAAATGAAATATGATTTCAAAATTTTGAAATTGGTCAAAATAAAGTACCTAGGTCGTGTGTCAAGCGGGGGCAATTGCACCCATTGCCCCCCCTTTGGATCCGCGCCTGTTAACTTCGATTGTTTATGTTTATACTTCGAAAGAATTCGACTACAAGCATCAGCGGTTAAAAGAAAATGAAATTTGATGATTTTGTCTCTCCAACGCAGATGAGAGGACTAATTAATTAATTAACCACACTCATTTTTTCCCCAAAACACTCATAAATTTGAAAAACTTTTGGCCAAATTGTAAGATGTCCGAAACATTTTTATTAATGGTTCAATATTATTTCAAAATTTAGATTTTTTTTTTCAAAAATCTGGAACTAAAAACTAACTCAACACGGATTCATAAATCACATGTGCCTCATTTATCAAATTTAAAAAACATTCTTCGGCAGAATTGCAAGATGAGATCATTACTTTTTGAGGAGGCCATGATAAATTTTAATCAACGATTTATGATCCTTCCTATAACCTTAAAACGTTTGCAAGATTTTAGAGCATTCGGTTTTGTAATTTCGAAATTAAATTTGAAAGTTTTGAATTTTTTCTCAAAAACCTGGATGTCTAGGGGAAAAACTCAACACGGATCCTTAAATCACACATGCAGGAGCATGTAATTCTATAATACCAATTTAAGGAAAATTTATTCCGTTTTAGAATTTCCAAGTTAAATTGTTAAATTTAATGTTATTATACAATTTTGATTTTTTCCCCAAAAATCTGAATGTCTAGGGTACAAACTCAACACGGATTCATAAACTACATGTGCCGGAGTATCTTATTTTTTAGATCAAAATAATATTTACTAATGTATATTTTGGTGATGACACCATTTGACAGCAATCAGTTTGGTAGTATCTGAGACTATCCTCTAATAAAATCCGGAGAGACGGCAGACACACAGACCGATGAAAACGGGAGACCTATTTCTTCGTACTTTAGGGGTCATGAAACGTCGAGGAAACATAAAAATAGCCAGTCGCCCAATGGACTCGATTACAATACTTCCTTAGCCTGCAGCTGGGACATAACAAATGAAACACAAATTTTTAGGCTAACAATAATATGACACTTTAAGAAAACAACATTTTAGCCAAAATGACTTGACGTTTTTTTTTGCAAAACATACATTATTTCAAAATTGTTTAACACATAATATGAAAATTGTCAGGTTAACTGTGAAATGTGTATTCTGGGTTGGGTGAATATTTCCACGCCCTTAAAATAATGAACTGTAATAATGCTTTTTATAAATTAAGATAGCAAAATTTTCTAAAAAAAGATTCAGAAATGATGCTCGCCTTGATAACAGTACATGGTCAAAAACCGTTGAACTTTGGATCAAAATTATGAGTATAAGTACTTACTTAATTTTTGACATTAATTTTTCTCTAATTGCTGTTACTATTTTCAAACTTGAAAAACACGTTTTATTATTGAACTTTGTGTGACTAATAAAATGTGTTCTAAAAATTTTCGACCCGAAGGAGCAAGGAAGGTAAATTATTTTTCAAAAATTTAACCACGCAAATTTACATCTACATGTAATATGTTATATTTATATGCGCTCTTCACACATTTTTCACTACTCATTATGCAAACCTCAATTAAAATCATACATTAAAATTTGTCGTAATTTTGAAGTCCATCTTTATCTGACTTGTGAAAAGCCCCTATTTTTTACTACGAAGTGGATGCCCTGTTAATTTTCAAAATTATTCGTTTATTCCTCCATGGAAAGGTAAAAACAATTGCGAAATAAGCCGGCTTTATTTCCCAAGTGCTAGATCCTCTGCAACTTTCAACAATGAAATTAAATATTACGAATTAATGTAGATATTTGAATATGACAAATTTAAAATAACAGGAGAAAGAAATCTAAATTAAAATAACTGGATTCAAAAACACAAGTTATTACGGATGTGTGGGCAGCAAATTAAGTATGAACAAAACTAGTCCAAAGAGTCCAAATTGTAGATTGCGGTTACAGGATCGATGGCTCTTATCTATGACAGACCTCCTCAGTTTTCAATATTAGGTCGTGCTTTTCGGGCTACAACACATATAAATAAATAAATATGCTTTATTGTCCAACAGGCATCTGCCCAATTACAATATAAATAAATAAACGAAATATAAATCCAAAATCCTAAAACAATAAATATGATTGTTCTGAACTAAAATCGGTTATTTACTTCATTTAAACATGCATAAGTATTTTCTTAATTCCATCGTAATTGACATCGCACATATTGCTAACTCCATTTATTAGTTTTGTCATTACGTTGATTGGTGAATTTACTCCTAAATTTGTCCTGAAAGTAGAAATCCTGAAAGTTATATGCTGCCTTGAGTTCAGCCGCGGAACTGCAAAAGAAAGTTTTGATAAAATAAATGGCACATCAGCTTTTCCTTGAACGATGTTAACTATAAATTTAACTGCTGCCAACCGTCTTTTATCTTCGAGTAGTTGAACATCATACTTTTGCAAGAGAACCATAATATTCATTCCTCTTGGTGGATATCTTCCCTGTTCCTTAAAAAGTAGATATTTCAAGAATTTTTTTTGTACTCTTTCGATATCCTCTCTTTGATATACATAATATGGTGCCCAAACAACAGATGCATACTCCATTTTCGATTTCACAAATGCAAAAAACAAAGCCTTTAAGGCAACTACATTTTTGAAATGCGAGCAGTTTCTTATTATAAAGCCTAAAGTTTTAAATGAACTCTCAATTGGTTGCTCTATATGATCATTAAAACTAAGTGTTTGATCAAACAATACGCCCAAATCCCTAATTGTGCTACACCTAGAAATTGATTGATCCATAATTTTATAATCAAACAATATTATATTAATTTTTTTTGTAAAAGACATGATATTACATTTCGACTTATTAATCTCTAATTGATTAGTTCTATACCATAATAATAGTCTATCCATATCTTCATTCAATTTAAAACAATCATATAATAGTATGAAATATTTTTAGATCATCTACAAAAAGCAGCACTTGTAAGTTCCTAATGACCTCAATAACATCATTAATATAAATTGTAAAAAGCAATGGACCTATCACTGATCCCTGCGGAACTCCCGACGTAGCATAAAATATTTCCGATCTAAAACCATTATACTCCACGTTTAGTTGACGTCTATGTAGATAAGATGAAAAGAATTGCAGTAAACTACTGGAAAACTCCCATTTATCCAATTTATCAATCAATATTAAATGACACACACGATCAAATGCTTTTGTAAAATCTGTAAATATCACATCCATTTGTCCTCCCTCGTCTAGTTCTTCAGCAATAGATTGTGTGAAGTGAACCAAATTAGAAACGGTTGATCTGCCGTGGACAAACCCATGTTGAAATTGTGATATGGATCTAGATATTGCGGGAAATATGCGGTTATACATAACAATTTCAAAGATCTTTGAAAAATTAGAAATAATTGAGATGGGACGATAATTAATGATAAGGGATGGATCACCTTGCTTAAGTACTGGAGTAACTCTTGAAATTTTCCATATTCCCGGAAATTGAGATGTCTTCAATGATAAATTGAATAGATAAAATAAAGGCTTTATGAATATACTAACTGACCCCGTGAACTTCGTTTCACCTACAACTTAATTTTGAATCTGCAAACCGAATGCTTTGAAATCTTGCAGATGTTTTAAACATCTGATAAGCATAATAAATTTTTATTCAAAATAATACTTACTTCCTCCAAAAAATTGATGACGTCAGCCCAAAATTTTGCCAAATGAATCCTTTTTAAAATATCCAAAATAGGATGAGACTATACTTGTGTTGTGATTTATCATTCCATTCATATTTTTTAGTTTTGCTTATAGGGGGTGTCTCAAAACTAAATTTTTAGATTTATTGCAGACGTTTTGAAGTTACTGTTTGACATGGTACGTTTTTAATTAAACTATATCTGTTTATCAAGCCCAAAAACTTGATGACGTCATCTGAAGATTTTGCCGAATAAATCCTATCTAAAATGTGCAAAATATCGTCAGTATATTTTTGTAAATTTATCATTGCATTCATATTTTTTAGATTTGCTTTTACAGTGACAAAAAATGTATGGATCAGTCAATTTATTTTAGAAAATAACTCAAGAGTTGCAGAAATGACATAATTAATATAATTCATAATGTTTAAATATGATAATTATTAATATTTGATAATTAAACCGAAAACCATTTTCCTAAGAACACGAGGTTAGCAAAAACAAATTAGTTTGTTTAAACATTGTTAAATTAACCCCGAACATGTACAATTTCTGAGCAAAAATATGAAATAGTATATTAAGTATTAAGAACGGTAAGGGGTGTTTACTGGTCGAAGACAAAAGTTTGGAGACGGAGCGAAGCGACGTCTCCAATTTGTCTGAGACCAGTAAACCCCCTTATCGTTCGTGATGCTTATAATGTTTTTTGTTACGACCATCAAAATATTTGCGTCTTTTTATCAAATTCATAAATTGAAAGAATTTATATCAAACACCAACAAGGTCGTTTTTTTAATTTAAAATTTGTTACTATGGTTTCGATTAATATAAATAACAATTTTAAAAATCAGTTTCCACTTTGACCGCTGTCGATTTAGATTTGATCTGGCTTGATTTCGAGTTAATTTTCTTTCCGCGACTATTAGTGAGTGATTTATTTGCTTAAAATATCAATCATGAGTGATTCTGAAAGCGAAAATATCGAAGTCGAACAAGCATGGAATTTAAAATTTAAAAAATCTTGAATGCGTGATTACTTACCGTTCAGCTGAACAGTAAGTAATTTGCTTACCGTTCGCCTCTTGGTTGTTAGTCGTAGCAACCCGTAAACTGAACTTACTGCTATGGAAACCTGTACGGTAAATAATCGAAAAAGCAATGGTCGTACAAAAAATAATTTTTGCAATCTCATCGTGACGTACGATGACGCCACTGTCACGTGAGCCACCTGATAAAAGGTCACATTTTTCGGTCCTCTGCGTTTAGTTTTGATTTCGGTTTGGTAGCAGCAACATCAGAGTCCGTTTTGGCTTAAAAGTAGGGCTCTGTTAAGCTTGTTGGATTATGAATAAGAGCAGCGGACAGTCGTTTTGTAGTTTTATTAAATAAATAACAAGTGTGTTCTAGAGCGAGTATGATATTATGACCGTTAGCTCCAGAGATTGAATATAAAGACTATGTTAACCGCTTGAAGAGTGCTTGAAGAGTCAATGATGAATAGTGAATCATGTTCCCTGTATTCGAAGGTGGTGGTGGCCCTGGCTCCCACCCTTACGGGTGGAGAGGGGTGAAACAGGTCCCCGCCAGAGGCACTAACATACCCCCCGCCTTGAAACAATTACATTGTTTTAATACCAAATAATAGAATGTTAGAGTGATAACATGATAGGTGTCGTAATGATCAATTCGAATGAGAATACATAAGTAAGATTTACTACAATTAACATTGTATAGAATGGATTCACAGTGATTATACAATATGGGCAATAAACTAAGAATAGCGATTTACAACACTTGCCCACATACAATAAGAATGAATATTACTCATACATGGAATACACCTGAAAGAGACATTTACAACTCTTTATGAGGTACAATACGAGTGGACAAACTTTATTTACAATAGTGTGTAGATAACCAGAACCCGTATTAGTAAATGGAAATGCCGTTTCCGAATTGGCGCACTTTATGATGCAATCTCGACACTGCACAAACACTACGCGAACAAGATCGTCTTTGCCGCGATGCACTCGCACTATTCGTTGTAATCGCCACCGCAACGGGAGCCGGTTGTCTTCTTTGATCGGTAGTACCAGCGCTCCAGTGCCGGGAACGTTTCTTGAGAGGGTTTGCCACCTGGATCTCCTCTGCAGCGTCGTTTGATATTCCGCGGACCAGAGCTTCCAAAAATGTTGGTGACAGGATTCACTCAATTGCCAACGGGAAAGGCTGTTGACAAGAATAGTAGTGTGGTCCTTTTCTATTGGAGTTGTCAATGGATGGCCAACGAGACAATGTCCCGGAGTCAGTGCGGCTAACTTCGTAACGTCGCTGGAAAGCGGCGTCACAGGGTGCGAATTCAGGACAGCTTCAATCCTGACCAAAAGCGCATGCATCACCTCGTACGTTAGGTGGTTGTATCCGATAACGCGCTGGATGTGAGTTTTTACGAATTTAATCCACGCTACCCACAAACCACCAAAATTAGGCCCACGCGGGGGAATTAAACTCCATTTGATATTTTCGGGTTTTAGCTTATTCTGAAATTCTTTCCCTACTAGCAATTCGCTTAGCTTGCGCTTAGTACCTACGAAATTTGTAACGTCGTGACTAATGAATGCTGCATATAAGAACGATTCTTTTTGGTTATCCCACCTGATATCTAAGGTTTTATTGTTATGTTGTTTGTCAGTTATTAAACGATTACTATTGGATGTAGCCTGAGCGCATTCTTGTATATCGGGACAATTAGACGGCCATTTACTTATCTTGAAACTTGCCTTCGCTAGAACGGTCTTTAACTCATCTTTGGGCTCGATTAATTTGACTATAGAATTTGAAACGAACAATGCCTTATCGACATAAAAACAATGATTGCGTTCAGGAGATTTTAGCCACATGATTTTTTGATAATTGCGGTCGTCAGAGTGAAGCCAACCGCACCGGTACATCTTCGATATATCACATGTGATGATAAATTGGGGCAAGCGAAATTGAATTAGAATTGTGAAAAGTTCGGACTGCAAAACGGGGACTGTTAATGAGTTGTCATTTAGGCTTGAATTGTTTGAGCTAAGATTTGAACGGTCAACAACCTTGTAGAATTTATTGGAAGAAACGTGGGGATTTGAAACACAATTGTGTGGCAGGTAAATAGTATTATTTAAGGAATTTCCGTTAAGTACCTTTAGGTGTACAAGGTCTGGGTACTTCCTTAGAAAGACAATAAAACCCTTGGTAAGATTATGATTACGACCCTCTACGAACAATAACGGTTGGATAACCCCTTCTCCGGAATTTCTTAATTGAAGCGGATTTTCGAAATAAGGGACTATGGAACGACCCAACTTTCTCTCAACTGATAATAGCCACTTTGGGTGCATTTTTACGGAATTCTCTAATTGTGGCTGGTTTTCCGAGAAGAGGAGTTTAATTACGAAACGACCATCGGGTGTTTGGCCGGTGGTAATTTGAAAAGGGGTTGCACAAAGAGAGGTTTTAAACCCTTTGCTTAATAACCTGCTTCCGGTTTTGACGGTTTCAACTTCCAAGAAATGAGAAATGATTTTACTCAAACTAATCTTGTGATGACGTGAATTTCTTAAATGCCCAAAACTGCCATTAAGAATCAACCCCAGCGCGGTATTTTGATGCGCCGGTGGATTTTTAATAAAATGAATTTGTATTTTAAGTTCAACATTTTCTGAATGCTTTTTCTTATCGAGTATTGCTACGATTGACGTGTCGATGCTATGAATATGTAATTCCACAGCCTTGCCCAAATTTTCGGTGATGAATTGAGATTTACTCCCGATGTCCAAAAAAACGCGACATTCTTTTACTTTACCTGATTGGCCCATTACGCGAATCAAACCTGTGGATAAAAGTACACTAGACGGAATAGCTAAATTACATTTCGAGGTGTCTTCAAGATTATCGGAATCCTCATCTGGTTTATTTTTGATTTCATTATTGGGAAGGTTATTGTTTGTTTCTGTGTGCAAAAGCGTGTGGTGCTTCTTATGACATTGTTTACAACGCCTTGATATGTAACAATTTTTCGCGACATGATTACTTCTTAAACAATTGAAGCAACGATTCATTTTCTTTATTTGTTCCACTCTATCGTTGAGCGTTAAACTTAAAAAATTTGTACAATTGAATATGTTGTGCATTTGGGAACATATAAAACACGGGATTGATTGATTATTGCTTACTTGTACCTTGTTTGTGTTTGATTTTAATGATTTACCCAAATATTTGGTTTTTGATTCACATTGTTTACCGGTATCCAATAATGAGCTACAATCTTTCAAATTATCTGTAGGATTTTTTATTGGAACCAACGCGGTGTCTGATTTTGGATTGGATGTGCTATCTATCTTAGTTTGGGACATGCCCATAGAGTTGCAAGAATTATTATCAGGATTATTTTTCGGTTTGTTGGATATTGAATTTGATAATAATTTGTGAGAATTCGGTATTAACTTATGCGTTTCTGAAATAATGACTTTTTTGTTATCGATAGTTTTATACTTAATGAATAGTGCAGGGGTAAACCGCACATTAACCCGAGCATTGGTAGTCTTATGAAGTTTAATGGGTTCTCCATTTAGCATGTTGTCCACTTTTATGGGTTTTAGATTTTCACAAAGTTTTTCGAGATGAGTATTGTTGGTATTTACGTTAAACGAATTCGGGAAAGGAAGATGATACAACAAATCGGCTTTTTTGATTAGAGCAGTATATAATTCCGATAATTCATGGATATAGCTTTGCACGGGTCCGAGATTATAAACTGCGGGTTTGTTAGATTCTTTGCTACTCGTGTCATCTAAAAATACCACGATTTCCGATTTATGTTCAACTATAAGATTTTGTACGTTCGATTGTACCCGTTTCAAATCTTCCAACCTGCATCTTAACTCGCCTATTTTTTGGTGGTTTGTAACTTCCGAGATGAACTCCGCATGTGAATGTACATCGTTAACAAGAACGATAAATTTCCAGAGAGATTCGTTATTCGACATCGTCAGTACGAGAATAATGCACTACGCAAAATGGACAAAACTAAAGCCTACCTGAGTTTCTTGATGAATGACCCTCGATGATTTGCACTGCACTCGCGGCCGTTACCAATTTTTGAATACTTGATGATTTAGGTGGAATGTTGAATTCCAAGCGATGATGATTTATCGAACTACACTTATCACTTATCACTGTTACTGATTTTCTGTCGCTGATCCGGCTCGAAGGACCATGTTAAGCTTGTTGGATTATGAATAAGAGCAGCGGACAGTCGTTTTGTAGTTTTATTAAATAAATAACAAGTGTGTTCTAGAGCGAGTATGATATTATGACCGTTAGGTCCAGAGATTGAATATAAAGACTATGTTAACCGCTTGAAGAGTGCTTGAAGAGTCAATGATGAATAGTGAATCATGTTCCCTGTATTCGAAGGTGGTGGTGGCCCTGGCTCCCACCCTTACGGGTGGAGAGGGGTGAAACAGGTCCCCGCCAGAGGCACTAACAGGCTCTTTTCACGAATTTCTAATTTATATATTTAAATATTAGTGAAAATGTGTTGTATTAGTACTGTGAACACGAACGAAAATGGATATTTTTTCGAAAAGGACCGAAAACATGGTAAGTTCGAGTTCAGTTTTAATTTATCGGATTCCGTGATTCGTTCACTGAGACAATATTTAAATTTTGGGAAAATTTTCGAAACGATTGAAATCGGTTGATCAAAGCTATACATTTTCACGACATAAATAAATAAATTTTAAACATAATTAATATCATTTATAATGTTTAAATATGATAAGCATCAATGTATGATAATTAAACCGAAACCCGTTGTCCTACAAGCCCGAAATTATTAAAAACAAATCAATTTGTTTAAACAATGTTAAATTATCCCCGAAAATATGCATTTTCCCGGCCAAAATATGAAAAATAAATTTTGCAATCTCATCGTGACGTACGATGACGTCAATGTCACCTGAGCTACTTGTATAAAGGTCACGTGTTTCGGTCCTTTGTGTTCAGTTTTAATTTCTGTTTGATGGCGGCAAGATCGTCGCTTCATTTCGGCGTAAAAGTGGAGCATTTTAGCGAATTTCTAGTTTATTATTAATGCATATTACGGAAAATATGTTGTGTTAGTGCTGTGAACACGAACGAAAATGGATATTTTTCCGAAGAGGACCGAAAACAGGGTAAGTACGACTTCAGTTTTAATTTATCGGATTCCGTGATTCGTTTGGTCGAGAATGTTTAAATTTTGGGAAAATTTTCGAAACGATTGAAGTCGGTTGATCAAAGCTATACATTTGCATGATATAAATTATATAATAAATTTTAAACATAATTAATATCACTTATAATGTTTAAATATGATAAGCATAAATATATATGATAATTGAACCGAAGCTCGTCCTAAAAGCCCGAAATTATTAAAAACAAATCAATTTGTTTAAACATTGTTAGATTATCCCCGAAAATGTGCATTTTCCCGGCCAAAATATGAAAAATAATTTTTGCAATCCCATCGTGACGTACGATGACGTCACTGTCACCTGAGCTACCTGTCCGAAGATCACGTTTCGCGGTCCTTTGTGTTCAGTATTAATTTCTGTTTGATGGCGGCAAGATCGTCGCGTCGTTTTGGCGTAAAAGAAGGGCGTTTTAGCGAATTTCTACTTTATTATTAATAAATATTGCGGAAAGTATGTTGTGTTAGTGTTGTGAACACGAACGAAAATGGATATTTTTCCGAAAAGGACCGAAAACAGGGTAAGTACGATTTCAGTTTTAATTTATTGGGTTCGGTGATTCGTTTACTCGATAATGTTTAAATTGTGGGAATATTTTCGAAACGATTGAAACTGGTTGATCAAAGCTATACATTTTCACGATATAAATAAATAAATTTTAAACATAATTAATATCATTTATAATGTCTAAATATGATGAGCATCAATATACGATAATTAAACCGAAACTCGTTTTCCTACAAACCCGAATTTATTAAAAACAGATCAATTTGTTTAAACAGTGTTATATTATCCCCGAAAATGTGCATTTTCTCGGCCAAAATATGAAAAATAAATTTTGCAGTGTCATGGTGACGTACGATGACGTCAATGTCACGTGAGCTACCTGTATAAAGGTCACGTTTTGCGGTCCTTTGTGTTCAGTATTAATTTCTGTTTGATGGCGGCAAGATCGTCGCTTCATTTTGGCGTAAAAGTGGAGCGTTTTAGCGAATTTCTACTTTATTATTAATAAATATTACGGAAAATATGTTGTGTTAGTGCTGTGAACGCGAACGAAAATGGATATTTTTCCGAAAAGACCGAAAACGAGGTAAGTACGACTTCAGTTTTAATTTATCGGATTCCGTGATTCGTTTATTCGACAATGTTTAAGTTTTAGATAAATTTTCGAAACGATTGAAGTTGGTGGGTCAAAGCTATACATTTTCGCGGTATAATTAAATAAAATTTAAACATAATTAATATAATTCATAATGTTTAAATATGATAACTATTAATATATGATAATTAAACCGAAAACCATTTTCCTAAGAACACGAGGTTAGCAAAAACAAATTAGTTTGTTTAAACATTGTTAAATTAGCCCCGAAAATGTACAATTTCTGATCTAAAATATGAAAAATAATTTTTGCAATCTCATCGTGTCGCACGATGACGTCACTGTCACGTGAGCTACCTGAAAAAAGGTTACATTTTTCGGTCCTCTGCGTTTACTTTTGATTTTGGTTTGGTGGTAGCAACATCAGAGTCCGTTTTGGCTTAAAAGTAGGGCTCTTTTCACGAATTTATAATTTATTATTAACAAATAATAGTGAAAATGTGTTGTATTAGTACTGTGAACACGAACGAAAATGGATATTTTTCTGAAAAGGATCGAAAACAGGGTAAGTTCGAGTTCAGTTTCAATTTATCGGATTCCGTGATTCGTTCGGTCGACTATGTTTAAATTTTGGGAAAATTTTCTAAACGATTGAAATCGGTTGATCAAAGCTATACATTTTCACGATATAAATAAATAAATAAATAAATATCATTTATAATGTTTAAATATGATAAGCATCAATATACGATAATTAAACCGAAACTCGTTGTCCTACAAGCCCGAAGTTATTAAAAACAAATCAATTTGTTTAAACAATGTTAAATTATCCCCGAAAATGTGCATTTTCCCGGCCAAAATATGAAAAATAATTTTTGCAATCTCATCGTGACGTACGATGACGTCACTGTCACCTGAGCTACCTGTATAAACGTCACGTTTTTCGGTCCTTTGTGTTCAGTATTAATTTCTGTTTGATGGCGGCAAGATCGTCGCTTCATTTTGGCGTAAAAGTGGAACGTTTTAGTGAATTTCTAGTTTATTATTAATACATATTACGAAAAATATGTTGTGTTAGTGCTGTGAACACGAACGAAAATGGATATTTTTCCGAAATAGACGGAAAACAGGGTAAGTACGACTTCAGTTTTAATTTATCGGATGCCGTGATTCGTTCACCCGACTTTGTTTAAATTTTGGAGACATTTTCGAAACGATTGAAATCGGTTGATCAAAGCTATACATTTTAACGATATAAATAAATAAATTTTAAACATAATTAATATCACTTATAATGTTTAAATATGATAAGCATAAATATATATGATAATTAAACCGAAACTCGTTGTCCTAAAAGCCCGAAATTATTAAAAACAAATCAATTTGTTTAAACATTGTTAAATTATCCCCGAAAATGTGTATTTTCCCGGCCAAAATATGAAAAATAAATTTTGCAGTGTCATGGTGACGTACGATGACGTCAATGTCACGTGAGCTACCTGTATAAAGGTCACGTTTTACGGTCCTTTGTGTTCAGTATTAACTTCTGTTTGATGGCGGCAAGATCGTCGCGTCATTTTAGCGTAAAAGTGGAGCGTTTTAGCGAATTTCAATTTTATTATTAATACATATTAAGGAAAATTTGTTGTGTTAGTGCTGTGAACACGGACGAAAATAAATATTTTTCCGAAAAAGACCGAAAACAGGGTAAGTACGACTTCAGTTTTAATTTATCGGATTCCGTGATTCGTTTGGTCGACAATGTTTACATTTTGGATACATTTTCGCGATATAATTAAATAAAATTTAAACATAATTAATAGAATTCATAATGTTCAAATATGATAACTATCAATATATGATAATTAAACCGAAATCCATCTTCCTAAGAACACGAGGTTAGCAAAAACAAATTAGTTTGTTTAAACGTTGTTAAATTAACCCCGAAAATGTACAATTTCTGATCTAAAATATGAAAAATAATTTTTGGAATCTCATCGTGACGTACGATGACCACATTGTCACGTGAGCTACCTGATAAAAGGTCAATTTTTCCATCCTCTGTGTTTAGTTTTAATTCCGGTCTGGTAGCAGCAACACTGGATCTTCATTTTAGCTTAAAAGTAGCACGTGTTCGCGAATTTCTAATTTATTGTTAATAAATATTAGCGAAAATGTTTTGTGTTACGTGCTGTGAACACGAAGGAAAATGGATATTTTTCCAAAAATGCCCGAGTTTTTTTGAAATATGTTGTTAATAACATGCATTCAGGACTGATAAAGTACGGCTTTGGAATATACAAAGTGCAGCGTTCATAATTCACAAAATACCGTATGCATCATTTTTAAACTACGGCGTCCAAATTTACAAAATACGGTGTCATTCACCCATGCTATCAAACCTTAGTCCTCTCTTTTAATGGCAAGACGCACTCCAGACCTCCTCGTATTGTTTGATTCTTGCTGGGCAACAGCAACGAGCGAGCACAGTCATCGCTCTTTGTTGGCAAACGTGGAGAAATTTGTATATTGTAACTTTTGTAATTGAAGTATTTTGTACTGTATATTGTATGTGTTACTAACTTAACTTGGGTCTTGCCAATTTAGCTCCAGTGGTGCAAATGCTTTGTTTTCACGGTGCATTTGCTTGGGTTTTAATTTTGCAACAGTGCATTCTTTGGTTCCGAGACTGAATTCTCCATGTCGTCAGACGCTCTGGCCTGGGGGGGTTCTGTTGGCCCTTAGACGCTGGGTCATCATCCTAAACGGATGAGGTTCATCATCCTAAACGGATGAGGTCAGTCGGCCCTGTATCTATGCGGCTGCTTTCTCCCTTGGGGTGTGAGCGCTGCGATCTATAGATTTCGTTTCGAATTCCATCGGTGTGCTTGCTTGGGTATTAATTTTGCAACAGTGCATTCTTTGGTTCCGGGTTTGAATTCTCCATGTCGTCAGACGCTTTGGCCTGGGGGGGTTCTTTTGGCCCTTAGACGCTGGGTTGCATCGTTCTTTGAGAATGAGGTAAGACGACCTTGGATTTATGAGGCTGCGTTCTCCCTTGGGCGTGTGAGCGCTGCGACCAATAGATTTCGTCCCGAGTTCCATCGGTGTGCTTGCTTGGGTTTTCATTTTGCAACATTCTCAATTTTTGGTGCAATTTCTTCCGGTGGTGTATTGGGTACTAACTTTGCATTTGTATTGTATCTGAATTGTATCTGTATCTGTAGTGTATTCTGTATTGTAGCTAGATTGTAGGTACCTGTATTGTATTTCCGTTGTATTGTACTGTATAACGTTCTATCCCTCATTAACAATTCCTAGTCCTCTCCTTTCCTAGCGAGATCTGCTCCAGACCTTCCCGTGGTTCTTGCTGAGCATCAACTATCAAATTCAAAACCAGCAAAGGTTCACAAAAATCTTGAAAATCGCTCGTTGGTGGCCAACGTGGAGCAAAAGAGACTTTTGTAACTCAACTAACTTTGTTAACTTTGTATTCTTAACGCAACAAAAATATATTACATTTAATTTATTATTTATAAGGACAAATAGTCATTTGCCACACCGATGCTCATTTTTAGATTAAATGCTCACAAAACGCGTAGATGTTCAATTTGTGTCCGGGGAGATACAATGTTTGCAAGTAGGTACTTCGTACTTCGAATATGAGCATCTACTCAGTTTTATTCATACCACCCAATGTCTCGCTTCAATGTTTGACTATTATGTTGATTATGAGCACAACGCTGATCAACTTCCGTATCCGAATTACCCATGAAATAAATCATTGCGATTTGTACCTGAGGTAGTTCGTCGCACATTTGATTGACTTCGTGGACGTATGTCAGCTTGTGTCTTCTCGGCATAAAACGACACAGAATTATTTTCACCGTCAATCAAATCTGTAAATTTTGTCTTGAGAATTGTAAAATATTGAAAATTTCAAATTAAATACTCGAATAACGGTAAAGTTTGAGGTTTTGTCGAAACCAACAAAGTGAATATACGTAAACAGAATGGCAGATCAAAATTAATAAGAAACTTTCGCAATGCGTAACTAAATTCACTTTAACGAACACTTTTCTTAAAATAAACGACGTTTTTTGTTACAAAAAAACAAACAACGACTTGAAATGCAATAATACTTTTCACAATCGCACGGAAGAAATAGTTTCGTATGACACGTCAGTCAGGCGACAGGTCCGTCAGGAACGCCAACTATTCAAATTCATTCGAAGTGGCGATTCCCATGCAAAATTTTTAAAAATTTTTTATCTTCTAGCCGTCTTATTTTTTATAAATTTTCTTACATATAAACCTTGTCCTGACGATAAGGTACACGTAAAAAAAAATCGTCCAATTCGGTGCAGTCGTTCTGAAGTTATGAGCGTACATACATTTCGGCGATTCATTTTTATTAATATAAGATTCGCACAATCTTTAATTAAAAATGTTTTGATCTGATCAGGTCCAGAGAGTAAATCATTTTTTAATTTTTTAATGGCTGCAAATATTTCTTCCTCGGATATTAATGAAAGATCAGCGTGCAATTATTTTCAGATAAACCGATATTTTGATCTATTTTTTCATTAACTATGAAATTATCCGAAAAGTATTCAGCAAAACAATTCACTATTTGTTGGGCATTGTCTAATTTTCTATTTTTATACGTCATGTTAGATGGAAGTCTGGTAGTGTTTTTCTTTTTCCGAATAAAAGACCATAATTCCTTCGGATTGTTTTTGATCGACGATTGGACATTTTCTAAGTAAGTACTGAAGTCTAACATTTTCCGATGTTTTATCAGGGCTCGCAATTCATTGAATGTTTTCTTATGTTGACTATGTTTCTCTTTTTTGTGTTCTTTAAGTGCTTTTTCTTTTTTTCTTATAAGAACTTTCAAATCACTAGAAAACCAAACAGGATAGTATCTTTTTCGCGAACCAGTTCTAGGTATATTATCGCTCCAATAAGACCCTTATTTTATTATAAAATTGCAAACATGCATCGTTAGTATCATCAGTATTATATAAAAACTCCCAATCCGTTGCATATAAGGCTCTATACAATTCGTGAAAATTGCATAACTTAAAATTAAACTTCCTGTTTATACCACAAAGAGGAAAGTTCATTGTAGAAGGTGTTCTTAATAGAATATCAATAAGTAGTGGCGGATCATGTTTATCCGGCTTTACTGGAGAAGAATCATGAAGCATGACAGCTACATCTGTTATGTTAGATAATACAAGATCTAAAATCCTACCATTGTCATTTAATACTTTTTTAAGCTGAGTCAGATTTGTTAATGCCAAAAACTGATTTAATAAGATAGCTACAGAATCATTACTTTGATCATGGAAACTTGGAATATTGAAGTCTCCAACAATCAAAATTTTGTTTTCCGTTGATACATAGTTCTCAAGATATTCAAAAAATGATTCTAAGTCTTGGACGGGCATATGTGGGGATATATATAGAGCCAAAATATATAAACAATAAGCTAAAAAATTAATTTTGCATCCAACTACATATATTTACTAAGGGAATATTACTAATTAACTCTGACAAATCCAATTTACTTATTGAAAAAGAGTTTTTTATTGCAACAACAACTCCACCACCACGTGTTCGATTTACTCGACCAAAACGACGATCACAACGAAAGACTGTATATGCGGAGGAAAACAGCTCATTATTTGAAATATCATCTGATAGCCAAGATTCTGAAAGACAGCTAACATCATAAGGATTATCGATTAAGGAGACATTAGTTCTTAATCCACGTACGTTCTGGTATATAATTTGCAGAGCATTATGACTGTTTTTTGTTTGTTTAATATTAGTTTCAGCCACTGAATTAGAATTTACCATAATATTACGAAGCATGGAAGAATTTGAGAGGTCAGGTTTAATTTGAAAATCATATTGTAATTGCTATGAGGAAAGAATATCTTTTTTCAGTTTCTCTAGAGCCTTTAAATAAGTCCCTTACGGTGCAAGACTCTCACATAATTGACCGTATCATCCACTTCCTCATGGACTATCGCTTTAAAAAGGGTTTCCGAGGCAAACTAGAGCTAAAATCCCCCCTGCTAAAATTGTCGCGCTTGACCAAGAAACTTCATCTCGTCCGTTTTTGTTGATTTTTGATTAAAAGGGCTAAACTGACAACAAATCAGAAAACTGTCCGTGTTGACATCATTATTCCTTTTTACAAGTAATGTTAATTAAATAAATACTGGACTGCAAAGTTAACAAATTTCTGTATGAAGATTTTTTAACAAGAAATAAGTTAGGTACATGAAATTAAATTATGCCA
This sequence comes from Zophobas morio, assembly GCF_036711695.1. Taxonomy (NCBI): domain Eukaryota; kingdom Metazoa; phylum Arthropoda; class Insecta; order Coleoptera; family Tenebrionidae; genus Zophobas; species Zophobas morio. The sequence goes on from NW_026972109.1 coordinate 18,118,122, forward strand.
CACCTTATCAACAAATTCAAACAATCAACCACATCCCATACAAAAAAAAACACATATTTAATATTATCAAAATCACAATTCAAGCTGCAAAGTATTAAATCTGCAAGAAAATATTAGACCTGAAACAAACTATTGAAGCTGTAAGATAAAGTTTTTCGAGCGCACGAAGGTATGAAATTAATCGCAATTTCTCAAATTTTTCTCGATTAGTTTTAAAGGCCAGAAATGAACTATATTAGCAACCTCGAGCGAGTTTTACTTAAGTAAAAATATCTAGAATCTTTAGTTACAAATTGATAAACAAAAAAATAAAACCTGAATAAGTGAATTTCCTATAACACCAGTTTTGGGGACAGATACTTTTAAAAGTATCTAGATACAGATATAGATATATGGAAGATAAAAGTATCTAGATACAGATTGTTTTCGATTTTTTCGAAATGTATCTAGATACAAATACAAGAAAACAGATACTTTTTGAAGCTTTGGCGAATAAAATAACTGAAAACATGTTTATGTATTTTGTTATGTATTGTTTAATGAATTTTTTAAAATTAACAACATTTCGAACGTATTGCCACCTAAATTATTTCTTCTTGGTGTCAGAATTTGGTTTCCGCTACTAAACACCCGTTCCACAGGTGCAGAAGAAGGAATTGTGGTATTAAATTTAAAACATAAACATTTTACTGTAGCATAGTTATTCAAGATTGAAAAATCTTTTCTTTTTTCCTGCAAATACTTAGGCCATCGCTTCGCTGTTTGATGTGTCGCAAATTGTGCAATATTTATTACATACGCTTAAAAAGAATATTTTTTTGTTTTTATTCCCATACTACAGTGTCCAAATTGTGTTTGAGTATATCTAATAATTATCTCCAGCATTATTAAAATTAATATTTCAAAAGAATACGGGAAATGATTATTCTGTGCTGAAGGTCTGTTGTCGGCAACCTGTCATAAATTATTATTCTTTAATATAGGCTTACGATGTTTTTATGACTATGTCCGGTAATCGTCTATCCCGGTGCGGCAGGTATATACATTTTAGGAAGAATTACTGGTTCCGTTTGAGGAAAAATAAGTACAATTTCTTAGAAAGGTATTTAAACCCCTTATAGGATCAAAGGCTGCCTGGCCGGCCGGAATCACCAGAGTGCAACTTTAAATTTTCAGAGTTTTGTTGAAACTCATTTTATTTTAATCTCGTTTCACGATTTCTGAGAATATATCACGATAAATTATTCTAACGAGGGTTGTAAAAATATTAATTTTGTTGTCCAAGATTTACATTTAAACATAATCGGCACATTCTAGGGCAAAACAGACCTGCCAAGCCCGCCTCGCGTTAGGTCCAACAATGAAAAAGTGAAGAAATGACACATGTGGCAACAGGAAAAGATGCTACATTTGTCTGAAAAATAAAGGTATAAAACAGTAACAAATATGCGATTTATGCGAGAGAAATGTATGTATTGAACATTCGATTAGTCGATTACAGAACTAATTTGCGCTAATTGAAAAAATTAATCATTATGTAACACGCAATTATTATTTTCTAAAAATAATAACATACCTTAAACAAATATTTTTACTATTAAAATTACTCTTATTTAATTACACAAATACAACCACCGGGCGTACCGGACCCGGGTTGCTCAGGTACACAGATAAAATGCATTGCCCCGATAAGCGTAAAACGCAGCGAATAGTGAATTGTGGTTTATGGTTTTTAAAATACCATCTTACCATGGCTTAGATTTATTACCCCTCAGGATTATATTTAAAAAGATGTATAAGTACTGAAGGCTACAATGTAGGAAATGATGGTATTTAAAATATGAAAATTTCCGTGACAGAACACTATTAGTGGACCTCTTACCTATATTTTTGTTTATGTGACCAAAATCACCAACATGAAGTATTAAAAATTACTACTAGTATAACTCAACTAATAACTACTGAAAAAAAAAGTGAAATAAAAAAATGTATCTGTATCTGCGCCATTAATTTTGTATCTAGATACAGATATTTTGTGCTTAAATTCGATTTTAACTAGATACAGATACTAGATACCCAAAAATGCATCTAGATACTACCCAACACTGCCTAACACGTGGTTTACATTAATTTCATGGCTACAGCAGGAACAGTTAAAAACCTTAACACAAACTCTGAAATTACAAACAATAAAATAAAACACACACAACATTTCAGATTAGAAAAATTAATAATTAATTTGTGTTTAAACAATGACTATTTTACAAAGTGTAAACTAAATCCTGCCCTTATTTTCACTTCGTGTTTAAACTCGCACCGTTGCACCAAAAGGGACCAAAACGAGTCTGCTTTCCCCTGCATTACTACCAATACCAACCCTTCACCACAACCGCCTTAAAGATGGGCATTCCCTAATTCCTTAGGACAGGCTACCACCCTAACTGAAGTTGCATAGGTTGCCTATGTTTAACGATTTTCTTAATCTATTTTTCAAATTCGAACTATTCAAATGAGATTTCGCGTCGTTGTTTTTTTTTATATATCGAAACAAGAAGTGACGCGCCCTACAAAACTCCCTAGAATTAAATTAAAAAAAAAAGAAATTTTTCAAATCGGGACACCACAGTGAGGAATTTTAATCGATTAACCAAGATTGAAGGCACGTTCTAATTTGTTTCTGTTGCCTGATAATAAGCAGCTTAAATTAACAGTCTAACAGAAATGCCCTCATTTCACTTTCGAAATCTTGATTTTGAACACCGTCATTTTGACGAAGCAGCGTTAAAAATTTTCATTAATATTTGCAAAGCCTTTCCATGTAGTTAAAAGTCAACAATATTCTGCGCAAATCATTTTAAATCTGTTTTATCCTCGTTAAGTATAATTTTATTCTGGCAGAGACTTTTACATGTAGTACAATTGAATTTTAACTTATCAACTAAAAAGTAGGTACCATAAAAGACATTGTCAAAAACAAGCACTTATGAAATAGTGTAAATCTCTTTTGCTAACAGTTTAACACCATATCTTATCACATATAATATAAATATAAACCTTGCACAAACTTAATCATTAAAATAATTGCACAATATATGTAATGTGACTGAAGTACTAACGGAAAATAGAGAGTGACTGAAACTTTTTACAATCATGGCTTCGTGTCCACTACCACCGACCAAGAAAAATCCTTTAGATACGCAGGCTATTAACAATTTTTGTGAATATTTACAAATCCCGTCTGTGCACCCAAACATTAATTACGGTAGTTACCATCTCAAGTTTCAATTGCATTTTTTTATTTACTTTTTCAGATGATTGTGTCCAATTCTTGCAAAAACAGGCCAAAACTTTGGACCTCTCCATCAAGGTACACAACGTAGTACCTAAAAAACCCATAGTCGTACTAACGTGGATCGGAACTGAACCGAACCTACCATCCATTTTTCTAAATAGTCATATGGATGTAGTCCCAGTTTACGAAGATAAATGGACCCACAAACCTTTCAGTGCCCACATAGATGAACATAACAACATCTACGCTCGTGGTACGCAGGATATGAAGAGTGTGGGTATTCAGTATCTGGAAGCTATTCGAAGATTGAAGCAACGAGGAGTTGCCCTGAAACGAACAATTCATGTATCTTTTGTTCCCGGTGATTTAAGTACAATACATTGTCAAAAATATTTACATTTTTAATTGTAGATGAAGAAACTGGTGGTATAGATGGGATGAAGAAATATGTACACACCACAGAATTCAAGGAAATGAACGTGGGAGTAGCTTTGGATGAAAGTGCGGCCAGTTCAACTGACGCGTTTAAGGTTTATTATGCAGAACGCTGTCTGTGGCGTAAGTAAGATATTGTTGTGAAAATTAGAAGTCATGAATTTTTTAGAATTTCATATTCACTGCCCTGGCAACCCAGGGCATGGTTCTTTACTTTTGGAAAACACGGCGGGGGAAAAGGTGGCTTACATTTTAAAGAAAGTCTATGAATTTAGGAATGAACAAGTGCAAATCCTGAAAGATAACCCTGACTGGATCACCGCTGACGTCACGACCATCAATTTAACCAAAATAACGGTAAGGGTTAGAATTAATAGACATCCAAAAAAGGGTTTTATGTCGTACTAAAAGTGTTTTTGAAGGGAGGCGTCCAAACGAACGTAATCCCTCCAGAATTCGTCCTCTCTTTCGACTGTCGCATCCCTCCAAAAGGGATTGATTTTGAAAAATGGGAAAAAACGATTAACCAGTGGTGTAAAGAGGCCGGTAAGGGAGTGTGGGTGGAATTTGACCATAAAGAGTCACCTATTCCTCCCACTAAGCTGGACAACTCCAACATCTACTGGGTTGCTTTCAAAAAAGCGACTGATAAAATGTACGAAGCAATAATAACTTAAGGAAAACCAAATAAGAGCCAATTTTTCAGGGGACTGACACTAAAAATTGAAATATGTGGGGGAGCAACCGACGCTTGCTATGTTCGAGATGTTGGAATACCGGCCATAGGTTTCTCGCCCATGAATAATACCCCGATTTTGTTGCATAGCCACGATGAATACTTGAATGTCGACACGTTTCTAAAAGGGATTGAGATTTACTGCGAAATCTTAACCTCAATGGGGAACAAAATCAAGTAATCTTGTTTAAATACGGATTCTACTTTTTGTTTTTGGTAATTGATAATAAGAATAAAATATCGTAAGTAACAAGAATGTGCTCATTCCACTTTCCACATTTTGAACCTATCTAGTTCACGATTCTCCAATAACAAACAGAACTTCCCTCACCTTTGAAGTAAAGCCTAATAAATATCGCTTCTTTAGAAAACTAAAAATTTGATTTTGGGAATTTTGGTTTTACTGTTTTAGGGCAAAGACTAATGCCGTAAATAATAATTTCGAAAAATGGAAAAATAGAAAGTTGGAAAATCGAAAAATTCGAATAAATCCTACCGGAAAGTTAAAAAATCGAAAAATAGAGAAGGGGAGAGGTCAAAAAATTTAAAAGTAAAAAAATGAAAAATTAAAAAACTCGAGAATGGGATTGAAAATTTGAGAGGTCTAAATGTAAAAAAAATTGAAAACCTAAAAACTAAATAATGTAGAAATTGAAAAATACAAAATTCGAAAACTTGAAAAATCCAAGAATTGAAAAACTGAAAAATCGGAAAATCGAAAAGGGAACAAATTGAAAATTCGAATGTAGAAAAATTGAAAATCCGAATGTCGAAAAATTGAAAATTCGATGAATCAAATTTTCGAAAAAATGAAAACCAGAAAAAATATACAAAACACGACATATTGAAAGTTGAAAAATGTAGAAATAGAAAAACCAAAAAGTCTAAAAATCGAAAAACCGGGAAAACGAAAAATTGAAACATCCACAAATCGAAACATCAGAGAATCGAGAAAAAGAAAAATCGAAAAGTCGAGAAGTCGAGAAATCAACAAACTGAAAAATCTAAAATTAAAAATATTGAAAAACTGAAAAATCCAGAAATGGAAAAATTCCCAAAATTGTGTTGAAGTTGAGAAATCGAAAACTTGAAAAACCGAGAAATCGAAAAATTGAAATAATAAAAAATTAAAAAACCGTAAAATCGAAAAATCTAAAATTTAAATCGAAAAATTGAAAAACGAAAAATCGAAGAACCGAGGAATTGAAAAATTAGAAAACCGGAAATGCGAAAATCGAAAAATCAAAAATTCGCGATTTCCAAAACCGAAGAATCTAAGAGGCGAAATATATAAAAAACGAAATGTCGAAAGTCGAAAAATCGAAAATTCTAAAAACCAAAAATCTAAAAGTCGAAAAATTGAAAAAATGAGAAATTGAAATTAAAACACTTAATTTGAATATCGAAAAATGGAATGTTCGAAAAATGTAAAAATCGAAAACCAAAAAGCCGAAAAATCGGAAAATCGAGAAAACGAGAAATTAAAATATCAAGAAATCGAAATATCAAAAGATCGAGAAACAGGAAAAACGAAAAGTCGAGAAGTTAAAAAATCGCAAAACCGGAAAATCTAAAATTGAAAAATCCAGAAATGAAAAAATTCACAAAATTGAATTGTTGAAAATTGAGCAATCGAATATGTACTTGAAAAATCGAAAAATTGAAAAATCAAAAAAAATGAGAAATTGCAAGATCTAAAATTTAAATCAAAACATTGAGAACCGAGAAATTGAAAAATCCAACAACTGAAAAATAACACAATTGATAAATCGAAAAACCGAGAAATCGAAACATCGAAAAATTGGAAAATTTAAAAGAACTAATAATTTAAAATTTGAAAAATGAAAAACTGAAAAATCGAAAACCAAAAAATCAAGACATTGAAAAATTAAAATTTAAGAAAAAAATTGAAATATCAAAAATTGAAAAATAAAGAACCGTAAAATCGAAAAATTGAAAATCTGAAAATCGAAAAATCGATAAATAGGCGTATCAAAATATCGAAAATTTCGATTTTTCAATATTTCGATCTAGAAGTCGAAAAGTCTAAAAATCAAGAAATCGAAAAATCGAGAAATCGGAAGTTGAAAAATCAAAAAATCGAATATTTAGAAACATCAAAAATTGAAACATTGAAAAACTGAAGAAGCGAAACATTGAAAAAATTCCAAAAATGAAATATGAAAAAATTAAGTTATGGCAAAATGTTGCAGAATAGAATTTTGCAAAATTGAGAAAAATTGAAGTTTTTTATTTTCTTCCAAAAATCTCGGCGTCTAGGATAAAAACTCAACATGGATTCATCAACCACAAGTTAGCTCACGAATACCTTATTTTATAAAATTTAATTAAGATCTAATGTAAATTTTGGAGATGACGTCATCCTATGACGGTAAGGATGATTAGCCAAATTTTGGATAGCGTTCTACCATCTACACGATAATACTAATACACGTACATAATTTGAAAACGATGGGGGTTCAGTAGTTTCCGAAATTATCTGTCTAATAAAACCCGGACATTCGGCAGTCAGACAGACGAAAACAGGAGACCTATAATTTCGCACTGCAGGTGTCATGAAACCTCAAGAAAACTTCTTTAGCTTACGTTCGACTTGTAAAAAAACAAAACGTGGTGACCAAAAGTGACAAAATTGAGTAAATACTAGTATTTTCCAAATATGTATCAATAAATAACTAAATTACTCCACAGTTCTATGACAGTCCACTCATCATTACGTTGACATTCCTCACACAGATAAGCAATAAATGTATGTTTGCGGTCAACCTTCAGTACTACACGTATAAATTTCCTATTCACTAAAAAATAAGTGCAAAACAAGACAAACACATCGCGAAAACAAGCACTGTTCTTATCAAATATTCCAAATATTTTTCGTAAACAAACTAATACCACAGTTTATCACACACAATATAAATATAAATCATACACAAAGCCTATTCATTAAAACAATCTACATAAACACCAAGTAAATCTGTATATTTAGCAATAATTCTTTTGTATTTGAAATTCGGTGTTAATATGTCTTCGTGCCAACTTCCATCGACTAGAAAAAATCCTCTAGACACACAGGCTATCAACAATTTTTGTGAATACTTACGGATCCCATCTGTGCACCCAAATATTAATTACGGTGAGTAGCTACACATTCAAGTGTGACTCTTGATTTTATTTCTTTTTAGATGAATGTGTCCAATTCTTGCAAAAACAGGCCAAAAGTCTGGACCTCCCCATCAAGGTACACAACGTAGTACCTAAAAAACCCATTGTCGTGTTAACATGGGTGGGAACTGAACCAAATCTACCATCCATTCTACTCAATAGTCATATGGATGTGGTCCCAGTTTTTGAAGACCAATGGACCCACAAACCTTTCAGTGCCGATATAGATGAACACAATAACATCTATGCTCGTGGTACACAGGACATGAAGAGTGTAGGGATTCAATATTTGGAAGCTATTCGAAGATTGAAGCAACAAGGAGTTGCCCTGAAAAGGACGATTCACGTAACTTTTGTTCCCGGTGATTTGTGTATAACACAGTGTCGTAAATAACTATATATTTAATTGTAGACGAAGAAATTGGTGGTTTAGACGGGATGAAAAAATTTGTACAGACTAAGGAATTCAAGGAATTAAATGTAGGTGTAGCTTTGGACGAAAGCGTAGCCAGTCCAGATGAAACATTTAAAGTTTATTATGGCGAACGCTGCCTGTGGCGTAAGTACGACATTATTATTATCGATATAAGAAAAGTCACGATTTTTTTAGAATTTCATATCCACTGCCCTGGAAATCCAGGACATGGATCTTTACTTCTGGAAAATACGGCAGGAGAAAAATTATCTTACATTGTGGACAAAGTCTATGAATTTAGGAATCAACAATTGCAGATGCTCAAAGATAACCCTGACTGGATTAGGGCTGACGTCACCAGTATTAATTTAACGAAAATAACGGTAAGAGTGGGTCGATTTTTTTTACAGAATACTGAAAAGTCGTTCTTGCAGGGGGGCGTTCAAACCAATGTAATCCCTCCAGAATTCGTTGTTTCTTTCGACTGCCGCATCCCTCCAGAACGAGTCGATTTTAAAAAGTGGGAAGAAACCATAAACCAGTGGTGCAAAAATGCCGGTAAAGGGGTTTGGGTAGAATTTGACCATAAACAGTCACCAGTGACTCCCACCAAGTTGGACAACTCCAACATATACTGGGTTGCATTTAAAGAAGCCACCAATAAACTGTAAGACGTAGCTCTTAAAAGACCAAACAATAACAATTTTTCCAGAGGGCTGAAAGTGAAAACCGAAATATGTGGCGGAGCTACCGACGGTCGCTACATCCGAGGTGTTGGAATATCAGCCATCGGTTTCTCACCCATGAATAACACCCCAGTATTGTTACATAACCACAATGAATACCTGAATGTCGACACATTTCTAAAAGGGATTGAGATCTACATCCAAATTTTAACTTCAGTGGGAAACAAAACCAATTAACCTTGTTAAACACGCGCTTATTTCTGTTATCTGATAATAAAAAAAACCTTCCTGTTATCTAACTTTTTTCATACCTACAACTTTAACCTCGGTAAAGTAGCCAAAATGTCTTCAGTTCACAAAAATTACTACTTTGACCAAATAGCGGTGAACAATTTTCGGGAATATTTGCGAATTCCTTCCGAACAACCAAACGTTAACTACGGTGAGTACCAACAATAAACCAAAATTATTACCTAGACTGGATTCACAGAAGCCTTGGTGAGATTTCTTCAGTTTCAAGCCTTAATTTTGGATCTACCCCTACAAATACATTTATCGATGTCCAAAAAACCCGTAGTTGTGTTAACATGGGTGGGAACAGAACCGACTCTCCCAGCAATACTACTTAACAACCACATGGACAAGGTACCACTTTTTGAAACCAATTGGAGTGACAACCCTTTTGGTGGAGAGATTGATGATCAAAAAACTTACGCTAGGACCAGTCCACATAAGAAAACTGCCTCCATTCAATGTCTTGAAGCTGTGAGACGTTTGAAGAATAGCGGAGTGACTTTAAAACGAACGATAAACCTATGTTTTGCGCCAGGTAAAACTCGATTTTTTTCTTACGTGTTGAATAAAGATTTTTGTAGATGGTTTTGAAGGAATGTTAAGATTCTTAAGGACAGAAGAATTTGATAAACTGAACATTGGATTTGCATTAGATTCAGGACTCCCGAACGAGTTTACGGTATTTAACGGGGAAAGATGTGTCTGGAGTAAGATTTATTAACAGCTCAAAATAACCAAAGTGATGTTTGTTTTTAGAAATACGAGTACACTGTCAAGGTATCGCTGCTGGCGATAAAATGACTCGTGTTTTAGACAAATTTTACGCTTTTAAAATGCGAATTATTGAAAGATCATCCTAATTAGACGTTTGGAGATCTCATCTCCATTGATCTAACAAAAATCGAAGTAGGAAACGGTTTGTCTAAATATTGTTTTTGTATATTTATATTGCTTGTTGTAGAGTGGTGACCAACACTGTGTGCTAAATTTTGATTGTCTGATTCCTCCCGAAAATGTGGATGTTGCACTAGCCAAAGAAGTAATAACTAAATGGTTCAAAGACGTTGGTTATGATCTATTGATTGAATATCCAGTGCAAGAGCCACAAATCAGACACACAAAAGTCGACGGTTCGAATAAATATTGGGTTGCTTTTAAAGAAGCGATCGATAAACTGTACGCATTTATAGCTACCTTCAAGCTCACATAAAACTGTGGTTTATTTTAGTGGGTTAAAAATGGAGACCCAAATTTTCCCGTGTTATACAGATTGTCCCCATTTTAGACTCTTCGGTATCCCAGCGTTAAGTTTTACACCCATTAACAACACCCCTGTGTCATTAGATGAAGATGGTCACCACTTAACGCTTGACGCTTTTTTAGAAGGTATAGAAATATATTACAATATTATACTATCGTTAGGGAACGTTGTGTAGAAACGAAAAAGCGAAGGATAAATATTAAGAGCAGTTAGAATAAAAAATGTGTACTTAGTTATAATGGTAATAAACATATATGGATGTGATAAAAAAAATTAATTCTTGCCAAGTATAGTATCGTTCTTACATTTGTAAATCTCAACAAAATATCAAGTGCATGATAGAGTTTCTTGAACATTAAACGTGGAGCTTTTAAAATCAACTAAGCGATGAAGATGGCAATAAATACACGGATCCTAAAGATCTAGTGGATGCATTTGCTGAGACATATGGTAACGTTTTTGGACGCTTCAAATAGTCAATTTGATTCTAACTCAATGTCTTCATTTATGGTTACTTCCATTACTCCGAATGAAATAGAATTTTGTTCTTGCTGAACCCCTTTCATTACTTAAGAATTTTACAAAGAGGTGAAAAACAGGCAAAACTATTCCTGTTTTTAACAAAGCTAGTCCACAATTTTTAAGCAACTATAGGCTAATCTTTATATCAAATTTTGCTAAGGGATTAGAACAAATCCTTTATCGAGTCTTTTGTCGGTTTGAACCAGCAAGGTTTCATGAATGGAAGGTCCACTATAACAAATCTGGCGGTTTTTATTCAAAAAATCAATGAGGTATTGGATCGACAAGGACAGGTTGCTGTTATTTATCTGGATTTTTCCCGTGTGTATGATAGCATATCTCATACCATTTTGCCACATAACTTGACAATTTTGGGTGTTCTTTTCCCCTCCTTGAACTTCTTAGATCTTATCTGTCGAATCGAATTAATTATCTTTTTAAAATGGTTTCTCCTCTCATAAATTTATCTCAACGACCGGTGTTCCTCAAGTCTCAAATCTTGGCCCGCTGCTTTTCAGCATTTTCCTTAACGATTTATTGTTATCTCTGGTCTTGCTTTTGCTGATGCCATAAAAATACGTCGTATAATTTTCTCATTTAATGACTGGACTGACAACTTCATGTAATTCTGCGCCGAAAAAAAGTTTATTTTGAACACTAATAAATATTTTTATGTATCATATACACTTAAATCCAATTCTATTGAGACTTTTTATAAGATTAATGACCTGAACTTGAGAAAAAGTCAGTTGTAGAGATCTTGATGTAACGTGTAACTTTTACTCACTTTTAAATATTCACACTGAGGACGTAAGTAATTTAGCAAATAAATCATCGGGTTTTATAATGCGTGTTTATAACGAATTTAATAATCCTGGTCTTCTGAAATCTCTTTACTTTGCATCTACATGAATCAACATATATGATGCTCGACTGAAATGAACTTATTGTTACAACGCCATAGAGTGCAGTCCCTTGAGTCCAGAAGATATTTTCAGTGTGCTAAATTTTTTATTAAACTGCTGCATAATAAAATTGATTGTTCCATATTACCCTCTAAATAAAATACAGTTTCATATTCCACGTTTTTCAGCCACACCAATATTTTAACTCGAGCGCCTATAATAAATATTATGTCAAAATGTGCTAGTAAATTGATAGATGAGATTATTTTATTTTAAGCCATAGTGTTAGCTTAACCCCCTCCCCGTTGTACCGTAATTATTAAAACATGGTGACGTCATTGGCCTAGCCTTTCCCACTGGCTACTAACCACACCCACATTTTCCGTAATTAGCTAAATATTCAGGATTGATCACGTGATAGGTTCGCCAGACGAAGACGCACGTGACGTCATATTGGCGGAAATTTTAAAATTATAAATATTTTATAATTTTGAAGAATAATTGTAATTAAAAATTAGAAATAACAATGTAGACATTTTTTTACGCACTAAAGCTTGACAGAATTGCGTCGGCGCCATTCTCTAGTGTTTATTAACCGTTCAGTGACTTTTGAAAAATATACCGTGCCCAAATTGTTCTTGACCGCGACCGACCATTTGGACATTAACAAACTTGTTTATTTAGGTGTAGGCCCATTTCCTTGGAAATGGAAGATCTAAACTGCATGTGGGGGAAACGTTCCTAAGATTTTGATACATATATTGAAAAATATAAACTACAAGCTTAATCTATCAATCTATATCCAGCGTGTCATTGAAAGGTACGTACAAAATAAAATCGGCAATTGGTCTCGAAGTATGGATGCTAAAAGTAAAAAAAAGTTCAGATAAAAGTATTCCCCTTTTGGAAATAAAAATTATTAAAATTTATGTCCAAATTCGTTGTACGCCTCTGATAAAAAGGTCATCTTTCGTTTCTGTAGCATAAAAAGGTCTTTTATTTTTCAATATTGTTACAGTTGCTAGGATTTACTAAAATAAATTAATTTTACCTATTTACTAGAGATGTACCGACTGTAGGTCTGGCCGACTAACCGACTAGCCGATTGTTCGGCCAGTAAAAACCGACTAGTCGGCCGACTGTTCGGCTTTGCTAAAACCGGTTTATAAATGCGACAGACAGTGTGTTTTTTTTCTGTTTCTATGACTACCGTAAAAATTTGTTTTATTTTAATAAAAGGAATAACTAAAGTTCCTTTGTTTTCCAAAAAATGTGTTAAATTTGTTTGGATAATTCTAACATTTAATTTTTTTGTAGTAACTCAGTACAAAAATAAAGAATAACACAATTTAGGGCCAGTTTATACAATATTTTAACTGAGATTAATTTGATCGCGCATTTAACAAGGCCATTAGCGACGTCTGATTGGCGTAGAGTCGATCACATGGTACTTTGACGCGGTGTTAAAAATTAAATCGCAATTAAATATTCAATTGAGGTTCTGTAAACCGGGTTTTTTTATTTTATATACTATTTCAATTTTAATAAAAAAAAGCCGACCGATCGGCTGTTTAGCCGACCAGTCGCCGACTGCCAGCCGACGATGAAAAACGGCCGAATAGTCGGCTTATCCGACCGGTCGGCCACTAGTCGGTACATCCCTATTATTTATCCTTGAGTAGCGTCTAAAAAGGTTGGATAAGCGTTAATTTTCTCCTTATAATTTTGATAACGCAAACTAAGTTTTTTAGACTTCTTAGACTTCGCTAAGGCTGTCAATTTTGTTGTACGTACCTTTCAATAACACCCTGTATATGTATAAAAGGCAATGTCCCAACTGACCTATCAACGCCCAGCCCAAATCGCTAATGCTAGAAAATTGAAATTTGGAGAAATGCTCATTTTATACTGGAGGCATCGTTTAAGAAAGGATTTTTCGAAATTCATCCCCTAAGGGGGTGAAAATGGGTGATAAAATCTGTATAGGTACAATATGTCTACTGTAAATTTACATTGTTACGTGAAACCTGGTATTAATTCTCTTCAATACAAATAATGAAACACATAGTTAAGCATTTTCCGATATTCAACCCCTAAGGGGTGTGTATTGGCAAACATATTTTAATGGTAATGTTTATTTAAAAGTTGGTATTAATGCTCTTCAACCCTAATAACGGAACACGTATTTAAGCATTTTCGGAGATTCGATCCTAAGGGGGTGAAAAGTGGTATCCAAGTTTGGGCGGCTAAGTTTGTATACTTAGAAACAATATTTCTACTATAAATTGAAATTTTTACGTGAAACTTGGTATTCATGTTCTTCGACACAAATAGTGAAAGTATTTAAGCATTCTCTAAAATTCAACCCCTAAGGGAGTGAAATGTGGAGACTAAGTTTGTATGGGAAAATATTTCTGTTGTAAATTTAAATTTTTACGTGAAACTTAATATTAAATACTCTTCAATACAAATAATCCATCACGTATTTAAACATTTTCCGAGATTCAACCCCGAAGGGGATGAAAAGTGGTGGCAAAGTTTGTATGGGAAAAGTATTTTTACTGTAAATTTAAATTTTTACGGGGAACTTGGTATTAATAGTCTTCAACACAAATAATGAAACACGTATTTCAGATTGTTTCGAGACTCCATCCCTAAAAATATGAAAGGTAGTGACAAAGTTTTTATGAGCAAAAATATTTTTATGTCGATTTTTACTGGGAATTGTATTAACGCCCTTCAACACATTTTTTACTTAAAGGTTGGTAATAATGCTCTGAAACACAACGAATCGTCAACGCGACCGAAGCCGCGGGCGAAAAGCTAGTAAAAGAATAAATCAAAAGCAAAAATGTATAACCAGAGCATTTCAAAGAAGATAAACGCTGAGAAAATAGTATCATAAATGCTTTAAAGTACGGTGGAAGCATTAAATTCACATGAAATGGGCTTTATCGCAAAACAATCAGAGAACAAGATCATACTGAACGGTAATAAATTCAAAGTAAAATTATCAACTGCAAAGAAATCAGATTAAAGTGGTTCCGCATTGGAAACTTCCCAAAAACTCATCTAAAATATCCATGTCGCGACGCACGGGTCGAAGAAAACTTTGGATTAATTTTCATAAAAGGTGATCGGTAACATCTGTTAACGCTTGATAGGTACGGTCGAAATCGAGAACACATTATGGTAGCGAGAGCGAGACAAGTTAAGTCAGACTGGTAGTAGCAGCATGGAAAATTTTCTTTTTCTCGGTCTCAGCAAATTTTTAAGTCCGGATTTCTTCAAAATTCAGCCAAAAATGGTAGAAAAATCGATCAGCAAACGGACAGCGTGGCCCACGGCAACTCGAAACTTGAATGAAATTCGCTTTCTGTGTTACTGCTTTTATAAGGATTTTGCGACGTTAGTGAGCAATAAAAAGACTTAAGTTATGGGTTACTCGGAACGCGACTTTCAGGTCTTATTTTGCTGTTTTATAAGGTGTAATTTCGTTTGAATAAGATTTGGTTTCTTACAGATTTACGCGAGTTCGGTATCTTAAATTTGTCGGTTTTTTCAACTTGCATCATGATTCCCATGTAGTCATCGCTACGTTGCGTCAGCCTGCTGCATCTCTGTTAGTAAAGCGGCGTTCTTTGATCTGTTTATTATGCGTCTAGGTTTCGCCTGCTAGTGTTTTAATTTGAATACGAATTCTAATGAAAGTGATTGCGATTGGCGGTTTTTATGGGTGAACAGTTCTGCGCGTGTTGTTTGCAATGTCTGACAAGCGCAATGATGTTTGAAATTTACGAATATGCGGATTTTGTTCTTACGTTCGGGGATTGGTGGTTGAGTCTGATTATTATCTGCTTGATAGTATTATGTGCAGATTAGGACGTGTTAAATAATAATTAAGATTTGCAAATTTGCGAATTTTTTTTATGGTCTGAGGATTTGTTTTTCGTCTTTTTGTTGCAAATTTCTCGTGAACTAATTTAGTGATGGCCCGTCACAAATTAGACTTGAAATAAACTAGTAAAGCTGTGAGCAAATATTAAACTCTTCCCGTTTTTCGAGCCCACGAAGGTATGAAATTAATTGCAACTTCTCAAGATCCCTTTTCTTAAAAGGAACCAACATTTAGATTAGTTTAAATACGATAAATGAACTATTAGCAATCTCGAGCGAGTTTTACTTCAGTAAAAACATCCAGAAACTTTAATTATAAGTTGATAAACAAAAGAATGAAACCTGAATAAGTGAATTTCCTAAAACATGGTTTAGATGAACAATTTCATGGCTATAGGAGGAACCACTAGACATTTTAACTCTGAATTTCCAAAAAATAAAATAAAAAATTAGATCACTTATTGACTTCGACGAAAATCACGTTTCAGATTAGAAAAATTAATAATTAATTTTCGTTTAAACAATTACTATTTTATGAAACTGTAAACTAAACCCTACTCTTATTTTCACTCGCGCCGTTTCACCAGAAGGGACCAAAACGAGTCTCCTTTCCCATGCATTACTACCATTACCAACCCCTTACCACTACCGACTTAAAGATTGGTATTCCCTAGTTCCCTAGAACGGGCTACCACCCTAACTGAAGTTGCACATGGTTGCCTATGTTTAACGATTCTCTTAATTTATTTTTCGAACTAAAATTATTCAAATGCGGTTTCGCGTCGTTGTTTTTTTCTCGGACATCACAACATCGAAATAAGAAGTGATGCGCTAAAAATATGTAGAACTCTACCTACACTGCTCTACAAAACTCTCTAGAATTAGATTTAAAAAAAATGTTTTTCAACTCGGGATACCACAGTGGAAAATTTTAATCGATTAACTAAACGTGAAGGCACGTTCTAATTTGTTTCTGCTGCCTGATAATAAGGAACATTGTCAAAAACACACTTAAGAAGAAGTGTAAATTTTTTCGTCAACAATTTAATACCATGTCTTATCACATAATAAAATCCTTTAGACACACAGGCTATTAACAATTTTTGTGAATATTTACGAATCCCGCCTGTGCACCCAAACATTAATTACGGTAGTTACCACCTCAAGTTTGAATTGCATTTTTTATTTACTTTTTCAGTTGAATGTGTCCAATTCTTGCAAAAACAGGCCAAAACTTTGGACCTGGAATTTTTTAAAAAACGAAAATCCGAGAAACTGGAAAATCGAAAATTTTAAGCGAAATGTAGAAAAAGCAATGTATAGAAAGTCGAAAAATTTAAAATTCAAAAATCCAAAAATCGCAAAGTCGAAAAATGGAAAAATTAAGAAATTAAAATTAAAAAAATTAAACAACGAAAAATCGAAAATTCTAAAAACGTAAAAATCGAAAAATCGAAAAACCGAGAAAACAAAAATTCGAGATTTCGAAAAACCGAAAAATCCAAGAAGCGAAATGTAGAAAACACGAAATATCGAAAGTCGAAAAATCGAAAATTCGTCGTGTTAACATGGGTGGGAACTGAACCGAATCTACCATCCATTTTACTCCATAGTCATATGGATGTGGTCCCAGTTTTTGAACACAAATGGACCCACAAAACTTTCAATGCCGATGTAGATAAACACAATAAAGTTCTATGCCCGTGATATGCAGAATATGCAGAGTATAGGTGTTCAATATTTGGAAGCTATTCGAAGATTGAAACAACAGGGAGTTGCCCTGAAAAGGACGATTCAGATATCTTTTGTTTCCGGTGATATGTGTACAACACAGTGTCGTAAATAACTATATTTTTAATTGTAGACGAAGAAATTGGTGACAACTCCAACATCTACTGGGTTGCCTTTAAAGAAACCACCGATAAACTGTAAGATGCAGCATTTAAAAAACCAAACAATAACAATTTTTCCAGATGGCGGAAACTAAAAACCGAAATATGTGGCGGAGCTACCGACGGTCGCTACATCTGAGGTGTTGGAATATCAGCCATCGGTTTCTCACCCAATATTGTTATATAACCACAATGAATACTCGAATGTCGAGCTATTTCTAAAAGGGATTGAGATCTACATCCAAATTTTAATTTCAGTGGGAAACAAAACCAACTAACCTTGTTAAAAACGCGCTTATATCTGTTATCTGATAATAAAAAAAGCATCATGAAACCTTCGTGTTGTCTAACTTTTTACACACCTACAACCTTAACCTCGTTAAGGCAGCCAAAATGTCTTCAATTCAGCACAAAAATTACTCCTTTGACGAAATAGCGGTTGACAATTTTTGGGAATATTTGCGAATTCCTTCCGAACAACCAAATGTTAACTACGGTGAGTACCAACAATAATTCAAAATTATTACCTACATTGGATTCACAGAAGCCTTTGTGAGATTTCTTCAATTTCAAGCCGTATGTTTGGATCTACCCATACAAATACATTTATCGATGTCCAACAAACCCGTAGTTGTGTTAACATGGGTGGGAACAGAACCGACTCTCGCAGCAATACTCCTTTACAACCACATGGACGTGGTACCACTTCGTGAAACCAATTGGAGTAACAACCCTTTTGGTGGCGACACTGATGATCAAAAAACTTACGCTAGAACCAGTGCACACAAGAAAACTGCATCCATTCTATGTCTTGAAGCTGTGAGACGTTTGAAGAATAGCGGAGTGACTTTAAAACGAACGATTCACTTATGTTTTGCGCCAGGTAAAACACGATTTTTTTCTTACGGGTTGAATAGAGATTTTTGTAGATGAAGAGCTGAAAGGCTTGGAAGGAATGGCAGGATTCATAACGACAAATGAAATTTCCAAATTAAACATTGGATTTGTACTAGATTCAGGACTCCCGAGTCCTACGAACGAGTTTACGGTGTTTAACGGGGAAAGATGTATCTGGAGTAAGATTTATTAACAGATCAAAAACCAAAGTGATGTTTGTTTTTAGAAATTCGAGTACATTGTCCAGGTAACGCTCAACACGGTCTTTTGTTGGATTGCACTGCTGGCGATAAGATGACTCGTGTTTTAAACAAATTTTTCGCTTTTAGAATGCAGCAAAAGCAAATATTAAAAGAGGAGCCTAATCTGACGATTGGAGATATCATCACCATTAATCTAACAAATATCGAAGTAGGAAACGACTTGCATAAATATTGTTTTTCTATATAATGGATGTTGTAGAGTGGTATCCAAAACTTTTTGGTACCAACAGGATTTGTGCTAACTTTTGATTGTCTGATTCCTCCCGAAAACGTGGATGTTGTACTGTTCCAAGAAGCAATAACTAAATGGTGCAAAGACGTTGGTTATGATACATGGATTGAATATGCAGTGCAAGAGCCACAAATCAAACCCACAAAAGTTGACGGTTCGAATAAATATTGGGTTGCTTTTAAAGAAGCGATCGATAAACTGTACGTATTTGTAGCTACCTATAAGCTCACATAAAACTGTGGTTTATTTTAGTGGGTTAAAAATGAAGACCCAAATCTTCCCGGGTTATACAGATTGTCGCAATTTTAGACTCTTCGGAATCCCAGCGTTAAGTTTTACACCCATTAACAACACACCTGTGTCATTACATGAGGATGGTCACCACTTAACGCTTGACGCTTTTTTAAAAGGTATAGAAATATATTACAATATTATACTATCGTTAGGGAACGTTGTGTAGAAATGAAAAAGCGAAGGATACATGTTAAGAGCAGTTAGAATAAAAAATATGTAGTTACAATTATAATAAACATATTTGGATGCGATAAAAATTTTTCTTGGCAAGTATAGTATCGTTCTTACATTCTTACATTTCTAAAACTTAGCAAAATATCCTGTCGAATCCTGTTGCATGCTACAATTTTTTGAACATTAAACGTGGAACATCTAGAATCAACGCGCGTGGACAGGTTGCTGTTATTTATCGGGATTTTTCCCGTATGTTTGACAGAATTTCTCATACTATTTTGCTACATAAACTTGATAATTTTGGGTGTTCTTTTCCCCTCCTTGAAGTTCTTAGATCTTATTTGTCGATAAGAGTTAATTATGTTTTTACAATCAGGCTCAAATTTTGACTGGACTCGATACGACTGAATTGACTGAATGATAATCGTTCCCGGAGGTGACCCCTATTTAACCACACTTCTCTTCTAGATGTTCCTCAGTCGAGGTCTTTCTGGATTGCCCATCGCGACTTCCGCTTCCAGGCTTTTCTTTGACGAATGCCGCTCGGCCGCCGTCACCGGCGATGAATCCTCATCGTCGTACATACTAAAACCCATAGGCGTAGTACCGGGGGTTTCTTTCGTAACAATAATAATACGTGTGTGATAATTAAACCTAGAAAACTGCAAGATAAGAATTCGAGGACTGTACTTAATCATTTAATAAACTGCGACTGGGTATTTACACGTTAGCCAAGTACTCTCAAAACTGCTAAAAACAATTAAAACTAAAAATTCAGTGGAAATCAAAGAAATCTTCCCCTGAGATAAAGAAAAACTAAAACTAACTGGATTGAAAAATGCGCTTAAACGTACGCTAATTGCGAAAATAAAACATTCAAAAACAGAGATAAGTAATTTTACTTTAATTAATTCGCTAAATACCTACGCCAGGCGCGAACACTTGTTCACGAGAAAATCAGCATTTACTGAATGGTTAAGTGAAAGCAAAAATGGATAGCCAGATCGTTTCAGTGAAGATAAACTTTGAGAAAACAGTATCATAAATGATCTAAAATACTACTCAGGGCCTTCCCATCAAAACCTACCATGTCGAACCCCTCATGATAATTGATAATCGTATTGGCAGAATTTGCCCATACCATTCTAGTCAACAGTCACGTAGATGTGGTTCCCGTTTTCTAAAATAATTAGATTCACACACCTTTCAGTGCCGACATAGACGAACAAAATAACATTTATGCCCCAGCTTTGGGGACACAAAACATGAAATCTGTGGGACCAGTGTTTGGAAGTTCTCAGAAGACGAAAATAACAAGGATAAAAAAAGCGATCTCCACATGCCCTTCTAGCAAAAATTTTAAACTTAATATTAAAAGAGAGTTTTTAAATTAGAGACAGAACATGGGTAGACTGAAGGAGTAGCTACTCCAAGCGACGAGTTTACTTGTTCTATGGAGAAAGATGGACTTGGCGTAAAATAATGAGGTTTGAAACTGAAAATCGAAATATGCGAAAGCACGACGGATGGTCACATGCTGTTCATAACCACAATGTATACTTAAATATCAAGACGTTTCCAAAGGGAATTGAGATCAACAGCCAAATTCTAACCTAATTAACAATTAAGCATGTTTAAAAACGTGTTTATTTCTGTAATCAGATAATGAGAAAAAATTATCAAAAAACTCTCTTGACGTCTACCTTTTTTCATACCTACAACCAAAACCGCATTAAAGTAGCCAAAATGTCTGTCCATATAAATACCGAAAACGATGATATAGCGGTAAATAATTTTAGGACCTATTTGCAGATTCGTACCACACAACCAGATGTTGATTACGGTGAGTATCAGTAAACCAAAGTCCTATACCTTCATTTGATTCACAGCATCTTGCGTGGCATTTCTTAGGCTTCAAGCCCGGCAGCTGCAGCTATCCATGCAAGTAATCGATACAGTGCCAGACAAACCTATCGTTTTGATGACATGGACGGGACTTGAACCGGATCTTCCAGCAATTCTCCTTAACAGTCACATGGACATGACAAAAATTATTAAAGAATGGAGGCACGATCCTTTTAGTGCCTATTTAGATACTAATGATCAGAAAATTTACGCTAGGGGCGCTCAAGATTCGAAATGTGTCGGCATTCAGTATCTTGAAGCTGTGAGGCGGTTAAAGATATCCGGCAGACTTTTAAATAGAACGATCTATATAACTTTTATGCCAGGTAAAACACGATTTTTTCTGATATGTTGAAGAAAGTTTCTTGTAGATGCAGAGGTAGGTGGTTTAGAAGGAATGTATAGATTCGTACGGACGGAGCAGTTTGGAAAACTTAATATTGGGTATGCGCTAGATGCAGGAAGGCCGAGTCCTAATTACGACATTGCAGTGTTTACTGGGGAAAAGTGTTTCTGGAGTAAGGTTTAACAGAGAAAAAAACCGAAAGTGATATTTGTTTTTAGATCTACGGATTCGCTGTTCTGGCAACCTTGGAGATGGATCGCTCATCTTGGCCAACACTGCGGGAGAAAAAATGACTGGTGTTTTGAAGAAATTTTTCACTTTCAGAACAGCGGAAATGCAAAAACTGATAGACAACCCTGAGTGGACGCTTGCAGATGTCGTCACCATGAATCTAACAAAAATTGAAGTGGGAAACGATCTTGTGTAATAAGTACTACTTTTCTGTATAATGCATGTTCTAGGGTGGTCCTCAACGGAATATGCTAAAATCAGAATTTGTGCTAACTTTTGATTGTCGCATTCCCCTCGGAACAGAGGATACAGAGGAAGTACATGAAACAATGCTACAATGGTGCCGAGACGTTGCTGATGATGTATCGATTCAATATCTAGTCAGGGAAGAACAGATTCCCCCCACAGAAACCGACGATAAGTACTGGGAGGTTCTTAAAAAAGAAGTTGAGGATTTGTACGTATTTATACTTAAAGGGTCAAATAAAACAAGGGTTTATTATAGTGGTCTAGATATTCACTGCGAAACTTTCCCGGGTCGTACCGATAGTCGTCATTTACGAGAGATGGGAATACCAGTGGTCGGTTTTTCGCCCATTCCCTTCACGCCGGTGCACTTACACGAAAATAATGAACATATAGAGACTCTATATTTTTTAAAAGGGATAAAAATTTATTACAATATTTTAATACAGATGGGGAACCTTCCGTAGTAAAGAATAACAGGTAAATGTTAAACATACATATTAAAAAAAAATTAATGGTTATAAAAATAAACATAGTATTTATATTAATAAAAAAATTATCTTGGTAAATAAAACCGAATTTATTATTAAGACTCCACAATTCCTTAGTAAACAGCTGTTATCTGTTCCTTCGGCACATTTTATTACTTAAAGCTAAATACAACACCACCCTACATATTTGTCAAGACATTTTTAATTACCTTGATTGCCAAAAGAAGTGAATGTATTTAAGACGTCGGGGTGACAGTAC
Organism: Zophobas morio; assembly: GCF_036711695.1. Lineage (NCBI taxonomy): Eukaryota > Metazoa > Arthropoda > Insecta > Coleoptera > Tenebrionidae > Zophobas > Zophobas morio. Next base: position 18,140,978 of record NW_026972109.1, read on the forward strand.
TCTATTGTATATTTTTAGTAGTAAAGTAAATTTTAAAATGACTTCACTATTCGGGACAAAAAAAAATAGTTGCACACCCAAACCGTCAATAATTTTCACGAATATTTAAAGATTCCTTCCGTACATTTCGATATTAGTTACGGTAAGTATTTTTTTTTTTGTTAACATTTTTACTTCCAGAGCGTAAGCAAAGGAGGTATTGTAATCTAGTTAGTCCGTCGGCCGACTCTCTACTTTTACGTTTTCTCGATCTTTCATTACCCTTACAGGAAGAAAAAATAGGTCTCCCGTTTCTGTCTGTCTGTCTGTCTGTCTGTCTGTCTGTCTGTCTGTCCGTCTGTCTGCCGTCACGGATATTTATTAGACAGATAATCTCCGAAAGTACTGGGCCGATTGTTGTCAAATTTTGTTATATCAGGAATATCATGTAGATGGTAAAACGCTAACCAAAATGTCTCTAATCATCCCCACCACTAATGCGATGACGCCACTTCAAAATTGTACCTAGTAAATGGATTTTAAATTGTATAAAATAACATAGTCCTACACATGTAGTTTACGACTCCGAATTGGGTTTTTGCCCGAAACGTCAAAATCAAAATTATAAAACATTTTGCAATTTAATTTTGAATCTGCTAACCCGAATGCTTTGAAATGTTGCAGATGTTTTCAGGCTATAAAGAGCATCATAAATCTTTAGTCGAAATATAATTGGTTATCCCTTCCAAAAACTTGATGACGTCACCCCAAAATTTTGCTGAGTAAATCCTATCTAAAATGTACAAAATATGATGAGTCTCCTCTTGTGATTTATCATTTCATTCAAATTTTTTGGATTTGCATATACAGGGTGACTTAAAAAAATTAATGAATGCGCAAATTTATTTTGTTTGATTTACTGAGGAACTACCAAACCGAATGCTTTGAAATCTTGAAGGTATTTTAAAGTTATCATAAGCATGGTAAATTTTTGATCAAAATGTATTTGCTCACCTTCTCTAAAAATTTATAACGTCACCCCAAAATTTTGCTGAATAAATCCTGTCGAAAATGCACAAAATATGATGAGACAATACTCGTGATCTATCATTCCATTAAAATTTTTTAGATTTGCGTATACAGGGTGCCTCAAAAAAATTAATGAATGCTGGAATTTATTTTATTTATTTAATCAAGAACTACAGAATCGAATGCTTTCAAATCTTGGAGATGTTTTAAAATTATCATAGACATGGTAAATGGTTAGTCAAAATGTATTTGTTCATCTTTCCTAAAAAATGTATGACCACCTCAAAATTTCGCTGAATATATCCTATCTTAAATGTGCAAAGTGTGATGAGACAATACTTGTGATTTATCATTACATTAAATTTTTTTGGATTTGCTTATACGGGGCGTCTCAAAAAAATAATGACTCAATTTATTTCATTGATTAAATTAAGAATTGCAAAACTGAATTCTTTGAAATCTTGCAGACATTTTGAAGTTATTGTAAGAATCTTAACTTTTTAATCAAAATGTATCTGTTTATCAACCCCAAAAAGTTGGTTACGTCATCTCAGAATTTTGTCGAAAAAATCCTTTCGGGAATGTGCAAAATATGATCAGACTATATCTGTAATTTATCATTGCATTCATATTTTTTAGATCTGCATATACAGGGTGAATCAAAAGAATTAATGAATCAGTCAAGTTATTATTGATCAAATTACGAACGAGCCGTGACTTCCAGAGTGTAAGCGAATTATTTGAAATATCCAGTCACAGAACTTTAATGAGAAGAATCTATGATGGACATAAAGACACGGTTCTGAAAGCGAGGGAAGCACTGTCTAAACTCTTTAGACCATTTTTTTTTTAATTATATATGCTTCAGGTGTAAAACATGACCGCAATAGATATACATATAGGTATTCGGAATCAAAAAAGATATATCGTATGATTTTTTCACACAGCTAATTGTAATTAAGTACTGCATAAAACATACACTACTATACATAAATCATATAAACATAGACTTCTTTTGGTTGTCGTTTAACCATCTACATGATATTTCTAATACACATACCAAATTTGACAACAATCGGTCCAGCAGTTTCGAGATGACGATTACGTGTCTAAGAAAAATCGATACACACCAGTCAGACAGACAGCCAGATGGAAACGGGAGATTATTTTTTGCGTACTTTAGGGGCCATGAAACGTCGAGAAAACATAAAACTGGCCGTTTATCCAGTGGACATGATTACTATAATTCCTTAGCTTCGGAAAGTAATAATGGTAGGTTTCATTTAGAATGTAATTTTATAAAAGGACAATTGTTTAAACAAAATTGAATGGCATTCGAGGCCACGGTCCCCCTGCAACGAGTATAATTAATGTAAGACCAGTCAATTAACAATTTATTAATCGGAAATGTGAAATTTTGGCGAATTCGTCAACTAGTGTTTTTAAATTTGCAGTTCATGATAAAATTTTTAACAATTCATGGTTTTAATATAATTTGACGAATTTTTCAACTTTACGAAATGCAACTCTTCTCAGTTTAAAATTTTTTAGTTTTTCGATTTTAGAATTTTTCCATTTTTCAATTAATGCATTTTAAAACTTTTTCATTTATGGGATTTATCAATTTTTCGAATTTTAAATATTCGATTTTGGGTTTATCAGTTCCTCCAAATTTAATTTTTCAATTTTTTAATCTTGCAGTGTTACAGCTTCTCGAGTTTACAATTCTGACGATTCCATAATTTTTGGATTTTACAATTTTCCTTCCAGTTTTCCGTTTCTTTTTTGTTAGATTGTTAAGTTTCTCGATTTTTAGTTTTTCAATGTTTCAATTTTTCGTTTTTTCAGTTCTTCGATTTTGCAATTTTTTGATTTTTCAATTTGTTCCGATTTTTAATCTTTCAATTTTTCAACTTCTCGAATCAAAAAATGGAAAAATTGCATTAATTGTAAAATCAAAAATGAAAATTTTGAAAAATCTAAAAACTGGAAGTCACGAATCTGAAAAATTGAAGAAACGAAAATTTGAACAAGCGAAAGATTAAAAATTGAGAAACGTAAAATTCGAAAAAGTGTAAAATCTAAAAAACAAAATATGTATTGTAAAATCGAAAAATTAAAGAAATCGGAATATCGGATAACTGGAAATCCAAAAATTGCAAAATTTAAAAATTGGAAAATCGAGGCATTGAAAAATCATTAATTGAAAATTTGAAAAATTGAATAAATGAACAATTATAAAATCGAAAGAAACATTAAAAAAAAGGATATGAAGAAAACGAAAAATTATTCTATTCGATTTTATATAATTATGAAAATTAAAAAATTCGTCAAAAGTTGTTTCGACAGAACTTCCCTCGCTCCTCAAGTACAATGAAACATATCCAGCATTTTCGAATGGGCGTCTGTCATCGTTTCTCTGTAATAATGAACTTTTCAACCTGCGATGGATTTCTGTACCTGTTTAGATTAGTGCATTCGCGCTAGCGTGTTGACCAGTTCACTAAAGTTTATGTTTCCCTGTGTTATTGTTTGTGATTTAAAAAAATTAATTTAAAAACTGCTCCCTTCTGAAATGTGCATGTTACGCTACTGACTGACAGTCTGTTGTCAGATTCTGATCATTCACCATGCTGAACTTAAAATAATCCATCTCTAATAACCCTTGTCCTTCAACACTAGATAATAGCTTCCTGATAAATGTTTATTTATGTTTATACATCGAAAGAATGTCAAGTAGAAGTTAGTCTGAGTTGAATGAATTTGTCTTCTCAAAACACAGGACTAAAATTATTAATTAAACCACAATCGAACAAAATGTTCTGAATATTATAATTCTTATTTTATCATTATTATATAAAGACGTTCATATTCTTCACATTTTCGAGAAAATGAGGTTCTTAATTTGACCAATAAAAAATTCATGACGACGTCGTCAACATGGATAATACTAGTCACAGCACAAAATAAAAATAGCCACAACGTATTACCAGTGCAAGAAAAAACAAGGACAACATGGATTCGTGCAGTGTAATACTAAAAATAACATTATTTTATTGCTAGAATTTTCTGGGAAAATGGATTGAGCCGTTCTTGATTTAATCAATAAAATAAATTGACTCATTCATTAATTTTTTTGAGCCACGTGTTTAAACACATCCAAAAAATATGAATGCAGTGATAAATCACAAGTAAAAGCTCATCATATTTTGCACATTTTGGGTCGAATTTGTTCGGGAAAATTTTAAGATGACGTCATCAATTTTTAGGGGGAAAATAAACAGATATATTTTGATTAACAATTTACCATGCCTACAATAACTTCAAAATGTCTGCAAGATTTCAAAGTATTCGGTTTTACAATTCTTGGTTTAACCAAGAAAATAAACTGACCCAGTCACTAATTTTTTTGAGACATCCTGTATAAGCAAATCTAAAAAATATTAATGCAGTGATAAATCACTAGTACACACTCATCATATTGTGCACATTTAAGACAGGATTTACTCAGCAATATTTGGAGGCGACGTCATCAGTTTGTTAGGAGGAATATGTATTTTGGTCAAAAATTTACCATGCTTATGATAAGTTTAAACTATTCCCAAAATTTCAAAGCATTCGGTTTTGCAGTTCTTGATTAAATCGATAAAATAAATTCAAGCATTCATTAATTTTTTTTGAGTCACCATGTATAAGCAATTCCAAAAAATGTGAATGGAATGATAAATCACTAGATAGGAATATATTCGTCAAAATTCATCAATTGTTTGGAGGAGAAAAGCGAATATATTTTCCATAAATATTTATCATGCTTATCGTAACTTTAAAATATCTGCAAGATTTCAAAGCATTCGGTTTTGCAGATTAGAGAAAGAACGAGTTTACTTGTTCTATGGAGAAAGATGGACTTGGCGTAAGATAAAGAGGTTTGAAACTGAAAACCAAAATATGCGAAAACACGACGGATGGTCGCTGTATTCGAGGATTATCATTGTGTGCTATCGATTTCTCAGCCATGATACCAAGATGTCGCATAACCACAATGTATATTTGAATATCAAAACGTTTTCGAAGGGAATTGAAATCTACAGCCAAATTCTAACCTGAGTAGGAAACATTTAACTAATTAACCTTGTTTAAAAACGTGTTTATTTCTGTAATCTGATAATACGAAAAAATTATCATAAAACTCTCTTGATGTCTACCTTTTTTCATACCTACAACTGAAACCGCAATAAAGTATTCAAAATGTCTGTCCATATGAATAGGGATAACGATGTATTCGCGATAAATAATTTTAGGAGCTATTTGCGAATTAATACCGCACAACCTGGTGCTCAATACGGTGAGTATTAACAAACCTAAATCCTATACCTTCATTTGATTCACAGGCCCCTGCGTGGACTTTCTTGAATTTCATGCCCGGCAGCTGCGGCTACGCCTGGAAAAATTCGAAATAGTGTCAGGCAAAATCATCGTTTTGATGAAATGGTTGGGAACTGAACCGGACCTTCCAGCAATTCTTCTCAACAGCCACATGGACGTGACACGAGTTTTTGATGAATGGGATAACGATCCTTATAGTGTCGTTCGTGGTGGTGAGGACAGAGTTTATGCTAGGGGGGCTCAAGATTCAAAATGTGTTGGCATGCAATATCTTGAAGCTGTGAGGCGCTTAAAGCTGGCTAATAAAAGGTTAAAACGAACGATCTATATAACTTTTATGCCAGGTAAAACACGATTTTTTCTGACATGTTGAATAAAGTTTCTTGTAGATGCAGAGATAGGTGGTTTAGATGGAATGTATAAATTCGTGCATTCGCCGCATTTTGCAAAACTTAATATTGGGTATGCGCTAGATGCAGGAATGGCGACTCCTGATGATGACATTACGGTGTTTTTTGGGGAAAGATGTTTCTGGAGTAAGGTTTAACAGATAAAAAAACCGAAAGTGATATTGGTTTTTAGATGTACGGATACACTGTCCAGGCGACCTTGGAGATGGATCGCTTATCTTGGCCAACAGTGCGGGAGAAAAAATGACTCGTGTTTTGAAGAAATTTTTCACTTTCAGATTGGAGGAAATGCAAAAACTGAAAGACAACCCTGAGTGGACGCTTGCAAATGTCGTCACCATGAATCTAACAAAGATTGAAGTAGGAAACGATCTTGTGTAATAAGTACTATTTTTTTGTATAATGCATGTTCTAGGGTGGTCCTGATTTGAATAATATGCTAAAATCAGAATTTGTGCTAATTTTTGATTGTCGCATTCCCCTCGAAAGACAGAATATTGAAGATTTCCATACAACAATGGTACAATGGTGCCGAGACATTTCTGGGGATATAAGGATTGATTATCTAGCCAAGGAACAACAGGTTCCCCACACACAACTCAACGATAAGTATTGGAGGGCTATTAAATATGAAGTTCGGGGTTTGTACGTATTTGTACCGTAAAGGTCATATAAAACAAGGGTTTATTATAGTGACCTAGAGATTCACAGCGAAGTTTTCCCGGGTCGTACAGATCGTCGTCATTTACGAGAGATTGGAGTACCAGTGGTCGGTTTTTCGCCCATTATCCGCACACTCCCGCTATTACACGACAGTGATGAACATATAGACATTGAAAATTTTTTACAAGGGATAAGAATATATTACTTCCTTTTATCACGCATGGGGAACCTTCCGTAGTAAAGAGTAAGAGGTAAATGTTGAACATAGTTATAATAAAAAAAAAAATAATGGTTATAATGGTAAACATAATATTTGTATTAATATAAATTTATTTAGGCAAATAAAACCGAATTTATTATTAAGACTCTACAACTCCTTTTTAGCACTTAAAGCTAAACACAACACTGCCCTAGATATTTGTTAAGACATTTTTGATAACCTTAATTATAAAAAAAGGTGTTTAAGACATCGTAGTGACACTACTCTATAGTATAATTGCAAAATGGTTTCACTGTTCGGGACAGAAAAAAAATTGCACATCCAACGCGTCAATAATTTTCACGAATATTTAAAGATTTCTTCCGTACATTTCGATATCAGTTATGGTAAGTATTTTTTTCTTAACATTTTTTAAGATTATGTATGCTTCATGTATGAAATACAGCCGCAATAAATATCTAGGTGTTTGGAATAAACAGAGGTATGGCTTAAGATTTTTCACACAGCTACTTGTAATTAAGTACTGCATAAAACATAAATACAATATTATTCGTATATTGTCTCAGACTCTTTAGAAATACCTAACACGAAAACGTGTTCACGATTGCAGAGAAACAGAGACTTACGAAAGATATTATTTTCTGTCTCTATCACGGCTAATCGTTTTTGCGCATGTACCTACGCCAACTAAACGCGGCCAGTTGAAACGATTTTGATGTGATCAAAAGCAATATAATAATCATTTAATTTCAACTAATTAGAATTAAGTTAATAATAGGTACTGATTATTAGGCATTATATTTTATTAATATTATTTTGAATTTCGGGTAGTCAAGGTAGGTATTATTTAAAAATCTTGTACTGCAATCGACTATTTAAAAATAAAACAAACTGTCTTATTTATTTCAAAAATTAATAGTCGAACCATACATCTAAGGCTAACTTTAGCAAATACCAGAGTAACACCAAGTCAAAAGTACTGGAAAACGACGAAAACTAAATTTCAGTCTGTAATGTAGATTTTAGATCATATAATAAATAGGGTACCGCGTCAATTCGTCGCGCACAATTCGTCGCGCGACAATTGATCGCAAACAACTAATCGCAGCGTCAATTGGTCGCAGCGACAACTGGTCGCAACGACAACTGGTCGCAGTCACAATGCATCGCAACACAATTCGTCGCAAGTACAACTGGTCGCATGCGACAATTGATCGCAGGCGAAAAATGATAGCGTTTATAGAGAAAATAAGTAATTGTTATGAATGAGGAAAATAAAATAAAGTGCTATATTCTCAAAAACTTCATTATTTCTAAAAATTTGTTAAAATAAATACATACGAGTTCCATAAAAACTGCAACTATTAGGCTCATTTCCGACTAAACCAAAGTACAAAAAATTGAAAATATTGTAAAATATTTTTTTTAATGCTGACACATATTTCGTCGGTATGCTACTGTAATTGTTTATTTGGATTATTCGTCTTATTAATTAGACACTCAAGTAAGTGGTTCATGCTTTTTTTCTCACAAGTTTAGAGTTTGTCAATTAAACGAGTGAAAAAAATAGCTTTTAAAACGTGTGACGCACGTCATTTTTTTTAAATAAAAAAATTGTCACAACTGTCAAATTAAAAATTTATAGGTTTATCATAATCAACGAAATCGTGAAAAAACTCTCGTTACAATTTTAAGTGAAAAAGTATTATTTTCATTACGTTTGATAGGTTAATATATTTTCTTTTTAATAAATTTGGTGCAAAGAAATTTGAATTTATATATTAACAATTAATCTTGGAGTTTACTGCATTCTTTGCAGAAAATTTTTTGGTCACTACAAATTAGTTCTGGATTATCTTTAATCCATGATGAAACCAAAGATGTTTTTTTATTCAGAAATTTTTTGAACGCTCACACTGTTAATGAGGCGCTTGTAGATACGAAAGAATGAATAATTTATCTCATTCCCTTTGCTAAGTACCTACATATACCAATCTCCACTTATACGCCATTTGTGTAAACAAGATCGTAAAAAGATTAGTTTTGATCATGGAGCAAAAAATATACTCATGCTGGAGGAAGTGCCAGACTTAAAATGATGGTTTCAAGCCAAACCGGTAGTGTCATAAACAGTACCCTTCATTACCCATATAAGACTGCCGATGACAGTGACGTACAGTTTTTTTTTTTTTTTTGAAGCGGCTCATGGAATAAAAATTGTTGAATAAAACAACGCACATAACAGATTTATATTCTCTATTAATTAATATTATTTAAAATATTCAAATCAATGAATACAGCACGAGTAACAATAATACAAATAGTGAATACCGTTAAAAAGTAAAAACAACCAGGATGACGACGCCACTGAGTAGTGGTTATTCGCAATGGCGTGACTAATTTTTAGCTTGGGAAGTTTGAAAAGTTTATTGACGGGCATTTCACTTGGAAGGCCGACTATTCACTCAGAATTATTTGCCTAATCTGCCGGATGTAGGTGGGCTTCTCCAGCTCATGTTGTAAATTTTTGTAGCATGCAAAGTGCGGAGAATAATAAAATCAGGTAGCAGCCCGTAGCAGGGTCATTCATGGACAACTGCGATGCGAACCAATTATTTCCTCCTTTTTTTAGATCTAAGAGCTGTTTTACACGTCACAGAAATATCTATCGTAAAAGGAATTTTTAGAAATAATTTTCTCGTGATTAATCGGTTGGAAAAGATCAAGAGGCACTCTAAGCAAGCCCTGAGAAACTTATTAGCGGCGCCAGCGGAGATCTCCAACTGGCTGCGGTACCACCATGGACACTCGCGTAACCTCCTTTTCCAGAATTGTCAAAATGACATTGCCAAACTCAAAGCAATCATGAATTAAGCATTTCATTTTGAATTCAGTTAGTATCAAGTGGTATGTACACGGTATTCGTATTTTAGGTTGCGTAAAAATAATTTTCAGAAGTAATTTTCTCGTGACTAACCCTGTATATGTATTTTTTACACCCACATATGGTACAACTGAATTTTTCTTCAGTACAATACTAGTCACATAATAATAATTAAAAAGTAAGTTTTTAGTTGCATAAGTACCTACATTTCTTAGATTTCCCGGTAACACAAAATTATTCTTGACGCTCTAACAAAAGTTTTTGGAATATATATTTACAATACACGTAAACCTTTCTCAAACCCTGTAAAAGATCCGTTGCAATTTACAAGGGATTAAAATAAGTATTATATCCGTCCAGTGGAATTTACATTCGCTGCATATGAATACTCTAGATGTACTATTAGTTCATAAATTTTATTGTTTGGTGATATGTATAAAGACAAGAATAGACAATAGAGGAATTCTGTATCAAAATGTCTTAAAATTTAAAGGTTGTTAAAAATATGATGTTTTAAATAATTGTGTAATAAATCTAGTTAAGAACAATAAACACTTTTTTTTATGTTGAGTACTTATTATAATGGAGCTAGTTCGTATAATATAATAGGTAAAATAAGCAACGACATAAATAGTAACAATCTCTTAAAAAAAATAACCAAAGTGACAATTTATTAATAAAAAATCTTATGTAACAAGGTGTTTACGGTCGTATTTTTTAATTTTTAAAGTGCAACTACAAACTTCGTCACTTATCTATATTCAAATTGTTTTTAATTCGATATTTACACCTTACCTGATTGCTAAATTTATTGCAACTTAAAATTCAGAATACAAAATATTTAGTTTTAATAAAAGAAAATACTTCCCGATGAATTTTACCTTGCGATCAATTGACGCTGCGATAAATTTACGTGCGATCTATTGTCGCTGCGATCAATTTACCTACGTGCAATCAATTGTCGCCGCGATCAATTGTCGCGTGCGACCAATTGTGCTGCGACGAGTTGTTTGCGATCAATTGTCGCGCGATCAGTTGTTTGCGACCAGTTGTCGTAGAATCGTGATCACCACATCTTCATCTTTCTTATATGCATTTCATCGGTATATGTCTATTTCACTTCCATCCTTGTACCGCACCAGCGCAACAAATCGCTTTTGACAGATGTTTCTTCTAACCTCTCTTTCGAGTTGTTGTACAAAAAACAATTTTAGAATTTAGAACAAAGATCCTATTTTAAGTGATGTAGTCATAAAGGATCACAATTGCTGCCCAATAATTTACTATTCCTTTCGTTATCTACTGTGAATTATTTATAAAATCAAGCTGTCAACATCTTTCATACGAAGTTAGTTCAGACGTGGTTCAGACATACTTCCTAAAATTTAGGCGCGCAAAATTCAAATAGTGATCAGGCAAGGATAGCTTCATTGTAATCCCCCTACGCACAAGAGAGATGTGTGACAGGAGGATGTCGTCACAGGCTGTCCTAGGGAAAGAACACAGAATGGTGATATCTATTTATTATATGATCTAAGATGTAGATAACGTTTGGGAATCACATAGAGAAAATCCGAATCGGACGGGCGGTTTGGGGTAGGCGCATTTTAGCGAAAACACGAATCTTTTTTTCTCTCACAGTGTTGTCCACCACGACCGATGCTTCTCCAGGGTTGCCTGGACGGTGTACCCGTAGATCTGAAAACAAATATCACTTTATGTTTTTTTATCTGTTAAAGCGCACTCGTTGTTTAGCTGTGCTACTGCCAACACGAATTAAAAATAGGAGTAGGTTTCATTTAGAATGTAATTTTATTAAAGGGCAATTATTTAAACAAAAATGAATAGCATCCGAGGCCACAGTTCCCCTGCAATGAGTACAATTGATTAACGATTTGTTAAGAATTCGTCAAGGCGTATTGTTTCTAATTTTGCAGTTCATCTTAAAATTTTTAACTGTTCATGGTTTTCACACAACACCAACTTTTTTGGACGAGTATATCAATTGCAGTGTAATAACAATATATAAAAACAGTACTGTATTCCCAACTTTTCGGGAAATGGACTGAGTCGTTTCTGACTGAATTAATAAAATAAATTGTCTCATTCATAAATTGTTTTATTTACGTCATACTGTATAAGTCATTCTAAAAACTATGAGCGTATCGATAAACTACAAGTATAGAGCCATGATTTTTTGCATATTTCAGAAAGGATTTTAAATTTTGAAATGACGTCATCAATGTTTTGGGAGAGGATAAACGAATAATTTTTTATTAACGATTTATTTACCATGACTTCGTTAAACTTAAAACGTTCATAAGATAATTAGGGTATTCTGTTTTGCAGTTTCAAAGTTAAATTGCACAATGTTGTTATTCCATTTTGATTTTTTTTTTCCAAAAATTTGGATATCGACATCATAAGTGTAGGAAAATCTTATTTTATAAAATTAAAAAAAATGGTCGAAAGTTGTTGGTCCTGAAGTACAATGAAACATATCCAGCATTTTCGAATGGGCGTACCCTCAGAGGCGTCCTTCATCGTTTCTCTGTCATAGTGAACTTTTCCACCTATGACGGGTACATGCCCCTATTTAGATTAGTGCCTAATAGTGACCAGTTCACTTAAGTTTATGTTTCCGTCTGTTATGGTTTGCGATTTAAACAAAAAAAAAATTAAAAACCACCCACTTCTGAAGTGTGCATGTTACGCTACTGACTGACAATCCGTTGTCAGATTCTGATGATTCACCATGTTGAACTTAAAATAATCCATCTCTAACAACCTTTGTCCTTCAACACTTGGTAACAGCAATCTGACGCTCAAGTGTTTATTAATATGTTTATGCATCGAAAGAATGTCACGTAGAAATTATTTTGATCTGAATGGGTTTGTCTTCTCAAAACACAGGACTAAAATTATTAATTAAACCATAATCGAAGAAAATGTTGTGAATATTATAATTCTTATTTTATCATTATTATATAAAGACGTGCGTATTCTTCACATTTTCGAGAATATGGGGTGACTTGTTCTTAATTTGGCCAATAAAAAATTGGAAGTGCTGTTCTTGATTTGACGGGCAAAAAAAGTTGGAAGTGCCGGGATCCGTAACTGGGACTTCCAATTGCACTGTACACTTCACCCCCACTGAGCCACCGGCCATGTTTGCGGAGCCACGTATTAATTATATTTATCGGACGAACGATGATTAAACAATAACAGTTATAATAATAATAATAATAATAAAACACAAAAGCAGGAGGAATGCATAAAACACAAGTATGAAAATATAATATTTTATGCAATTCAAGTCCTATTTATTGGAGAAAATTTTGAGGGGATGTCATCACGTTGTTGGTGGGATAACAGGAGACATTTTGGTTACCATTTTACAATCTAGATGACAACTTTAAAACATCTCTAAAATTTCAAAGTATTCGTATTTTTTTAGACACCCGTATTAGCAAATCTAAAAAATATGAATGGAATGATAAATCACACTCATCATATTTTGGGCATTTTAGATAGGATTTATTTTTAGATGACGTAATCAATTTTTTGGGGTTGATAAACAGATGCATTTTGATTAATATGTTACCATGCTTACAATAACTTCAAAACGTCAAGATTTCAAAGTGTTCAGTTTTGCAATTGTTGATTTAATCATTAAAATAAATCGATTCAGGTTCATTAATTTTTTGAGTCACCCTGTATATGCAAATTCAAAAAATATTAATGGAATGATAAATCACATGTACACACTCATCATATTTTGTACATTTTAGATAGGACTTGTTTATCAAAATTTTGGGTAGATGCTTTCAATTTTTAGGGGGGGGATGAGCAAAAAACATTTTGATTAAAAATTTACTATATTTATGATAACTTTAATACATGTCCAAGGTTTCAAAGCGTTCGGTTTTGTAGTTCCTGATTAAATCAATAAAATAAATTCACGCATTCATTTTTTTAGTCACCTTGTATAAGCAAATGGAAGAAATATTAATGGAATGATGAATCACAAATACAGACTCATCACATTTTGTACATTTTAGGTAGGATTTATTCGGCAAAATTGTGAGCCGACGTCATCGATTTTTTCGAGGGGATAAGCAAATATATTTTCATTAAAAATTTATCATGCTTTTCAAAACTATAAAACATCTACAAAATTTCAAAGCATTCGACTCTGCAGATGCAAAATGTTGTTTTGTAAGTTTGATATTTTTCCCCAAAAATCTGGACGTTTCGGGTAAAAACTCAACACGGCGTCATAAAGTACATGTGTATGTAGGACTAGGTTATTTTATACAATTTAAGACCCACTTATTATGTACAATTCTCAAGTGACGTCATCACATTATTGGTGGGGATGATTAGACAAAGTTTGATTAGCGTTTTACCATCTACATGATATTCATAATGCACATATAAAATTTAACAACAATCGGTCTAGTAGTTTCAGAGATTATCTGTCTAATAAAAATCCAGACAGACGGCAAATTTTAATATTTTTCGAAAAAGGTGGCTATGTTTTAATGTACTTCAAGGACGTGGCAATTTCTGTCGAAATAACCTTCGACCAATTTTTAGAACGATATCTAAAATTCTGAACGGCTTTTTCTAAGTTATTATACTTTCACACTTCATAACGTCTCTCTCACGATTTAAAGTAAATATTGTTAATGACATTTAAACTAAACTTAAACCTTAATCCATTTTGAGAGAAAGGAACTTTAAATTATCATCAGTTAAATTAATATCGTTACGGACTCAAAACGGGAGGTGTATTTTATGTTTATTTTGTCTTACATTACTATAATGTGCTATTTTTTTTCACAACTTGAATTTGAATTTTAAACACCTTCTTGTGTTTATGTCATATATGCTTTGTTTTATGTGATGTGTGAATTCTTTGGGTCCAAGATGTAAACTATGAAAACATTTCTGTTTTAAACACTAATAAAACTAATAAAAAATTAATGCGTAATTTGACAATATCTGAATTATTTTTGTTTAAAATCCTTGAAAGAGTGAGACGTTATTATATATTGCTTGCGTTGCGTTGCATTTTTATTGACATACAAGCACATGCAAGACCACATGGCGAAAACGGTTTCTAATTAAAGCTGATAACTTTTTCTCATGTCACTTGCCCTAACAAAATGTTAAATTCTAAACTTCATGAGGAGACTTGTGTTCGTATGAAACAAGCAGCTTGGTCCAATAGTGGTTGATTTGGGAAACCGGGGTGGAACGTGTAATATGCGGCAGGTTTTTTGGGCATACAGACGTGCTGTGTGTGTGATACCTGTCAAATACAGTAAAATAATCGAGGAAGGGTGATAGACTACGACAAGGAACTTAAATTCCGCTCTCGTTACAACATCTGCTAATTTACCATCCAATTACTTTAATGACAATTTCTTTTTTGTGTAATCGATGCAAATATTTGGATAAATATTAGTATCAATTTATACAATTTCATTTCATTTTCGAAAAACGGTTTGTTTATATCTACCAAGGATTTCCAAAATTTGAATGTCGGGTTGGCTTTGAATGATGGAATGGCTAGCTCTAACGATTTTTGCGTAAAATTAATAAGGAATTAAATATTATAGAGAATAAGCGGTTGTTGCAGACTTTCGCATACATCGTGGCGTTAAAATGGCGATGAAGGAGTTGGGGTGGAATTTGAGCACAACCAGTCACCGGCAGTGCCAGTTGTAAGGAGCAATGGGTAATTTGAAAAGAACAAACAACCAAATTTTCGGAGAACTGAAAATGAAACAGTGAGGAACGATTAACCTTGTTGAAAAACACATTTATTTCTGTTATCTTATAGTAAGAAAAAACCATCATAAAACCCTCCTGACGTCTTTTTTCGTACCTACAACCACAAGCGCATGCATTAAAATAACCAAAATGTTACAACCTGACGAAAATGACCCACTTCCTCCAGATAGTCTTCTAGCGTTCCGGAATTTTACCGAATATTTGCGAATTAATTCCGCACGACCAAATGTTAACTACGGTGAGTACCGACAAACCAAAATTCCATACCTACACTCAATTCACAGATTCCTGCGTGGAATTTCTTGAAAGACAAGCTGAAAGTTTAGATCTACCCGTGCTAGTATTCCGTACAACGACCGGCAAACCCATGGTTTTGATAACATGGACGGGAACCGAGCTAGGCCTTCCAGGAATACTATTTACCAGCCAAATGGACGTGGCACCAGTTTGTGCAATCGAGTGGGGACACAACCCTTTTGCCGCCGAAGTTGCTAATGGGAGAATTTACGCTAGGGGCTCTCAAGATTCGAAAAGTGTCGGCATTCAATATATTGAAGCTATAAGACGCATGAAGACCCTCAGAATTACTTTAAAACGAACGATCTATTTACTTTTTATGCCAGGTAAAACATGATTTTTTCTTACATATTGAATACAGTTTCTTGTAGCTGAAAACTTCGATGGTCATGACGGAATGGGTGGATTCGTACAGACAGAAGATTTTGTAGGGCTAAATGTTGGATATGTGCTATGTCCAGGAGAGGCGAGCCCTCACCCTGAGTTTGTAGTATTTACGGGGGAAAGATGTGTCTGGAGTAAGGTTTAAGAGAGAAAAAAAACCCAAAGTGATATTTGTTTTTAGATATGGACGTGCACTGTCAAGGCGACCCTAGCCACGGATCTTTCTTGAATGAGAACACCGCGGGAGAAATAGTGACTCGTGTTTTACATAAATGTTTCGCTTACAGAACGAAGCAAAAGAATAAACTGATAGCCCAGCCTAATTGGACGATTGGAAATGTCGTCACCATTAATCTAACAAAAATTGAAGTAGGAAACGATATTGCGTAAATATTGTTTTTCTATATAATGCAGTTATAGGGTGGAGATGAAACGTACATGGTACCAAAAGAATTTGTGCTATCTTTTGAGTGTCGCATTCCCCCCGAAAGGCAGCAAGCAGTAGAACTTGAAGAAGAAATGGCCCAATGGGAAGAGCTTAGTGATACTATAAGGGTTCAGTATACGGTCAAAGAACCACAGATTCCCCTCGCCTCACCTGATGATATATATTGGATATCTCTGATAGAAGCAGCTCATGTATTGTACGTATTTGTTTCTACCTAAAGAGTCATATAAAACAATTATTTATTTTAGAAAAATACAAGTGAAACCTCAAATTTTTGGGGGTCCTACACACAGGCGTCATTTACACAAAGCCGGAGTACCAGTGATCGGTTTTTCGCCCATTAACAACACGCCTATGCTATCACACATTGCTGATGAATATTTAGAGATTCAAACATTTTTAAGGGGAATAACCATATATTACGAAATTTTTTATGCGTTAGGGTTTGCGTAAAAATACAAAAACAATAGGTAAATGTTGAAAATAGTAATGTTAAAAAATGTGAACTGTTACAATGTTAATGAATATGTTTGAATATGTTACAAATTTATTTTGGCAAATAAAGCCGAATTTATTACCAAGACGTTATAACTGCTTACCTAGTAAATAGCTACTGTGCACATTTTAGCACTTAAGCTACGCATTACAGAGCTCTACATATTTGCAAGACATTTTTGACAACCTTGACTGTAAGAATAAGTGTCACAAAGCGAATGAATGTATGACGTCGTAGACACCACTGCATAGTAAATTTGCAATTAGTAAAGTAAGGTGTAAAATGATTTCACCGTTCGTGATAGACAAAAAAAGTGGCACACTCAACCCGTCAATATTTTGTATGGATATTTAAAGATTCGTTCCGTACATCCCGATATTAAGATGGTATTTGTTTTTGTTGATATTTTTTAAAATTAGATATACTTTATGTTTGACACATAATAGCAATAAATATACAAGTGTTCGGAATGGACATAGACATACGAGGGTTGTTCGGCGGAAATTGAGCCTCGTCTAGAAGACGGGTGTTTAAAAAGAAATCTTCGACTGTATGTGTTCCAGTGGCGGCTCGTGAAGTTTTCTTCAGAGGAGGCTCACGAAAAGAACACTCCTGCGTTGATAGATGAACTATTCTTTTCAAAATTGCCCTATTTTTAGCAACTTTCTCGTTATAGTTCTCAATATCCCTCTTATGAGCGGAATCTAAAGTAGTAGAAGAAAATATGTGTTCCTGTGATTTTTCATGCCTTTCTATTGCTCATGACAAATTTTGTAAATTATTATAGCCTGTTTTATCCCAAACGGAAAATTTATCACTTGTGAATAATACACAATTCCAACAGTATAATTTGTTTCTTAAAAAACCGAAGCCGTTAGCCATTTAGTTTTATTATAATTATTTTCATGAAATGCTCTGTTTTGCTTTTTACCTGTCATTACCATTAATGGGAGTGGTGGTGTTGGTCTCCCCTTTTGTTTTATAGCGATCTTTTTATCACAATCAAAGCTACTAAATTAATTTTTTAATAGATAATTTACGTATCTGCACATGAGACTGAATTATTTTCGTTGCTCATTCTCGTTAAGTATAAGTAATATTAATATGCCGATAATAGCAGCTGTTTTTAACGATCAGAAATAAAACGCAAATAAATCATACAAAAAACACCTTAGGCTTTACGTAGGTACTAAGGCCTAAACCACTGAATAAGGAGCATGCGAAACCACCTCAATGTTATTCCAATTTATACCCGATCGCTCCAAATAATAAGAAAGAGATAAAATTATCCGTGCGACTTGATCTGAAAAGAGATGAACTAGCCGGAGGCTAGCGGCCTGCAGCGGCACCCTGATCAACGTTTTAGCCAATGCAGTACCGAATGACGATGCGTCAAGGTTGCGGTCTCAATAGTAAGATGCATTCTCGGCGGAGGCTAGCCTTTATCGCTGAAGCCAAACGCGGAGTGGTGTGAATTATGATTGTAAGGGCGCAAATATAATTTTTTTCGACATTTTAACCTGATATCTGATGAAAGTAAATTAAATCAAACAAAACTACTAGTAAGGCCCCTTTAGAACACTTTGTTTTTTTAATCATTTTGCCCTGTTTTTCAAGGTACCTTTTTAATAAAGTTAAATTTTTAAGAAATTTACCCTGTTTTTCCAAAGGTCCCCTTTTAAAAAAGTCAACATTTCAAGGAAAATACCCCGTCTTTCCAAACGTGAATACGGTTTCGTACAAGCGAATTTCTTTTTCAAAAACACTCAAAATTAGGAATTTTGCGCTGTGTTAAAGACTTTTTCTTGTTAGGCCCCTTCAGAACTCATTGTTTTTTAAGCATTTTACCCGTTTTTAACAGCCTTTTTAAAATTAACATTTTTCAAAGATTTTACTCTGTTTTGAAGTTTGTACGGCCCTGTTTTCAAAAGTATATCTAAAAAGCAACATTTTAGGGATGTTGCCCAGTGTTAAAAACTTTTTTCCTGTTAGGCCCCCTCAGAACACAATACGTTTTTATCCTTTTAGTCTGGTTTTCAAGGTAACTTTTAAAAAAGTTAAAATTTTTAAAGAATTTGCTCGGTTTTTCGAAGTCACCCTTTTTTAAAAAAGTCAAAATTTTAAGAAATATATCCTGTTTTATCAAACGTGAATATGGTTTCGGCCAAGAAAAGTTACCATTTAAAAACACTTAAAATTCGTCTTTTAACCCTGTTTTTTCTGTATATTTTAAAATGAACATTTTTCAAAGATTTTACACTGTTTTGAATTTTGTACTACAGTAGCGGTCATTTCTACGGAACCACTCGATAAAAAGTCAAGTTGGTAGCCCTGTCATCTAGTACTTTACGCCGAACGCGGTTGGTAGCGGTAGTTGATATGGCAATCGAAACTAGCACAACACGAATGTTTCGGTTGCCCTCAGTTATGCCGCACTGTATCCCGTGCAGACTGTATGTTCTGTTAATCTATTTATTAAAATAAAATATCTGCATTGACAATGGGGCCATCTAACCTGTCAAATTTTTGACACATATGTTTTCCCCCAGAAACCCGTCAAGGTCACTTACACCAAACAAATTTTGAAAATTTACACTAGGGAGTGGTTCTATAGAAAAGATCGCGACTTTATTTATATATATCATATAAATTCATATCGGTGTAGTGGATTGTATCACTGGAAAAAAAAAACAAAAAGACGTATCAAAACCATATTTTTGAAAAAACACACAGCGGAATAAATGTCGTCCTGGACTCGAAAAGGCAAATGATTTTGTGTTCTGTTTTATGTGTTTTATGATTCCAAATTTGGAACATTTATTATCAAAAGTACCTCTCAGAGCGATGTACAAACAAACCACATGATATTTTATGTTTTGACCATATTGAACATGTGTTTATGTATTTATGTGTTGGGGAATTCGATTCACGATGTACTCTTGTTTCTTTAATTTCGTTTAATTGAATTCGGTTGGCTACTTCGGGCCAAGTCAAGACTGACTAATTTCTCCTGTCATTCTTATGACTGTTTATTCGCAATACCGAGATGCCGCCAACACGGGATATGCGGAGGGTGTCTTGCTGGTAAAGGAAACTTTAGTGGTGGGAGCCAGTGTGGTGTGTCCCGCGGTGGATGGAGTAAAGTTACGGGATAAAACTTGCAGCCGCTGCCTCAGGCGCCGGCGAACACAGCATGGAGATAGCGTGACGTTTGGGGTGGCACAGTGGCTTGGTTGTAGCTGTGGTAGTGCAAAGAAACAGTTCGATGACAGTTAAATCGTTTAAAATAATCAAAATCTGCCAACATAATAATTTGGGCATTGCTTTCCATTTCGCTTTGATATGAATTTGCAAACTAGAGCATTGTATACTTTTAAGAACAAGCTGTGTTTAATCTGATCGAAATTTAAAATTGTTACACCTGAAAGAACCAAGTTTTTGTAACTGAAATATTGAAAAAAAAAACGACAACAATAAAAGGAAAGAACTTAATAAAATTATTCCCGCCATATTTTTGTGTTGTTAATTTCAAGGTCACTCTTCCACCTTTGCGGTTCACCACTTGCATCAGAACGCATTCCGCCATTTAAACACAACGTAGGGTCCCCATTTTGTTGACGATCACAGTTCATGGCCACTTTTCGAATTTTTCGCGGGTTTTCAAATTTTGTGCGCATGTCTCCAATTTTGGCGGAATGTTTGGGTTATTACAACTATATGGGCTTGTTCTGCACACACCATTTTTTTATCAAATCTCCCCCATTTTTCAAGTTACCATTTAAAAACACTTAAAATTTACCTTTTTGGCCCTGTTTTTCTCTTGGGCCACTTCGGCACAAAAATGAATACGTTTTCCTCTAAACAGGTTATGAAATTAAAGTAAAATAACGCGACACATGAAAATAAAATTGAACGTCAAAAAAATGTCTCACTATATGTATAGTCTTTGCCATTTCTATTGAAACACCACTTGTTGATTTTGCCTAAAATTTAGCAATTGCTAACAATTTTCGGTTGATTGACAACGGCTTTTAGTTAGATAACAATAACACGTGACGTCATGTTGTGGCGGGAACTCAGCGTTTGACAAGCGCCGTGAAACTCCATAAGCGACAATGTTAACATTTTCGCATTTTATTTAAAAGTGTGGGTATTTATGTAGAAAATAAACACGTGAATAGCTTCTTTCATATCTTTTCTGTGTATCAGAGTGCTTTTTTTGGCGATTTGAGTTTAGAAATACATAATACAAATAAAAATACAGAACGCTGTTTTGGCCTGAATTCCTCGTCACCCAAAATACATCCGTGTGTTTTAAGCGGGAAATCGGAAATTAATATTTTCGTTTGAGGTTAATGTGACGGGTTTAAGTGAAGGTGTGTGATTTGTTTTTAAAGTATGGATAATTTAAGTGATTATGCACGATGTCTTTCCGTCAAAGAGAAAAACAGATATGTACAAAAGTTAAACAATTTAAACGGCGTAGATCCTTATACATATAATGAGTGCAAGTAATTTTAATTTGTGTTTAGACGATGTCCCTACCATAACAATGAATACCATTCTAAACTTTTTTATTTTTGGAATAAGTAAAATAACCCACAATGAAATTCGTGCATTCAAAAGTCTAGAGACATTTATTCAGTTTTCTCTTTTTTAAACGACTTTCAACATTACAAGTATTATGAGTGGATTTATTTTGATATCCTAAATTCTGTGATGGAACATAATCAGGGTGGTCCACATCCGACAAATCTGCAGGTTTACCTAAAAGAGCACCAATGTAGTAATTTATTAGAAACTGTAATAAATCTAATAGGTAGTTACTGTACCTAAAATAAAATGATCCGAACAAATATAGGAATACTTTACTTTGGCTTCGTTAAATCAGTGGCGTAACTACCGGTGTTCCACGTGTTCGGCGGAACACGGGCCCGCTGCTTCAAGGGGCCCGGTCCGGTCACACGAACATTTTTTTATTAGATTTTTTTTTATATTATTGCCCAAATTACATCCTGAAATAAAAAATTCGAAAATGTGCTGTAATCCCAGGATCGATGGTTGATTGCTATTTACGAATTTTTTGCTGCAAAGGGCGGCATCTCAATATCATAGACTCAATAAACTCGGGTTTTAGCGACCGGCACCGGCGGTCGAAAATGCAGCAGCATCTGTTTGTAATAAACCTGTCGCAGTGTCGCAATCCCATTGTAGCAAATCTAACACCCCATGTAGTAAATTACCAATCTTTATCCGACAAAAGTATGACTAATTTATGATGCAAGACAACAAAATATTTCAATTTTGTCCTCAGTTCTACTGTGAAACTTCATGCTGTAATAAAACGTGAAAAAAAATCAGTTTCAGTTGTGTTTTATGAAAATTTTCGTATTTTCAAAACTATTTTAATTTTGTACTTGTGGTGCTTTTTTGGAATAATAAAATATATCTGACGTATGTTACAACTAATTTTTTAAGTAAAAAAAAAACTGGACTGGGAAATTATTACAGAATGACCTACCTGTACTAGTGTCACTGAAATTATCACAGCATGTTTCACTTTTCTTACAATACCTCTTTCGGTGGTTTCAGCGGAAAGATCTTTTTCGAACTTAAAAATGACTAAACATTTTTTAAGAAACAATGAGCCAATGCAGATTATCTTCATTGAATCTCTCAAATGGAAATCAAATTGCTAGAAGCTTAGATGTGTCAAATTTTGTATCAACTTGTGCCCATTGAAAAGCAAGAAGAAAACAATTTTGAGATAAAAAAAAAATGGCATTTTATCTATACTTCTATACTTACTTATATTATAAAGTTGAAGAGTTTGTTTGGTTGAACGCGCCAATCTCAGAAACTACTGGTTTGAATTCAAAAAGTCTTTTTGTGTTGGAAAGTCCGTTTATTGAGGAAGGTTAGAGGCTATATAACATCACCCTATGATTAATAGGAGCGGAGCAGCAATGAAAAATATCGGAAAAACGGGAAAATTATTCGTCCTTTGACAGCTTCCGTTGCATACGCTGCTTATTAAACGGT
Organism: Zophobas morio; assembly: GCF_036711695.1. NCBI lineage: Eukaryota > Metazoa > Arthropoda > Insecta > Coleoptera > Tenebrionidae > Zophobas > Zophobas morio. The sequence continues at coordinate 18,164,018 of NW_026972109.1, forward strand.
TAAAGTTACATAAAAATCATGTATGATGGAATTGTTCCCTTCTAAAAGTTCTAAAAAAAAGTCCGCGACAGCATACGTCAATCTTTTAAGGTCGACTCAGTATAACCTTTTTTATGGTAATGAATTTTTTTCTAAAATAATCTAATATAAAATTCTGGTGTCACAGTGTTTGTAACCAATCTCCTCCGAAACGCCTTGACCGATTTTTATGAAATTTTTTGTGTATATTCGGTAGGTCTAGTAAACTATTTTTTAAACCCCTAAGTGATAAGGGTGACCCACCAAACTTTTTTTTATTTTTTAGACATTTTTTATTTTTATTTTTTTAAGATTTGGCATCAAAAAATACATATAACCCTAAATTTTGACCCTTCTACCACCAACCCCCATTTTTTAATAACGATATGAGTATCTTTGCTTTCATCCACAGATGCGCAATAGGGTTGCAAGATGGCCATTGAATATAATCATTGTCGTACGATAAATTTTTATGTATTTATTTTAATTTAATTTTTTATTTAACTATGTACCAAAATATTCACTAGAAATGCCAAAACAACGTTTGGCGGGTCGGTTAGTTTCTAATATTGTATATATTTTAATTATATGTCTTCAGGTAATTATTGTATTTTATTTTTTTAATTCAATGTTTCAGGTAGAATGATTTTAATAAAACGTTAGCGCTAATTGCAATCTACTCATTCTTTACTCATTATACTCGTATTTTTAAATATTTTTATTTCCCTGTTCATTAGGGGCCCCACAGTGTTGTAGAACACAGGCCCACAGTTTGATTGTTACGCCACTGCGTTAAATCCACTCGTTTCAAGGCTTTTAACCAAAGCTTCCGCCTTTTTTCCCCATCCTGTATATATTTACCTTTATTGTTGCTAATTGCAGGGAAAGGAAAATAAAATTTGTCCGCATTTCTGGTGCTTTGATTCGCGCTACCCACAACAGCACAAAATTTAGACATTTTCTCCTAAAATACAAAATATTATAATATTAAGATGCTAGTGTATTTAAAAAACATTGATGTACATTAACAAAGAATTAATTTGCAAAACAAATAATACAAGATGCGACGAAGTTAACCTGTACATCACATTGGAAAACATTATTTTTTAAGCATATTCAAACGTTATGGTGCGTTTTACAGATATCTACACAGTCTAGAAACTGTAACAAACTCACCAAACTATAAAAACACAGTTGACACGCTCTCAAATTTAAATGAATTCCGAAAATATTAGCATTGACTCTTATGAGAAAACCGGCTAGTTGTCAAACGCTGCCATCTTGATGACCTCGGATGACGTCAGTGTATTTGGCTAATTTCGCAACAGCTGGTATTTTTTCAAATCAATTTTTAATATTGCTCCAATAAAAACCCTATGAAATAAATTACCTACAAGTTGTCCCAACATGGTACTTTTTTTTTCATTTTTGTGGTTCGGTATCTTGATAAAAAGACATTTCATAAATATGTAATATATGTTGAAATTCATATATAAATTTATAAATATAACATAAATATTATATAAATATTTGTAATATCTAGTCAACATTTAATATTACATCAATCTTGTATAAATATTAGAAAAATATTGCTTGCTACTGGGGAATATGAACGTTGCCAAATTTACGATCAACAAGTAGTGTTTCAATAGAAATGGCAAAGACTATACTTGTAATACAATGGCAATGTGGCAACGCTGCGCAACTGAAATGACAGAACTACAGATATGCGCAGTAGTAATATCCGTTCGCAAAACTGCCCCACTGTCAGTGTCAGATTTGGAAAAAATGACCTGAGTGTACTCAGTAGTGAGATGCGAAAAACCTGTACAATATGTTGCAAAATTGCAATCTAGTGACAAATTAGTAACTAAAAATAACTTGTCAAATAAAAATGTCAAAAGCACATTAATTGAAGATTTTTATCAATTCAAGTAAAGAAAGAGTATGACACACGAACGACAACGAAAGCTTTTTTTGAATAATATATATTTTTGACCTTACTGTTCACTTCTACGCTTCTGGTGCTACAATTTGTTTGAATTACTGACAAGTTCTTTAAACACATTGAACACTTCAGCAACTCAAAAAGGTAAAATAGTTAATAAACATTTGATTTTTCATTCATTAATTTTGAAAATTTGAAATTCAAGGCGGTAATCATATAAACTTAAAAATCTTTTAGGGGATTATTTCTCATACCAACAGAATGTCATTCTGACAGTGCCGGAGTTTTGCGAACGGATATTATTTAGATACTAGCTGACCCGGTGAACTTCGTTTCACCTACAATTTAATTTTGAATCTGCAAAACTGAATGCTTTGAAAACTTGCAGATGTTTTAAACATATGATAAGCATAATAAATTTGTATTCAAAATATATTTACTTATCCTCTCCAAAAAATTGATGACGTCAGCCCAAAATTTGCCAAATGAATCCTATCTAAAATGTCCAAAATAGGATGAGTCTATACTTGTGATTTATTATTCCATTCATATTTTTTAGATTTGCTTATATAGGGTGACTCAAAAAAATTAATGAATGGGTGAATTAATTTTATTGATTTAATCAGGAACTGCAAAACCGAATGTTCTGAAATCTTGGAGATGTTTTAAGTTATCATAAGCATGGTAATTTTTTGATTAAAATGTATTTGTTCATTCCCTCTAAAAAATTGATGACGTCACCTAAAAATTTTGCTGAATAAATCTAATACTATTAAACGAGCAAAGTTTGTATATATATATGTAATGGGTTCAGGGCCGGTCCTAGTATTTTTGGCGCCGGAGGCAACATTTTCAAAAGCGCCTATGTAGATGTGCCTAAAGGGTTTTTTGTAGGTGTTATAAAACAAATGAAACATTTAAAACAGGTTTTATTTTTATAACTAACAAATAAAAAAAATACCTACATAGATAATTATAAAATATTAATTTATATTAATTTTACGGGCTTTAATGCTGGCAAAGTGTTGAATGATTTTACGAGGGTCTATTTCTTTGACAATGTCTTTTTCAATAGATATAATAGCGAGATCGTTAAGCCTATCTTGTGTCATTGTTGAACGAAGGTAATTTTTTATTATTTTTAATTTAGAAAAACTTCGCTCTGCTGAAGCGACTGAAACTGGGATGGTCAGTAAAAGTTTTAGGACAATTGCCATGTTCGGGTACAATGATAATATTTCGTTTTTGTGCAAATAATTTAGAACATCTATTGGTGCGAATACACTGAGTGGTAACAACAAATCTTGTAACTCCCTATACAAATCGTTACCATCAACGTCTTTATTTTCTTCATCTGTCAATGCCAGTTGAAGGTCCATACAATTTTTTAACAACTCATTTTTTTAAAATATATAAAAAGCTAAAGAGCTCACAGTGTTCCTGAAGAAGCTGAAACCTTTCTGAAACCGCATTTATTGCAACATCTAAAATTACATAATAAAATTCAATTTGGAATTTTTTTTGGGGATCTATAATATTTTCATCTTTAGCCTCATAATTAAAATTTGGTTTTATTTTACGACTGCGTAAAGGTAAATGATTTTTAAACACTGGTTGAATGTCCAGGTTTAAAGCTGCAGAATTTTCTGCAGCGGCCTTTAACACTAATAAAAACTCACTATCAGATCTCCATTGAACTAAATTACTCTTAATATCCTGTAGGAGTCTCAAACATTCTAAAATATTTAAATTTGGTTTTTGTAATAACTTACTAACAACATGTATTTTACTTAATATGTTGTACCAAATTTCTACCGAGCAAATAAATTTAAATGAAATAATTTTTCGGGCTAAAGATTCTGAGATTTTAGACCTTTATTGTCTTCTGCGGACAATTCCAACAATGAATCGTATATGTCACCCAAGTTAAACTTAAACAGCTTGATAGCATCAATTTTGCTTGACCAACGTGTTTCTGATAAAGATTTTAAAGTTAAATTTGAAACATGTTTCAAAAGTACATTCCAGCGAGAAGTTGATGCAGATAAATAAACATAAATTTCTTGAATAAGATTAAAAAAAGAAATTCCTTCTACTGTCGAAGAAGCTGCATCATTAACAACCAAGTTAAGTGAATGATTGGCACAAGGAACGTAAAAGGCCCTCGGATTTAAATTTTTTATTTGCTGCTGAACTCCAACATTTTTGCCCCGCATATTCGCACCATTGTCATAACCTTGCCCACGAATATCATTAATGGACAAACCAAGCTCTTTTAATTTTGTTAAAACTGCTTCAGTAAGTCCTACTCCACTGGTATCGTGAACTGGGAGAAAACACAAAAAATGTTCGTTAATTTTATAAAAATTATTTTCGAAAGTTACAAAACGAATAATTAAAGTCATTTGTTCAGTATGACTTTTGTCTGGAGTACAGTCTAAAATAATGGAGAAGTATTTTGCTTTCAAAATATTTTGGACAATGATTTTTAACACTGCATCGGATATTAAATGTAATAATTCATTTTGGATATTTTTGCTTAGATAATGATTTCTACATTTGTCATTTTTTATTATATTTTCAATAATTTAAAATTGAATTTAGCCACATTTGGCGCCTGTTTCAAGTTGGCGCCTATGGCAAGTGCCTCCTCTGCCACCCCTGTTAATCCGGCCCTGAATGGGTTTCCCGAAAACGGCTCTAACTAGGGATGGGCAGATTCGGTCATCACTACGAACGGATCGTTCATCGTTCGGTCCTTACGAAGACCCGGTCGTCAAATGTCGTTCATTTCGTTCATTTCGTTCACTTCGTTCACCGTTCACTTCGTTCTTAATCATTCAAGGCTCAGGGATCTATTGATGAATCATTCGGTCTTTCGGCTCTTCGTTCAATGGTCTTAGTTTCCCTTTTGCTTGAATTCGATCACTTTATAGGGAAGGTGATGCTCAGAACTATCGCATAGGTATTCGAAAAAAAAAAAAAAACCCGGCCCATTGCTGTCTTTTTTTTTTCGAATACTGCATTGTGTGATACGTCAAATTAAATCGTTTGAAATATACTATGATCTGATTCGAAAAATTAATGTTTTAACGTTTATTTAGTTTTGTCTACATTTAATTTTTTTAATGCCTCCCATTTTTTTAGACATTCATGTAACGATTTTTTTCTGAATTCTGTGATGTATAAATAATAATTTAATATTTAAAGAAAGTAACTTGAATTTGTGGACGCAAATAATTGTGTTAATAAATATATCAATGGCACATTTGACACAAAAATTAAATTCGTTTTTATCACAGCTTCCAAGCAACTTTTGAGTAAAATATGGCATATGCTAAATCAAAGAATTAAAAAAAAAACTAGAAGAATCTCTAAACAATGTATACGGTGTATTAAAAAAAAAGTTGAATGTCATAGACAAAAACAAATGAACGTTAAATGTTAAATATTCTTAATTAATCAGGTCGTAGCATATTTAAAACTATTTAATCTGACGTCACACAATCCTGTATTCTAAAAAAATAACACGGATTTTTTTTTTATTAATAATCATTACAATAGTAATAATAATTCTTAATTTTCATTTATTTTTTTTGTTTCTAATGTTCAGACGTTTATGAACATTGTATATTAGTTATCGTCATAAATTGTCATTTTTGTTCCCGGTTCCTAACTTAAATTCATACTACTGGAATTAATCTGTCTGGAAAACGTACGTTCTTAGTTAATTTCATAAATAGCATAGCATGTGCTCCAAGTATTGGATACAGAACATAGAACTGTGCTGGAGCCATGATTCAAAGATCCAACAGAACCAAGATCCAGTCGAGACAATGTGAACGGTGAACGAGTGAACGAAATGAACGAAAGAACGACTAGTTTGCGTTGGGAACGATTTCGGTCAGTCGTTCATTCGAACGACCCGTTCAATTTGATTCGTTCGTTCGCGAACGACACATCTCTAGCTCTAACGATTTCGATGAAATTTACAGGTTAGGGGTTTTTTGGGTCAAGAAATCGATTGATCATAGCTTTAACTTCTGAAAATTACAGCTTCATGCATTTTCAGCAATTTTCAGGCAGTGAATTATATTTGTTGCTAGGCAACATCAGATGACACTACACGAACACGAGATTGTTTTATATGAGAAGTTTGGGTGACAGTCTGACAGTACGTTTGACGTACCTTTTTATCTTCAATTGTACGTACCGAAACATACTCTACTGTATAGAGGACGTTGAAATTCACCTCCTGAGGTGAGAAAATTTACCAAAAACTAAACAGTGAGCGGATAAAAGGCACACGAAAGTGTGTTGAATTGAGATTATTTTGTCAAGCATTCATTTCAGAGGTTCCACGGTCAGTGTCAACATGTGATCGTTTTCGGGGATGGGACCGTGTTATTTGAGTTTTTGGGCTCAACGTTTCGCACACTTTCGTAAATGGCATCTTCGGGAGCAGGGTTGAGATTGAGAAATTAGGAATAACACAAAAGAGCACGTTAACTCAATATGTTAACCACACCAGAGGCGAAACTCTTCTGGCAGTAAGAATGTGGTTGTGACCTTTTTCTAGAGTCGAGAGAGAGAACTACGAAAAAAAAAGAACGACAGAGAGAAAACTTGGGTAACAAATGAGATATCAAACAATAATTCCAGTTTTCTGTTCTTTAATCTCTACATGTCACTTATCAGTGTTTAAAACAAAGACTGCTTATGGAATTTCTTTTTTAATGTGTATTTTTAAGTAGCGCGTGTACTTCAAAATGCATACTATACGCATATTTATCTGTCCTAATCTGATCTAATACTACCAAACGAGCCGAGTGAAACTCGGTCAACCAGATATTCCTATCTGAAATGTGCAAAATATGATGAGTTTTTACTTGTGATTTATCACTGCATTAATATTTTTTTAGTTTTGCTTAAACGGGGTGTCCCAAAACAATTAATCACTGGGTCAATTTATTTTATTGGCTGCATCAAGAATTGCAAAACTGAATATTTTGAAATATTGCAGACGTTTTGAAGTTACTTTAAGCATTGTAGCTTTTTAATCAAAATATATCTGTTTATCAAGCCCAAAAACTTGATGACGTCATCTCAAAATTTTGCCGAATAGATCCTATCTAAAATGTGCAAAAAATCTTCAGTATATATTCGTAAATTATCATTGCATTCATATTTTAACTTCCCGAGCGTAAGCAAAGGAAGTATTGTAATCGAGTCCGTCGGCCGACTCTCTACTTTTACCTTTTCTCGATCTTTCATGATCCCTAGAAGACGAAGAAATAGGTCTCCCATATCCGTCTGTCTGTCCGTCTGTCCGTCTGTCTGCCATCCCAGATTTTTATTAGACAGATAATCTCCGAAAGTACTGGACCGATTGTTGTGAAATTTTGTACTTATATTAGGAATATCATGTAGATGGTAAAACGCTAACCAAAATTTGTCTAATCATCCCCACCACTAATGCGATGACGTCACTTCAAAATTGTACACAGTAAATGGCTTTTAAATTGTATAAAATAACATAGTGTTTTACGACTCCGAATTGAGTTTTTACCGGAAACGTCCAGATTTTTGGAAAAAAAATCAAAATTATAAAACAACATTTTGAAATTTAATTTTGAATCTGCTAACCTGAATGTTTTGAAATGTTGCAGATGTTTTAAGGCTATAAAGAGCATCATAAATCTTTAGTCAAAATATATTTGGTTATCCCCTCCAAAAACTTGATGACGTCAGTTCAAAAGTTTGCCGAATAAATCCTATCTAAAATGTAAAAAATATGATGAGTATGTACTTGTGATATATCACTCCATTAATATTTTTTGGATTTCCATATACAGGGTGAGTCAAAAAAATTAATGAATGAGTAAATGTATTTTACTGATTTACTCAGGAATTACAAAACCGAATGCTTCGAAATCTTGATGATTCTTTAAAGTTGTCGTAAGCATGGTAAGTTTTTGATCAAAATGTATTTGCTCATCCCCCCTAAAAATTTTATGACATCACCACAAAATTTCGCTGAATAAATCCTATCTAAAATGTACAAAATATGATGAGTCTCTCCTTGTGATTTATCATTCCATTTATATTTTTTGGATTTGCATGTAGAGGGTGACCCAAAAAAATTAATGAATGCGTAAATATATTTTATTGATTTAATCAGGAACTACAGAACCGAATGTTTTGAAATCTTGCAAATGTGTTAAGGTTATAAAGAACATAATACATTTTTAGTCAAAATATATGTGGTTATCTTCTCCAAAAAACTGATGACGTCAGCTCAAAAGTTTGCCGAATAAATCCTATCTAGAATATACAAAATATGATGAGTCTGTACTTGTAATTTATCATTCCATTCACATTTTTTTAATTTGCATATACCGAGTGACTCAAAAAAATAATGAATGCGTAAATTTATTTTATTGGTTTACTCAGGAACTACAAAACCGAATGCTTTGAAATCCACTGCGAAAAAAAAACATAATAGACATGCTGTCGTCACGTTTCCGGCAGCGATTGAAGTACTGTCTAAACTCTTTAGACCAATTTTTTAGATTTGCTTTTACAGTGACTTAAAAAAATGTATGGATCAGTCAATTTATTTTATTGAATAACTCAAGAGTTGCAGAAATGGATACTTTGAGATCTTGCGGACGTTTTAAAGTTATTATAAGCATGGTAAATTATTAATCATTAATAATTGATGGGACGGCTCACTCGATTTTCGCAGATAATTTTGGAGATACAGTACAGTTATTTTTAGTATTAGTTACACTGCACCAATCCAAGGTGATATACGTGTTGATTGTAAATGTTGATTTGGTCATCATAAAATTGTGTGAAGAAAAGACGCAACTCGAAAATGCTGAATATGTTACATTATACTTTTAGTGCGAGGGAAGTTCTATCGAAAAAACGTTCGATCAGTTGTTTGACAATGGTTGGTATAAATAAAACTGAGTAGATGCTCATACTCGAAATACGAAGCATCTACTCGAATATCAAATCCAAATGTTTCTAGTTTTTCTGGATGATGCTAATACTTCAATAGGTACCAGTTGATGCTCAAGTAGCATCTCGATACAACAAAAAAGGAAAACAGTGACAGTGTTCAACCATCAAGGCAAAAATCGAGTCACCAAAATATAAGTTAGTATGGGGTAGACACCTTGAGATGGGAATCTCTATAGCCAGTGAAAGAAAAAACGCACTGCACAATTTATGCATAAATAAAAGTTAATTACCTGAAAAGTTTTCGATTATCCCACTCCTAACGTATTCTTCAAACTGAATGCACTTTTTGGGGACGTTCCACGTTCATGAAAGTCCCCATATTTAGTCAAAACTCACTCTTACAACGATCCTACTCGTTTTCTAAGCTGCTTTACAGACAGCTCAGTTATTTGCCACGCCGATGCTCATTTTTAGATTAAATGCTCACAAAACGCGTAGATGTTCAATTTGTGTCCGGGGAGATACAATGTTTCCAAGTAGGTACTCAGTACATAGAGTAGATGCTCAGGTATATAAGATTATTACTCTTTCTAGATACTTCGTACTTCGAATATGAGTATCTACTCACTTTTATTCATACCACCTAATGTCTCGCTTCAATGTTTGATTAAGTTGATTATGAGCACGACGCTGATCAACTTCCGTATCCGAATTACCCATGAAATAAATCATTGTGATTTGTACCTGAGGTAGTTCGTCGCACATTTCATTGACTTCGTGGACCTATGTCAGCTTGTCGTCTTCTCGGCATTGTAATAAACTTCATAAAACGACACAGAATTATTTTCGCAGTCAATCAAATCTGTAAATTTTGTCTTGAGAATTTTAAAATACTGAAAACTTCAAATCAAATCCTCGAATAACGGTAAAGTTTGAGGTTTTGTCGAAACCAACAAAGTGAACATAGGTAAATAGAATGGCAGATCAAAATTAATAAGAAACTTTCGCAATGCTTAACTGAATTCACTTTAACGAACACTTTTCTTGAAATAAACGACGTTTATTGTTACGAAAAAACAAACAACGACTTGAAATGCAATAATACTTTTCACAATCGCACGAAAGAAATAGTTTTATGTGACACGTCAGTCAGGCGACAGGTCCGTCAGGAATGGCCAACTATTCAAATTCATTCCAAGGGACGATTCCCGTGCAAAATTTTAATTTTTTTTTTTATCTTTTAGCCGTCCCATTTTTTATAAATAGTCTTACATATAAACCTTCTCCTGACGATAAGGAACACGTAAAAAAAAGAATCGTCCGATTCGGTGCGGCCGTTCTCAAGTTATGGGCGTACATAGATTTCGGCGATTCATTTTTATTAATATAGATTCTGTGGCAGTATCGGCACAGAAGAAGGAATAATTGTTCCTTGTTCTGTGGTATCGGCCTATCGGCAATTAGCTGTGGCCAAAGGGGGTAGCAGGGGTAGTCTGTGGCTGTGGCTAAAGCTGGCAATTAGTACTGATTTGGTAGCCGTTAACAGCTGTTTTATTCTTGGGCAGATGGATCCCCACGTCGAAGACATCCTGGAGAATTACCCCAATTTGTTTAACGGTGAGCGTTATAATTAACATTCTTAGTTCAATTTTTATTGCTTATACGCTTCAGATGATTATGTGGTTGTTTGTACGTGGGAAGAAGAAGAGAATGCAAAAAAGCACCATTTGTGAGAGTTTTACCAAAATATTTTTCTGTAAAAGATGTCACATATGTGACAAAAAGACAAGGATGCTACTTCAGAGTCAGATATAATTTTGAAAACGGGGATGACCTGCCAACAGGACCTGGATTAAAAGTTCTTGTCAATCAGATTAAAAAATATTCTCCGTGTAATACTACGATAGTAGCAGATTATGGCCCACACAATAGAGCACCTTTTAAATACCTTAAGCTCATTTGACCATCCTTTGAAGTACCTGACAATAGCATTAAGAAGGATATAGGCGAGTAAAATTTTTACAGAAATATGACGACATTTCTACGTTGTTGTTTTGATTTGATTCTCCCTTTTAATTAAATGATTGATATTAATTAAATGGAATTTTATTATTGGAATACATTTATTCAAGCTATATTAGGGATGTAGGATATGTCTATGACAATATTCCATAATTAAGCAATATGACAATATGTGCAGTAAAGCAAATAAAATTGCAGCTATGAATTACTACAATTCCTAAGAGAGGAGTACTTATACTGCACAAATGGAAACGGGTACATACAAACTGGTTGACGCGGTCGGTTTTTTAATCCGGTCCCGAATATTGAGTATAGCAGTGGCGGCTCGTGAAGTTTTCTTCAGAGGAGGCTCAAATTTGAAAACCACTACTTTTTATATCCTTCATTATCTGAATAATTTTTTTTGTCATGCTCACGAAAAGAACACTAGAGATAAACTATTGCATCGATTAGTCTTTTCAAAATTGTCCTATTTTCACCAACTTTCTCGTTATAGTTCTCAATATCCTTCTTATGAGCGGAATCTAAAGTAGTAGAAGAAAATATTATGTTCCTGTGATTTTTCATGCCTTTACACTGCACATGGGACTGACTTATTTTCATTGCTCATTCTCGTTAAGTATAAGTAATATTAATATGCCGATAATACCAGCTGTTTTTAACGATCAGAAATAAAACGCAAATAAATTATATAAAAAACACCTTAGGCTTTACGTAGGTACTAAAGCCTAAACACCATTCACCACTGAATAGGGAGCACGCGAAACCACCTCAATATTTTTCCAATTTACACCCGATCGCGCCAGTTAATAAGAAAGAGATAAAATTATCCGTGCGACTTGATCTGAAAAGAGATGCACTAGCCGGAGGCTAGCGGCCTGAAGCGGCACCCCGATGAACATTTTAGCCAATGCAGTGCTGAATGATGATGCGTCAAGGTTGCGGTCTCAATAGTAAGATGCATTCTCGGCGGAGGCTAGCTTCTACCGCTGGAGCCAAACGCGGAGTGGTGTGAATTATGATTGTAAGGACGCAAATATAATTTTTTTCGATATTTTAACCTGATATATGATGAAAGTAAATTAAATCAAACAAAATATTCTGAAAAGTAACAAATGTCTATAAAAATACAAATTCTTTCATCGAAAAAATTAGAGGAAGCTCAGCTCCAAAAAACAGAGGAGGCTCAGCCTCCCCTGCCTCCTCTGAGGAGCCGCCACTGGAGTATAGGTACTGTTACCTATGCTCTGGTGGAGAGGGGGTATACAAAAATATGACGGTAACTTTCATACACCTAATGTGACCGGAAGTACAAATGGACGCGACACAGGGCCCTTCTAATCACAGATTACCAGAATACACTCTTACACATCTAATATAACATAAATACAGATGGTCGCAACACAGCGCCCTTCTCGACACAGATTACCACAGTACGGTGTTTTTTGTTTTATCTCCTCCCTCCTTTTCTTTTGTATGCAAGTCCTGCGGGAGGATTCGTGGGGGGGAATCTGGCACGGCGGCTTCTCTCGTCTTCGATACGTCCCTTGGCGGCTCGGTGGGACGAGTCGGGAGGTGCTGAGGCCTGAGGGATTTTCACGGCCTCCCAAAAGAGGTTTTCCGTCCTTCTTCCAAGAAAAAGAAATAAGCAGCACTCCACGTCGAAGAGAAAAAGTTGTCACAAAAAAAAAGAAACCGAAAACTTGGCTGTCTGTGTCAGAGGAAAACCTGGTTTATACGGGATCTCGCAAGGGTGACTTACTTACGGTTCTCTCTCTCTCACTCTCACCCCCGGTGTAACTTTTCCGGGCTTTCGCTCCCCAAACGTCACAACCCTTTTGATATTATTTTGTGCGTCAGCCACCGACCGTTACTCGATTCTTTTTGAACACGATCCCGTCGGATGAGTTGCGGAAATTCCCGATTAGGCGACCAATCGCGTTATCCCTGCTCACAAACGCCACTCGTTCACCGCAGTCTCTCACTTGCGCCTCACTCTCTGTTATCTAGGCAACCCCTTATTTTCGAATCGTAACAGTACATTGGCTCCGACAGTACGAAAGGGAGGATAGATTTTATGATACCAAAGAATTTTCAAGCAGAAATTTATAGATAGCAAAAAGGTGTAATCGCATTGCCTTTTGTGAGTTTGGTAAACAGAGTGCTGACATCCCTGCCTCTATACACTGCATTTAAATATTAAACAATCACAGGAAACTATCATCATCAATAAAATCATATTAATAAAATAAAAATAATAACAAAAAAGCAAAGACCCATTCAAAGCATAAAATTCAACATTTTACACTTATTGCCAAAAAAAAAACTTAACATTTGTCTATAAATCTTTTTTCAATATATATATATATATATTTATTTCGGAGTTGCTGATTTCGACTCCACCACGAGTCAATAATTTCTGGTAGCATGGCATTTAAATAAAAATTTTCTAATGCATTTACCATATATTTATTCCAGAAGTCATCATCTCTTTCAATCAAAAAATATTCTAAATCTACGTTAGTGTAGATGATAAAATAACACCATTTTCTTTTAGTTATATGCAGTGGACCCTGTTATACCTGATACATATAGTTGTGGTTTGGGTTCAAACTAGGTAATTGTAATAACTGCATTTATCGAACAATAATTAATAATTTTATTTTTAATAGCTCTTTAATATTTTTACTGCAAGCCGCATATGAACATTTAATCTCTGCAATTGAATTAGAATTTTTTAACCCATCTGGAGAAGCTCCTAACATTTTTTTTCAAATTTGTTAGAGCTTCAAATTTTTCTTTGGCCTTTTCTTCATTGTCAGTAGCAAATTGTATAGACTTGGGCAATTGTTTCATAAAGTTTTATCGGAATGCACAATACTTTTAACGGTATTTGGGATATTAATTCCGTCTCTCATTTTGACCTTTCTTTACTCCATTCCCTACACATTCGCTGACCACAAGTACCTTTTTCAATAGCGTTTACGTTACTCTGTGACAGCTTGATTAATAAATCCGACTTTTTTCTTTCATACACTTCAGGTAATATATCTGCAGTTTTCGTTTGTTCATCGTCGACGATATTATTTTTGCCAGAATCCGCACTTCGGATACGCAATTTTTTAATAGAGGTTTTAGTTTTATTAATCGTTTTTATTTTTTTCAATTTTTGTTCCACAAACGCCTTCGTATACTAACATTGGCCTCCCGAATTTTTTTATTTTTTTTTTGAATAACGGAATTAGGAGCGTACTCTTATTATTATAACTTATTGCCGCAGCAAAGCATCGCCCTTGATACGAAGCTCGTGCAGAAAAACTTATTCTTTTTCCTCCCACAAATTTATTAACGATAGAATTGTAGCATTCCACAGCATTGTTCTCAATATCAAAAAGTAAACTAGACGAAAAAGTTGCAATTCTATTTAAAACTTGTTTGTAAGGTTCGTATAAAACACCATTTGCGAAAGTAAAAAATAAAATATCATTTGACTGTCCACTTTTATAACAAAAATAGCTTGCACATTGTTCGTGATTGCCAAATATATGCTGGAAAAAAAAGAGGCTCATTTTTGCTAAATTTAATAGCACTTATAATAGCTGTTCTAAATTTTAGAATACTATTTTTAAAAACATTTTTAATAGTGATATCTCCTTTCGTTGTTTTAACTATTTCTCTAATTTTGGAACAATAATTACGAAGTATGTGATTTCTACATTCAATTTTTTCTATAAAATAATATGCATCATTTGGTTTTGCAGCCCGAACTTTTTTTAATACGCTACTATCCTCGTCGCCTATAATTCTCCTATAAAGTATCAAGTAAATCCCTCTAAGATAATTGAAACTTCCATGGGCATAGATGTTTGCTCCTAGTTTTTAAAACAATTATGTGTTGGAATTTCTTTTTTCTGTTTCATATAGATTTTACAGAAACTACAAAGTTTCTGTACATAAAGTATTTTTTTAGTTCTGGCACCAATTATACGTCCTACCCCAGACAGTGTATTGTAACGGTAGTATATGGACCTCCCTCGCCTTCACAGCTAATCGGTACTCTTCTTTACCTGCGTTTTGGTTTGTTCTTCGAAAAGTGCTTCGATGCTCTTTAGAACTCTAGCCTCGGCTTTACGATATGTCGCCTGGGATATTTGAGGGATATCTAGAGCTGAACAAAATTCTGAAATTTGGGAATAACCTACGCCCGTTGATCTAGTTCCACAAATAGCTGCATAATTGACTTTGTATATATGATTTTTAGGTTCAGTATAAAGATTACCGAATATTCCGTACATATGACATTTGTAGTAGAAAACACTTTTTAAACCATAACAATTTTCATGAGTTATTTCAATATTATCTAAAGTGCAACCCAACATATTATGACTGATTGATTTCAGTGTTGTTAATAAGTGGCCTATGTCAATAATTCTACGTCCAGTACTAATTTCTCGACGTGTCATGACCTTTAGAGTACGAAAAAAGTGGTCTCCCGTTTCCGTATGTCCGTCTGTCTGTCTGTCTGTCTGTCTGGTGTCTGTATCCATTTTTTATGAGACAAGTGTTCTGCGAAACTACTGGATCGATTATTGCCATATTTTATATGTATATTAGAAATATCATGTAGATGGTTAAACGCTAACTAAAATTTGGCAAATCATCTCCACCACCAATGGGATGACGTCATCTCCAAAATTTATAATACAAAGTTTTTTAAATTTGATAAAATTAGATACTCCTGGACTTGTGGTGTGTAAATCCGTGTAGAATTTTCACCCTAGACATCTAGAATTTTTGGAAAAAATTTTAACTTATCCGAGTTCTCATAAAAAAAATAAAATTCGCATAATGAAATTTAATAATTTTTCGAAAAAGCTGGGTTTGTTTTATTGTATTTCAAAGGCGAGAGAAGTTCTGTCGAAATATCCTTCGACCAATTTGCTTCATTCAAAATACATTCCGAGAGGTAACTAGGTATGTAGGTACCTACCTAAATTCCTAAGATTTTGGGTTGAAAAATTCCAAGATTACTAAGAAATACTTACAATAACGTACCTTCGTACCTACAATAAAATATTCTTGGAAATTTAATTTTACATTTTCTACCGACTTACAGAATATGCCCAACACGTACGAATTTTTATGGAAACAGGAATTTAAAAATAAGAGGAAGAATTATGGTCGGAATTATATATATGAACAAGCATTTTTTTGTTGTGTGTATTGCGAGTAAAGATCTCAACAGTCTCTCACAATGATTTTATTAATTTATTTTAAAACACATTTGGCTTTTTTCATTTCTTATGACAGTAAATTAGTTTAAACCGCATATCAAAAATTCTCTTTCAAGGGACTTTATGCTAAAAAAAAGTAGGACGTGCTATTTAAAAAATTATCTATGACGTCATGCACCTGTCAAATATCCCACAAAACTTTTGAAACTAATATTACAAAATGGCAATTTTTATATAGGTACCAGTAGACGTGTTTTTGCGTTTTTTACTTCTCGAACGTAAGCTAAGAAATATTGTTTGTTTTCTTTCATAGTATGTAGATAAATATTTTAGTTCCTTACTCTGCTGTACCTACAAGCTGGGATACACTTCCCCCGCTGACAATAGCAGTAATAAAACTAGTTATTGTAAAGAAAGTGAACGATTTTAACCCTTAGAGATCAGTGGCACCTGTCATAACGAGGTAGCATGGGTTGTTTTATAAGTTGTATATCTTTTAAAATAGAAATTTTCTTGAGGTGTGGTGGAGCCTTAATGTTAGCCATACAACAGCTCAAACATATTTTCAGCGCATAATAACTAATTTGGCTTTTTGTTTAAAAAGTGTAATTAGATTTCCTAGCCAACAAGAAAGCCGATTTGTTTTCAAAATTATTCTAATACTAGAATTGTACTCGATTGTACTGAATTAGAAATAGAAAAATGTAAATGTCTAAATTGCAGAATCAGAACATACTCATTTTACAAAGGTAGACATACAGTAAAATTTTTAATTGGTGTAGCTCCTTCAGGAACTATAACATATTTAAGTAAACCTTACGGTGGTAGGGCATCAGACAACGCCATATTCAACAAGGAAAATATGATTTCAAAATCTTCTCCAGGTGATGGGATTATGGTAGATAAAGGGTTTTTAATCGATAAAGAATGTGCTAACAAAGGAATACAACTGATACGTCCACCGTTTTTAAAAAAGAAAAAACAACTAACAAAGGCGGAAGCATTAAGGACTGCAGAAATAGCCAGAGCGAGAGTGCACGTAGAACGAGCTATCCAGCGAATAAAAAAAATTAAAATTTGTCGAAATATATTCCCATTTAAATTATTAAGAAATATTAACACTATTGTTATTGTCATAGTAGCTTTAACAAATTTGTCAAGTCCAATTTTATCTGTTGATAAATTTTAAGTTTTTCTTGTAATTATGTATTGTTCTATATTAGAAAAATAACATTTTGATTTTTGATAAGTTTATTATTTTTTTTAAAGTGGTTCACACAATACATGCAACATATTTTGGAAAAAAAACGCTTTTCAATTTTTTCAAGAGATCATTGCAAAATATTTCGTCCCGATCTATATTTAGCAGATAAAAAGATTTATCAAAACTTGAATCAATGATGAAATCGCAACCAAGTAAATTTAAAATTGCCAAGGACAATTGTATTTGGGCCATATACCCATGCCGTCTCTTCAATGTCCAACCTACCCCCTCTGAAAATTCCATGTACTCCAATGATGGAAGACATTCAGTAATGGTTTTTTTGCACCTATAAAAACAAGTTTTCAAAAAAAGTTTTCAGTTACAAGTTCGCTTGGTTCACCTAAAATAGGACACTTAATTTCCAATAAACGAATTGGTCGTTTATCCCGAAACACAATGCCATCAGGAGAACAGGCCAACCATGGATTCTTTTGGCACACAATCAACCCACACTGGATTACAGTTTCGGCACTTGGGAGATTGGTCATATATGCTTGCCGGGCAAAATCTTTTTGGTTGTTGCCATATCTTGTGGCATAGGTTCCCTTAAATGATTTGGGATAAAAATATTTCACGGCTTTGGTATGCCAGTCATCCTGACTGTATGTAAATAAGGTGTAACATCTTGAACCTGTAACATCATGTTAAATAAGCTCACAAAAATTATGAAAACAAACCGGTTATTCTATACTGCCGTTCTTGCATCCATGTGGCTTTGTTTTTAAATGTGTCTTTACAAATTACAAATCCGTCGCATGGATACAATTTGTTGTAGGTGGTTACACAACACCTCCGTAAGGGAGCATCATCCACAGTTTCCGACAAAAAATTTCAAACATCACTTTTCTGTCATGTCAAAAATTTTAATGTAGTCTATGCTTTATTGTCATTATTTCGGACAGCTACAGACACGTAACCAGCCTTTTATTTTGGAGGGGCCCAGCCCGGGCACTAATTTCAATTAAGAGGGCCTTTAAAAAAAGTCTTCATTAGTATAAATCAACATTTTACTTGGATCACAACCAGTATATAAACTTAATGGGGTGCAAATAGTTGAAATTGACTAACACCATGAGAATTCATTTAAACTCTGTGTGCCAGTCTGCATAGTGTGTAAAAGGCATATCAATTGTATCGGCTAATTGCTTAAAAAAGTTATCGACAAAACTGTTCACAGCAGTATCGCTTTACTCAGAGAATTATATTACAAGATAGGAACATAAAATTACTCATAGCTAAAATTTTCTGTTGATCTGAAATTTCGAATTTCCTTTACTTTTAAAATTTAAAATTAATTTAAGGGGGCACCAGGGGTGGCACAGGGTTTTGTTGGGGTGGCCTGTGCCCCCCAGGCCCCCCCTTGGTTACGTGCCTGGACAGCTAGAATGTCAAACTTTCAAAATTCCAGCTTACGCTACAGCTACTTTCATGTAAGTGTCAAATGTAAAAGTTAAAAATGACTGTCAAATATTTAGGTTAGAAACATCTAAGGTTGCTTTACACTATCTGACGACTGAATGACATTGACGTCTGAAATTTTTTGGCGGCAACTGTATATTAACCTGGTATATTACCTCACTCAATTCGCTCCGATAAGCATTGTCGCAAATTGCACTGAAGAGATCATCCCTGCAAAAGAAAAAAAAAAACAGCAGCAGCAAAAACTTTTAAATAAAGATGTGTTTATATCATTAACAATTGCTAAGGCTTGATGATGCCATTTATAACAATTATTTGATACAACCTAGACCTATCTTCAGGATTGAACAGCATGGGAGCTCCAAAATTCGGGAGAACTATTAAAAAAAAATAAATGATAATACGAAATCAATTTATATAATTTGATGTCTACCTTCAAAGCACTTTTGTACGAAATCTTCTGGAATAATTCCTGCCATACCACATTTGGAATGCTTCGATGACTTAACATGGCAAAATTGTTCCACAGGAACAACTTCTACTAGTTCTTCCCGCTTCCGTTTGCCCCATGCCTGGGGAACATCGGTGCAACTAAGCAGGCCTATATTCTGAGCACTAAAATTATAATGAAATGTTTATGATTTCAACAAGAAACAGTGCAGCTTCTCGTAAACATACAGTAGGGTGGCAACTATGTGCTTACATTTCCCTCCTGCTCCTGCTTTGCAGCTGCAGACACAGTTCCACTGTCTGTAATCTGATAAGACATTCCATTATTAGGTCTATATTAACATATTTTCAGAATGTCACATCACCTGAATAATCTGCAAACTGAATTTGAATTTCGTGAGGTGCTGCACTAGTTTTTGAGGCTATACACCGTGCTTCGATGTTTTGTCCCTCAAAAGTGCAATTGCCGATTAAGCCAGCCACAGAGAGAGAGAGACAGTACCTGCACGAGTTTCGGAATCGCAAATAAGATTTTTCGAAAATCATATCGTTGAGTAGTCAAGGTATTGCGAATCGGAGGTGATATAGTTGCGGAAGGCTACATTGAAAATTCAATGGCGAATAAAAGAAACATGCTAATCAGACAATAACAGTTGTACTTTCACCGATAAAAAGAAGCTGAAGTTGGATCTGAACAACCCAGAAGTGGAGGCAGCACGGGTTAGCGTGCGGAAACTAGTCACTTGCCGCACGCCGTTAGGAAATAGTTATTTACGCAATAAGTGGGATACACACATTATTATCGCACGCACATGGAAATTGCGCAAACGAGGGCGTCAGCCCGAGTTTTGCGTAACCATGTAAGTGCGATAGTAGTGTATCCCACGAATTGTGTACAAAATTTTATGTACAACTCTTGAATTTTTTATAAATAAAACATTTTTGCTGCTTTCAATCATGGACTAACAACTCTCGATCAAAATGTTGTGAATATTAATTAAAAGAAGCAGCTGCATCTCATTGTTCAAAATGATGGCAACGTAGTTAGCAACAGTGTAAACAGTAAACAAATTTTGGTTTTGAATATTTTGTTACTAAATCATCAGAATGAGTGCTTCAGAAGATCTGCCTTTAGTTGCTTTGGATGTTATTTCTGGTCTTGTTCCTCAGAAATCACGCGAAAAATATCAGCTGGCGTTTGAACGATATGCAAAATGGTGCAATGAAAACACTTCCTACATTAGTTCGTCGTCAACGACCCCACAATTATCAACTGAATCTGATGACATTAATTTGTTTCACTGTAAGAGTTGTATTATCAATGTATATATATAACAATAATAAATAGCAGGTCTCTTTGATTCTTTTGTATTCATGGATGTGTGTCCGATTTGACATATTATCGCACGCGTGCGGTTATCTAAAAATTATCGCACGCGTGCGATAATCTCAAACATTACGTTGTCCCAGTGAGTGCGATTTATAAGATATATCCCACGGTTGTATATAAAAATAATTACAACGCTCTTTCTGAAGTAGCATGCATTATAGACGCTAGAACCAGGAAAATTTTATATCTGGGAGTAAAAAATAAATACTGTCTCACATGCACACGTAATAAAAATTAAAAAAATTGGTCTAAAGAGTTTAGACAGTACTTCCCTCGCTGTCGGAAATATGACGACTGCATGTCTATTATGTTTTTTTTCGCAGTAGATTTCAAAGCATTCGGTTTTGTAGTTCCTGAGTAAACCAATAAAATAAATTTACCCATTCATTATTTGTTTTGAGTCACCCGGTATATGCAAATTCAAAAAATATGAATGGAATGATAAATTACAAGTATATCAGTTGGGATAGATGTAGTGAAATACTAAGAATAAAATTATTGTATGTATTCCCAGATTTTCGGGAAAATGAATTGGGTCGTTTTGAATATTGATTTGATATAATCAATAAAATAACGAAATAATTTACTCACGAATACGGCGCCGGCGTGTAATATAAGAGGGAACTGAAAATCGTGTATGTATAAGCATTCTTAATTTAAGATGACAAGCGTAACAACATACGTGAGAGTCAAACAGAGAAACTGTAAACAAAACGACCATCGGTTTTATTGCTTCGACTTCCGCTTATTATATAAAACATTGGGTTTTATTTTAATTTTTGATTATAAACATGTCCTAGTCAGCGCACAAAACAAATGCACGTCTGTAATGTTAAAGTAGATGTAAATAAGTGTGTTACCCTTATGTTTCAACCGAGTTTTTACTTTAAAAAATTTTGTGTCTACCAAATTGGGTTGGTCCAATGTAATACTAATAATAAGTGTTGCCTTTAATTTAATCAATAAAATAAATTGACTTCATTAATTTTTTTGAGCCACCTCTTAAGAAAATCTAAAAAATATGAATGGAATGATAAATCACAAGTACAAACTCATCATCTTTTTTGCATTTTAGATAGGATTTATTCAGCAAAATTTAAGGGTGACGTCATCAATTTTTTTAGGAGGGATGAACAAATACATTTTGAACAAAAGTTTACCATGCTTATAATAACTTTAAAATATCTCCAAGATTTCAAAGCATTCGGTTTTGTAATTCCTGATTAAATCGATAAAATAAATTCACGCATTCATTAATTTTTTTGAGTCACCCTGCATATGCAAATCCAAAAATATGAATGGAATGATAAATCACAAGTACAGACTCATCATATTTTGTACATTTTAGATAGGATTTATTCAGCAAAATTTTGGGGTGACGTCATCAATTTTTTAGGGAGGATGAGCAAATACATTTTGATAAAAAATTTACCATGCTTATAATAACTTTAAAACATCTCCAAGATTTCAAAGCATTCGGTTCTATAAATCCTGATTAAATCAATAAAATCAATTGACGCATTCATTAATTTTTTTGAGTCACCCTGCATATGCAAATCCAAAAATATGAATGGAATGATAAATCACAAGTACAGACTCATCATATTTTGTACATTTTAGATAGGATTTATTCAGCAAAATTTTGGAGTGACGTCATCAATTTTTTAGGGGGGAAGAGCAAATACATTTTGATAAAAAATTTACCATGCTTATGATAACTTTACAACATCTCCAAGATTTCAAAGCATTCGGTTCTGTAATTCCTGATTAAATCAATAAAATCAATTGACGCATTCATTAATTTTTTTGAGTCACCCTGTATATGCAAATCCAAAAAATATTATTGGAATGATAAATCACAAGTACAGACTCATCATATTTTGTACATTTTAGATAGGATTTATTCAGCAAAATTTTGGAGTGACGTCATCAATTTTTTAGAGGGGAAGAGCAAATACATTTTGATAAAAAAATTACCATGCTTATGGTAACTTTAAAACACCTCCAAGATTTCAAAGCATTCGATTCTGTAATTCCTGATTAAATCAATAAAATAAATTGACGCATTCATTAATTTTTTTCAGTCACCCTGTATATGCAAATCGAAAAAATTTGAATCGAATGATAAATCACAAGAAGAGACTCACCATATTTTGTACATTTTAGATAGGATTTATTCAGCAAAATTTTGTGGTGACGTCATAAATTTTTTAGGAGGGACGACCAAATACATTTTGATCAAAAATTTACCATGCTTATGATAATTTTAAAACATCTTCAAGATTTCAAAGCATTCGGTTTTGTAGTTCCTGAGTAAATCAGTAAAATAAATTTTGCGCATTCATTAATTTTTTTGAGTCACCATGTATATGCAAATCCAAAAAATATGAATGGAGTGATATATCACAAGTACAGACGCATCATTTGTACATTTTAGATAGGATTTATTCGGCAAACTTTTGAGCTGACGTCATCAAGTTTTTGGAGGGGATAACCAAATATATTTTGACTAAAGATTTATGATGCTCTTTAGAGCCTTAAAACATCTGCAACATTTCAAAACATTCGGGTTAGCAGATTCAAAATTAAATTGCAAAATGTTGTTTTATAATTTTGATTTTTTTTCCAAAAATCTGGACGTTTCGGGTAAAAACTCAATTCGGGGTCGTAAACGACATGTGTAGGACTATGTTATTTTATACAATTTAAAACCCATTTACTATGTACAATTTTGAAGTGACGTCATCGCATTAGTGGTGGGGATGATTAGACAAATTTTAGTTAGCGTTTTACCATCTACATGATATTCCTAATATAAGTACAAAATTTCACAACAATCGGTCGAGTACTTTCGGAGATTATCTGTCTAATAAAAATCCGGGACGGCAGACAGACGGACAGTCAAAATATATTTGCTTATCCCCTCCAAAAACTTGATGACGTCAGCTCGAAAGTTTGCCGAATAAATCATATCTAAAATGTACAAAATATGATGAGCCTGTACTTGTCATTTATCACTCCATTCATATTTTTTGGATTTGCATATACAGAGTGACTCAAAAAAATTAATGAATGCGTAAATATATTTTATTGATTTAATCAGGAACTACAAAACGGAATGCTCTGACATCTTGCAGATGTTTTAAGGTTATAAAGAGCATAATAAATGTTTAGTCAAAATATATTTGCTTATCCCCTCCAAAAACTTGATGACGTCAGCTCGAAAATTTGCCGAATAAATCATATCTAAAATGTACAAAATATGATCAGTCTGTACTTGTGATCTATCACTCCATTCATATTTTTTGGATTTGCATATACAGGGTGATTCAAGAAAATAAATGAAAGCGTAAATTTATTTTACTGATTTACTCAGGAACTACAAAACCGAATGCTTCGAAATCTTGAAGATATTTTAAAATTATCATAAGCATGGTAAATTTTTGATCAAAACGTATTTGGTCGTCCCCCCTAAAAAATGTATGATGTCACCACAAAATTTTGCTGAAAAAATCCTATCTAAAATGTACAAAATATGGTGAGTCTCTTCTTGTGATTTATCATTCCATTCAATTTTTTTCGATTTGCATATACAGGGTGACTCAAAAAAATTAATGAATGCGTAAATTTATTTTATTGATTTAATCAGGAACTACAAAACCGAATGCTTTGAAATCTTGCAGATGTTTTAAGGTTATAAAGAGCATAATAAATTTTTAGTCAAAATATATTTGGTTATCTTCTACAAAAAACTGATGACGTCAGCTCAAAAGTTTGCCGAATAATTCGTATCTAAAATGTACAAAATATGATGAGTCTGTACTTGTGATTTATCATTCCATTCATATTTTTGGATTTGCATATGCAGGGTGACTCAAAAAAATTAATGAAGGCGTGAATTTATTTTATCGATTTAATCAGGAATTACAAAACCGAATGCTTTGAAATCTTGGGAATATTTTAAAGTTATTATAAGCATGGTAAACTTTTGTTCAAAATGTATTTGTTCATCCCTCCTAAAAAAATTGATGACGTCACCCTTAAATTTTGCTGAATAAATCCTATCTAAAATGCAAAAAATATGATGAGTTTGTACTTGTGATTTATCATTCCATTCATATTTTTTAGATTTTCTTAAGAGGTGGTTCAAAAAAATTAATGAAGTCAATTTATTTTATTGATTAAATTAAAGGCAACACTTATTATTAGTATTACACCCCAACCAACCCAATTTGGTAGACACAAAATTTGTTAAAGGAAAAACTCGGTTGAAACATAAGGGTAGCACGCTTATTTACATCGACTTCAACATTACAGACCTGCATTTGTTTTATGCGCTCACTTGGTTCCGCGAATGTGAAATAGACATGTTTATAATCAACCAATTGTGAATTTCACCGTCAAGAATTAAAATAAAACCCAATGTTTTATATAATAAGCGGAAGTCGAAGCAATAAAACCGATGGTCGTTTTGTTTACAGTTTCTCTGTTTGACTCTCACGTATGCTGTTACGCCTGTCATCTTAAATTAAGAATGTTTATACATACACGATTTTCAGTTGCCTCTGATACGTAGGTATACGTGAGTAAATTGTTTCGTTATTTTATTGATTATTACAAATCAATATTCAAAACGACCCAATTCATTTTCCCGAAAATTTGAGAATATAATAATTTTATTCTTAGTATTACACTACATCTATCCCAACTGATATACGTGTCCTTGCAAAAATGTTGATGACGTCATCGCAATTTTTTTTTTAAATTCCCACTACAAAAATGTAATGAGAAAAAAACACAATAGGCATGCAGTCGTCAAGTTTCCGACAGCGAGGGAAGTACTGTCTAAACTCTTTAGACCAATTTTTTATTTTTAGCAGAACAGTTTTAAAACACGGACTCAAGAGGTTTGAAAATACAAACCAAAATATATACTTATAAGATGAATTTAATGCTTCCAGCGTTTTTTAAAGCATTTATGGTACTATTTTCTCTGCGTTTAGTTTCGTTGAAAGGGTCTGACCATCCATTTTTGTTTTCATCTGACCACCCCGTAATCGCTGATTTTCTCGTTAACAGGCGTTCGCGCTTCGCGCCCGACTAATCCAGTCAAAATAGGCATTTAACTTAGCCAAAATTCGCATAGAGCTGAAAATTGGTATAGACGTTAAATAAACCATTACAAATGAAATGTCAAAAATCCCCTTCGATCCCACTTCTGCAAAAAAATTTATTCAAGGTCAAAGGTAAAAAATTCAGGTTTTTCCCATTTTTCTCTGGAACCGTAAGTTTTATCGTAAACATAGATCAGACAAAAATTGTAGATTATATAATTCTCTACAAAAATTGTTCCAATACTTTTCTTCGTACGAATCACCATTCTTGAGATATCGCGATTTTAAAAGTTGAAAGTCATTTTCTTCATAATATGCACACATTTCCGCACCACCTATGAGGTAATATACTTGGCGCATTTTTTTAACGTGGCTTCCCCAGTGGGCATATTCCACGATCTAGTGTCATAAAGAAATACAAATTTGATCAGTATACAGATCGCATCCTGTTGGTTGAAAGAATCCTACTATTGCTAATGTTCAAAGTGGAACAGGTTGATTTCTTCTAAATAATGATTTATGATAGATAATTTTCTAATTCTACTTCAACAATTATTTCTTCATCTTCACTTTCTTCCTCTTTTCCATGCAGAATTTCTGTACGCTGTTCTAAGAAAAAAGATGGATCAGTTGTCTCTTCATTGATATCATAGGTATTATCATCTGTTGGATTTGATTCAATATTGGAGCAAGTCTGACCCTGACAATTGATACATACTGGCGAACAAAATAATCCCACCTGTCGACAGCCACAATTCTTACTACAATCCGTCTTGCAGATACAAAAAATAATATTAAGTAGTTTTTTGGACCAGACGGGAGTAGGGTTTGAACTGGTTCCAAAAAATTATCTCTTAATTTCCAACCCCATTCTTCTGGGTCCAGCTCATTGCCTAGCCACACTCTTGAACTTGATAATACACACGATACAAGTGTTGAAAGGCGGAAGGAGATGTTGGAGGCAGACCAGACTGCATTGCACTGTTTTATTGTTCCATACAGATTTTTCAAACCTTAAATATCTATACGTGTCTATGGAATCAATTTTTTTTGGAGCACCATACATTACAAGAAGAAAACGAATTCCATTTGTGACGATGTCATGTGGAGAAGAGTCAATCTTTGTAAATACTTCTGCGCAATCAATTAAATCACTACGTTTTTCTAACAATTTAAATACTGCTGTTTTACCTCTCTTAAAAATGGCTGATGTAGTATCGCAACCAGTTATTGCATGCAAAAATAAAATATGAGTTTTACATTTTGGATATACAATATATTATTGATTGTACTTAAGCGCTCCCAGGATCCAAACAGTAAATAATTTTATCAATTGGAGTCCGTGCTGTCAGTAATATCAACAAATCAACATCTTCACCAATGACGACAGTTGTATTTGGTCTTTTAATTGTTCTATTGCTCTCTTCACATAGCATTGAAATGAAGCGAGACGTATACAGGCTGTATATTATGTAGAATATGAATTTTTCAACTTTTAAAATCGCGATATCTCACGAATGGTGATTTGTACGGAAAAAAGTATTGAAACAATTTTTGTAGAGAATTGTATGATCTACAACTTTTGTCTAACCTATTTTTACGATAAAACTTACGGTATCAGAGAAAAATTGGAAAAACCTGAATTTTTGACCTTTGACCATGGATAAAAATTTTTGCAGAAGTAGGATCGAAGGGCATTTTTGACATTTCATTGTTAATGGTTTATTTAACGTCTATACCAATTTTCAGCTCTATGCGAAATTTGGCTAAGTTATGATTTTTTTTTGTCTACTTTGACTGGACTAGACGTATTTAGCGAATTAATTAAAGTAAAATTTGCTTATCCCTCGTTTTGAATGTTTTATTTTCATAATTGACGTAATGCATATTTTAATCCGGTTAGTTTTAGTTTTTCTTTATTCTCAGGGGATTTTTTTTTATTTCCACTGAATTTTTAGTTTTAATTGTTTTAGCAGCTAGCGTGTAAATATCCAGTCGCAGTTTATTAAATGATTAAATCCATTACTGGAATTCGTATCTTGCAGTTTTCGAGGTTTACTTATCACGCACGTATTATTATTATGTTTTAGAAGATATCACACATATTTAGGGATTTATTAGGTTATTTTTAAGTTTTTAATTGCATGAAATTCTTAGAGGATTTTTAGGATTAATTATTGCAAAAAATTCTGAATTTTAAAATTTTAAACTGTGATCGTTAACAAAATGGAACCATACGTTGTGGGTGTGATTTTTTTGTTTAGTGGAATGCGTACAAAGCGAAGTAGTGAACCCCACAGTTGGAATAGTGCCCCTAAATCAAAATACAAAATATGGAGCACAAATTGTTTATTCCTCCATTCGTTTGGCGGAAAAAGATTTTGAAATAAAGTATGGAGGAACTTTGCCAGCTGCAAAAACCCTCTCCAGCTTTCAAAAATGAAATCAAATGTTACAAATCAAAACATATATTTGAATACATACAACAAATGTAGGTACACAAAAAAAAAGAGAAACTGTGATTAAACTAACTGGATGCAAATACACAAGTTATTACAGTGGTGTGGCTGCAAATTTAAATGACGGTAGTCGAACAAGAAAAAGATCAAGCTGAGTGAAAACAAACCATGCAGCGTGAAGATACGTAGCAACAGCGGCGCGAAGGGCGTCTCTTCATGGAGGTTTATTTGCCAGTGGTTTTAAACGTGCCATGGGTTTTAAACACTCGCACTCGTGAGACTTACTTCCATCCCTGCAAAGGAAGCAGTCGACTAGACAGCCTGATTCACAATCACTTATACGTGTTTATGGAATAGTCACAGTTTTACATATGTGAGAAACTAATATTGTACTAATTTCGCTCGCTATGAACTACGGCATCGAATCCGATTCATATTTGTTTAACAATCCTCCTTTTTTGAAATTACAGTCTATATTCTACCTTTAAAAATCTACCTGCGCAACAGTCCAATCCCCTTAGCCCTATGAGGTCGAAGACAGCGCCAAATATGTATAAGCTTCAGATTCACGGAAACACAATAAATTTTTAAAAATAATGTTAAGTGTTTTATTTCATTGAATTAAACATTTCACAGTATTGTGTTAAAATGCTGGTAAAGGAGTTTAGATGAAATTTGGGCATAAACAGTCTCCGGTACTATCAACAGGTACCTACACTGAACAATTCCAACATCTGTTGGGTTGCTTTTAAGTAAACAACTGGTAAACTGTAAGGAGCAATACAAAAAAACAAACAGTAACCAAATTTTCAAACGACTGAAATGGAAAACGGAAATATGCGAAGACGCCACATCCTAGGTGTTTCTCACTCATGACACCAAGCTGTTTTACATAAC
The DNA here is from genome assembly GCF_036711695.1 of Zophobas morio. Taxonomy (NCBI): domain Eukaryota; kingdom Metazoa; phylum Arthropoda; class Insecta; order Coleoptera; family Tenebrionidae; genus Zophobas; species Zophobas morio. Next base: position 18,193,205 of record NW_026972109.1, read on the forward strand.
GTCGATGAATACTTGAATAGGGAGATATTATTTCTAAGGGAATTGAAATCTACAGCCAAATTCTACCTCAATGGGGAACAATTAACTTTATTTACTTCTATTATCTGATAATAAGAAAGAAGCATCACAAAACCTTCCGACGTCTAACTTTTTTCATACCTACAACCAAAACCTCATTAAACAGCCAAAATGATTGAAGTTCTCGAAACTCTGGGGTTGCAAACTGAAGACGAAATAGCGCTTCTGAATTTTAACTCATATTTGCAAATTCCTTCCGTACAACCGAATGTTAACTACGGTGAGTACCAATAAACCAAAATTTCGTAACTACACTAGATTCATAGACACCTGCGTGGAATTTCTTGGAACGATGGCCGAAAGTTTGCAGCTACCTATGCAAGTACTCAATTTAGTGGAAGGCAAACCCATTGTTTTGATGACTTGGATGGGAACCGAACCGGCTCTTCCAGCAATACTCCTCAACAGCCACATAGACGTTTCACCCGTTGTTATAAGCGAATGGTCTCACAACCCCTTTGCTGTCGAAATTGAAGATCAAAATATTTACGCTAGGGGCGCCCAAGATTCGAAATGTATCGGCATTCAATATCTTGAAGCTGTGAGACGCTTGAAAAGATCCAAAACGGTTTTAAAACGAACGATCTATTTGAGTTATATGCCAGGTAAAACACGATTTTTTCTGACATGTTGAATAAAGGTTTCTTGTAGATGCAGAGATAGGTGGTTTGAAAGGCATGGGTGCATTTACAGACTGGGAAGATTTTGGAAAACTTAACATTGGATTTGCGCTAGATTCAGGAATGGCGACTCTTGGAGATAAGTTTGTCGCGTTTAATGGGGAAAAATATGCCTGGAGTAAGGTTTAACGGGTAAAAAAACCGAAAGTGATATTTGTTTTTAGATATACGAGTATGCTGTCAAGGCACCTCTGGAGACGCAGAGCTCTTGTTGGACGACACTCCGGGAGAAAGAATGAGTCGTGTTTTGCAGAAATTTTTCGCTTTCAGAACAATGGAAATGGAAAAACTGACAGCCAACCCTGACTGGACGCTTGCAAATGTCATCAGCATTAATCTAACAAAAATTGAAGTAGGAAACGATATTGTGTAAATACTGTTTTTCTGTATAATCTGTATTATAGGGTGGTGGTCGAAGGAATATGGTCCCATCAGAATTTGTGCTATATTTTGATTGTCGCATTCCCTTTGAAAGAATGGATGTAGATGAATTAGAACCAACAATGGATCAATGGTGCCACGACGTTAGTAATAGTGTATTGATTGACTATACACTCCAGGAACTACCGATTAACCCAACACGGATCAACGATCCATATTGGGTTACTTTTGAAAAAGCGGTTGAAGAAGTGTACGTATTTGTACCTAAACGGTCACTAAAACAATTGTTTATTTTAGAGAGGTTCAAATGTTCCCAGGTCGTACAGACAGTCGACATTTACGAAACGCGGAAATACCAGTCGTCAGTTTTTCGCCCATTATCAACACGCCTGTGCGATTACACGGCCATGATGAACATATAGGGATTCAAACTTTTCTAGATGGAATAACCATATATTGTCGTATTTTAAGAGAGCTGGGGGAGTTGATGGAATAAAAAAACAGGAAGTAAATGTAGAAAATAGTAATACGAAAAAAATGTGAATAGTTATAATGGTAATAAACATATCTGAATATGATACAAATTTATCTTGGCAAACAAACCAAATTAAAAGAAGCGATTCGTCGGATGAACCATATTACAATACTTTCTTACTTACGCTTAGAATAAACGCTCGAAATCGATACATTTACGGTCATAAATGTTCTGACAATTTTATGTTACGCCAAAAACATATCTGGTTATTCACAAAGGTACTTAAAGTTTCAAATATTCACAAAAATTGTATTTTTTAACAAGAAGTTAACACATTTGAAACAATTTGGTATATTATTATTATTAATCATCGTTAAACGAAAAATTTAAAAAAAGCAAAACTACTCATACGATTTTTACTTCCTAACATTTGCAAGATTTCATAGTAAGCGATTTTACAATTTCAAACTTAAATTACTAAATGTTATACAATTTTGATTTTTTTTTTTCAAAACTCTGAATGTCTGGATTCATAAACCAAAGTACAGGAGCAGGGAACATAGAGAAGCGCCATAGTTTAAATCAAATGACGGTTGGAGACTTCTCAATTTATGTTGGTAGCAGTGTTTGTTTCTAACTAGGAATAAAAGTAACTAGAAGAAATGCCATAATATTTTTAACGACGCGTTTTATTTTCGACAAATTGACACTAGATTTACCAGAATATTACAAACTGCTTACTGTTTGCTTCACTTTCATTCAGGTCACACGAATTGCAATTATAGTGAAGCAAGGTTTTTATTGGCATCGACTATTTAAATTTGGCGCTTGCCTTTGGCGGTTGAGGACTCCTATGTCAATAAGGGTGGTTTTGCAAAATCAGCCTCTATGTCGCTTCTCTATGTTCTCTGACAGGAGTATGTTATTTTTTAAATTTAATTATTGTAAATTTTGGAGATGACGTCATCCTATTATTGGTAGGGTTGATCCGACAAATTCCGGTCAGCTTATTTTTACCATCACCTACACAACATTTTTCACATACATAGGTATAAAATATGATAATAATCGGTCCCCCTAGTTTCCGAGATTATCTGTCCAATAAAAATCGACAGATCGACGTAAGCGGGACCTATTTTTTCGTACTTTAGAGGCGATGAAACGTCGAGAAAACATGAAAGACGCCATTCTTCAGGAAGTAAAAATGTGAATATTCATAATGATAATGAACATATCTGAAAATGATAAAAATATGTACTTATCTTGGCACGTAAGCAAAATTATTATCAAGACGCCAAAACTACTAGTAAACACTTTCTATTGTGTATTCATAAACCACAATTTATCATTTAAGCTAAGCAAAACACGGGCGCTCTATATATTTGTCAAGACATTTTTGGCAACCTTGATTACAAAAGGTATCATAAAGTGAAGACGTCCTAGTAACACTACTGTACGGTATATTTGCCACAGAACGTAGTATAGTAACAACTATTTGCTGCTAGTTGTAAATTAAGGTGCAAAATGTCTTCACTTACCGAGACACAGAAAAAGGAGTTAGATACTCTAGCTGTCAATAATTTTCGTGAATATTTAAAAATTCCTTCTGTACACCCCAACATCAATTATGGTAAGTAGTTTTTTAATTATTTATAATATTAAACGTAGTTAATGTTTGAAACATAACCTCAATAATTGTACAGGTGTACGAAAAAGACAGAGGCGTAACTTGAAGTTTTTCCCAAGGGTTACTATAATATACGCATTAAAATGTAGAAATGAAAATTGGTCACAAAATCAAAAGTATTATCGATTATTACAAGTGAAATATTGAAAAATGCAAAAAGCACTCTCACATGGAAAACATCTTTGGATTTATTTATTGCGCATTTTGTGTATGACGTCATGTGGCTGTCATGACCGCCAATTTTTGAAAGTCTGGCTTATTGCATGTTCGTATTATCACTATCAACGAACGATACCAAATTTTGAACACATGTTATTAGCATCTGATTTCAACTTAGCATCTTTGCAGTATGTGTGTCAAGGCGGACGTGTGGTGAGCAGTTTCCTCAGATTCATTATAAAAGTTAGGTTGGTTGAGCATTCGAGATTTAGTTATGCAAGATGTATCGAAGGATAATGGTGTGATTTTTTTCAGCATCAGATTTATATTTTGCATGTACAGTAGTTTAATTGGGTTATCTTGTTCTTTAACCTCCCGGTGATATTTCACCGTTGAGGCTATCAGCTGATAGACTTTTTCTCACTTTTTTCTATCTTCAATGCCGACGTGTAAGATATGCGAAGTTACCCTGAAAAACTTCGATAAAACTTTAAAATTTTTATCATGTCCAAATGTCACGCTAAATGTTTAAAAATCGATGATGCTGACTTAAAAGTTCTAAATTTATGTAATGAATATATTCAGATGGTTCATTAAAACTCGATTCGGTGGATAAATGTATGTCTCTAATTGCAAAATAAAATGAATCAATTGAGTCCTAACAGTAACTAAGTAACAGGAAATTAATTCTAATAATTCATCTATTCTCAGTAATACCCAGGTTCCAGTCCCTACATATGCAGAAACTGTTATCAATAAGACGTTATCATCTGTTATTCTCCAGCCTAAACAAACAGCATCTGTGACTCAAAAACATCTACATAAAATAGATCCTGTTAAGTCAAACATTGGCATATCAAGTGTAAAAACGTGTCGCAATGGCAGTCTAGACAAAATCAACTAATCATAAACTGCAAGAATACTGAGGATTGGAATAAAATGAAACATCTGATCACAAGTAATCTCACAGTGAAGCAATTAAAACAATTGAATCCTAGTATTAGAATAGCAGGCATAGACAAAGATATTGCAAAAGAGTCAGTAGTTGAATATGTTGTGAACTTAAATGAATCGTTATTTTGTTCTAATTAGGTGTATAACTTAAAGCAATTTCTGCCCCTACATAATAATAATAAATTCAATCAATGTATTTATTTTAGTTGGTTATATTCCCCCAGTTTGCGATAATACTGACTAAAAAAGCTAAAACCCCCCTTCTTAAGTGGCCCAGGCGAAATTCCAGCATTGGTTATAATGGAATGTGCAAATGTTTTCGTTAAACCTCTATCTAAATCTCGAAGGTTTTTCCTGTTTACAAAAAGGGGGATAAATCAGACATTTCGAATTATAGAATTATAGGCCTGTGGCAATCCTCTGCAATTTTACAAAGATTTTTGAAAATGTAATTTACTTCAGATTTTCAGGTCATATTTCACAAATGATTGGAGTTAATCAGCATGGTTTTGATAAAGGAAAATCTACTCAAACTAACCTGATTTCCATTACAGTTTTTGTGTGGGGCTTTGGATGTGAATGTCATTTTTCTAAAGCTTTTGATAAAATTGACCATCGTAAAGAAATTAGAGCTTTTTGCTCTTTCGGATTCCCTAATATTATTAATGAAGTCCTATTTAAATGAGCGTTCTCTCTTTGTTACTGTTATGATTTCAAATAAAAGTTCTTTGTTCAGCAATCTGGAGTACCCCAGGGCTAGGTTTTGGGGCCGCTGTTGTTTGGTATGTTTATCAATGACCTTATTGACGTGATTGATGTTCATTCTCTTTTATTTGTTGATGACCTTAAGATCTATTGTGTTATTGAACGCTATGATGACTGTCTCCGTTTGCAACAAAGCATTGACAAAGCCTTTCAGCGGTGTGTAGATAACCATTTGTTATTGAACAAAGATAAATGTTATCTAATGATATTCAGTCGAAAAATTAGGGATATAAAATTTAATTATAACATTGATAATAGCATCCTTAAAAGACCTGACGTTGTACGTCTACTCTTTTGTTTCGCCTCTGGTATGGTTGACATACTGAGTTACCGTGCTCTTTTGCTTTATTCTTAACTATGCTCCTGAAGATGCCACTTACGGAAGTGTGCGAAACGTTGAGCCCAAAAACTCAATTTACACGGTTCCAACCTGGAAAACGATCATGTATTGATTCCGACCGTGAAAAAAAAAATTATTGCAACTATATTATTGCATTGAGTTAGACAATGAAAATGAATTTCAACTTTAAATTATAAAGTTAAAAAAGTTAATATTTTTTTAATAACCGAAATAACGTCATTTCGCCACACTAAAATTGACGGTATATCATTTTCAGATCAGTGATGCCAATCGTGTGGCGTATGTCATGCCTACTGAAACTTAAGAACTTTTTAATTGAATTACTATTATTAATTTTAACTTCCCTTAAACATAAATGCGACTTTCTAACACTGTTTTTTTTTAAGAACCTTGCGTCGAATTCCTTAAAAAGCAAGCAACCAGCCTGGGCCTCCCCGTCAAAATCTACCATGTGAAACCCACAAAGCCCATCGTGGTAATCACATGGGTCGGGACCCAGCCAAATTTGCCCACGATTATGCTTAACAGTCACATGGACGTCGTCCCCGTTTTCGAAGATAACTGGACCCATAAACCCTTCGCCGCCGACATAGACGAACAAAACAACATCTACGCTCGAGGAACGCAAGACATGAAGTCGGTGGGCATCCAGTATCTGGAAGCTGTAAGAAGGCTAAAACAACAAGGCGTCACTCTCAAAAGGACCATCCACCTATCCTTCGTTCCAGGTGAGGCCTGACTAAATTTTAAATTAATATTATGAGAGGATTTTTGGATTAGAGGAAGAAGTTGGTGGTGTGGATGGAATGCAGCAGTTTGTTCATACCAAGGACTTCCAAAATTTGAATGTTGGGTTGGCTTTGGATGAAGGAATGGCTAGTCCAAGCGAGGAGTTTATTTTGTTTAATGGGGAAAGATGCATCTGGCGTAAGATTAATAGAGGAATTAAATCTTGTAGAGAGTAAAGGGGTGTTGTAGATCTTCACATACATTGCCCTGGAAACCCAGGCCACGGGTCGTTATTGCTGGAAAATACCGCAGGAGAGAAAGTGGCGTATCTTTTGAAAAAGTTTTATGAATTTAGAAACCAAGAGAAGCAGAAATTGAAGGATAATCCTTCTTGGACGATCGGTGATGTGACCACTGTGAATTTGACGCAAGCGAGGGTAAATTTGTTTTACTTTTAAAATTCTTGTGATCCATTGCAATAGCAGTGTCTTTTATTCAATACGTTTTTTTTTCTCACTTTGAAGAAAAAACCATGTTTGCAAAATATTTTCAAACTTTCACAAATAATAAAACATCTGCTACAAATCGTAAATAAATCGTACTTAGGTATAAAAGACACTCTTGTAGTACAACTTTGCAATAGAAACACTCCTGAACCTAAATCTAGCATTATTAACTAAAAAATAATGTTATATTTGTTTTATGCTACCAGATATGATTGTAAGGTAAATTCAATGATACATGAAAGTCCCATTTCTGTAATAAATATTTATTAACTTATTCCAGGGCGGTGTACAAACAAACGTTATCCCACCAGAACTTACCATTGCTATTGATTGTCGCATCCCTCCTGAAAGTGTAGACATCAAAAAATGGGAAGAAACCATTAATCAATGGTGCAAAGAAGCAGGTTCTGGTATATGGATAGAATATGAACAAAAGCAACCTCAAGTTCCATCAACAAAACTCGATAATTCCAATCCATATTGGTTAGCCTTCAAGGAAGCTAGTGACAAACTGTAGTTATAAAAACAACAACTTTCATAAATTTTTATCATTATGGTTGCAGGGGGATTAAATTGAAAATCCAAATATTCCCAGGTGGGACAGACAGCCGTTATGTAAGAGCTCTTGGAATTCCAGCACTTGGTTTTTCGCCTATGAATAACACTCCAGTTTTGCTGCATGACCACGATGAATATTTGGGAATTAATACTTTTCTGAAAGGCATAGAGATTTACTGTGGGATTTTACCTGTTCTGGCTAATGTGGAAAACAGAACTGGTTAAAAGGAAATATTCATTGCTGTAGTATAAATGAAAACTGTAATTATTTTCAAGTGCAATATTTAAATAAAAACATGCCCGTGCAACATGCAATGCGTTTTTGTAATTATGTACTCTGATATCTTTAACACACATTGTTTAATGTTTAAACTGCTCAGTGGGCCCCATTGTCTTTCCTGGCAAAGACCATTTGTGACGGTTTTAACAACAAACAATAACAATTGATAAATGGGAATCATCAAAGTACTCACTTATTGTAACCAACATACAAAACCTTGACAACTACATGAAGTCAAATGTACTTATTTCGTGTTAATTCTTCCAAAATTTCACTTCACAACACTCAATTGTAATGTTTTCTTTCAGAAAACCAAAAATTGTTTTGAACTTCTGACGCTTGTCCGCCATGGTCGTTTACACGTGCAAAATGTCAAAACACGAAAAGATGCAACCTGATTGGTTGGGCACGCGTATGCGTGTGCTTGACAGCTGATAATTTTTTTTAAACCCAGGCGGGAAACGTATTTCAAATTCAACCCTCAACTCTTTATCAAAAAATAAACATCTGCAAGCACTTCTTGTTGCAATGTCGCCTCTAACCGATACAAATGTATTATCCCACTTGAAAAAAACACCTGTTCCTTACCACAGATAAAACCCATTTTCGTCCAACCGTCTGACCGGATTTTATCGCTAACGAGATTAATAAAGCCCAACCAAACAAATTATATTTGATTAAACGTTTCCAGCAGCCTTGAATAGCGAAATAAAAGGATCAGGCTGGTCGGATTTGAGTGTGTGTATTTTTAAAGACGCCGTCGCGACGATTTTACTTTGGAATTTTACTCGTAAGATGTCTTCGTTGTCAGCTGTTCGTAAAGACGCGTTCGACACGCAAGCTGTCAGAAATTTTTGTGAATATTTGCGGATTGCCTCCGTACATCCGGATGTTAATTACGGTAAGTTGTTGTTTAAGACTGTAGCTTTAAGGGTAGCTGTTTTTATTAAAATCCCTTCGTTGTGGGGGCGGAAAAATCGCGAGGAATTTTAACAGGTCATGACATGATGTCGACTTGGCTTGGCTTCGGTTTTTGGGTGTGGAATGTCGAAGTTGGGGAAAAATTCAGGTGTTTTTGCTAATAGAGTGCTAGTGGAGGTTGATGGTGAAGAAAAATGGAGTTATTCGATAAGGAGGTCATTATTTTGGGGTTTTATAACCACAAAAAGTGTCGCTTGGGTGGAAGCTAGCCTGCTGTGCGTTTGTTTGAAGGTAGTAATTGTTCACTTATTGTTGACTTTTATGGAATATTAATGATAAAGTTTGTTTAACATATAAGCAGTAGTTGTTGGTTACTGAGGCGTTAAATGGTGATAATATGTTGGGGTCATTTCGAAGATTAAGTCAGTTCTTCGAGTATCTCAGGTTCATTTGACTCCATATCATAAAGACTTGTTCATATTTGGACATGCACAAAGTAATATTTATTTGTTTTTAAATTTGTTGTTGTCCTGTTAATGGCTGTTCGAAAATGGACGTTCCTGAGTTACTCAGTAAAAGAAAGTAAAATGAGATAAGAAATCAACTTATTTGAAACGTTGAATAAAGTTACAATTTACAAAAATAGTTATTAGTTTAAGTATGTAGGAATTATTGTAATTAATCAACATGGTTTGGAAGCGTTTGTTTGGAAATTTGGGAGGTGATTGCCAAACCTTAATTCCATAAAATCTTACATTGTTGAGGACATGTTGTAATGCCATGGAATTTCAAGGTTGGACAACGATTACAAGAAATTTTGAACAATAATTTTGTAACTCATGGGCACCTTGTTTCAAATGGAAGTTACTTTTAGTGGGTTGGCGTAATTTTAGTAACATTACAGATTCAGAATTCAGATTTTGCCAAATCAAAACTTTATAAATACATGTAGTTGTTACCTTGTTGTGTAACATTTCAGATAATATGCTTAATTGAGGAAATATTTGACAGTTTATAATTAAGGACGTTCACTCCACGTGTTGAATTACAAAAAGTACAGTATTCTATAAATTTAAAGAAAGTGTCAGTAAGAAGTTAAATATTCAGCCAATGAAATGCATTTTCTATGTGATTAAACACCACTAGACTAATTTACAGCAGTAATACTAGAGACTGGTATTTTATCAGTTTATCACCTAAAAGTGTTTGACCCCTTAACTTGGTTCTCCAAACTATTTGTTGCCTTGAAATATTAATAATGTCGGTGGTGTTTGTACGTAAAAATTGCTAATTTTCGAAAAGATGTAACAAATGAGAAATCAAACGAAAACTGTTCATTAATAGTGTTTTAAATTACATGACATACATTTCGATGTTATTTTCTAATTGGTAATTAATCCTGAACGCAGATATGACGTTTTAATTTACGACAACTCATGTTAAAGATGCCACCGGATGCTAGTATCAGACCACTAAATAAGGTTTCCGTAGCCGCGATAAACCGACGCTAAAAATAAATAACCACCACGGCATAACAAAAATACTTCAAACATTTCAAATTATCGGTTCTAATTGACCAATATGGGGGAATAATGAAGGTCATCGAACGTTTCGAAAAAGCCCGTCGTACGAAGATGGGTTTTGCCTGATTTTATGAGACTGCATGTGTGAAACCGCTCTTATAAATTTTTTTTTACTTTTTCGATTCTGTACTGGTGGTTTTAAAAATTTTAGATGTTGAATGTTTCTAGCACAAAGTGGAGCAATTTTTTTTTTTAATTTAACCAATTTGAAGTCTTACAGTTTTTGAAATTACAAAAGTGAACATTGAAAGTCAGAGCATTTACGAAAAATTTACAAAAAAATAAAATTTTAAAATCTTGTACGCAGTGTAAAATAGAGACTTTGCATGCAGATTTGATTTGCCTAGTAATACTGAAACAAATACAATCTATGTAAATTTATCAAAAAAGATAGAAAGTATCTGATACTTCGCTACTTAAATGGATGCTGTCATGTTAAAGTAAAGTTCTATAGTATTACCTATCTTGTATAAAACAATTCTCAACATACATAATTTTGTGCTTTGAATATTGAAAATTTTAAGTAATGCGTTGTGCATAAATAAATTTCAAACAACCTGAAAAGTTATTTGCATCGATCTTACCTCACCTTGAGAGCGCAACCAACCATTGCTATTGGGCTTGAAAACTGAATGTAGGTGGCGCTGCGAAAAACCAACATGGACGATGTAAACGGGATAAACAATTGCACTCCCATTGAGTGGTTGTGTTGTGGATGCGATTGTTTAGTGCTTTTTGCCATTTTGTAAAGTTTATTTTGTTCGTTTCGGAACGTTTTGTGTTTTTTGGTTTGTGTGTAGTTTCGAAATAAGTAAGTTTATTTCGTTTGAGTTTCGTTTTGTGTTTATTTCTTTTGAGGTTTTGTATATGTTGCTTCTGGTAAATTAACACTGGGAATTGTAGTTTTTTTTAAATCTGTGCCTCTTTATAGTACACGCTATAAAGTTTTAAAGAAACATATTAAGGTTATGCAAACTGTTATGGAGAAATTAAACTCAGCCCTGTTAAAGAAAAAATCTTCAAAGGTAAAGTGTTTGATGCACACCGTCATGAATGAAGATACTTCTTTGTCGCAGTATTTTGTTAGACTTTGGAAAGTGGTGCAAAGAAATATTTCCAGAATAGTAACTTTTACATTGCGGCACGCAGCAATAGTTGTTACTCTTGGGGCGTTTTTCTTCAGCTATGGTAGAGAAGAGAGTCAAATACGTATTTTGATAAATGGCCAATAACTCGGCAAGAAGTGAATTTACTGTATATAATTTGTTGTCTTCGAATAAGGAACCAAATGAACTTACACAAGAACTAATCCCCCTTGTGACAGTTGGCATTTTCTCCGCCAGAGCGCGCATCGATCTCTCGGGTTGCCGATTAAATACATTTTTTTTTTAACATATGTATACTGTCCTGAATAGGCAATTAAGTTTTTCAATAAAGTGACGCCAATTAATCAGTGATTTGAAGCAAGTAGCATAAATATTTTAAGAAATATTTTATATTTTAAAATTGTTTCCGAACTGTATATTTTTTGACATTCTAAACTCACAAGATTAAAAATATTAAATCACAACTAGAATGGTATTCATGCTTGTTAAGGATGGATAGATTGGTTTATACAAGATGATCCAAAAATGACGTAAAAGCTCGATGGTACGTTGTTAAGAAGGCTCTGAAAAATTAAAAAAAAATGGTTACAAAACCCCTGAACCAAATTTTTGAAAATACTAAATTTCAATGTTAAAATTATAAAAAAATTAAATTAACGTCATAATTCTGATGTTTTAATGTGAATTAAAATGACAGTCTCAAATCGCAATAAAAATGATTATTGCACTCACATGTCACATGATGTCAACTGACCAATCAAACGCGTCAATATTTGTAAATTCAACCAATCAGCATACAATTACGTGATAATTGCACACTGTGCAATTACCACTACCGATAATTATCACTAGCCAGATGTGCCAACTATAAGATAAGCAAGTACCAGTTAATTGCAAAAAAAAACAAGAGGTTACTAACCAAATATTTAATTATGAAACTAAGAATTGTAATTAATTATGGTACAGTTGTAGTAATTTACAGGGGTTTGTGTGCTTGGTGAAGTAGTAACTATATTTTTAGACATTTGTACCAAAGCAGACGGTGCGCAATTTGTGGATTTGTTATTAGACTCTTCCATAGCCGTTGAGTTGGCGCGTAATTTGTCAATCATTTGATAATGATGATCTCCATCGAGCTGAAGGTATGGTTTGATGGAGAAAGTATTGGCATGACCGGTAATCTTTATAAGCTGTTCTTCACCGACTCCCGCTTTTGCAAGTTGCGACACTGCAGTTGACCGTAATGAATGATTACTAATCTTCTTTTTCTTTATGTCGATGCCTATTTCTTCTGCGGCGGTTCTTGTCCATTTCCCCATTTCATTCCTTCCAACGGGTGAATTTTTGAACCATCCTACAGAACTAGGTTCTCTCCATGCAGGATTTGGCGTTAAAAATAAACGATCGGTGGTTATATGTTTACCTCTCTTGCTCAGCATTTTTTTGTAGAGCCTTAAATAATAAAATAATTATTATTTTGTATTTGAAACAGTATTTAATTACCTAACAGGGCAAATTCTAGGATCTGTGGTGTTTGTTGCAAGCCATTTGCTGTCTGTTAATTTATGGCTACCTCCTTGAGCTGTTTTGGAAAAAATACAATTGTATTCTATTCGCCCCGTAGGCAAACCACAATTATCACTTTCTTCCTTAAAATGTTTGATAGTAACGTTAACACCTTCACATCCCCTCCAAGCTAATTCTAATCCAGCCACATAAAAAAACATTTTCTGTAAACCATCTGGCGTGTCTTCGTTATAAATCTTTAGAATCTTGTTGTATTCTTCTAGAGTCAAAATTGAGGAACTAGTTTTGCGTTTTTCCGGTTGTATTTGTAGGTTCCGGCGTTTTGCGTCGCGTGCATTTCTACTACCCTTGAATTCCAGGTCAACAAAAGGATCAAACTTTATACCAAATTTATTGAAATACAGTTCTTGCAACTGCTTTGCCGTTACATTCCACATCGTTTTTATTACTGCTTCTTTGTAGTCATTACCATCGACTTTTTTCATATTGTACCCCCAATCTTTGAGGATGAATGCTAGTTTTTCCGTGGAAGTGTTTCCATCAAAAACATATTTGCGTTCACCGCAAAACTTCTCAAATTGCCTCCAGATTGAATTTCGTGAGTTCTTCGTATTTAGCGGCGTAATGTTTGTAATAGAATCATCAATTTCTTTTGGCGTGTTACGACCAAAACGAAAATTGGACATGGTTTTTTAAACCCACACAAATTTTGCAAAATGGCTGTTCTTATTTACTTGCGTCGCCATAGTATCGCACACCAAACTACTTCGTAAATCATTATAAAATTATTTTTAAAATGTTTGTTCTTGCAATAATCTGTTGAATATATTGCGTGCATCACAATGAAATCGATAATTTTGAACAACAATAATCTCTCATGCTTGTTGCCTAAGAAAAATGCACTCGTGCTAAAGCACTCGTGCGTTTTCAATGCAACAAGCATTCGAGTTATTGTTGCTCAAAATTATCGATAACATTGCGATGCACTTAATATATTATAACTGATAAAAAATGGCATCTGTCAACAGTAAAAAATGCCATTGTATGTCGTATTCTAGCAAATTATTATTAAATTATTAACAATTAATTATTTAACTGTTTATTAGAGATACATGCAGTTCATTATTAAAGAATTACGAAGTTAATTCTTCCATATTGAAGTTTAATATTTTCAAATGTTCAGAACCTTCGTAACAATGTACCATCGAGCTTTTTCGGATCATTCGATTTAATAATAAATAAAATAACAAATAAATTTATTGCTTGATTACTGCCTTGTGCGAATTTTATGGACATTGAATGAATCATTCTTCCGGTATCCCCAAAAACTCAAAAACCCCCGAAGGGGTATAAACTTCAATATTTTCATATTTCAAGAAACAATTTTGAAATATTTTAAGAGGAATTAGTTATGTTGATTATCGTTTCACCATCTACACGGTAATCAATCGTAAATTACATTTAAAATTTCAAAGTAATCAGCGCCGTAGATTATGTCTATTATAAAATCATTAACAGACAAATGGAAACAGAAAGTCGAAATATTTGTATTGTACTAACTGTGGATATCTGTAAAACGTGGAGAAAATGTGAAAATAGTCCAAAAATAAAATAGTAGAAATAATGCCAATAGTGTATAAATACTGTAAAAAATAACAGCCATGGGACTAATATCAAGAGAGCAATAAGAATACGATCAAAGACAGCCATAGATTTTTTAAAGTTTGTCTTTGATTGTTGCATTTTCAACTCAAACTTTCAAATTGACGGTATTCTGACAAAACGGAAATTCAATAAAAGACACATTTTCAAAAATGCACGACTGTCTTTGATCTTCTTTTTATTGATGCCATTGGTTATAAAAAAATTGTTTGATTAAGAAATGAAAGTTAGTGTTCGAAACAGTCCCTTTTTGTCGTCGAAACACAAATAAAATCGAATCTGACACACAGAAACCTAATTCAGTGCAAACAAATATCTTTTTGTTACGTGTTGTGATTAACAATATATTTTTCAGCTTATTGGCTGGTAATTTATTTTCTGTTAATATATTCCTTAAAAAAAAAACAAAGTACTTAATTATAATGTGGGCTTCAGATGTTCTCATATGATAAGTAAACTAAAAAAAAAGTTATGTTAAAAATATAATTAAAACGTTATTTTTGTCCTACTTAAAATTTATATCGTGATTATGACGGTTGGACGGCGCAGGAGCAAAGTTAGGTACGATTATAAAATGACCCATGCCCAGTAAGTAGCCTTCGGTGAAAATATAGGGGTTGAAATAAGTAATTGTGACTCGCAGAAAAGAAATGGCAAGAAGTTATTTACAAAGTTTCATTTTGTTTCTTTCTCAACACATACATATGTATGTATCGAGTGCTCTTGCATATTTACACTAAAAAAGAAATACTTTTTTTTTTGTGATTTACGAGTTTTAAAGGTTTAATAGCGGATTGAAATTTTAAAACTACATCCCTGCCACCAAATTCTACGTGTTTTTCCTAGGACACTAAAATACATGCTATGAAACAAAAAAAAGAAAACAGTTCTTGTACTACACGTAAATAAGTTCCGTATACATATTTATTGTCCAATACTTTTCCGGGTTTCTTACAGGAAAAGGAAAATCATGAATTAAATAAGTTTTGAAACATCTAAATAATGTCAACAACTAAGCTAATTTTTTTATCTTTATATTATACAATGTGTTGCTTCATACCCTAGTATAAAAACTCTGGTACTATCGTATCCATATTTTAGATGCCTGTGTCACATTCCTCACAAAACAAGCAACAAGTCTGGATCTGCCCATCCAAATTCATTACGTGGTACCAAGAAAACCCATCGTGATCTTAACATGGACCGGAACCGAACCTACTTGGCCAACCATCCTCCTCAACAGCCACATGGACGTGGTACCCGTTTTCGAGGACAAGTGGTCCCACCAACCATTCAGCGCCAACATAGACGATCAAAAAATCTACGCCAGAGGTACCCAAGACATGAAAAGCGTGGGCATCCAGTACCTCGAAGCAATCAGACGACTCAAACAGCGCGGAATCACTCTCAAAAGAACCATACACATATCTTTCATGCCAGGTAAGACCATCCGAAAATAGTTTCAGTGAAAACAGTGACTTTTACTAGACGAAGAAATCGGTGGAGCTGACGGCATGCGACAATTCGTACATACTAAACATTTCCAAAAACTGAACGTAGGGATCGCTTTGGATGAAGGAATGGCTAGTCCAACAGAAGAGTTCGTTTTGTTTTATGGCGAAAGATGCATCTGGTGTAAGATTTAAGTCACGAATTCGAAAAACAAGTGTATGTAGATTTGCACATTCACTGTCCAGGAACCCCAGGACACGGGTCTTTGCTGTTGGATGGTACAGCAGGGGAAAAAGCTGCGTATATATTGAACAAGTTATTCGCTTTCCGAAAACAGGAGAGGCAAAAATTGGATGATAATCCTTCTTGGACTGTCGGTGACGTCATCACGCTGAACGTCACTCAAATGAGAGTGAGTATTTTTTCTAATTGTATTGATACAAAACTAACTGAGTTTTTTTACGCAAACCAGATGTAACCATCAGGTAAAATTTGCACCAATAACTTGTCCCGTTGTTGTCTATTCAAAATTTACTAAGTATAGTGGTTTTTAGGGGGGTGTGCAAAATAACGTCGTCCCTCCAGAGTTCGTAATTGCAGTTGATTGCCGCATTCCACCAATAAACGTCGATGTTACACAATGGGAGGAAACTATCAATCAGTGGTGCAAAGAGGCCGGCTCTGGAGTGTGGATTGAGTACAAACAGAAACTCCCCCAAGTGCCTCCTTCAAGACTAGACAGTTCTAACCCGTACTGGATCGCATTTAAGGAAGCCGTAGATCACCTGTGAGTTCCCATTGGGTTTTTGTCATGATATACAGTACCTGTTGTAGTGGTCTTAAAGTGCAACCTCAGATTTTTCCGGGTGGTACTGACAGCCGGTACGTGAGAGGTGTTGGTATTCCTGCTATTGGCTTTTCTCCTATTAATAACACTCCAGTGTTGTTGCATGATCACGACGAGTATTTGGGTGTCGATACATTCTTGAAAGGTATTGAAATTTACTGTCAAATCTTGACGTCTGTGGGTAACGTTGAAGATATAACTGGGTAATTTAGCCGATTATTATTAGATTAATCATCAGTGCAATAAAAATTGTTGAATTAGAGTAAGAATTTTTTAAAGCATGTACCTTCCTTATTGACGAGGAATCATTTGTTTTGCAGATTCTTTTCCTTTATGAGTACCCGTCTTGGGGAATGGTTGTTTCAAGAAATTAAGTCATCAGTCAAGTAAATTGGTATCGCGTTAATGAACAAATTGAGTTATTTCATGCACTTGTGCAACTTAAGTCACATATTATAGTATTAGAGGACATTTATCTGTTTCATAATAGTAATTGAAGTAGGAAACAGTTCATTTGTTCCATGGTCACTCGTGATACCATATTTTCTTGGTGATAACAATATACTTTTGAACACGAAATAGAGATACTCACTTCCAAGTTACTTCATCTTCATACTGTTTTTTGTTTGCGATTTATTTCTTCTTTTTTTTTTACTTAACTTCGTTCATCGTCGAGAAAGTAAATGTGTCCGTATTATTTTGAAACCTCTAGAAAGAAAATTAAAGCGAGCTGTGTGTAAATTACTAAATTATAGTTGAGATATTAAGCTGAAACTGCTAAACCTGTTATCATTTAAAAGTAATGCGTATTTTAACATTGATCACGTGCTTTGGAACATCTGTCTAATACATTTTGTGTGTTTATATTTATTTGGTATTTAAAGTAACAAGAAATTAAACAACTTTTTTAATCCATGAGCCTTGCCTGTGATATTTCTATACCAAACAAACATTGAAATGCTCGTAAGTAACATTAGATATGTCAAATAGGAAAATAATTTGTGGCCTGGGATTATATGAATGGATTTTGGTCCCAAATGTTTAAAGAAAAACACGGTCGTACACTTAATACAGAAGTACTACATTACGTATACTGTAACCTCACTTGACATACACCTTGTAACATTTTATGACTTAAGCGGCTTAAGCTTTATGCACCCGAACCGCAAGGATTATTACTGTCCATTGTTGTCATAATGGAGCTGTGAACTGAGTTAAGTTATACAATAGCCAGTTTGACTTATAAGGGTGGTTTTACAAGATGGATGTCAAGTGAGGTTACAGTACCTCAATCACTTTATTGTGGAAACAATGTGAACTAACATAAATTTATATGTTGAAAAACTTCGTCGACCTCCAGCGGATGTAATGGTGCATATTTTAAAGCACTGATTACATCTTGCATTACGTTTGTTATTAATTAGTTGACCCGTTTTCCAGAAGTTTTCAAAATGTTTCTTTAAATCTGTGTATAAAATTGACAGATTGTTTGTGGTGCAATAACTAAAATTATTTTAAGAATATATCGGTAGAGTCGGTGTTTTTGACGTAATAATAAAATTATGGGCAAAATTCATGAAAGTCAATCTTCACTAATTCCTAATCTCTAATTTACTTGTTTTCGTGAACCAAAGGACTTATACAGACATTTACAAGCTGTATAGAGAATTGTACAAGTTACATAAACTTTTTATTTATTTGTATCAGAAAATAACTTACACAAAAAAGTTGTATACAAATTATTCGATAGTTTTAATTGTGAATATGAAACCAACAAAGGTCGAATGTTATTTTTGAAATGTAGCTAGGTGTGTTATTTTAGCATACAATACTGTAATAAAATCTTTTGAAGTCTTTTCAAAGCAAACACCATGTCGTAAATCAACTCATATCTATTGAAAGAACGTCCGTGTATAATGCCACATTCTCAATTAAATTTGCATTTATTATCACGTTTTTTATAAATATAAACTTGTCGGTAAAGCTTAGAGATTGAAGTCACTTCCGGACAAAATATGTTGTCATTTCCAAGTCCAAGTGTTGATACCTGTTGTGTTGTGAAACGAATGCCAAAGAAAACGCCTAGAATTGTCAGCAGTTCATAATTTCAATGCTTAAAGTAAATGAAGGCTGAATTTTCTGTATTTTTCAGTCTAGAAATGCACCACATGTCAGTGACGATTTATTAGTGTACATTAATCATGAAAAATAGCAAAAACGTTAATGTAAATAAAACGCGTAATATGTTTATTTTGAAAAACACGTTATAAAACATACAGAAACGCAGCAGTAATTAATATCGTTTTTAAATTTTAAACATTTTGTAAAAAACTGCTCCAAAAGCTCTTTTATTTTGAATAATTGAAAGGAATTTTGGCAATGACTTTGGTCCATTGTGAAGTGAGTGTTTTTATTGAAATAAATTTTGTATCTGTAGCCAAAAAACGGTTCCCCAATTCTCATTCCACTGTGTTATAATTGTATTAGCATAAATAAATGCACATTCCTCTTGTTAAGAGATGATAATGCCGATGTAAGCAACCATTTCTTGTTATGTGTCTGATTTATTTATTTTCGTGCGGCCTCCCCTCGTCCAAGTTGGACTCGTCCCAGCAATCGATTTTTGTCTGCCGGTATCTAATTATATTGATATTGTATAATTTATGCAATGCATAATCTCCACCATCGCCATTTGTACGTCAGATCTAGCCCTTTTCGCAAAAAACACCCCCAAAATAGCCTTCCGTTTCAAAATGAAATTAATTGCTGGCAATAACGCAGCTGCCATGACAGTCCCTTTAAACAACAGACCCGGCAAATACACGAAAATGTGAATAGAAAGTCCGCTTATTTCTCCGTTGTTCCGAACGCTGCGCCCTCGTGTCGCACACCAAAATGATCGTCGAAAAACGGCGAAAATTTTGGTGTGCGTCACCCCCGACGTTGCGTCCGCCTAAACGAAAAAACTTAGGTTAAATTAAATGTCAAGAACCCATTACCATGCGTATCGTTATTCGATTCTAAAGTCGGCGTTCCGGCGATTTCGAGCGGCCAATCAGAACGACGCGGGAAACACTCGTGACTTGCGCCGACCAATCGGAAGCGCGCGATTTGAATTCCCTCTTCATTCTTTGTGGATGACGACAAGTTTTGTATACATTCGTTGGGTGTAAAGTGCTGTCAGTGTTAAATATCTTTTTATCGATGATTTAAACAAAATTACAACCAGACACAACGAACTGCCATCAAATTGCAAATCAGTAAGTATGATCGATATTTTCCTTGTATTTTTCGGCCACATTTCTGTTACAAAACGCGAATAAAACGCAAAATTCATGTGGTAGGCGCGTAATGGACTCGTCCAACGTTCGGATCCCGCTCTTTTGTGTAAACGTGTGTTATCTAATCGAAAACAATAATAATTAATTGATTGTTGGCGATTGACAATGTGGGTTTGTTATTTGACAGTGAGCAATGTTTGCTTGATTTTTATGAAAATCGCGATTGGCGGGTTGTCGGGGGGCGGCGGGAACACCCACACCTTGCGCCGAAATACGCCGGAATTTTTCAGAAAAAAAGCCATTCCGCGTGGAAAAGTACACAATTCGCGAAAATAGACGGTACAATATTAAAATTGTATCATTTATTTTTATATCAACAAGGCGGGAAGACGATCTTAACACTTCAAGGTCGTGAGGAAATCAGTTTTGATAACAATCGTAAGAAGCAATGTACTGAGCGAATAAAGAACTATTATTTTATTTTTAACTTAATTTGCATTTTGTTGTATTGTTTCTTACGTTTCCGTCATTTATTGTCACCGTCTGAGTGCCAAATTCCCTCGGGTTCTCACGTTCGAACAGGTGATTTATGGCAGGTCTTTCTTTATTGCCCACCTTTGCCTGGATTTTCAATTATTGCGATAGCCCTATTGTGTGAAAACCGTATGGGGTAATAAGGGGTAAGAAAAGAACCAAAGAAGTCTGGCCAGACATCACACCAAACCGGTATTCTTCGACAAATCATTTAACAATGGTGATTACAAGATTATGCAGATTAGAAATCTGGTCCTGTGTAATAATCGAGGTAAATGACACCCATTGTTGACTTGTTGAAAGAATAAATTAGTATTTTTTGCGAATGGAAATTTGCCGTAAATTCGCCAGAGAAATACGGAGAGGTGATTAAGCGATTCTCACCCTCCGAGTTTCTCCCCTCTTAGGTGGAGTAATGGCCATCTGCCCGAATTAAGTACAGTTTGCCAATAAAAATACCCGTTATCTTCCATTACAGGATTAATTACAAATAAGCGGCATTTGGTTTATTGATTTTTCGTAATATTATTATTTTGTTTTTAATTCGACTTAAAACGAAGATTATGAAATTTTAATAAGAACTTTGTCGGTTTGAAATCCCGTTAATGTTCTTTTCATTTTGGAATTATTGATGAGGAGAATCAATTGAGAGCGAAGTTTCTAATAAAAATACGGAGATTTTCCGTCCAATTTATGTTTGGTTCGTTTTATATATAAGAATGAAAAATGAATTTCGGACGTGGAGTTTATAAGCGCTTAAACCCAGTGATATCTTTAATACGACCCTCGATCGAAACATTTTTATAAACTGCCTCAAACCGGTTATTTTTGGGGGCATCTAAATATTCTTTTGTTCATAATGTCTGTAATATTAGGATTATTAGGCGCACCTAGATAATGTTCACATTTCACTCTTTATTATTTAATTACCTAGCTAGCCGAATGAAAAATTAATCAGTCTTGAACTACTAAACAAAAATGTATTACAACTAAGTAAATAGTGTTGTAAAATCTTCTTGATTCAGTTTTTTTTTATGCAGGAAATGTACTACAGGGTGATTATCCAATATGGAGGATTTCATTATTTCACCGAACAATTTATTATAATCTAAAAATAATATTAATAAGGCTATTATCGGCACCATATGTTTTAGTGGTATTTAGTCAGGCGTTTCTACAAGAAATGTGGTTTTCATTTTGCTGCAAGCACATTGTCACGCTTAAAAAAGTCAGGTTATGATTGACATTTGTGACGTCAGCTATTACAAAGAGGCGGCAAAATTCACGAAATTTCAAACCCAACTTGATGGACAACCTTTTGTAATCACAATCATTGGATTTTTCAACTAAAAAGTCTCTTTTGTGGAAAAACACCCCTATAAACAAATAAATACCTGGTATGTATTTGTATAATACATAGAAAAGACAGGATTGCAGTTTAAAGCTACAAATAAAATAATTTGCAAAATGTGAAATGTGTAATAAATGCTGTGAATACTGCGGAACAAAAGTTTGTTTTCGTTGTGGAAGGCGGCGCAAAACAAGCCAGTATTATGTATGCACCCAGCGGAATAAAATTATGTGCAGAGTTCAAGACAATATTTCAAGCTTTATTTTCCAGTAACTGTGCTACCTATGACCTTTGTTGTAAAGACGACATGACTTCGGTATTTTTTTATGAACTGTAGTATTCTTTTCTTAATTTTAAAGTTTCAAGGTCTGTAGTTTTAAAATTACAAACCGAAATAAATTGTTTCATTTAAAAAATGTCTAAATATCGTTGCCATAGCAACGGATGTCTCTATCTATATGTTTGTATAAAGATTTTATTCCATTTGAGGCCCTTTTAAAGATATAATTTTTATCTTATTGTATTCACAGCCGTTAATATATTATTTACTTTCTGTTCATTCGTGTACACGTAACCTTGATTGGTTAGCTATTTTTCTTCACTCCGAAATTTTTTTTTAGTTTTTGCTTGAATATAAATTATCGTTCACTTATAATATTACGAATAGAATTTAAACAAAAATACATCTGCATAAGGAGATTTTTTTTAGATATTTGCTAAAAATTAAAACGTTCATACTTCTATTATAATTGCAGAAATTTTCTACACCTGCAAAATAGTAATAATTTCGTTCTCAATAATCAAATATCTTTGTTGTCGATAACTAGAAACTGATTAATTGTATGGGTGCTACAATTATTATTGTATTATTACAAACGTTATACAATGTCTCAAGACGTCTAATAACAGCCCACCGAGTTGAGGTTTAATTTATTGTTGACTTATAGCCCGTATGTAATTTATGATTAATATCTCAACGTTAAGAAAAACAGTTTCAAATTTTTCTAGTGAAAAAGTGGTATTTTCTCACCATAAAGAATTGTCTACCTCACTTACTCACTTCTCCCCTAACTTGGACTGCAGTTTTTAACAACTTGAAAACAACAATTATTATCTGTATAATTTTAACTTCAGTTTTTAAGAATTTTCGATGATACGTAATTAATATTGAAAGGGTTAAATGTTATCACAAATTACCATAATAATCGTAACTTTTGAGAAATACAAAGCATCGTGTGTTTTAAAGCTACAGCTCGTTAATTTTTATAAGTTGATGCACCATTAATTCAAAACGAGGTAATTAATTGTACACAGGCTTGACAATTCTAATTTAATGGTCTAATTTACTACGCATTAAATTTGTGTACTATTACATTTGCCAGATTAGAACCTGTAAATGTCAACATATCAAAATAAATCAACTATAGTTGTAGAAAATTAAATTTTAAAAAACGCCAAATGTATGGCGAAGCTCAGAATTGTACATGAAATAGCTTCAAACTTTTTTTATAATTTTCATTCTTTATTTTATAGACAATTTAGTTCTAGATCAATACTATCAATAGGCAAAAGGTCAAACATAACAATGAGGCAACATTAAATTCTTCTGTATTTAAAGCGGAGGGGAAATTAAATAGAACTACCCGATGACTATTAATGATTGAAGCAAATTTTTGTGTTGGCAATTCTGAATTACTAGCATCCATGCCATGCCATCCATCAGGTATACAATCATAAAATTTTAAATAGTTGGCCAATCTGACCCAAAAATTGAACAACCTACCTCGACGAAAATTTTTATGATTGCTATTTTTGAAAATATCAAATTTCAATGTTAATAAACAATCTCATCGATATTTTGATGGAAATTATTTCCATTTTACCAACAGAAGATGTTTCGAGGAAGACTTGGTACCTACCGCTACATGTGTAATATCTGTCTTATAGATTTACATTTTATACCTGAGCTGAGCGTTTGTGTGGTATAATTTTTTGGTATGAACTAACTTTATTTAAATATGCAGTATGTAAAATACTTCTAAAAAATTGACGATGACGTCATTTTAATTTAGTAATGATAATTTACTCCCTTTATTCATCTCCATAATTACACCAGTAAATCTTAATAAAGTTACAAGTCGTAGTGAAAGGTCGCAAATACAATTATTATTTTTATTGGCAACACTGTACGTACGAAATGACTGTTTTATGAGACACGAAACAATATTACGGACATAAACTGAGGATATTAGGTTATCAAACTGTTTGATAACGAACAAAAAGTTATTAAAAAATACAAAGCCACATTCAATTCTGCCCTTAAGTTGTGTTTTCAGTTTATTGGAAACAGAACCTCACAATTAAATTGTGAATTTGTTGCACATGCCCTAACAATCGTTTGAACTTTTTGCTGCCTTTTCATACTTGCCTTACGTTTATTTGTGCGCTTCCAACGTCATTAAACATCAACTCTTTCACACCCATAAACATTTGTTTTTGGTAATTACGTTAACAGAAGTGTGTTTATTTACATGCTAAAACAGGCCGTTTAAATTCTCGATTACGCGTTAAAACAAAACATCAAACGTCTTCCGCCTTCCCGATCTTACGTGTCGTATTCGTTTTCACTTAAAAGGAATATTTACTTCCAGCGAAGTACAGAGATGTCCGCCGTCATGGACATGTACTTGAGCGCATCCGATTCAATGCCGTTTCAAGACATCCTGGACATCGACATAAAATCAGAGATTGAGTCTTTGGTCGGTGGCCACAATGACTTCTCGGGATTCAATTTCTCGGAACTACCTCCACTCGAACTCGAAGATGTCTCAGACATAAAATGGTTCTCTTCCAATTCGAACCATTCGAATTCCAGTTTGAATTTAGACTTCAACGGAGAAGAACGCACGACTATGGTTAATCCAAACGCTGTAATGCCAGCGATTTCGTTAGCCCAAAACATACGATCACCCTCTCCCACGTTAAAAGAAAGCCATTTGACGTTCTCGCCTTCAACTATTAAAATTTCCGCGATTAAACAAGACACGAATCAGGTGAAGAAAGATCTGTTGAAGAGGTTGGGCGACGACGAAAGAGACGACAAACCTCCCATTCTGAAAACAGTGAGTAAAATGACGCCGATCTTGGCCAAACCTCCCGCCAAAACGATAACGAAAACACCAACGTTACTCACATTTAGGAACACAGTAAATAAACAAATCCATTCGCCAATCACAGTAGCTCAAGTTAATAGTATCAATACGGTTAGAACTGTCTCGTCCACGACGGGCAGCCGAAAAATAAACAATCGATATAGCGAAGATGGAGAGAGGGTGTACCCAAAACCCGCTTACAGCTACAGTTGTCTAATAGCTATGGCTTTAAAAAACAGCAAGTCTGGTAGCTTGCCGGTTTCCGAAATTTACAATTTCATGTGTAAACATTTCCCCTATTTTATAACGGCACCTAATGGTTGGAAGAACTCTGTTCGACACAACTTGTCGCTTAACAAATGCTTCGAAAAAATTGAGAAGCCGGCTCTGAACGGAGCGCAACGGAAGGGGTGTTTGTGGGCTATGAATCCGGCTAAAATTAGCAAGATGGATGAAGAGGTGCAGAAGTGGTCTAGGAAAGACCCATCAGCGATCCGAAAGGCTATGATCAATCCAGAGAACTTAGAGTCTTTGGAAAGGGGAGAGTTGAAGTTTTCTTGTAGTTACGACGAAGGGGATAATTTTGGGGATTCTTGTGGCAGCGCCGAGAGTGAGGAGGGTTCCGATTACGAGCAAGAAGTAGAAGGCAGCACGAAAGTAGATTTCGATTATATTAACGAAACTACTATAAAAACAGAGACCGAGGAGGGTAGCGATTTGGACATTGAAGTAAACAGCGATCTCGATATAGAGGTAGTAATGAAGTTTTTGTAGTAGTATTTTGTATGAATGTGGTTTTTGATAGGTTTCCGATGGTATGTACGAAGACATAGAAGAAGACCAGGAGATGTTGAGAGTGGAGATGGCTTTGGCCCAGAAGGAACTAATGGAATACGAAAAGACAGTCAATAACAAAAGACGGAGGACGTACATAGTTCAAAATTAAATAGTATCAGTTCTAAGAACTTCATGTTGGTGTCCATCTGGTCACACATCTCCATTAAGTAAAGTGAAGCTGTGTAAGATTGGTGATAATTGTAAATAATTGTAACTTTCCTGCCTGTGTATTTCTTAAGATTACTTGATTCATTGTTTTATACTCGAAGACTGCCCTCTCTGTCTCTAGTTAAACACTAACTAGTTTTATTTTTTATGAAACAATGAATTGAACCTTAGTTGTTATATTTTGTATTGTAAAAACTGTAATTTGCCAAGACAGTATTGGAAGTAGATGTGGACTGATGGCAAGAGTTGTGCTTCGAGTGCGAATGCCGCCGCATTCACGCTGGAAGTTCTCGTGTATTTCTTTATTTTACAAAATGTGCCTTTGCTCCAAACTCAACTTCTGGGTCTTTATATTTCCTCTCGGTGGGACCAGTTCACAGATTTGTTTGTTCCGATTTTACTTGCGATTTTATTATTCTTTAACTTAATGTGTCATGTGATAGTTTGTCCTTGGTTGTTTTACACATAATTTATTTGGAGTATTATTGTAGCACGTTAACCGGTGTTAGATTTGTTTACACGCTGCATTGTAAGGGCTGGTCACCCCTTACACTACAGCCGAAGAGAAAGTCGATGTCAATCCGCATGTATGAGCTGCAGGTTACGAAAACGTCTGTATTAGGTAGGGTTTTTAATTTTTTAAGAGCAAAAGAGAACAGACTTTATTTTTTTAATTCTCAGCTTTCATTAGCTGTTCGGAAGTTTTGTACTATACTATGATTTTTTTATCTTAATTTTAAGTGATTTGTTAAGACGATGTACAAATTTGTTAGTTTTAATAAGATCCTTGTAAAAATAAAGTCATGACTTTGTACAGTGCATTGTTTGATTTCCTTCCATCAAAGATGATCGAAAGTCAAACGAGGGGATTTATTTTTACAAGCGATTCAAACCATAACATAGATGAATAGAAGTGACACGATTGTAGGTACATTAATTTCCAAATAAATGAACAGTTCGTACAAACGTTGTTTTTACTTACAACAATAAAAACAAAATATAAAATGTATCTCAAAACAACTTATAAAAAATATGGCAATAATACTACATACGATTGACTATAATTTAAATCACTTTAACTAGTTACGTCGACGGCTTGACTTTGTCGACTTTTGGGAGCTTTCCTCAAACTACCTAAGATATTTAAGAGTTCCGACACGGCTTTCGAGCCTTCCCTTTCTTTCTTATTTTCGTTTTTAACCTTCCGTAACGTAAATTTCCCCGACTTGATATCGTTAATGATGTTGTCGTTAACACCAGGCGTCGACGTTTTTCCATCAACTGCAGGCTCCTTGTCTTTAACACCAATAGCGTCCGCAAGGTCCGCAATATTGGTTTTAGATCTTCTCTTCACCCTCAGAGGCACAGTTGGCGGCTCGCTGTTAATAAGCAACGGTGGTGGTGGTGGGGGCGGCGCTGGAGGCCTCTTCAAAGCCTCCTCCGCCTTGTCCGCTCTTTCTAACGCCTCCTGCAACTCAGATTCCGCCAATTTAAGACGCTCTTCCAACACCTCCACTTGCGAATTTTTCTCCGCCATTTCTAGCTTTTCCTACAAAAAATCAATTAGTGTTTACACAACCCCGACGCCAGTCTTACTTGTAACGCATTTATTTCCTCCTCATGTTTATTCCTTTCATCTTCCAGAGTGCGCTTCAACTCTTCGACGTCCTGCAGCAAAACCATGAACTCTTCCTGATTCTCATTACTAAGTCCCTGCAGAAGCAGAGTGCTTTGATGTGCCAAAACATTCCTTTCTCTTTTATAGTCATCGGCTTCTTTCCTGCAACAATTGGTTTTCGTGTTTTTTACTCGCTATCACTTTCATATGCACAAAATCAAACAACTTTCCCTAACCTTGATTAGTTCTTACCTTAAGATCACTACGCTATTTCTTTGGTTTTCTTCCATTTCTTTCAAATTGTTGAGTTCCTTCTTCATCATGTCGGAAACGCGGATTATTTGCTCGTAGTCTTTCTTCAACTCGTGCATATCGTGCTCCAGTTTCTTGTTTTTGTCTTTTTCGGAATCTAAATCTTCGGATAGCTTGATATTCTGTTCGGACGTGGTGAACTCAATGTGTTTCAAAGTATCGACTTCCGTTTGAAGCTCAGCGACTTCCGCACTTAATTGTTTGATGGTTTTTTGGAGATTTTGGATGTCGGAGTCGCCGTTTGACTCTCCAGCGTCCACTCCTTCGTCCACGGTGTCGGTGTCCATTAACAACATGGTTTTTCTTTTGAGTACTTTGTTTTCTTTGTACCAGTTTGAGGCGTCCTGGAGTGCCCTAAAACCACCACGCAAACAATAGTGATTATATTTTGGCGCTTGTGGCGACTGTGGTACTCACTTTGACATTGCAGTCGTTTCAGTTTCATATTTATTTTTCAACGTTTCGTACTCCTTATACAAACTCTTCGACGCTTCAGATAACTTGGAATAATTTTCATTTTTCTCAAACAGTTCGGTTTCTAACTGTTCATTTTTTATTTGAAGATCTAAATGTTTCCTTTGCATATCGTTATACTGACGGGCAACTGAAAGAATCCCACATCATTAAAACTGTCCAAGACTGCGTTTTCATCCTCGAGCATGCACATAAAATTATTCTACTTAATTAAGCCGGTGTGGACCATTAATTCCGTGAGGAAATTGGTATTTATTGTTGCGTGTTTTACCGTATTTCAAGCTTTACTTAGTTATTAATGTAACGACGTGAATTGATTTGGAGCAACAACCTGTTCCGCGAGAATTTCATTCACATGAACTTGTTTATTTAAAGAAATATACAAGCCGCGATTGTACAACAAAATGGGAAATTAAAAAATTCGTTGCAAAACCAGAAGCAAAAATTTCGCAACCTCAATTAATATTGTATACTAATGGCATCGATTGTGCTATGGCCACCAACAGATGTGCTTTCATTGCCGATGCCAAATACGGATTATGAGTATTGTGTCAAGGCATTCTTACTCTTTTCTTTTTCGCTGAGAATATTCTTTCGTTTCTGTTCTGCATCCTCGTACTTGTGTTTCCACTTTTGTGCCTCTGGATTATTAATGGGTATTCTGGAGGGTGATGACGGAGGCGTCGAATGCGTGGAAGAATTCGAATTTACTCTATTTAAGGAGGCCTTCCGCAATGGAATGTTTGAATTGCCATTAGTCAATTTGTTTGGACTATTTCTATTACCATTCGTTAAGTTACTCATGTTCTGGAAAAAAAGACAATATAAACAAGTGCGTATCAGAATTTATTATTTTACCATAAATTAAGTCATTAAACCGCACGAATAAAACGACTGCAATCGCAAACCGGAATCGAGTCTATTTTGATGTGTTGCGTATATGGCGGTTTTTGTTGCAAAAAAGGCACGTTCACTGTATGCAAATTATTTACGTGACTATTTTCTAAATGAATGTTATGGAAGATTTACTGTTTTACCCTAATTTTTGATTCTCATGCTGTGTGCTTTCTCTGGAAGATGTGTTACTAGAATGCGGTTTCTAGTTAGGTACCACTTGTTTCTTTTTGTGTCTAGTTTTACATATTTCTCGGACATAAATTGGAAGAGACAATAAATGTCTAGAAATCGAAAACGAACGAATGCGGCGCATATTTTGTAGAATGGTTAAAATGTCTCTAATCGTTAAGTTTATTTTAAGACGTGTTTAAAGATGTAATTCGAGGATTACCAGCGAAGGAAAAAAGGATGATGAGATAACAGTGTTCTGTTTGCTGGGGCAAATATATTTTGCACACTAATTACTGAATTAAGTATTAATTAACAAACAGTCGTGGAAACAACGGTAATTAGATAAAGCGAAAACGAGAGAGTAACTGGAGTTTAGATTTACCTACCTCGATGATATCAGATAAAATGTAAAAAAATACCGGAAATATTACTAATATTATTGTTTTATTGGAAATGAGGTATTACGGAAAATTTGTTCTCAAAATACAGCAACTTATCGAATTTACCTAAATTAAGATATTTTACTGGGAATTCAGTTTTGTTAAAATAACCGAAAAAGTCTTGATAAAGACTTGCTTAATTATAAAGACTTCATTTTACCTTAAGTACCACTTAAAACATCATATGTAATTGTGTAGTTCCAATCTATGGTCTAATTGAAACTTTTAATATTCTTACTGGAGGTGTAAGATATTGTAGCTACTGAAAAGTGTATCTCTATCGTATATGTGACATCTGTGGGCTCGGAGTAACAATGAGAAACGCCATTTCTCTATACAAACCATCGATCAATATTTTTTCAAAAAAAAATAAATAAATAAATAAAAATGATTGAGTTTTGATCATTATCTCAAACGTTTTAGATAAGATTAACACAACTTAAGTCAAAATAAATACACATGTAATGAAAATGTATCTACTGAAACGAACAAAAACGTGTCATGATATCATTGATATATCATTTTATCACATTTCTAGGAATTTTTAGTTCCTGAAGTTTCAGCACGTACTAGAAAATCCGACTTTTAAAAAGTGAAGTAAAACTTTACAACTTTATCATTCACTAACTACAGTCGCAGCAATATTTAAAATTCCTTGAAGCAAAAACACGACTTTCATCAATAGGATCAATATTTATTTTGGGCTGTTCGTAAAATTGGATTAGTTGATAGCCAACTTAAATTAAGGTGTGTTTTACATACCGAGCGCCATAATTTCGGAGAGTTACTCTTTCGTTCTGTTTGTGTATCTATAAATCACTGTATTTTTAGGTTAACGAAAGTAAATTTCAAGACATTAACGAAAAACTTCCATAGAAAACTTGCTTAGTTATCTACCCGAACACTAAAATCGTTATGGGACTTACCCATACATCATAATTCGAACCCACTTAGCAATCAGTGAATCAAAAAATTATCAAATTTTTTAATGAATGGACTAGACGCGTAATTTCCGCTATTATTTTCTACTTAGAAATATAAACAAAGGAACTGTTAATCACAATGCGACGAAACTGATAAGACATCAACAATTATTACGGTCCATTGCGAACAAGACTTCCATCTCATTATCTGCCACAACAAAACAAGTAAAAAAGGCAATGAGGGTCGAAAACCGATTACCGCCAATCTACAGTTAGGTTCGTTATTTGAAAAAAAAAACGGTCACTATAGTTATGTTCGTAACACTTAATATTTGAAAAAAGACACTCACCTGAGGTCTTCACAGCAACAGGTACAATCTTGAATTGATATTGACATGTAAACAAAAGGCAAAGAGGTGTGTGTATGGTGAAAGTAGCATTAACGTGTCCTTTTACCGGCTCGAACGCATTATAGTCGCCTCGAGCTCGCTATACTACACCGTTCACAGTTACAAACTGACAACAAAATCTAAAGATATCTTTTTCCGTTTTGTAAGTATGCTATATTAGAGGAGGGAGTGACTCAACATATCGTAAAGATAAGTTAATACGCATGTCTTACTCATTTTTTTATAAGGTATTCATCATCTGCATGCGCTTGAGTAAGTTGCTAATTTTGCATTGTTTTAATAAAATATGGCCTGCACGAAGTTTGAAAAAATGTACACTTTCCTTTCAGTGGCTGAATGAATTAAGACGTGTTTATTTTTTTCTGTTAAGTAATTTAGCACAAGCGTAGGTTTAAGAATGATTATCGACATTTGTGTGGGTCGACTTAAATGAGTGAGTTATGATAATGTATTATATAATAGAATTTAGACAATTAGAGAAGATTGTTAGTTATGTTTACAATGTACATAAACAATTATCGCATAGAGGAAGAGTTCATGAACTTTTTTATTAATTGCGATTAAAAAGAAGCTGCAGTTGGTGCGTTGTACTGGGAGGACGTTAAATTGTAAATTGCAGCAAAAAAAAAACGCGGGTCGACGTCTGATGAACATAATGAGGTAACTGTACCATGTCGCGTCGAAATCTGAGGTGTGGCCCAAAAGTTGGTGTGTTATACAGCCCACTTTACACGCATTCTATTTTGGAACTCATTGTTATCAGCAAGAAAGTTGTGTAACGGATTCATCGAACGTATACAACCAGGTATACAGCATCGTTTAATTTAAAGTAGTCTACCTGAAACAGAACCTGAAATAATCTTTTTGCACTCATGACCTTTTTTGATAGCTTTCGCGCATTCACCAGAGTGCGGGAGGTCGAACTTCCCGCACACGTGCATTTAACTTCCCGTTGCCATGGTAACCTTAAAATACTCGGGTAGTGTCAACATTGTGACGTGTTGACGGCGCTGTCAATGGCGTTGTTTATAAATAACTCACAGTTAATCTCTTCAGTTTAAAGGTTTATTCGTCGCAAAAAATATTGTACACAACACGTTCGTGAGCCTGCTTCCCGCATTCACGCAAATGCGGCACTCCCTTCGGTCGTGCCTCAAACAAGCGTTCATGCGGGAAGCAGGCTATCCCGAACTAGTTGCGTAAATTACTATTTATGTACATTCCTGGGTGTAAATGCATTGGCATTTGATGATCCAGGAACTGATTTAAAATTATGAGTGTAGAAAATTTTGGCGGTTACCGTCATTTAGCTTCCTGCTGATTCCTCAGTCATCCTTCGACTACTTTATTTATGTGTACGTTTTAAACCTATTTAAATTGTTCGTCCTTTTGTTCATTAAATGCAGCGGAAGAATCTCGATGCATTCACGTTTCGATCATTTTCTGTCGCAGTTGTTATTTAAAACTTGTAAAATAATTTATTGCAAATAAACATTGTTTAACTTTTAAGAGCGTTTGTTGTTATTTTAATCTTAATCTATTTTATTTTTATCTTATTGCTGTTCCGATGATGAAACAAAATGGATTTTCTAATTAATCACCCTCAACCGATAACTACGCATCAACCGCTGATAGTAACTGTTATGGATGAGTTATTCTTATTTTATGCAACCGCTGATAGTAACTGTTATGGATGAGTTATTCTTATTTTATGCAAAAAATGTCCACCGTACAGCAAGTTCTCAAGATTTCATGATTACTGAATTCCTTTCATCTTTCCAACTTAACATTTTCTGTATGTCTTATTGTGGCGAATTTTTTCTTGTTTGCTCAACGTTTCATAGTTTATAAAATACAACAATGTTAGCTTCTCGTTTCGGCCTGTCTGTTAACGATTTTATTAGAATATCCGAGATTATTAGACTGATTACTGTTAAATTTTACGTAATTTTAGTGTAGAGAGCAAAACAGTAACCAGAATTTTTTTGTCACAAATTTTGATAAATACAGAGTGCTGAAAAAGTGGCGTACCAATTCTATGACACGTTGTTGAGGATTATTTACAGCTCAGAGAAAAAATTATTTAAAAAATTCTTCGACACAAATGTAGACAATCTAGCCCTTCAAAATTCAACTTTTATTTTCAATATTTCACCATATTCTAATTCACCACTTAGTGTTGGGTACATGAAATCAATTAGACTTCCATTATTCAAAATAATTTTGGAAGTATCTTGTTTTCATTCGAAGTTTTCTTCACTTTATAATATAACAAAAAACTTAAAAATTGTTTCGGATGAATTAGACTACGAATAGACTGGCTAATTTTTACAGTTTTTTTATTTATCGGTCTAAATCGATATTTTGTTTCTGTAAATGAACATCAAATTGACGTATGGAATTTTTTAATGA
Organism: Zophobas morio; assembly: GCF_036711695.1. NCBI lineage: Eukaryota > Metazoa > Arthropoda > Insecta > Coleoptera > Tenebrionidae > Zophobas > Zophobas morio. The sequence continues at coordinate 18,226,896 of NW_026972109.1, forward strand.
TTTTTCCCGAACTCAGACTTGCGAACTTAATAATGTACCGTTGAGATGGTGCGCCATTTTTTAGCAGCCTATAGATCTCGCTTAAAATTTATATTACTTAAATGTTTTTTTAAACCTAAACTTACGAGTTATCGTAAAAAAAATTGGAAAATTAAATTTAAAAATTTATTTTGGAACCGTCATAATGAATCTTTATAAAATTTGTTAAGGCACTTACATTAATTTAATGTTACCAAATATCTATTAAAATGTATTTAATCATCTCTTCGGGAAAGTTGATAACGTTAACTCAAAAATTTGTTAAATAATGTTTGTTAAAAAATATATTTAGTATTGTTTGTACTTTCTATTATAGTTAAAAATTTTAGCTCCAGTTTCGGACTGAGTTTATTCGGAAATTTAAAAATATTATAATTACAAATTAATATCTCTTTAATTACGTGTAGTTTGTCAGTAGTTATAATCATGAACAGAGGAAGAAAAACATTTTTCGTGGGTTGCTGTTTCAATTATTTTAATCATGAAAATTTGAAATGCATATGTTGTTTAATAATAAAGTTTGCAAATTTTTTAGATACAACTTACCTCGAAGTCACTATGGAAGTTTTATGATTTTACAGGAAAAGGGGCAATAGTAAAGCTAAAGAAACATGCTTCAAGCAAATTTGTAAATTTAGGCAAATGATTGAGAATTATAGTAATAAAATAAATTGCCTGATTCATTAATTTTTTTGCTGTTTAAGCAATTCTAAAAAATATTAATAAAATTGGGGAATAAAGGGATATATTTTAATTAACAATTTACCATGCTTTACAATAACATTAAAACATTTGCAAGAATTCAGAGTATTCGGTTTTATAGTTTCAAGGTTAAGGGGTCTCGCTAGACGAGGTATAATATTTTTTTGATTTTTTGTATGAAAAAATGATATTAATATAGATGTATCATACATCAAACTGCAGCTTTTTTTCATATTCTAGAGCGCAGAGACCAGTTTAATCAACTAAAAAAATATGGCTGAGAAATATCGTAAAAAAAGCACCATTGTATGTTTTCTTTTCAAGTTTTTTGAGTTATAACCATCATAGAATCGCTTGAAAATTCGCACATGGATGAAACATCACTTTTTACAGGGCGCAGAGTCATTAAATGTTTATTAGTGGTACAATTTGTTTAAATAATAATGTGTTTATTAAAGTCAAAATATACCACAAATTAATGCAAAATACGTCGAATAATTTTAACAGGAATATCAGAGGAAAATTAATGATCTATTGGTTAGCAGAGTTTTTAACAAAAACTAACAATTATTGAAAAAAATGGGTATCAATTCGACAGAATTTGAGCAGTTAGTTCAGTACTTTGCCGATAGGAGCGCCACTAAAATTTTAAGATTATAAAGAGCATAATAAATTTTTAGTCAAAATATATTTGCTTATCCCCTCCAAAAAATTGATGACGTCAGCTCAAAAGTTTGTCGTATAATCCTATTTAAAATTTACAAAATATGATGAGTCTCTTCTTGTAATTTATCATTCCATTCATATTTTTTGGATTCGGATATACAGGGTGATTCAAAAAATTTAATGAATGCTCAAATTTATTTTATTGATTTAATCAGAAACTACAAAACCGAATGCTTTGAAATCTAATGTAAAAAAAAAAACATAATAGGCATGCAGTCGTCACGTTTCCGATAGCGACGGAAGTACTGTCTAAACTCTTTAGACCAATTTTTTTTATTTTCCCATTTTTCCATTTCTCAATTTTTCAATGTTTCAGTTTGGGATTTTTTCACTGTTTCGATTCTTTAATTTTCCTTCCATTTTTAGGTTTTTCAATATTTCAGCTTTGGAATTTTGCAATATTTCGTTTCTTCAATTTTTCAAATTTTTGATATTGTGTTTTCTCCGTTTTTAAATTTTTCGATATTTTAATTTTTCAGTTTTTAAAGTTTTAGCTTTTTAGATTTCTCACTATCTCGACTTTTCGATTTTTCAGTTCCATGATTTTTCAATTTGTCGAATTTTTAAATTTTAGATTTTTTATTCTCAATCATTCAATTTCTGAGTTTTCAGGCTTAGATTTTTTTTGTTGTTCAATTCTTGGATTTTTAAAATTTTTGTTTTTTAAAATTTCCTATTTATCAACTTACTGGGATTTCAATGTTTTGATATTTTGATTGTTCAATTTCTCGATTTTTTGAATTTTTAGTTTTTGATACGATTTTTTTTTTCAAAAATTTTCAGTTTTTCAATTTATTAACTTTACGATATTTCAGTTTTACGATTTTTAATTTTTTTTATTTTTCAGTTTTCAATTTTTGACGTTTCTAAATTTTTCGATTTTTTGATTTTCCCATTTCTCTATTTTTTGATTTTTCAATTCTTTCTTCAATTGTGATTTTTCAATTTTTCGATTTCTGAATTTTTCAATGTTTCAGTTTTGGATTTTTTTCTCTTTTCCGATTCTTCAATTTTCTTTCCGTTTTTCAGTTTTTCAAGATTTCAGTTTTGAATTTTTTCACTTTTTCGATTTTTCAATTTTCCTTCCATTTTTCAGTTTTTCAGTATTTCAGTTCTGAGATTTTGCAATGTTTCGGTTCTTCAATTTTTCCATTTTTTTGATGTTTCGATTTCTCGGTTTTTCAAGTTCTCGGTTTAGATGTTTTGGTTTTCCAATTCTTCGATTTTTAAATTGTTTAATTTTTAGATTGTTCAATTTCTCGATTTATAGATTTTTCAGTTTTTCGGTTTACCGATTTTTTTTCATTTAAAATGTTTCAATTTTTCAATTATTAAATTTTCGATTTTTCAATTTTGGTGTAATTTGAAAACGGTATTAATAATACATTTAGGCGAATAAGCCTTGTTTGCTCTACAGTGTCTAAATTGTGTTTGAATAATATAATAATTATCTCGAATATTAAAATTAATATGTCAAAAGAATACGAGAAATGATTATTCTGTGCTGAAGGTATGTTGTGGGCCGCCTGTCATAAATTATCATTATTCTGCATTATCGGCTTACGATGATTTTATGACCCACGTCCGGTAGTCGTCTATCCCAGCGCGTTAAGTAGATTTAAAGAAGAATTGCTGGTTGCGTTTAAGGCAACAAATGGCGCCCAATTCAAACTTGTCTCTTGTCTAGCGTTCTGTTGTCATACAATTTTCCATTTTTTTGCCAAAAATATGTAAGTCGAGGGTAAAAGATTAAGAAGAATTCATAAACCACCACTATACATAAGTCTAGGAATATTTTATTTTATGCAATTTAAATAACATTTACTATGCAAGATTTTGAGGTGACGTCATCAGATTATTGATGGGGATGATTCGATGCTTAGACAAGTGTTGGTTTATAAAATACATATACAAATTGACAATAATCGCACCAGATGTTTCAGACAATATCAATTTAATAAATATCGACACAGACGACAGACAGATGGACAGGACCAGGACAGCTTACGCTCGGGAAGCAAAAATCGTAGGTGTGAAGAGGCGAAGAAAAATTCTGAAATTTTCAAATTTATGTGTTGTATAATTTGATATTTTCCTACTAAACAAAATTATAAAGTTCTTTGAGGAGCATATTCCATAATTATTTTGACTACAAAAAATGTTTTATAACCGTATGCGACGTTGTCACATTATTCCAATATTCGTCAAATTTTAGCAGTGTTTATAAAAAAATTCTAAAGCTTTACAATTGTCTGATTGTTCTGTGCCCAATACGAACTGTCCTATTGCCTCAACTAGTGCGGTAAAGTCAAAAAATAAAAATGTCAAGATAATAAGATATATTATTAAAAACAAAAACACATTTTTCACCACATGTTTCATAAATTTTACATACATTTTAAATATTAATTTATTTTTGAAGAATAAAATTTGTAGTTTTTTTTAACGAAACTCCTTACATATTTTTACATACGCTGATTGGCCTCATTATAGGCTTTATAACCATACTTTAATTTTGAAGTACGGATGCGACATTGCCACAATATTCTAATTTTCTTGATTTTTTTTAACAATGTAAGGGTTCACAAAAAAATCACAGTAGGGTTATTTTTACAATTTGCCTTACAATATTTTATGGAGAGATGAACAAAAATACGCGTTTTGTTGTAGTATCAATTAAATTAAATTTTCTTAAACAAAGTGTTTACAAAAAAATCTAAAACCTTACAGTTTTCAAATATCGATACAGTCGAATCTTGATAAGTCGAATAATCTTCATAGTATTAGCATTGAGGATCGAAAATGCCTGCAATCAGTGTTAGATCGGTTCGCAATTTCCAGAAAACAAACTCCAATAACCGACTATTTTGCTCCGCCGTAGATTGTAAATTTTTCATTATTATATTATTCTTTAATAGGTAATAAACACAAGTTTAAGAATATGGAAACTTTTTTATGGGTATTTGATAACTTGAATTTTTCAGATGGTAATTCGATTTATTGAGGTTTCTCTGTATATTTTTTTTATAAATTTCAGTTTTTTCAAATAGAACACCTGTACTGTATTACTGCATTTTTTACATTTTTTTTTTTTTTTCAATATGTTGGTGTCTCTCATAAAAAGGTGAAACATTTCAGTGTTGTACCTAGGTAAGTTGTGGATATTCAGAAATTCTGTCAGCTATTGAGGAAAAATTATTTTTCGATGACATACAGAGATCAAGCTAATATTATATTAGTGTCCGCGACCCTTACAGACACAATAAATTCGTTACAGAATAAAGCAAATCCGCCCCTGTTCACCGTTAATCGACCGGTAAGCTTCGACGTCATTTATGCTTTTATAAATTACAGTGTAAAATATCCTAAATTCTGTTCATACCTACGTATGTTTTCAGAAGACTACAAAAAGAGCGTCAAAATTATGCTTAATTTTAACAATTAATTGAGCCTTGAAATAATTTTAAGAGTATGTGGTGTACAATGTTACATAAACTAATCAGTCGGAGATAGTAAGTACATAGTAAAGAGAATATAAAACCTACGTTATTCAGAACCGTAATGTCTGAAATTATACTGAATACTGTTCTATTGATTTCTCGATAGTTATGCAAACGAAAAAGTTGCAATAGAAAACTGATGTTAGTCAATTTATTATTGACATGACGTTCTATGAAAAATTCTAGACATCAGCAAACATTAGTTTTTATTGAAAATAACTTTTCACTTTTCTCAAGTAAAACGATCAGAAAAATCTACTCCCTGTGGCGGCGGTATTATTGATCACAAAAACTTGGAACTTGTTCAAGTGATTTTTTATGCATTTGTATACGCCCTTCTATCAAATTTTGCTAGTATGTGCAGATAAATCGTCTATTTAATTGTATAGAATTAAAGAGAAAAAGCATTAGACATAAATATGTATATGAAATGCAACAATGTGTAACCTTCAGTTTTGCAAACTAAATGCACGTTACTAATTCATCAGGATGTATGAACTTCAGCAGTGTTTATTTTGAAATGGTAACTATTACTAAATAAATAAATAAACAAAAATTATATTGATCATTTTGTTGTTAAATGAAGCCCAGCTCGGAATTTACACTCACCCTGTGTTTGAAAGGAGTAAAAATATGAACTATTCAGCTCAAGTATCTTGAACTGAAGTGCGAATGTTCGTATTTTGTCCAAAAAAGATCGCGCAGTATCAGGCGATCTCTCTTGTTGACAAACCGCTCAAAAATATAGCTTTTGTTATATCACTTAAGTTTATAAAAATTGAAAATTTGTTGCTTAAATGAAACGACAGTATATCTTAAAACTGACTCACGCTTTGAAACAATGTTTCTATATTTTACTGACTCATTTTCCGTAAATAAGGTAGGTATACACATCTTTTTCCACCGACGCAAACACCGTGATAATATTAAATGCTAAATTAGTTTTCAGTGCACTGAAAGGGAAATGCACATGACTCATTTAAGTGTTCACTTCTCTTTTTAATCGCATGTAGGTACTTACTAAGATATGGGTGTCAATAACCAAATTTCACTAACCTTTTGGTACTTTTATCGCGCACTTTCATTTCGCAAGATTTGGAAGAATTTAACCCGTATATCAATTTTCTGCTTCACATACTTGGTGCCGATGAACCACTCATCATTTTCATTTCACAACATTTCGTTCAGTATCTACGTTGGTACCCGCGTATGGCTGACAAGTATTTGGTTTTTGTGTCGTAAGATTTTGATTAACAATGTCGATACTTAAATTGACCTGCATTATTTTTCGTAATGAGACAACAGTAGCTTTGTTACAAAATGAAAATTTGAATGAGGACACTGTTTGGCTTATTTTACGAAAACAACAACACAAATAATATAGTAGTACTTAGGTGTTACTAAAGAAACCCATTTTTGTTTTAATTCGATCTGTGGAAAATCAGTTTCCGCATTAGTTTTATTTACTAGTAAATTTATGCTGAGGTACACACACAAACGCTATTATGTTAAGGTTTCAATTGCACTTGTAGTGTTCCTATACAATGGTCAAATTAGATTTGCATGAGTGCGTAATACAAATTGACTCACAGGTAGGCGATAATAATGAAGTGGGAAAAGCATCTAACATCAATGTTACAAGCGATTCATTTCCAATAGGACGTGTCCCGAATTTCCAAATTCGTATACTAAATCTTCGCTAACACGAAAAAATTTGTACGTTCCTTTTGTTCGACTTACCTTGAGAAGACCTCGCGTTTTGTGCCAGTACAATAGATACCTTATCACTGGTTTAATTACGAAGCTATGTAGAAAATAGTGAACCTCCCACATCATCACTTTTACCCTAATGTCTTCGTATTACATATTACGAAATTTTGATTTCCCTGTATTACACACATCGACGTTTCCAAATAGCTTAATGACGGTTTTTAAAGCGACAACTCAAGAAGAACGTTTTATGGGGAAACGAAAATGTTTCGATTAGCGAATGACACATAAAATTAAAAAAAAACACTGTAAATTGCAGTTGCATATAGGGCATGACAATATAGTCCAAGGTTAATTACGTAATGCAACTAGCATACATATGAATGTGTCAATCATGTATGCATTGGGAACCACTTGATAGTACCCCGTCGACTATTCGGTAGTAGGTACTAAACGATAAACGATGGTCAATTTGCATTCGGCTGCTTTGGGTGATTGTTCATGTAATTGCGTGCGTCTTACTACGAGTACGACTTTTATCCCCTATGTGTAAAGTTCAGTTTTTGTTATGACGTTACGGATTGTTTGGTTTTTTATTTTAATTGATATAATTATAGGTAAGTTCCAAGGTTTAGTTTAATGTTACATTAAAATCGTCTTATCGGATTAGAATAATTAGTACTCACTTGGAAAACACTAGATGCGTTTATTTGGTTCAGGTGTTGAAATGTTTTATTAAAAAGATGTGCAACGGATGTTAGAACTGCTTAAATAAACATAGTCATGATCATTTAAACAAGATTATACACATGGTTGGATTATTAGATGTTTCAAAATTTTCTTTTCGTGATCTAACTTCATTCATTATAAAAATTTTTCGTCAATTATGATCTTTTAATTTTTCTTCTATGTTTGGATTACTCTCTTTATTTTTTTATTTTTCTCGTATGTTCAATGAGTTTTTCTGAACCCAAATGGCAATTTACATTTACTGTACTTTTCTAAGTTTTTCTCAGGCTGTGATTTTATACTCGTTTGAATTTTGGTTCATGTCTATTTTTTGTTGTAGGTGTATAAAATGTCAATTATAAAAATTAATTTGCAGTTTTTTTCCTCATTTTTACTCTTTTAGATATTAGAAGTATTGTAAAGAGGTCATTTTAACGTACAGCAGGTTACAGAATTCGAAAATGTACGTTTCCCATTTTTTAACATAAATCTCTGTGTCAATCTTGTTCAACATAAAATTTAAATCAGTGACTGCACAATGGATGCTTCACAAACTTGTTGAGATAAACATGTAAGATTTAGTATTACAGAAATCACTCTTGAAAATTACGTCCTGATAAGGTCGGCACTACTACTTGTGCTTGACTTTTTTTGTTCGAAAATGATACACTGGTTTTACCTCAAAAGTGGTTCATTTATAATTTTCTGGAAATGCTAGCTAAAATTATAATCAGTGTTATATTTTATACAGCTAAAACTTCCCGCCCTAATAGCTTCAAAGCCGATAAAGATATTGAAATTCTGTAAACGCCATTGTTTTTATCTTGAAGGGGGAAGCTTAATTTAGTAAGTTGCGAATATGACGTCGGCGTCGCATCACAAACCTATATTTTTTTAAATTAAATTTAAATTTAAACTTATAAAACATAAAAAACGAAAGTTGAGTGCACTTTATTTTATAATCAATAAGATTTTTTTCAAAAGTATTATTTTAGCATATGTTCGCACTGTCGTAAAATAGTAGAGTAGTTCTTTGTTACCCTCAACTTTTATTTTTTATGTTTAACTGAAAATGAAATCAATATCTAACTGCTGTATGTACATATATCACTGTAATGGCAATTTAATGCTCAACCAGAATCCGTTAAAAAATATAGGTATACGTTGTAATTCAAAAAATACAGGTTTGCATCGCGATGCCGATGCCATGGAAGCCTCAGATCTGCAATGTACTAAATTAAGCTCCCTCCTTTAAGCTAAAACTCATGGCGTTTACTGAATTTCAACATCTCTATCCTTTCTCAAGACATTAGGCCGCGGAGTTTAGCTAAGACACCTGTATATCGAAATTAATAGATTTATACATGACAGTCATTATTGTACTCATTATTTTCTCATTTGTTTCTTGATATATTTCTTTACGCTTTGAATACTGTTTACACCGCTTTTTTTCCTTTTCTGCTTCTCGAAAAATATTCGAAAAATTTGACTTGCGTTTTTTTTCTTACGATGCATTTTATTTTTTAATTGTCTCCTCTTCCTCAGTTACTCTTCTTTCTTTTTTTCCTGTTTATTCTGTGTCAATTACTCTTTCTAAACCGTTTAATTTGTCGTTTTTCATTTTTCGAGTAAGGTAGGGTTGTATTATAATGGAGTCCATTTGTCAAACGGCTAACTTCATCTTTTCTTGGCATTTCAATCCTAGTCTTTGAAAAAGTAGGTTCTCTATTTCAGTCTATCTGTTTTTCTGTCTGTTGGCGATATTATTACACAGATAATCCCCGAAATTAATGGATAAATTGTGAAATTTTAGGAATATCGTGCAGATGGTAAAACACTAATCAAAATCGACTTTAACACTATACAAAATATATGTCTTAGTTTGTACTGAACATAAAATTTGTTTCGGAGATTATGGAGTCAATTTTTCACAAAATTTGTTACTAGTCATTTAGGGTCTACAAAAATGTATTAAAGAGATCCTTAGTGAAACAGAAAAAATTAAGTGAGTAATAGATTTTTCTCTAGAAATAATTTATCAATTGATTTATCTTTCTTTACCATAAAAGTGGTTCATTTAATTCCTTCCTAAATCGTTATCTAACATTTTTCGTCTTTTATTAGGCGCCTACAAATGTAAACGTTTTTCAACGCATTTTTTATTTTTAATTATACATAATTTTATAAAATTTAATTTAACAGGATGATTACTATTTAATTATTAGTTACAATACAAAGTCGATTCGCTTATAAAACAGTTTTTCCTATTTTATACATTACTGTTTAAAAATATGACATATTTGTTTAAATTTTAGACACTGGGATATTTCGATTTTTAGGAAAATTTTGGAACGACCTACAGGATTTTGTCTTTTCAAGACGATAAGAATAAACAAGCCTGTATAAAGACGCTTAAGTGCATTATATATTGTTAAAATGACTTATTTACAATACTTCCCTTAACTTTCGCTATTCTGTCTCAAGGCGTATTTTTCAATGACTATTTTACAATATTTTAAAATATTTTTTGAGATGACATCATCAACTTTGTCGACGCTTGAATAAAACATTTTTAGTTATACGCTCTGCAATTCCAAAATCAGTGTCCGTATACCATTAAAATTTTAAAGAGCTTCATTAGGTTATTACACCAAAAAATAGAGTTTCTATTTAAAATAAGTATCAACATATCGTAAATATGATTCCAAAGTTTATTTCTAAAGCAGATTAAATCACCTGTGGATAAGCCGCCTTTTTTTAAATATACTGTAGGTAGACAATAATATTTTAGAATGAACGCATCAAAATTAACATATTTCCTTGCTAAAAAAAGCTGATGACATCGATTTAAAAAAATATTTTCTAAATAAATCGAATCGAAAATTATACCCTCAAATCTATATTATTTGTGACCTTACAAATAATATATGAACGGAGTTGTTTCAGACTGTTTGGGACAAAATAATTTTTATTGAAAAGTACAATTTTTTAATTTTGACACTCAGTGGTACGCTGCAGAAACGAGGGAAGTTCTAAAATAACTATAATTAATACCTATCAAAATTTGACAAAAATGCTCAGACTTTCCAAACAGTTGTATAAAAAATAAATTTGTTCAAAATTTTAAAGCCTGTAAATTATGAACAAGGTAACCTGTTTACATCTTATTACCACAATAATTAAATATTTTCAATGTCTTGACATAAAACTAAAACACAACTTACTTACTTAATGTATATGATAGCACAATATTAGAAGGACTTTTGATAACATAGAAAAATATAATATGTATGAATTTATTTAAAACATCAAATAAAGTAAAATTAGCGTTTATATTTGTATCGATTACTAATCGTTTAGATTTATTTATTGCTGCAACAACAAATACATATTAAAAGTAACATATAGCATAGATATTTTAATTCATGGGTTTTTATTTTTAGGGACGTAATAAATGCCGTTACAACTCTTTAATTATGTCATTTATTTACACACAATCGCACTACATTTAACCAAGCAAAATATTACACACATAAACAATAATAACCTTCCTCTCCATGCACTCTTCAAAATTTCACCATTATTTAAGGTCAGTGTCATTGCAAGTGTGTGCCGACCCATCCATACAACACAGTTTCTCTTTCAATAATAATCGCATTAAAACCACAATAATAAAAATTAAGAATTTACTGAATCAGTGCAAACGAAAAAACCATGACACAATATTCTCCACACCAAACCGCACCGTAAATAAACCAATGGATTTATTGTTATCTTTGTAAAGACACAGACAATGTTCACTTTCAAAACGAATAATAATGAACGGATTGTTAGGCAGAACATGTCGACAAATCATACGTCTATGTCTAGATTTTCGCAGAATTATTCATGAATCCCATATTAAGAGCCACATTAAAGCGATAATGAGCAACCGCCCTTTTTAAAATCTTCCGAGACACTAATTCTTACGATTTTAGACGCACAAGTAACCAACTGTCCTCGAAAAGACCTAAATTTCGAAAAAGTCATCGGGTTACGACCTTCCACCCATCGCCATCCTGCGCTTTTATATAGGGCTGAAACTGGAGAAATTGGAATCACCGAAAAGTGTCTCAACAGATGCCATTCCAAAGATGAGTGTATAAGTTTTGTTTTGTTCTACAACACGAGTACCTGTTACTGGTTTAAGTATGCCATTGAAGGAGTACAAGAGCTCGAAAATGAGTTAGACACGAACACAGCTTGGTTTATTAAAGTTTGCTACAAAGGTACGACCGTGGTACTTCCGGTCTATTACTAAACGGAGTGTTTTAGTACCAGACTGTAACCACATGTGGGTTTTTGAAAGAGTTCCTGGTGCCACTCTAGTCGGAAACAATACCAAAGTACTGCCAAAAACATACAGCCGCGCTGAGTGTCAACTAAACTGCCTAAACGAGAAAGAATTTAATTGTAGGTCTGCCAAATTTAAGATTAAGGATGATGAGTACGGTCCGAATGAAGAGATTAAAGGAATGTGTATTCTGAGCGATGTCGACAGACACATGATTCCTAGTGCCTTTAGAGCGTCTGGGTTCGACGACGAGTACTTCGAGAAACAATGTTCGAATAACGATTACGGTAGTACTAGAAGGTTTCTGTGATTTATATGCACAAAAGTACAATTTTAGAAATGGATGGCGTCTTCTGTTCGTTCGAAGAGTACGACAATGCTACGCTAACACACATCGATATCGACTACAAAGACAAAAATAAAGACGAATGTGAAGAGTTGTGTGCAAACATCCAGAACTTTACTTGTAGAGGGTTCAGCGTTGTGGCCAGAGATGGACATTTTGATTGTTTTTTGCACAGCGAAGACAGTAAGATACTGGGACCCAGGCTCCTGAAAGAACACATCTCGGGAAAATATTTTGAGAAGACTCCCTGTCTTAATAGTGTGTTTTCATAATTGTAAAAATTTGTTTCTGGTTTTTATTTTAGTGTTTTAGTTTCGATTACTTGCTCTGAGACGTACATGACTGTTGAGTTTGAACCCCGAATGAGGTTTATGGGAAGGATGTATATGGAGGGATATTCGGAGCAACCGGAGTGTTTTGCCAAAGGAAGCGGTACCGAAGTTGTGGCACTTAAGTTGTCTTTGCTTTCTGAGCAGTGTGGGATTATTAAAGCGATAGCACCAGATAATAGGTAGGTATTTTAAAAAACAAAAACATCCCTTTTTTATGAAAAATTAAACTGAAATATATGCATTTCGAGCACGTAGTTCCTAAATTAGTTAGCTAATTGCTTCCAGAGCGTTTGATAGCTCCTAAAATAGGAAAAAGTGGGTCTCCTTTTTCCGTCTGTCCATCATCTGTTTGTTGGCGATTTTATTGCACAAGTAAAACTAACGGGTTAATTGTTGTGAAATTTGAATGTATTTTAAGGATCATTTCAAAATTTTGGCAAGTAAATCGTGGTTAGAATTTGCAAAATAATATGCTTCTGTGTTTGTTATCTAATAATTAACAATAATAAAAATTATCGATGGAGATTTATTTAAATTTCGATATATAACAACTTTTCTTTGTAATTTTCCATTCGTTATTATTAATTTCACAGTTCTGGTTCAATTGAAATACTCAATTTAAAACAATTGAAACAATGCACGTGTAGTACAACCAATCCCGTGCGCGTGACGGTACATACAACAGGTGTTTGTATTTTATGCAATCACAATTTTTTCAAGTGTGGCGTGTAAAATCTTAAAATTTAATTCGCCTCATTTGTTAATTCTATTTTTAGATTTCTTATGAATGTGAAACTTGGGACAAAAATTTTTCGAAGTTAAGAAAAAAGAATGCTTGGGTTGATTTAAAACCCTAGAGTGAATTTTTACAATCGAAAAGATCATTTTTTGTTATACTGAAAATAATAAATGAAGTGGAACTATTTGTTAACAGATTTTAATTTATTTTAAAAATCCCGTGATACAGCCAAATTATGTTTAATACTTATATACTATTTTCTACTTCCTGAGCGTAAGCTAAAGAAGTATTGTCAAGTCTATTGGTACTTTTATGTTTTCTCAACGTTTCATGACCCCTAGAGTACGAACAAATAGGTCTCCCGTTTTCGTCTGTCCAAATTTTTATTAAACATAATTTAATAATAATTAATAATTTAATAATTAAATAATAATTTCCGAAACTACTGGACCTATTGTTGTCAAATATTATATCTATGTATTAGGAATAGCGTGTGGATGGTAAAACGATAACCAAAATTTGGATAAATATCCCCATCAACAATAGGATGATGTCATTTCCAAAATTTACATTAGTAAATCCTATTTCAATTTTATAAAATCAATTTTTCGATTTTTCGTTTCCTCAGTTTTTCGAGTTCTGTTTTTTATTTCCGATTTTTTGATTTCGTTTTCTCAATTTTTATATCACAATGTTTCGTTTTTTCATTTTTTTTTATTTTTTAAATGTTTCTTTCGATTTTATATTTTTCTAATTTTCAATTCTTCGGTTTTCCAATTTTTAGATTTTTTAATTTTGTAATTTTCCGATTTTTTTAATTTTCAATATTTCGATTTTACAATATTTCGTTTTTTCAGTTTTCATTTTATACTTTTTCTTTTTTCATTTTTGATTTTTCAATTGCGCAGTTTTGCAATTTTTCCATTGTTTTGATTCGGAAAGTTGAAAAATCAAAAAATTGAAAAAATCGGAAAATTTGAAAAACGAGAAATTGCAAAATCGTGGAAAATCGAAAAATTTCAAATCGAAATTGGAAAATTGACATATAGAAAAACTAAAAATCGAGAAACTTAAAAATTAAAAAACATTGATGAATCCAAAAATTGGAAAGAAGAAAAATCGAATCGAATCGTCAAAATTGTAAAATCGAAAAATTGTAACACTGAAAGATATAAAAATTAAAAAATTAAATATCGAGAAATTCAACAACTAAAAATCGAAAAATTGAAAAATCGAATGTATGGAAAAAGTTTTAAAATCCAATAAATGAAAAATGGAAAAAATCTAAAATCATAAGTTTTAAAAAGTAAAAAATTTTAGAAAGTACATGTAATTACTATTGCATATAAAAATGAAAACTACAAAAATTGCAAATCAAAAATTGAAGAAGCAAAAAATTGAAAAATCGAGAGTCTGAAAAAGCTAAAAGTCGAGTAACCAATAAATTGGAAACCAAAAAATTGCAAATCGAAAAATTAAAAATCAATAATTGCAAAATTTCACTTTTGAAATAAGAAAAATTATTCTCATAAAATCAGAAGATTGAAAATCGGAAAATTGAAAAAACAAAGAAAATAAAAAACCGAAACGAAAAACTAAAGAAACGAAAAATTGAAAAATTGAGAGACCGAAAAATCTAAAAGTTCAAAACCGATAAATTGAAAACCAAAAAATTGCAAATCGAAAAATTAAAAATCCAAAAATTTAAAAATTTCGTATTTGAAAAAAAAGAAAAATTATAAAATCATATTATTGAAAAACTGAAAAATTGAAATGATAAAATAAAAAACCCAAACGAAAAATCGTAAATCGAAAAATTGAAAAAATGAAAAATTAAATATGTAACTAAAACATTGAAAAATTAAAAACTGTAAACTCTTGAAATTGCAAATCGAAAAATTGCAAAGTCTAAAAATTTAAACATCCTATAGTTGGACAATCGAAAAATTTAAAAATGAAAACTAGAAAAATTATAAATCTAAAACGGAAGAAACGAAAAATTGAGAGATCGAAAAATCTAAACGTTGAAAACCCGATAAATTGAAAACCAAAAAATTGCAAATCGAAAAATTAAAAATCCAAGATTGAATAATTTCGCATTTGAAAAAAAGAAAATTATGAAATCAGAACATTGAAAAACTGAAAAATTGAAAAAATAAAGATAATATAAAAAACCGAAACGAAAAATTGAAGAAATGAAAAATTAAACAACTGAAAACCCAAAAAAATTTGAAATCGAAAAATTGCAAAATCTAAAAATTGAAAAATCCAAAAATTGTAAAGAAGAAAAATCGAATCGAATAGTCAAAATTGTAAAATCGAAAAATTGTAACATTGAAAGATATAAAAATTAAAAAATTAAATATCGAGAAATTCAACAACTAAAAATCGAAAAATTGCAAAATCGAAAAATTTAAAAATCCCATAGTTGGGCAATCAAAAAATTTAAAAATGAAAACTAGAAAAATTGAGAGGCCGAAAAATCTAAAAACTGAAAAACCGATAAATTGAAAACCAAAAAATTTCAAATCGAATAATTGAAAAATTTCGTATTTGATAAAAAGAAGAATTATAAAATCAGAACATTGAAACAACGAAAAATTGAAGAAATGAAAAATGAAACATTTAAAAATTGAAAAATTAAAAACTGAAAGCTCGTGAAATTGCAAATTGAAAAATTGCTAAATCTAAAAACTGAAACATCCTACAGTTGGAAAACTGAAAATTTTTAAAATGAAACCTCGAAGGGATATCGTAAAATTGAAGAAACAAAAAAATGAAAAACTGAACGACCGAAAAATCTAAAAGTTGAAAAGCCGATAAATTGAAAACCAAAAAATTGCAAACCGCAAAATTAAAAAAAAAACTCGAAGTTTTACATTTCGTAAAATTGGAGAAACAAAAAAGGAAAATGAAAACTAGAAAAATTGCAAATCAAAAATTGAAGAAACGAAAAATTAAAAATTCAAAAATTGAAAAATTTCGTATTTGATAAAAAAAAATAAAATCAGAACATTGAAAAACTGAAAAATTGAAAAAATAAAGAAAATAAAAAAGCGAAACGAAAAATTGAAGAAATGAAAAATTAAACAACTAAAATATTGAAAAATTAAAAACTGAAAACTCATGAAAGTGCAAATCGAAAAATTGCAAAATCTAAAAATTGAAACCCTATAGCTAGAAAATCTAAAAATTTAAAAATGAAAACTCGAAGAATTACATATCGTAAAATTGAAGAAACAAAAAAGGAAAATGAAAACTCCAAATCAAAAACTGAAGAAACCAAAAATTGAAAAATTTCGTATTTGATAAAAAAAATAAAATCAGAACATTGAAAAACTGAAAAATTGAAAAAATAAAAAAAATAAAAAAGCGAAACGAAAAATTGTAAATCGAAAAATTGAAGAAATGAAAAATTAAACAACTAAAACATTGAAAAATTAAAAACTGAAAACTCATGAAAGTTCAAATCGAAAAATTGCAAAATCTAAAAATTGAAACCCTATAGCTGGAAATTCTAAAAATTTAAAAATGAAAACTCGAAGAATACGTATCGTAAAATTGAAGACACAAAAAAGGAAAATGAAAACTCCAAATCAAAAACTGAAGAAACAAAAAATTAAAAAATTGAGAGATCGAAAAATATAAACGTTGAAAAACTGACAAATTGAAAACCAAAAAATTGCAAGTCGAAGAATTAAAAATCCAAAAATTGAAAAATTTCGTATTTGATAAAAAAAATTATAAAATCAGAATATTGAAAAACTGAGAAATTGAAAAAATAAAGATAATAAAACACCGAATCGAAAAATTGAAGAAATGAAAAATTAAACAAGTAAAACATTGAAAAATTGAAAACTGAAAACTGATGAAATTGCAAATCGAAAAATTGCAAAATCTAAAAATTGAAACCCTATAGCTGGAAAATCTAAAAATTTTAAAATGAAAACTCGAAGAATTACGTATCGTAAAACTGAAGAAACGAAAAATCTAAAAGTTGAAAAACTGACAAATTGAAAACCAAAAAGTCGAAAAATTAAAAATCCAAAAATTGAAAAATTTCGTATTTGATAAAAAAATATATAAAATCAGAACATTGAAAAACTGAAAAATTGAAAAAATACAGATAATAAAGATAATAAAAGACAAAATCGAAAAATTGAAGAAATGAAAAATTAAACAACTAAAACATTGAAAAATTAAAAACTGAAAACTCGTGAAATTGCAAATCGAAAAATTGCAAAATCGAAAAATTTAAACATCCTATAGTTGGACAATCGAAAAATTAAAAAATGAAAACTAGAAAAATTGCAATTCTAAAACTGAGGCAACGAAAAATTGAAAAATTGAGAGATCGAAAAATCTAAAAGTGGAAAAACCGATAAATTAAAAACCAATAAATTGAAAACCAAAAAATTTAAAAATTTCGCATTTGAAAAAAAGAAAACTATAAAAATTAGAACATCGAAAAATTGAAAAAATAAAGAAAATAAAATGCCGAAACGAAAAATTGTAAATCAAAAAATTGAAGAAATGAAAAATTAAACAACTACATAGAACATTGAAAATTAAAAACCGAAAACGCGTGAAATTGCAAATCGAAAAATTGCAAAATCTAAAAATTTAAACATCCCGTAGTTGGACCATCGAAAATTTTAAAAATGAAAACTAGAAAAATTACAAATCTAAAATTAAAGAAACGAAAAATTGAAAAAATAAAGAAAATAAAAAACAATCGAAAAATTGAAGAACTGAAAAATTAAACATTTAAGACAGTGAAAAATTAAAAACTGAAAGCCCGTGAAATTCCAAATCTAAAAATTGAAACATCCTATAGCTGGAAAATCGAAAAATTTAAAAATGAAAACTCGAAGAGTTACACACAAAAATTGAAAAACCGATAAATTGAAAACCAAAATTGCTAATCGAAAATTAAAAATCCAAAAATTAAAAAATTTCACATTTGAGAAAAGAAAAATTATAAAATCAGAACACTGAAAAACCGAAAGTTGAAAAATAAAGAAAATAATAAACCGAAATGAAAAATTGAACAACTGAAACGTTGAAAAATTAAAGAATGGAAAAATCGAAAAATTGCAAAATCTAAAAATTGAAAAATTCAAAAGATGGAAACCGTACTTCAGGGACGAGGGAAGTTCTGTCGAAATAACCTTCGACCAATTTTTTATACCCAGGATGCGCTTGACCATTCGAGATGTTTTCGGAAACACTTACTTAGATATGATAATGTTTACTAAACCACACAACTTACAAAAGCATTTGATTTTTTTCTTCCAACAGAACATTAATGGGTGGTACGATGATTCTCCAGTACAACCCTCTGGTACAAACCCAGGGTGACCGCATCATTCGAGTTGGGTGCGTTTTCGGGAACGACAGCAAAGTGCTAGCAGGAACAGGAATTACAATAACAACGTAAGCTTAAACATTTTTTCTTCCAAATATGTAACCAATGTTTTAGTGCCCCTAACCACGCAAGCCCTCTTATAAACACAACAGGTACCGGTCCTGGTCCCATCGTAGAGATGCGCGTTGTAGATTTATACACCCAACAAGAAGTCAGCAGTACTCAAATTGGCCAAGAGTTGCAACTAGTAATCGAACTTAAACACGATGACGGTGAGACTGGAGATCACCATTTAACAACAACAATAACGATGTTAATTAATAATAGGTTCATTGGATATTTGGGCCGGCCACTTGATCGCAATGACTGAAGACAGTTCAGAATCTATTCTACTTTTGGACGACAATGGTTGTCCAACCAATCTCAACATTTTCCCACCTTTAACTAAAATTCTCACAAATACTACCAAACTTCTGATTGCAAATTTTCAAGCTTTTAAATTTTCGTCCTCTCCTATAGTTAGGTTCAGCGTAATTGTCCAGTTTTGTCCAAAATCGTGTCCTCCTGTAAGTAATCAAAGTTTTTCAATTTTTTTGTTTTATATTTGTCCACATGTTTAGATTAATTGTGGGAGAGATGAACAGTCATCCAGACGCATCAAACGTGAACTACAGACAAGATCTCTTGAAACCATTGATGGTACAACAATTGTTAAAGTCAACAGATCTGATTTTAACAAAGACTTAAGTATAATGCGTATGCCATTGGAATTCGTCATGATTGTACGAAATTCTAACGCAAATTCAGAAAGACTTGTTTTAAGCGACGGAAAAGTGCTAGTTGCGGGCTATGGTAAGAGCAGTAAACTATTAGAACAATTTAAAATTAAATTTATTGCAGACTATATTACAAATGAGGTTTGCCTAGACTACTCCCTCTTCGTAGGTCTAATCATAACATGGGTTTTAATCCAAGTGATTTTTATCGTATGTTGTATAGTACTGGTCAGACGTTACAAAAAATATTATGAACATGAAAGTACAACACAGTCTTTAGAAGAACTGAATAAAAATTTTGGTATAGGGTTCAGCAACCTTGATAATCGTCGAGTGCATTGGGCAGACAATCGAGAATATAATACATGATTCCATTTACAAAATGTACAGTACTAACTTATTTTTTCAATACAGAACTACGTAATATTGGTGTTGTTTGTTTGTTCACCTTTCTGGATCTCTTTCGTCAAGTCAATTTGCTTCTGAAGAATGTAGAGATTTTCCTGTTTTCGTCTTTGTCGTCGTTCCATGTCGACCAAAACACCTTGATGGAGTTGTTGTCTATAACAATAAAACATTTTTATTACCAAACTGTCACACCGAATAGGGTTAATACCTGTCAAGATACTGTTTATAATGAACATATCCGACTATCCCTAACGAGAATGCACAAGCACATCCTAATACAATTTTAGCCTGCATAGACATTTTATCTTTTAATAAAACACTCCTATTTATAAAATTAAAAACATGTTTGAAATGTATAGGTTATGTAGACAAAACATCTGACAGTAGTAGCCTATTCGCACGCCACATTTTATCTACAGCGGCACACTTAACCTACTTTGACATCCCCTTGTTTTTGAAGTTTTCCCAAATGTTAAAATATTATAAAACTGTGAGTACTAAACCATAAAATGGAATGGATGATCGTGTAAGACCCTTATGTTGCTGTGAATACTTTGACGGCAACAACGAGCGCAGCCACATCTTGCTATGTTGCTGCAACTGTGTTGATTTAGATGAGGGTTTCGAGAGGTGAGTGTTACATTCCTTGCCGCTTCTAGAAATTACGTTATTTGTAGTCTTATAACAGGTCAGGGTTTCCCCGACCGCAATCGCTCTCGTCTCATGGCGACCATTCAAGACAGGCTGCGAATACCCTGGCGTGGGGGCGCCAAACAGGTAGCTTTCGACGCAATTTTGCCAGTTATAATCTTGCCTACGATGTTTCTCTTGGCTGCTATAAGTCTGTGGTGGACAGTGTTTTCGTTCACTGCTGTAGCGGTGATCTTGGTTTCGGTTTTTAAATTTTTCATTCGAACTATTCCCAGGACGAAGTTTTTTATTGTTTGGACCGTGACTTCGATTATTATTTTGTACATAATTTTTGAGTTTCTTGTCATTCCATTACTGGAGATTTTGGTGGAGGAAAATATTTTCTTGACTATATTGTTTGCGGGGTTCTTGCTGTGTTTCTATTTAATGAAAATTAGAAATAACACGTTGGGGAAAATTGGAGAGAGTGAGGCTGAAAGTGGTTACGTAGGTTCATACAATAGATGTTCTATTTGCCAGGTGGTGGTGCCTGAGAAGGACCATCATTGCGTGTGGTATGAACAATGAATAAATTATAGTGTGGTGGTAAAACTGTTTGTTTTAGGTTTGATTGTTGTGTGGGGAGACACAACCAATGTTTGTTTGTTCTAGCACTGTTTTTTGCAATTGCTTCACTACTGTACAGTTCTAATTTAACGTTGACTTCAGTGTGCCATCCATTTATTGTTTATAAATCAATTTTGTTACCGGATGACTGTTCTGATGTGTATCAACAATTTGAGTAAGTGTCAGTGGTGTAAGAAACGTATTTTAAGTAGTTTTTTGTTTTAGACTTGGACTTTCGTTTGTAGCAGCGATCTACAGCTTGGGCTTGGCGGCTTTTCTACTGATGTTGTTTTTGCATCAGATACTTCTAGTTTCTCTCGGCCTCACTAGCAAAGAATGGAGGAATTTATCATTCTGTGCTAAATGCTTTCTAGGACTCTGCTCCAAACGGCCTCACAGTCTTGGATTTGTCAAAAACTGGTCCAGAATTATGTGCTCGAACAAAACATACAGCAATATTGCGTATTCCCATTAAATATAGTCAATCAAAGATTAAGTCATATCATTTTGTATTAGATTAAATTAATATAGTGCATCTATCGAAAAAGATATAGTAATATATTTAATAACAGATGTTACATGAAACGCTCACTTGTACCATATCTAATCAGTAAGAATTGTGATCCAGTTAAAATGTTGAAGTATTAATTAGTTTGTGCAGGGTTGAATAGTATCTATAAATAAAGTTAATTGACGTAATTAATAATTATAGTTTTTTGAGCAATAATCATCATTGTTAACACAATAATAGGTCAACACTTTTTTAAGGTATTTTAACTTGTTTTTCAAACTATTTATATTTCAAGGATTTTACCCTGTTTTCCATAGCTAGTAACGTTTAGGAAAGACTACACCATATAAAAGATTTAGGAGTTACATTTGACCTAAAGTTGAATTTCATACAGCATATTGAATGTATCGTTGCGTCGGCATACAAATCTCTTGGCTTTATCATTCGCAACTCCAAAGGAATAGAGGTGATAGATTCGTTGAAGATGTTATATTTTAGTTTTGTTCGGTTTAGACTTGAATATGCATCTGTAGTTTGGAATCCTATTTATAATATTCATATCAACAGTGTAGAAAAAGTGCAGCGACGCTTTCTTAAATTTATTGCATTTTTGGAGGATGGTGTTTATCCTGTACAAAGTTTTCCAAATGATCTTTTGCTATTTAGATTTCAAATGCCAAGTCTGGTAAAAAGACGTAGCGTGGATAGTATCGTTCTTCTATCAAACATTATTAATAATGGCATTAATTGTCCTGCTCTCGTGTGCCAAATTTACTTACGTGTGCCTAGATCCAACTTAAGGAGTGGCAGAATTTTTGAACTCCCTCATTCTAGAACTAATATGTTAAAATCTTCGCCATTGTATCTGGCAATTTTGAACTATTTGAATGTAGAAGAAACTATTGACATATTTTGTTGCAAACCAGGTGATATTAAAAAAAAACTCCAAACTCTATCTTAATTATCTATTTAGTTCTTTCTATGTGTTTGGGGTTTCTTTGTTTGTTTTATTTATTTCATTAAATTTGTTTTCTTTTTGGTAGTTGTGGATCTCGGTAAATGGGTTACATACCTGTTGAGTTCCCGTATTTCAATAATAATAATAATAATAATAAAGGTATATTTAAAAAAAGTAAACATTTTAGAGCTGTTTTTTAAGTTCGTACCAGCGCAATTTGGTTTTTAAGTCCGAAATCAATAGTTTTTTATTAAAAATTATTCATAATTAAACGAATTCCTGAAATAAATAGATATGTTGTAATAAAAATTATTTGCACATCCAAATTTTCGGGACGTGTCATGCAGAAAGAAGAAAGGTACTGTTACGTTAATCGGTGATTACAAATCGGCGTGGGTTAAACTCAACAATTTTATTTCTTAGTTAACTGAAATTTACACAGCGATCATGTACAAAATAATTCCGCCGCAACTTGCCTGGACTCTTCGCTCAACTCGATTTGGTACTGAATAATTCGTTCCCGACGGTGGCCTCCATTTAAACCTATACGTTCCTCTCGATGCATCAAGAACGCCGCTTCGAGGTTTTTTTGGGTTGCCCATCGCGACTTCCGTTTCCAGGCTTTTCGATAGCGAACGCCGCCGGGTCGATAATAAATAATAAATAAATAAATAAGATTTATTTGCTCAACAGAAATAATTCCATTTACGGGACAAATCAATTAGGTACACCTCTTAATCTGTAACACATCACAATAAAGAAAAATATAAGTTCTTTGAATACATCCCAAAGCTACACTTCGCAAATGTAATTACCCAATAAAATTATATTAATCTAATTTTAACTCAAATATTGTCAAATAAGTCATCATCACTGTAAATCTATAACCCATAGACGTCGTATGGGTTTCTTTCGGAGCAGTACTTTTTCAGAAGATAAAAACCGTTAGATATAAAAATGACTTTTAGGTATAAAATCTATTAAAAAAAGTTAAAATGCCATGTCACTAGTGTTACAGAAAAAAATTACTTATTAATAAATTAGGTTTGTTTCTACTTGATTTAGAGTTTGGAAAGGAATTAAAATCAAGAGAAAAAATTGGTCGAAGGTTATTTTGACGGGACTTTCCTCACCCGTGAAGTACAATCCAACACACCGCTTTGAAAAATAAAAAAATATATTTTGCGAACTTTTAATTATGATAACCTCTATACATTAAAACAAATATAGGTAAGTAATATTAGTACCAGTGTAAAAAGCCAAGTGAATTCCTATAAATACGTTTTGATACCCTACTTTTTTTTATTTGTCTTCTAGATCTAACTTTTTTTTTTGAATGATACTATATTTTTTTGGAGATGATTGTTGTAGAGCTCATTTTTCTGAATTCATCAGTGTATCGTCATCCATACGCGCCACTGGCTATGATTCGAACGCATTTTGTTACGATAACACACTTCTTTATCCCCTTGTCTGAAATATGCTTGACCTCAACGCATGATAGGAAACGAATTAACAATTGTTCTAAAAATATGAATGCATTGAAATAAAGCGCAAGGCAGCTATGCCTGTGTTAATGAGTTTTCCCATCAACATTATATGTATATCCAAAAAAAAACTTTTAATGAATTTTAAATGAAATCAATGGAAATATTTGAATATCACAAATTTAATAAAACCAAAGCAAAATCTGAAGTAAAGTAACTGGATGCAAATACACAAGTTATTACGGGCGTGTGGCGTCAAATTTAAAATTAAGGCAGTCAACAAGAGAACAAAATTAAAATAAACAAACTATGCAGCGGCAGCGGCATCAGAGCGCTATAAGAGTGTGGCGATCTTCATTCTAGAGCACAACAAAAATACCCATTGTAGCGCGATCGGAGTTTGGGGCTCCCGGTCGTGGCAGTTCTCCCTCGCGACGGTGACTCTATCTATGGGCAAGCCTAGAAACTCGTGGTTGGAAGTTACGGCTATAAATACGCCGACAACGTCACGTCATCCAGACTGTTGCCCTGACATTTATACAAAACCTGCATCCCTTGTGCAGATGGCGCGATAACTTCCGCTAGCTCGACTAGGAACCGCGCCCTCCGCTTCTGCCACGTGTTTCGGTGTTATTTAACCTCAATCCCATTTTAAATGTTCAATTTCTATGACTCTGATATTAACGACAACTGAACAAGTGTCAAAGTTTCAAAAGGGCAATAAACAACATTTAAATTCGCGATACAATCTTGTGAAATTTTAAACGACAAATAATTCTTATTTGAGAGTAAAATTGGACATCAGATAATTTATACGATGGAAACATTCATTAACAAAATATTTACAAAACAAAAACTAGCAAAGATTTATAAAACAAAAGATCTGGTGTGAAATAAACTTGTGAAGATAAAATATTACGTGAGGTTAGAAACTGCAGAGCATGAAAGTTTACGTTCAATTTAAATTATGCAACAAAGAAAATTGTTAGGTAGAGAAATATTGTATGAAGTGAAAAATTGCAACGCTAACAAATTTACATGAGATTAAAATTTGCCACGCTTTATCAACGATTCAAACAAATAATTTATACTATATCTAAGTGATTGGTTACTTAAAATAATTAACTTTAAGAGTTTATCATGAACTGGTTACCCCAACAAAATACATAATAAATAAACACAAAAATTATCCAGTCATCGTTGCGAGGAAAAAGCGTCTCGGTGATGTAAATTTTAGCGTTGCGAGGAAATGCCTCGGTGATGTGATTTTTAACGTTACGAGGACATGCCTCGGTCACAGTAGATCCTCGGTGATGTAATGATGATGCCGATGATAATAACGATGATAACTGCCTAAGGGAAGAAATTATTTTAACCCCCGTAAATGAACTGTTAGCAATCTTGTGTGAAGAATTAAGAAGTGTTATAATGCAACACTTAAGTATTAGGATCCACAAACCTCATTCATAACTTGTAAACAAAGGGTGTTATCCTGACTAAGTGAATTTCATGAAATCTCCTAATAAATGTCTGTTACATTGTGTTAGAACCAGTTAACGATTAAAATCCTAACCTGATCGGTGAATTTACAAACAATAAAACAAATTTACGTGTCATATCCTTCTGTCCGCCAGTAAAAACCCTTTTACCATGCTAGTAATGTTAAATACTATATGTCGAAATGTAACAGTAAAAAAAATGCAATTGTTTAATCATGTCTTTCAATATTGTATGAAAAAATGAACTAAGTCCATCTTGAATGGTCGGTACTAAGGTCTACCCCTCAAGTTACTGATTTCAAATAAGAAAAAAGAAAAAGTACTCGTCGAACTCGTCATCACTTCGATAGCCATCTGCAGGGCCGGTCCTAGTATTTTTGGCGCCGGAGGCAACATTTTCAAGAGCGCCTATGTAGATGTGCCTAAAGGGTTTTTTTTGTAGGTATTATAAAACAAATGAAACATTTGAAACAGGTTTTATTTTTATAACTAACAAGTACCAAAAATTCCTACATAGATAATTTTGAAATATTAATTTATATTAATTTTACGGGCTTTAATGCTGGTAAACTGTTGAATGATTTTACGAGGGTCTATTTCTTTGGCAATGTCTTTTTCAATAGATATAATAGCGAGATCGTTAAGACTATCTTGTGTCATTGTTGACCGATGGTAATTTTTTATTATTTTTAATTTAGAAAAACTTCGTTCTGCTGAAGCGACTGAAACTGGGATGGTCAGTAAAAGTTTTAGGGCAATTGCAATGTTCGGGTACAATGATAATATTTCGTTTTTGTGCAAATAATTTAGAACATCTATTGGTGCGAATACACTGGGTTGTAGCAACAAATCGTGTAACTCCCTATACAAATCGTTACCATCAATGTCTTTATTTTCTTCATCTGTCAATGCCAGTTGAAGGTCCATACAATTAACAACTCATTTGGTGGTATCTCGTTTAAATTTTTAAAATTATATAAAAAGCTAAAGAGCTCACAGTGTTCTTGAAGAAGCTGAAACCTTTCTGATACCGCATTTATTCCAACATCTAAAATTACATAATAAAATTCAATTTGGAATTTTTTTTGGGGATCTATAATATTTTCATCTTTAGCCTCATAATTAAAATTTCTTCAAGGAACCCTCTTGTTTTTTTATTTCTGCTTGTTTTGCAATTTTTCTTTTATAGTTATCCCACCCAGATAATTTTCTTTTCATTCCAAGTCCGGACATCTGTTAATTTCAGACATATTTTTTTTAATCGCTTATATTGAATGTGTATAAGAAATTAAAAAAAATATGTCTGTGGGCGGATGTAATTTTATATTTTGAATTTTATTTTTCTTACCTTTGTTAAATCACTGACACTGAAAGAATTCACGTTATAATACAATGTTATTAAAAGAAAGCACAAATGAACGACAATCTAGTTTTTGTTTGTTTCGTATGCTTGCAAAGACAAGACTAAACTGTGACTAAACTTATTTTGCGAAAATTCGGGGACAGAAAATGTGTTTCTCCCCTAAAATAAAAAGTATACATTACCAAACAAAGATGCCGACAACTGAAGTGATTATTTATTAGTGCCTAATATATGTCTATTGGGTCTCGGTGTCTGACAGTCCGACTTCCGGTCTTGACGGCCAAGGCGGCAGGCTTTTACCTGCAGGCCGGTTTAAAGCATAAAGATATCGCTTATATTTTAGCGAAGGCGTTTACTACCCGATTCCGAAGTCTAGAAAAAAATGCATCTGTTTCAAATATTTTTAATAATTTGAAATTGAATTTAGCCACATTTGGCGCCTGTTTCACGTTGGCGCCTATGGCAAGTGCCTCCTCTGCCTCCCCTGTTAATCCGGCCCTGGCCATCTGTAAGGTATAGTAGCCTGCATAGATATTGTAGCCGTCCATAGAGTCGAAATTTGCGAATAAAAATAAAGTAAAACCGGTTCAAACGGAGCCGACGGTGGCTTGCAAAGTCTGACGTCACTCTGGCAGACGTTGCACAGAGTGACGTGTGCCAGAGTATTTAATATTAAATGTCATTTTTTCCGTTATGACATAATCTGTTTAATTTCTGAGCTGAATCTCGTCAATAAAATCAAAGCTCTGTTCACTGTACACAAGTTGTGGTATGGTATATTCATCGTTGCGGAGGCAGGTGGAGCGAAAAACCTAGTCATCTTAGCAGCAAACACGCCTATAAGCTAGTCCACGTGGACTGTTTGTTTCCTGTCATATTTTAGTTTGCTTGAACCAATTGTGTTGCACCAAACGATTATTACACTTGTTGAAATAAATTTTCAAACTTCCATCTTTCTCTAGATCATCGGTTTCGTAGCTGTGTGACAAATCGTTTGTCGTAGATAGAAAATAGTAAGATTACAGTGACCCTAAGATTTTGTGCAAACAGACTTAAATACACCCCTGTGTGATGTGACGCGTGCTGTAGTGACAGAACTTGCAAGCCGTCGTCGGCTCCGTTTGAGCCGGTTTTATTTTATTTTTATTCGCAAATTTCGACTCTATGGACGGCTACAATATCTATGCAGGCTACTATAATTCCATGTAAAACTCCTCCGACACGAACAACTTCTGTTCTTGCAGTTGATCGTATTTTTTCCTAGCCAAAGGTATCGAGGCAGAATATAACGCTTCAAGATTAGATTTCCAGATATAAGATACAGAAAAAACGAAAACGTTCCTTGGCATAAAAAAATTAATTTAAAAAATGACATCCTGAATGGACCTAACCACATATTAGGGGACCATTCTAAATGTGCAAATTATTTTTGTAAACAAAGTGGACAAGGAAGTTCAACAGTTTTGTCTACAGCATAATCCTGAACTTGTGATTTATAAATACATTACTGAGATTATTCGGCTTTTAGATTTGTCGATTTTTCTGCTTTAGACGTTTCAATTTTTCAGTACCTACTTCAATTTTGGGCATTTTCAATTTTTCCAATCTTCAAATTTTCGGTTTCTTCATTTTTTTATTTTTCGATTTTTCAATTTTCCGATGTTTCAATGATACAAGTTCTCAATTTTTATCCTCTTCAATTTTACGATTTCTAAATATTTCGATTTTTCAATTTTTGAATTTTTCAAATTTTGACGTTTCTAAATTTTCAGTTTTCCGATTTCTGAAGTAATCTTTTTTTTATTTTCCCATTTCTTCCCAAAGTTTCGATTTTTCACTTCTTCAATTCTTCAATTTTTCGATTTTTCAGGTGTTTGATGTTTCAATTTTTCAATTTCTCAGGATTTTGATTTTTCAATTTTTCGATTTTATAAGCTTACGATTTTTCGACTTCTGGATTTTCCGATTTTCAGTTTTTCGTTTTTTAACCTTTAGATTTTTCAATTTTCGGCTGTTTTATATTTCGATTTCTCAATTTTCAACTTTTCGATATTTTAATTTTTCATTTTTTCAAAATTCTAGATTTTTTATTTCTCGAGTTTTCGGTTCTTCTATATTTCAATTTTTCAATGATCCGATTTTTAAATTTTAGATTTTCCAATTTTTATTTTTTTGATTTTTTCATGTTTGGATTATTTATTATTGCTAAAAGTAAAAGTAAAAAATAACTACCAAAATTGTGACTCAAAATATGCAAAAATTAATAGAAAATAGAACACAATGCTGCTAAAACATAAAAATAACTGTACTTTCCCAAAAAAAATCTATTGGATGATTACGGTTCCACTAGTATTGCTAATTTAGGACGTTTTATTTGTATCAAACACAATTAAAGAATTAATTCTTAGTTAAACAAAAAAAAAATAAATATTGCATAATTTAACGAGACGATAAATTTTGGGCATATAATATGATACAGTTAAATCCATAAGGTTGTAACAACTCGTTAAATTTTAAGGTTGGCATTACAGCCAATGGTGTTTTTCACATGAACAGATTGGTAGCGGCGCATATGTCAAAATTTGACAATTACGCACGAGAGAGTTTTATTTAAATATCTCACAGTTTGTTATTAAACCATACCATTGAAAAATGGTACCGACACGGCATATTGTGGTAAATAAGCAGATGAAAATGGCACTTGCCAACTGCCACAATGAATTGAAACTTGCTTATCCCCAAGCATCCTCCCGAGAACTTGAATTCAAGCTTGTAAAAATCTTTTCAGTATGTAGTTATTCTTATACCATGGAAAGAGAGTACTATACTATGAGAGTAACGTATCGACATTCGGAACTTTTTTCATGTTATTACAACATGGTGGTATGTCGAAGGACTTTTAGTTTTAACTATCTCAAGTTGAAAGTGTATATCTCGCTTTTTAGTACAACATTGTCTTTTCAAGTTTTATACCCACTCTTTATATCCTACACAATACAACTAAATGTCCCTCATTAAATTCAAGCACTGCATACTTTCCCTGTAAACTTATCATTAATTCCTATCCTTTCCATAGTGTTCTCGATGTCAAGCCCACAAAATTATAACCCAACACCAATCTGGAGAACCGTTACAAGAAGCAAAGTGGAAACCAAAACAAAAATCGCAGTGGTATTCAAATTTGGAACTTAAAGAAGATCTAACCTACCGTATATTTGACAAAAACAAAAAAAATGAGTTTTTTACTCTTCAGGATTTGTTTATTTTTGCGAAAGAACATCCAGAATATACAGCAAGTTTAAATACTTTACGTTGAGTATTAAAATCCATGGGATTCAGATTTAAGAAAGTTAACAACAGAAAAATAATTGCTTTTTGGTTATTTGGTCTATGTGTTCCCAATGTTTCTAACCACTCCTGTAACAGTAAGTTTAAATAAGCCGTCAAATTATTTTCAACATACCTATTATTTTAGCCTCTGAATTTTGTGAAGTTACATTTTGTTCATTATTACCACTAAAATCGTCAGGATGGAGGAGCATAGCCAGACCTATCGCCTTCAACCAAATCCCTTGTACATTTTGTAAATAATAAGTAGTACCAAATATTAGAGTTATTAAACATAACATTAAAGACTTGTTGGTGTCCCATTTTTTTGATGAAAAATTGGTCATCCATTGCAACTAATTAAGGTGATCTACCCATTATAGACAATTTTGGTGTTGCTCGCGAGATTGATCATTTCAGTCGAGAGAGCTGATCCTTCGAGTCATAGTTAGCCACACATATAATTATCACGTATACTCATGTACAATAATTTAAACAAATTCTGAATATCTCAGTTATTCCCCATCTGTAAAGTAATTTTTATGAAGCAGCAACAATAAATAAATCAATTCACCTTGTTTTTTTACCAGCCCAATATTTGATTTCATTCGTGACCACAATATTTTTGGGTTCATTTTATCGTAATTCGTAAACGTATCGACTGCAAGTCTAAATTACAGCAGGTGGCATTCTTTCTACAGATGAAAGATAAAACACGTTTCTATTTATCGTTGCTCTTGTATTATAATTACCATGAAGACTCAGGTTATCCTGTTTTTACTGAAAATTGTTTATCAGTTTTTACAATATTGCGACAAGTTACAATGATAATTATGAAATAACCTGTGCAGGAGTGCAAGAATTGCAGTGAAGTCGAACGTAATCATGTGTCGCGAATACATGAATGAACTGACATTATATTGACAGGTCACCAAATATGTCACCAGGTTATTAAAAGACAGATTTACACTGAATAATTTTTAAAAATTTACACTAGGGAGTGGTTACAACCTTATGGATTTGAGTTTAGAGCCCCTAGAAAAATTTTATTTACATGCCTTACTTCCAGAGATAGTAGATTCTCCTTATAAAAGAAGTCAACCCATCAGACAAATTCTAAAAAAAAAATGTAAATTTAAAAAATTGTATTTGCATTGTGGAAAAAATAGGTCTACTGGAGATACCACGTAAAAAAAAACGCCCCTATAATACTTTACCTCATAGGTGGTGCGGAAAAGAGTATCAAAAAATTAAATTTAAATAAATGTGATTGTTCAGGTAAATAACTGGTTAGTGAAGTAATGAAAATCTAAATGTTATCAGTTTTGTGTATTGATTCATATATAAAATGACAGATTATTAAAAAATATTCGAATAATTTTTTGAAAGAAAATATTTTAGTAGAATGTATCAAATTCTAAAAATTTGCATACTTTTAAATCAAATTATGTCAGCAATGAAAAAAGTCGACTTGTAAAAGAGTTTCAACAATATTCGTCGGTTAAGAGTATTTATGAGTTTTATGACCTGAACTGATTACCTGAAAGGGTCGGTCAGCAAGGCTCCCTGCTGTGTAAAACTGAACCATTGATTGAAACGGATCCTTTGTAAATAGGGTTGCCTAGTTTCACGTTATTTTCATTATTCAATACTTTTTAAAAAGCAAATATTTTGATAAATATAAATTTTAAACAAAAATAACCGGTTCTTCCCCATAGAGCTCAATGTTGTCTTTGCACTGATATAAAAGTTGAAGCGAAACATGTTCTCTCCTCGTCTAAAAATTGAATTTCCTTCGACGAATGAACGATTAATTAAACACTAAACAATCACTTATTTTAAAAAATATTGTGTCTTCCCCAGAGATTTAGACATAATTTATCAATTGAAATGTCGATCTTTTTTTCAAAGTTAAAATTACGCCCGTGCAATGAACTTCTATTTATGTAGCCATGGCCGACTAGTATAAAGATATATATATATATCTTTATACTAGTCGGCCATGATGTAGCTCATTTTTCGGTCTGCTACTGGGCACCCTTAAAAAAAGTGTGCTGAACAGACCTAAGTTACGTTGTGTAACAATGCACGCATGCGCAGTTGTACCAACCAAAAGTGTGAATGACAATTTGAGGTTATGTAAAAACTGCAAATTTAAGAAAATTCGCTTAATTAAGTGTGTACTAGTCATGAACGTGTAATATAAAACACTACTATGGCTTGGTGGAAAAAATTATCATCTTGGTTAATAACAGACGCCGGCAGAAAATTTTCCTACTATGCAGCCGGTACGGGGTCCACAGGCATCCTTTTAGCCCACGTACTCCCCCAAACCCTCCTCCTGGACCAATACGTTGAAGTTTTCCATCTCTACAAACATGGATTTTCAGTCAAACTAACGGAACAACTACAACAAAGATTCCAGAAAGCTTTAGATCTTCTTGAAATCGATAAACGCGATCAGCATTTATATAAGCCCTTCGCGGGCTACGGTTTTGACATTTTTAGTGCCGGTACGTCGTACAGTAAATACGGTGTGCGTGTGGGACTACCAGCAAATTTTTTCTATAATGATTTATCTTCTGTTGATAAGCATTCAATCAAATTAAGAGATGACTCCATCGTGTGGGATATGGATGAGGGGAAGCTCCTTCAGAAGTCGCTTGTTTTGTCTGAGAATGCCCAACTTTACGCAATGGCTAGAGAAATCAAGTTCCGAGATACTCCTAAGTGGTTTATTGATACAGGCGTGGCCGTGTTGTCTTTTACTGGAATGTACGGATTATGTCGCTTGTTTAACGAGAGGGGAAATTTACTTGCAAGACCAAGAAGTTTAAGGTTTGTGCTGTATGCATTAGTAGGAGCTTTTTCTTTTGGAAGTTATGCTTTGTGTAAAGATGTTTCACAAGTTTATTTTGAAAGCAAAATTGATAAGGAGTTGAAGCAGAAAAATCCCGTTTTTGCAGAAGGCGGGAAGGAGTTTTATAGTAAGATAGTGCACAGAAATATTGCGCTGAGAAAACTTTTGGGGAAAGAAGGCGAAAGAACGTATACTGCGTTAGGAAACGACAACTATTTTATTAGATATAAGCATGTACCTGTAGTGCAGCGGAAATCGTTTTTTGATGAACCATTGTAATGTTATGTAAATAAATTGTAAATTTTAGATCAGTGTTTAATTTGAAAGGCCGCGTTTTTAGTAGTGGGGATTTTGGTCAGGGAGTTGTTACTACACTGAGTGTCAAATATACGCGGTAAAACGAGGTTATGACCATCAAAATATTTGTGTTTGAGATATTTTGTGTTAAAATAATTTTTACAGTTTTTAATTATATAAGTCCCACATATTAGCAGTCATATAAGTACTTACTCAGTTTCAATGTTCATCAGTCAAAACCAGAATGGAAACCATCAAAAGTAGATTTTCAGTGAATACTTCCCTGAAAAATGCACGCATTTTTGATGAAGTATTATATCTCAAAATTATTTAGGTGTAAAGACTAAACATTCCTCTTTAGGATTCCGAAGATTCTCTGGCAAATTTAATAAGTAAGAACGACATCAAAGAAGAGCTTGAAGAGTTGGCTTTTAATCCATTTAAAGAGGCAACGAGTAGTGCAACCAAAGAAGATCCCGCTTTAAAAACGACCATCAAACATGAGCTGTTTGACGAAGAGACCAACTTTCCAGTATGTACAGAAGCCTTTGAGAACATTCATATAAAGAAGGAAGTTCTGGAGGAGCTAACTTCCCCTATGAAAATTGATGGTTATGAAAATTCTGATTCAAATTCTCGGAAAAGTCTGAAAAGTGCCAGAATTTCTTTATACAAAAAGCGAGATTCGCCATATAAATCAGCGCTTGAAAAACTGGGGCCTTCCTCAAGTAGAATCAACAACCCAAACTTTGATGAAAACAACAAAACCATACAAAAGTAACTAGTTCATTATCATTTTCTCAGTTTTTATAATGACACTTTTAAGGAAAAAAACGCGCAAAAATGATTTAGAAACAGACCCTGCTGTCTTAAGTCGAAGACAAAAACAAATTGACTATGGGAAGAACACAATAGGTTATGATGAGTATTGTAAACGTGTTCCAAAGTAATTATTTATGCACGTTATTATTTTCGTGTTAATGGTGTTTTTTCAGAAACCAACGCAAATCGGATGACCCACAGACCCCTAATAAGTACCTAAAGTATTCAAGACGCGGTTGGGATGGATTAATCAAACAGTGGCGACTTAAATTACATAAGTACGACCCTGATGATTCATAAGTTGTAGGCACAATATTTTAATTTTTAACTATACATGCAATAATAAATCTGTTAATTTTATGATTTTGTAAATCAGGTGGTTTGACTTGAGTTTGTGGTGTAATTAACTTAAGCAGTTGGTGCCATTGGCGTTCAATTGTCAGGTTGTCAGTATTTAAGTGCCTACTTGATTTAAATTAAATACGAGATTTTTGTGTGTTCAAACAAAAATGGAGTCTTCTGAAAATTCTGAGTTAATTTTTTCTATAAGACAAAATTTACCAAATATAAGTGAAGAAATTGAAACTGATGATAGAGGTGATAACAGTGATGTGAAAATTCTGTGCTTGTTGTGGAAAAACGGTAAAATGGGGGCTGCTTACTTTTGTGGTGAAGATAAATCTGTGAGTTCTTTGTTTCAATATTCACTTACTAAGTATATTCTTTTATGTAGTTATATGTGTATGAAGAAATTACAGATACTGCTCCCCAATTTTTCCTTACATGTTCAGTCTATCGAGAAGTTTCTCCAAAATACCTCGTAACTGTGGGAAAGCAAAGTGAGGAATACGTTAAATATTTAATAGATATGTCTGTGTCAAATGATGCGACTTCAACGGTAGACACGTTGAGAAGTGTCCCCCCGAACATGTTCCTATTGTCTTTCAAAGAATATTGTATGTTGTATGTTTATATTTCCAGAAATCACACTTTTGTTGCAGCTTTTGAAATATGTAGATCTGTGCTCTCTGAATTGAATTTATGTACAACTGCAGATATGTCAGAAGCTGAAAAAGAACTCTATGTGAACTCATTACTAAATTTTGATTATAAAATGTCAATATATGCTGCAGGAGCTTTGATCAAATATTTAGATAAAAATTGGGCGCACTTTATGTCTGCCAGAAGCGATCTACAGTATTTACAAGTTTCCCAGATCTCACTGTGTGATAATTAATAATATTCCATAAATACTTATTTATCGACGGTTTTATAGGAAAGGTCACGTTTTAATGGACTGGACTACTTTAAACGCACTTCAAGTCTTTCAACAGTGCTCACATGACGCTAACTTCAAGAGAGGCATACAGTCTAGTAATCGCGAAGGTCTAAGTATTTTTAGACTTTTCTCATCCAGTTGTAAGTCAAAAGTAGGACAAACATGCTTAAGGTATTTCACGGTATTGGTTACTAATGTGTTTGTATTAAATGTCTGCAGGAATATGTTACTTAGACCCGTGAACGACATTCACGAATTAAGCAAACGTTTGGAATTTATTACTTTTGTTCTTCATC
Organism: Zophobas morio; assembly: GCF_036711695.1. Classification (NCBI taxonomy): domain Eukaryota; kingdom Metazoa; phylum Arthropoda; class Insecta; order Coleoptera; family Tenebrionidae; genus Zophobas; species Zophobas morio. The sequence goes on from NW_026972109.1 coordinate 18,262,560, forward strand.
CTAATCACCAAGAATTTGTTGAAAGTTTACAAGATAATATTAAAACCTTATCTGACGTCACTGTAAGTTGTGTTTGGTTTAGTTGCGTCTGTATTACATATTTTCTAGATTATTCTGACGAAAATTAAAAATTCGAGGGCAAATTGTAGAGACTGGAACATTTTATACAAAGTATGTGTGCTTCCAATTTTACTTTCGATTTATTAACCATAATTTCAGTCAATTTATCATGCGCTTTTCATTAGAGAACTAACATCTCCGTATAAAAACTCTTGTGAATTATTACACGAATTTTATCATTCAGTAACGACGGAATTAATCGGTTTAGAAAATTCAATAAACAACGCCATCGACTTCACAGCTAATAAAAATTTTGGACGACCTGTCATAAAGTTAGGACTTGATGAAAGTTTAGACGCAAGTAGGGTATTTTTTAAGTTATTAAATAATATTCTGAGATTATGAATATTTAGAGAAACTTAGGCGCCAGGATATCGCTCAACATGTGACAGCAGCTGCTGAACTGGCAGCTCAGCAACTTCCGGATTATTTACACGAATGTGCTATCGTATATTTACCAGAAATGGGTCACCTTCTTGCGATTAAAGAATGGGAACCCCACTGTGATCCTGAAAGTCTTGCAGATCTAGGATTTCGTTTTATGGTACTTTAAACCCATTGAATCACTGAAGCAGTACAAGTTTTTTTCGTTACTTTAGTTCTTTCATTAATTATAGTTTTAGTTCCTCTATGATTATTATTCTGTTTCGTGACTTCACTGGGTATTAATAGTTATTTTCTATTATAAATTGAATCAATTCTTGTAGTTTACCCTTCGTGGCACGATTCATTATAAAAATCCACTCTGTCTAGGTAAGTCCAATCTGTTTCCCACAATTTCGCTAAAATTTCCTTTCAGAATTGGACGAAAGCTTGGGGGATATAAACGCGGAAATAATAGCCCACGAAAATCGAATCCTGCAACGGCTCTCATCCTTTATACTTAAATACAATAAGGATATAAGAGAACCCCTCCGGGTTTTAGCCCTAATCGATGCGTAACATTTCTCAGCACCCAATCATTTTGTTGTTTCATTTCACCTTCGTAGATTAATCGCCATAGCTAAAGTTTCGGCCCAAAATAATTACGTCCGGCCTAGTTTAAACACAGAAAATACACACGAAATTCAAGATTGCCGACACCCTTTATTGGAGCTCGTGTCGAACTTCGAATCCAACGATTTTTTCTCGGGAAATAATTACAGCCACATAAAAATAATCACAGGCCCGAATGGTAGCGGCAAAAGCGTGTATTTAAAAGAAGTTGCTTTAGTTATTTATTTAGCGCACGTTGGGTCTTACGTTCCAGCACGAGTCGCTAATATTGGTATGATGCATAGCATACATTCCAGAATGCAAGCAACAGAATCTGCATCTGTGCGTTTATCTGCATTCATGATAGACGCAATTCAGGTATTGTGTTTCTTGAGCTCTACTAAATAACAATATTTTTAATAAACAGGCGACCCAAGCAATACACAACGCGAATGCCAATTCTTTGATTTTGTTAGACGAGTTTGGCAGAGGAACTACAGTGGAAGAAGGTTTCGCGTTGTTGGTTGGTGTACTGCGCGATTTTTACAAAAAGAACAGCGACTGCCCTCACATTCTTGTCTCTACACATCATCAAAAGATTGTCGATTACTTGCCAGAAGGGGTTTTAGTTCAGTATTTAAAAATGGCGCACACTGAACAAAACGGTGTTTTGTCGTTTTTGTATAAAGTTACGGAAGGTATTTCTAATAGTTTTGCTTTTAATATTGCTGCTCAAGTTGGAATCGACGAAACCATTATTAAACGAACGAAAGAGCTGTTTAAGAATAGCAAAACTATTAAGCCGATTGTAAGACAGGAAGGATGTTCTTTATCGATTAATGACCGGTCTCTGGTTGAATTAGTGGCCAATGTTGATATTCCAGAGCCAGATGTAGAAAATTAATCGTCGTTTTCGTTTCTCGTGTGGGAATTTTTGTTTGTTTAATCGAACGGTTGGTAGTAATTACGTTGGCAGTACGTTGACACTTGTAGTGGTGTTGATACAATTTTATTTTGCACTTAATTATTATTGTTGGTTTTGTTAAAAAATTATACATCGAAATGGCGTTGGCAATGCAAAGAAAGGCAAACGTAAGTACTTGTTTGTGTTCTTTTCGCAAAAATAGTTTTTGGTGTATTTTTAGGTTAGGTTGCCCCCCGAGATCAACCGTATTTTGTACATAAGAAATCTGCCTTACAAAATAACAGCAGAGGAAATGTACGATATTTTTGGCAAATATGGCGCCATCAGACAAATTCGTGTGGGGAATACTCCGGAAACAAGGGGAACAGCATTTGTTGTGTATGAAGATATTTTTGATGCCAAGAATGCTTGTGATCATTTGTCAGGGTTTAATGTTTGTAATAGGTACTTAGTTGTGTTGTATTATCAAGCCAGTAAAGCATTTAAGAAGACCGATATTGAGAAGAAACAGGAAGAAATTGATAAGATGAAGTCAAAATATGGCATTAATACGTAAATAGTGCTGATTGTTTTTGAATGGATGATGTGTGTGTGTGTGAGAGTTTTTATGCTACAAAATAATATGTAATAGTTAATTTAAGATTTTGTATGTAAGAATTCTGAAATATAAAAATAAATAATTATTGTGAAAATAACTTAGTTTTTATTCCTAGTCTACATAGAGTTAACAACCACAAAATTGTCTTGATGGTGGCTTTAAATTTAAACATTCTTAAAAAAACAGAAATACAAGGTAACATTTTGCATTTTATGTTTATGTAAGAAAAAGGACCAATAAAAATGAAATTAGGTTCACATTTTTATGACGTTTCATCATTTCCAGAATACGAAAAAGTAGGTCTCCTGTTTCCGTCTACCTCTCGTCTATTGGTGACTTTAATAAGGTAATTTTTCAAAACTATTGGACTGATGTGAAATTTTAAATGTGTTTTAGTAATTTTATGACGTCATCTCAAAATTTTCTCTAATTTACGAAGACGCCTATATGTTTTATCTTCGATATCCAGAATTTTTGGGAAACAAAAATCAAAATTGTACAGGGTGAGTCAGCTAAAAGGGGACAACTCGAATAACTTTATTTATTAGCCAAAAGTAGCAACATTAAACTTGCAAATGGAGAATACGTGCATACGTAAATTCACTGCTTTTAAAAAAGTAACAGAAAAAATATATTGCAGAAATATGACTTAATTTTTTTTTCAGACTTTGCAGTAAAAAAAATGGCTTTATTAGTTTCATTATTTAATATTCGTAAATTATTGTATTTTATTGTCATCTTAGAATTTGGTCGAATAAATGTTATTTAAATGTTAAAAAATAGTATAGTCCTCAACTTGTGGTTTATAAATACGCTATTGCGATTTTTCGGCTTTTCGATTTTTCAGCATTGGATGTTTCAATTTTTCAATATTTCAATTTTGGACTTTTTCTTTTTTTTCATTCTTCAAATTTTTGATTCCTCGATTTTTTATTTTTCGATTTCTCTATTTTCCGATGTTTCAGTGATACGACGATTTCTCAGTTTTTGTTCTCTTCAATTTTACTACTTGTAAATATTTTGATTTTTCAAGTTTTCAAATTTTGCCGTTTCTAAATTTTTGAGTTTTCCGATTCCTGAAGTAATCTTTTTTTTACTTTCCCATTTCTCGTCTTCCCAAAGTTTCCATTTTTCACTTCTCCAATTCTTGAATTTATCGATTTTTCAGGTTTTTGATGTTTTAATTTTTCGATTTTTTAAGCTTATGATTTTTCGACTTTGCTTTTTTAGTTTTTCGATTTCTCAATTTTCCAATTTATTAATTTCTCTTTTTTTTGGATATTTCTTTCAGTTTTGGGATTTTTCAATACTTCGATTTTTTGACTTTGCGATTTTTGGACTCCTGGATTTTTTGATTTATGGATTTTTTACTTTTTGGATTTTCAATTTTTCGTCAAACTTTAGATTTTTCAATTTTTCGACTGTTTTATTCGAACTTTCAGTTCTCCTATATTTGAATTTTTTAATTTTCCGAATTTTTACATTTTCGATTTTCCGATTTTTCTTTTTCCAAATTTTTTAATTTTTCAATTTCTCGATTTATCGAATTCAGATGTTTCGATGTTTCGATTGCTCAATTTCTCGACTCATCATTTTTTCAGTTTTTAACTTTTCTTCTCAGCTTTGGACTCCATGATTTCTCGATCCTCTGATTTTTCGGTTTTTTACTTTGGGCTTTTCAATTTTTCGATGTTTCGAGTTTTCAATTTTTTAAATTCTGGAGTTTCGATTTCCCGGTTTGTCGATTTTTCAGTTTTTCAATGTTTTAAATTTTAGTTTTTCAAATTTTTATTTTTTGTTTTGATTTCTCGATTTTTCAATTTTGCGATATTTTTATTATTCAATGTTTTAAATTTTAGATTTTTCAATTTCTCGATTTTTTGATTTTTCAGTTTTTCAGTATTTCTATTTTTCAATTTTTCAAATTTTGACGTTTTCCGCTTTCTCAATTAATCTATTTTTGATTTTCCCATTTCTCGACTTCTCCAAGTTTCGATTTTTCGATTTCTCAATTTTCCAATTTTTTAATTTCTCAATTTTTGGATATTTCTTTCAGTTTTGGTATTTTTCAATATTTCGTTTCTTCGACTTTTCGATCATCGACTTCTGGTTTTTTCAGTTTTTCGTTTTTTAAACTTCAGATTTTTCAATTTTTCGACTGTTTTATATTTCGATTTTTCGATTTTTCAACTTTTAAAATCCTAGATTTTTCGATTTCTCGAGTTTTCAGTTCTTCTATGTTTTAATTTTTCAATATTCCGAATTTTTAAATTTTCGATTTTCCAATTTTTTGAGATCTCGATTTATCATCGAGATTCGGATATTTCGATGTTTTGATTGTTCATAATCTCTCGATCTATCAATTTTTTCATTTTTTCTCCAAGTTTCGATTTTTCGATTTCTCAATTTTCCAATTTTTTTATTTCTCAATTTTTGGATATTTCTTTCAGTTTTGGTATTTTTCAATATTTCGTTTCTTCGACTTTTCGATCATCGACTTCTGGTTTTTTCAGTTTTTCGTTTTTTAAACTTCAGATTTTTCAATTTTTCGACTGTTTTATATTTCGATTTTTTGATTTTTCAACTTTTAAAATCCTAGATTTTTCGATTTCTCGAGTTTTCAGTTCTTCTATGTTTTAATTTTTCAATATTCCGAATTTTTAAATTTTCGATTTTCCAATTTTTTGAGATCTCGATTTATCATCGAGATTCGGATATTTCGATGTTTTGATTGTTCATAATCTCTCGATCTATCAATTTTTTCATTTTTAACTTTTCGATTTTGGCCTATTTCGGTTTCTCAATTTTTCAATTTTTCGATTTCTCGACTTTTCGACTCCTCAATTTCTCGTTTTTTTGATTTTTCGATTTCTCGCTGTCTCAGTTTTTGAATTTTTCGATGTTTCGTTTTTTCTATTTTTTAATTATCCGATTTTTCAATTTTCCAAGTTTCGATTTGTTCATTTTTCAGTTTTTCCATTTTTAAATTTTAGATTTTCGAATTTTTATTTTTTTGATTTTTTGATCTTTAGACTTCCCCATTTTTCAATTTTACGATATTTTAATTTTTCAATGTTTTAAATTTTAGATTTTTCAACTTTTCGATTTTTCAGTTCTTCAATATTTGTTAATTATTCAAATTTTGACGTTTCTGAATTTTCAGTTTTCCGATTTTTCAATTAATCAATTTTTTGATTTTCCTATTTCTCGACTTCCCAAAGTTTCGATCTTTCAGTTCTTCAGTTTTTCCATTTTTTAAGTTTGCGATTTTTCGACTTTACTTTTTTCACTTTTCGATTTCTCAATTTTTTTATTTCTCAGTTTTTGAATATTTCGTTCAATCTTGGGATTTTTCAGTTTTTCGATTCTTCAATTTTTCTTGTATTTTGGATTTTTCGATTTTTCAACTTTTCGATTTTTCAATTTTTAAAATTCTGAATTTTTTGATTTCCCAAGTTTTCAGTTTTTTAATTTTTCAATCTTACAAATTTTTAAATTTTCGATTTTTCAATTTTTTGAGATCTCGATTTACCGAGATTCGGATGTTTCGATTGTTCAATCCCTCGATCTATCAATTTTTTCATTTTTAACTTTTCGATTTTTCGATTTTGGCCTATTTCGGTTTCTCAATGTTTCGATTTTTCGATTTGTCGATTTTTCGATTTTTTACTTTTTGGCTATTCGATTTTTGAATTATCCGATTTTTCAATTTTCCAATTTTTTTAATTGTCGAGTTTCGATTTCTCGATTTGTTGATTTTTCAGTTTTTCGATTTTTAAATTTTGGATTTTCGAATTTTGATTTTTTGATGTTTAGACTTCTCCACTTTTCAATTTTACGATATTTTAATTTTTCGATTTTTAAATTTTAGATTTTTCGACTTTTCGATTTTTCAGTTCTTCAATATTTTTTAATTATTCAAATTTTGACGTTTCTGAATTTTCAGTTTTCCGATTTCTCAATTAATCTATTTTTTGACTTTCCTATTTCTCGACTTCCCAAAGCTTCGATCTTTCAGTTTTTCAATTTTTCGATTTTTCAGGTTTTTGATTTTTCAATTTTTCGATTTTTTAAGTTCACGATTTTTCGACTTACTTTTTTGACTTTTCGATTTCTCAATTTTTGAATATTTCGTTCAATCTTGGGATTTTTCAGTTTTTCGATTCTTCAATTTTTCTTGTATTTTTCATTTTTTCGAGTTCTGGATTTTTCGATTTTTCAACTTTTCGATTTTTCAATTTTTAAAATTCTAAATTTTTTGATTTCTCGAGTTTTCAGCTTTTTAATTTTTCAGTCTTCCGAATTTTTAAATTTTCGATTTATCAATTTTATGAGATCTCGATTTATCGAGATTCGGATGTTTCGATTGTTCTCAATCCCTCGATTTATCAATTTTTTCATTTTTAACTTTTCGATTTTGGCCCATTTCGGTTTCTCAATTTTTCAATGTTTCGATTTTTCGATGTTTCGATTTTTGAATTATCCGATTTTTCAATTTTCCAATTTTTTTAATTGTCGAGTTTCGATTTTTCGATTTGTTGATTTTTCAGTTTTTCGATTTTTAAATTTTAGATTTTCGAATTTTGATTTTTTGATGTTTAGACTTCTCCACTTTTCAATTTTACGATATTTTAAGTTTTCAAAGTTTTAAATTTTTTAATTATTAAAATTTTGACGTTTCTGAATTTTCAGTTTTCCGATTTCTCAATTAATCTATTTTTTGATTTTCCTATTCCTCGACTTCCCAAGGCTTCGATCTTTCAGTTCTTCAGTTTTTCGATTTCTCAATTTTTTAATTTCTCAATTTTTGAATATTTCGTTCAATTTTGTGATTTTTCAGTTTTTCGATTCTTCAATTTTTCTTGTATTTTTCATTTTTTCGAGTTCCGAATTTTTCGATTTCTCGACTTTTTACTTTTCGATATTTTCACTTTTCAGCTTTTTAAAATTTTAGGTTTTAGTTCTTCTACAATTCAATTTTTCAATTTTCGAAATTTTTAAATTTTCGATTCTCTAATTTTTTTATAATTTTTCAATTTTTCAGTTTTTCGATCACTGAGAGCTTTTAAGCATGTCGCGTTATTGCTAAAAGTAAAAAATAACTACCAAATTGTGACTAAAAATATGTAAAAATTAATACAAAATAGAACACAGTGCTTCTAAAATATAAAAATAACTGCACTTTTCCGAAAAAATCTATTGCACTAGTCCCCCTAGTATTGCTAATTTAGAACGTTTTGTTAGATAGTATCAAACACAATTCAGAAATTCTGAACGCTTAGAGTCGACATTGGCTTGAGCGCGCTGCGGTCTGTGGATCAAACAAGTTCTCAGACGACGATAGTTTGATAAATGAAAAAGTTGTTCGAGGTGTCCCCTTTCAGCTAACTCATCCTGAACAATAACAATTTACTTAAAGACTGCAAAATCGAATGCCCCGAAATCTTGCAAACATGTTAAAGGTATCATAAACATGGTAAATCGTTAACATAATCGTTTGTTTTTAAAAAATTTGATGATGTCATCTTAAAATTTTGCTGAAGTGGTTTATCTCAACAGTGTATTTATATTTTTTTAAACTGCTTATACAGGATGGTTCAGAAATATTAATTAGGTAATGAAGCAGTTTGTTTTATTGATTATATCAAAAACACTTTACCTCATTTTCCTGAGAAATAATGTTATTAGCATTAAACCGTACCTATCCAAATTTGTAAATGACGTTATGACAATATTTTATTTTGAGAAAACTCACTTGAAACATACAAATTCTTTTTTACTTATATTTTTACTCATAGGGGTCCTCATAAAAAATAGACCTGGCGAAATCAAATTTTATAATTTATCTAAGAAATTGAATTTGCGTGATTGTACTTCAGGGGTGAGGAAAGTTCTGTTCAAATAATTTTCAGGGTCAGTTTAGTCAGGTATCACTCGAACGTCGGTGTCACGGTGTCAAAACTAATGTCAGTTTTTTTTTAAGAACACTCATTTCTGTTTTTATAAATGACGGTATAACAGTATGAGACAGCCTGCTCATTATTATTATTATTATTATTAGCCGTTTAAAACAAAAAAGTAAATAACAAAATGTGAGTACTTCAAACTATTAAAAGACGCTTGGTTCTTGTAAAAAAAGGAAAAAACGACACATTAGAATATAACATTTTTAATTTTAACAGTTTTTTAAAATACAGGTTTTAAAAATGCAATGAAAAATCCTTAAACATCTTTAGATTATAGGCAGCCCATAATACACAGTGGTGTAAGGCCGGCGATCGGCATTCTTTGTAACAGTTCGTGCATCCTCGTATAAAGGCGTTGCGTTAGTTTTGTTGATTATTGGTGGTAGTGCGCGAGGATGTGTCATCTCCGTGTGTAATAATAAAAAATAATTCACTGTCGGCATTTAAATCGTTGTTCCGCTGCAGGTTCCGCTTTTTTTAAGTGAAAACCGTACTGGTAAGTAAAAACTCGCTTAATTTAACACATTTTACGACCAATAAATCAAAACATCACTTTTTCCATCACCCACGCCGGTGCTTTCTCCCCTAAGCCTACTACGACAAAATTTCAAAAACGCAACACCGTCAAAAACCAACAAAGCCCAAAGCCTACCAACTCAAAAAAAACTGGATCAATTTCACTCACACTACCAAGTTTTCAAGTCAATAATGTAATCCCGGAGGATATTTTAGTCCTCCAACAAAGACTCAGGTTATTAATATCTTGAAAGGCTTTAATATATGCGAGGAAGTGTACGAATTACCATTAGGTTAAGGAGCTCAGATTGTTCGACACAGGAAGCGAATAAGAAGGATATGTGTGCATGTTTTATCCTTGTCGACGACGAATCAAAGTGTTGTGGTACAGCAGCTGGTAGTTTTGACCACCTGCTTTTCAAAAAAACGTCTCCACAAAATGCCCATATGAAGCTTTACTATATGGTCGAATTTTCGACGTTCGAACAGCTGCCGAGAAAGCCGTTTACCTGCTCCTAAACCTAATCTCAATAGGAAAATTAGGAAAGTGCATAAATTTGTTTGGCAATCACTGGTAATAAATGCAGTATCTGTCATTGAAAACCGAAAACTGGTTTGCGGTGAAGTAAACGTTTATTTTTGCAATATATTATTGAAATACTGCTATTTTAAGCAATTATGAGGTGGCTTATGAATTTTTAACGAAATTTGTTGTGAAAAGTTAATTCAGTCAGAAGTTTCCGACTTTTCATTTCTTTCAGTTGTAGCTGAGATCAAAAGAATTTCAATTATTTGAGAAATTGTTATTGGATTGTTTTTTAAGAACAGGATTTTAACTAACAGACGGCGCCACTAGTCAAAGTTCTCTAAAATTCATTTTTTATGGTCAAACTCGCTGCAGCATTGGCCTGTCTACAATTGATTATTTTTAGTAGATGATGAAATGTAGTCGTCTTGTGATGAAATTTAAAAATATTCTTTTTAAGTTTTACGAGCTAAAATTGCATACTTGTGCAGATTGCAGTCTTGTATGATTTATTTAATGAAAATTTTTCGCATTCTTAATCGAGGTACTTACGTTAGTTTATGTTATTACGATAGTAAAAATTACAACGCCACTTTCTGAAAGCATTGAGATGCATAATTATTTTCCTACGTTCTTTACTTTTTAATGAAAATTTAAAAATTTTGTATAAAAACATTCTTCTTTCATCCGAATGACGAACACATGCAATGTATAATTTATTGTACTTCCGTAGTTGTGAATTCAATTATTAATTCTGAAAACTTTGGTACCGAAATTCTTAAAATTTTTAAAAACATTTTCTAACAAAACCTATTTCAGGTACATATTTTGATTTAGCCTGAAAATCGGAGTTAAACTTTCATATTTTATTTGTCTGTAGAAAATCACCGCTCGTCTTCGACTCGCACAATTCCCATATGTAGACTGAAATTCCGAATTGTGAATTCTGAAATTTTTGCAGCACAGGTCAAATTTGTACTTTTAATATATTTTTGAAACTGTTTACAAATATCTTATGTTCTTGTTAATAATAATAACTAATAATTAGTTAATTTTTGCGTAAAACTCTGTAAGTTTTGCTCTTAAAATGAAATTATTTACTTTACTCTATGTTGGAAATACTTATCAATAATAATTAACCAAAAAGATAAGTTGGATGTAGCCTTAGTTATATTTCTAAAAGCATTGATTGTTCGTTGTGTGCTGTCGTAGTATAATATTTCGCTTACACGTCATTGTGTTGATAAGATAGACTTCTGTTGATGAGCAATTTCCATAAAACAAATTCATGTTAGCTACCTTTATTGTTTGAAGGTGTAAATATCGCTTTTATGCGTTAACAGTAATTCCATATCGATTCGTATAAATGTTTAATACTTAACGATCATTCCGCAAGAATGAAAAGCGGCCCGTTGACCAAACATCAGAATAATTGTCATAGCACATAATGGTAATGGAAATTAATTGAGCACGGGCCGTATGAATGGGCAAGCGAAATTTCCTCCATTAAAAAGAGTCATTTTATGGTAGTTTCATTTTCAGCGATTCATCCTACTTTTTACGGTTTGTTATGGTTTCGCGTATTTTTATCTTGTTTACTTATTCATTAAAGCGTGCAATTACTAATTTTGTATCGTTTAATTTTAAATTATTCAATAAACAGCTGTTATCGATTTCGAAGTTGACTTTTAATAATTGAACCATTTTTTTTAGGAATTGTAGATATTTATAAAACCGAGGACGTTTTCTTCATAAAACCCAATAATCGAGCTCGACAGACCATCAAATATATGCAAACAGTTTAAAATTTATCTTACTATTGTCTACATAAATTAACGGTGTTCATTTCCTAAAAATAGTTGTATACTTTCAACGTTGAAAATAAATTCACGTCTGGTTGGTAGACCAGAACCTGGGAGTTGAGAAAAGCCAAGAAAATCCATTTGGAATTCACAACTCGGCTGGTATTATGACCATAAATTAGAAATGACCGACAAATTCTTTAAATTGGTGTAATGATACGGTCAATATCCCTTTTCATGGTTAGTTTGCACTTTCATATCCATCCCCTAGGTAGTGTGGCGGACGCTTTTATGTTTTTCATTGTGTCTGAGTTGAAAATATCGATCCCTTGTTCTTGGTGGAGCCAATTTTAAGATGTGCAAAATGTGGGCCTGGTAGTGGGAATGCATGTTTTCTACATATGAGTGTGAATACTTGTTGACCCACATGCGTGCTAAAGTTCCCTACCTTTATTCTTCATCCCCCAGGACACCCCACCCTTACCTCATTCATTATCCTTCAACTGCTTTAATACCTCTACATGTCACAGCTTTTGTGCGAATAAAATTACACGTCATGTTAAAGTATGTTGTTGCCTAGATTCTATAAGAGGGTGGAAAAATACAGGTTTGTTTTGAATAAATTGAAAAATAAGCGTCGTAAAAAATCATATTTTAGAAAACTCAAAAAAATCGGTACGTACTCAAATCCGTATTCATTGTTACAACGTTCAAAGTATACTTCCGGAAAATTGAGGAAATTACTTTTCCATCTCAGTTAACTCATTTTAAGTAAGTTTGTTTTCTTCGGAAAAAAGGGGTGTATCAAAATTTCATGATTCACTTCTTTTTGTATTATTTTTTTACCGCTGTGTTAAATTAAAATAAACGCTGGGGTTATAAGTTTTTATACCAGTTGTTGAAAGTAGATTTCAATAGAGTGAATTATTTATTTAAGTTGAACGATTTTGGTTGAATTATAAATTATTTTGTAAGTTCTGATATATAAAATTGTCAATACGTTCGACACGGAACATGTTTATAGTAGGAAACACACTAATAATCATTATGTTGTTAACAGTTTAGCTAAATAATAATACTGTTTTAATGATAAAAAATGGTCATTGATTTTTAAATTCTTATACGTTTGCGATGTCAGTGGTGTTCAAGAATGACACTGTATGCGAAAATAACTACTGGATTTTTGGGATTTCGATAGTATCAGATTTAAATAATGTTCACGATATTTCTTTAATTATTATTATTAGAAATAAAAAAATTAAGACTAAAATTATTCGGTTCTTTGAGTAAGTAGCACGTGCTAAAATTATTTTTAATTATACGAAGACATTGTTTTGAAGACCTTATAAACAGTTTATATTTTTAAATGGAACACCGTATATATTTTCACATATCCTGATTGGCCTCTTTTTAAACTTTATTGCCATAGTTAGTTTTGAAATTCCAATCGGCAACTTCTACTTAATTTGTTGAAATTTTATAGCTTTGTAAGGATTCGCAAATATTTTTTAAAATCTAATAATTATTCATTAATTTCAGTCTTTTCATATAGAACATCCTATGTTTTACTGCTTCATCTTACTGGATTTTTTATTCTGTTTCTTTTTTGTTAAGTATTTTCTCAATTTAATATTGATGGTTTCTGCAGTTCTTTACTTTTTTAAAAGATACACCAACGTGTCGAAAGAAAAAATAAAAATAAGAGTAAGATGGGGTAATAAAATATAGAATATTTAAAAAAACTGAAATATCGATGTTTGAAAAATTTTCTATTTTAGCTTTTTAACACTCTGTAAATTAGGATTAAATTTTATTGGTACCACTTTGGCACTTTTAATGATTTTTGTACAACATTTGCAATATAAAATGTTAAAATTGCACATTTTGCGTATTCTTGCATTGCTAAAAAATTTAAAGAAAATTGAAATAATGAGCAAACCAATCAGAGTATGTAAAAATATACAGGCTGCTCAAAAAAAATCCATAACACGTTGTTAAAGACTATTCATTGAGCAGAGCAAAAATTATTTAAAAATCCTTGGGCCCAAATATTGAAGACATATCCTTTCAAAGTTTAATTTTTTATTCGATATTTTACCATATTTTAATTCACTACTTAACTTTGGAGGTATCTTGTCTTTGTCCATCGTTTTCGTCATTTCCTAACATCACAAAAAACTTAAAAATTGTTCAGAATGTTTCTGACAACAGTCGCTAATTTTTCACCTTTTTGTGATGGAGTTCATCGGACGACTACTACTTTCTTGTTTTCTCGACGTTTCATAACCCCTGAAGTACGAAAAAAGTGTTCTCCCATTTCTCTCTGTTTGTGGGCTATGTTGAATTTTATTAGACATGTAATCTCCAAAGTTACTGGATCGATTGTTGTCAAATTTTGTATGTATTTATTTTATGTGTAGGGTTATTTTTAAACTCTGCTACAATATTTTGTAGAGATATAAATGAAGGTACGTGCTTTGTTGTAGTATATATATAATTTTTTCTTATTATACAGAGTGTTTATACAAAAATTTAAATCATTACAGTTTTCAAATATCGATATTTTCATTTTCAAATATCATATTTTTAAGTATTTTCTATTATTGCATTTTTTGCTTTTTTAAGAGGTACATCGACATATCCAAAAAAGTGAAAATACAGGATGTTCTATTTGAAAAACTAAACATCGATATATAAAAATTGTTACGTTTTAGATTTTTTTATGAGCACTCTGTGTATTAATATTTGATTTAATGGATACTGCAGTGAGGAGCCTACCTTTCTTTATGTGTACATAAAATATTACCTTAAAAATAACATTATTGCGATTTTTTGTCAACACTTTAATGAAAGGGCAATGACTAAACAAATTCAAGAAAATTGGAATGACGTAGCAACGTCGCATCGGAGCTGCAAAAATAAGTAACAATTATAAAGCCTAGAGAGAGGCAAATGAGAATACAGGTGATAAAAAAAAATGACTTTTTTCACTCGCTGATACGTTGTTAAGAAGGCTCAGCAGACCTCGAACTTCGTATTTTGATGTTTTAATGTGAATTTAATTGAAAATCTAAAATTTCGATTAAAATGGTCAAAAATGACATCTGTCAACACTAAAAAATGACGTTCTGAATCGTATTCTAACAAATTATTATTAAATTATCAACAATTAATTGTTTAACTGTCTATTAGACAAGCAGTTCATTAAAACAAATCAGAATTACGAACTTAATTCTTCAACTTTGACATTCAATATTTTCCAGAGTTTGGTGCAGGGATTTTTTGACCATTTTTTTACTTCTTCAAAACCTTCTTAACAGCGTACCTTCGACCATACCATACGTAATTTTTTCATCATCCTATACATAAAAATACATATAGAATGTTCTCTTTAAAAAATTAATTATGTGCTATGTTTCAAATGTAAAACACTCTGTATGGTCGAAAATAATTTCAGTGAATGCTATTCATACTCAAACAACCGTACAATTTTATCTTTAATCTTTTTTTATATCTTTAATAATTAATGACTCACTCAGTATATTTAGAATATCGTTTCGATGGTAAAATGCTAAGTAAATCATCTTTAAAATGTGTATGTGTAATAATAATATGTTTCTATCCCTATGATTTATTAAATAAAAACTGTAACAAAAATTTTACAATTTAAGATATGTATATAGAATTCTCTCTAAAAATCTGATGACATTATTTCAAAATGATTTAATGACATGTATTATGAGGGTTATTGTAAAACAAAATAAAATATGTAAAAGCAAATTTGAGAGATTTTATTACAATCTACGAAATGAATTTTTGTAAAGATACTTAATTTAATGCAGAACAATGATTAACACTTTATTCATCCCCTCTAGAAAGTTAATGACGTCATCACAAAATTTTATCAAATAAATATGTGGTTGAAAGTGTTCTTCGATATACAACAGTGTTTATAATTTTGTAATTAATTTTTAATTTGTAGGATTGTTTATACAATAAGATGTAAATTTACACTTTTTCTTGTAAGCCAATATTAAATTAAAATAATGTTGTTACTGGTTACAATTCCTTTGAAGTATTTTTCGAAGAAAAAATTTTAAATTATAATCATTTTTTTATAAGTGATAATAATAAGTGTAAATTTCAACTTTGTGTTAAATGTAGGAGCATTTTTGTTTTGACCATAAATCGTGAAACTGGTGTATTGCTTAGCACTATTTATATATTTACACGTCTATCTTCAGGACAGACAGTGACTGGTATAATTACACTATGCAACACTAAAAAATTCACAGAAAGTTCAAATAGTGTTTGAGGTTGGGTATACTCTATATACTAAAGAAAAAAATGTTTTATACCCATATCACATCACAAAACATAGATAACGGGTGTTTTGTTTTTCTTACTTTTTGGGACACGTGATTGCAGTTAATCGTAAAAATGTCGTTTTTATGTAACCACCCATGCTTGCAGACTTCTGTTGGTGTCTTCAGAGGGATATTGCGATATCTGGCTGCAATAGGAATGCCAGTCGTTCAAAAAAAAGACCTTTTTCAATGAAAAATGAAGTTTTGTTTTATTAATTTTATACGATTTCAAAAAATTCAATAAACAGTTTTCATTTTGAAACCTGATGTGATAAGTTGGGTACCTATACTCCATATACTAAAGAAAAAAAATTTTTATACCCATATCACATCACAAGACATAGATAACGAGGGATTTGTTTTTCTTACTTTTTGGGACACTTGATTGCAGTTAATCGTAAAAATGTCGCTTTTATGTATCCGCTCATACTTGCAGACTTCTGCTGATGTCTTCAGAGGGTTACTGCGATATCTGGCTGCAATAGGAATGCCAATCGTTCGAAAAAAAAGACCTTTTTCAATGAAAAATGTAGTTTTGTTTTATTAATTTTGTATGATTTCAAAAAATTCAATAAACACTTTTAATTTTGAAACCTGATGTGATACGATTCTTTCAAGCATAATCCTCAATTGAGTTTGAGGTAAGGAATTTTAACTACATACTGTACATTCTGTGAATTTTATTTTTTTTTAATTTGTTGCATAGTGTTATTACTATTTAAATTCTTTGCTGGAGATAATAATTGTAATTATTTTTATCAATACTGACGTATCTATTGCGACGTATTAACTTGTAGCAACAAATAGCAAACAAGTTATAGGCTCATTTACTTTCAGAAAGTGCCGTCTGTGATATTTACATTCATACTACAAGAGCATGATTGACTTTCCATAACAACGAACACTATAATACTACACCTCGATTAGGGATACTAAAGAATTAATTTAGGGCAATACCGGAAAGTTTGTGCAAATGTAATTAATTCTCACCCTAGAATTAATGAAACGTCACCTTATCAAAATCATCTGCTTTAGATGGGTTTCCAGTGAATTATTATTGTTTTTACTAAATATAAAGCTTGTCAGTTGTGGAAATTCCCGGTTGAGTTCGTCAATATACAAAGTCCTACCACATTATTAAGGATACAAGCAGACAAACAAACAGAAAAACTAATTGGAAAAGTATTTATTCCAGTTAAAAACCTCCGTACTGAAATTTCTATGACACTTTTTCTCCACAATTGAATATTTCATCACTTGAGAAAAATCGATAACAGCCTGGAAACTATAATAATCGTTACAAGTGCAGTCCACAATAACAGCGTAACTCAATACAAACTATAGATTGCACTAGCGTGGGCGCCACCTAATTGTCCACTTATTTTTCCAGATCATCGGCACCAGTGTCTTCGCTAGTGTCATGTTTAGTGGCGTCATATTCTTGACTTTGCTCCTCGGCGTCCGCGCCGAGGACGACACCTCCGGCCCCGTGTTCGTCCGCGAGCCGCCCAACCGCATCGACTTCTCGAACACCACCGGAGCCGTCGTCGAATGCAGCGCCCATGGCAACCCCACGCCCGATATCATCTGGGTCAGGTCGGATGGAACCGCCGTCGGCGACGTCCCCGGATTACGACAAGTTCTGGCCAACGGAAATCTCGTGTTCCCACCCTTCAGAGCCGAGGATTACAGACAGGAGGTCCATGCCCAGGTTTACGTTTGTCTCGCCAAGAACAGCGTCGGTTCGGTGCATTCAAGGGATGTCAACGTACGCGCAGGTTGGTGGTGAATGCTCTCGGCTTTTTTGGAAATGAGGCGTGCACTGGTCAATAACGGGGAGGGGAGTGGAAATGGTTGATTGGGGTTTACCCGGTTTTTGAGTGGTGTAGTAAGGGGGTTTACGAGGAAGTTCATGCATATGGATGCGTTTGTAAAAGTTGTGTACGCGGATGTAACCACGTTGAGTGGAGATTGATTGGGGGAATTTAACTGAGATTAGGTGGATAAACAATCAATATTTTGGCTAGTTTACATGGGGTATTTTTAACGAAGTGGATTTTTTTTAGTTTTTTCTACGACCACGACAGGGATGCAATGTTATTACTAATGTTGGCAATTCAAGTACATATTTATATTGACGATTAACTAATGTCAGGTTTTTTAGACTTTGTGAAATAACAAAACACGAATGTCTGGAACTACCGAAACGATTACTTTGATATTTTAAGTGTACTGTGTCATGAAAATGGTGAAACGCTTAGGATAAAATTTAAGGACTCAATATTAAAACGTTATTAAATAAATTATGTTTTGATATTTTTGTGCTTTTAAAACTGCTTATTCAGACAAAAAGTAAAGAAGTTTAAAAAAGTGTGACCGATTTATTTATGGATGAATTTATTTTAGAAGCGGCTCATCAAATTTTCCTGAATTTCTCTAAATAGACAATGTTAAGATTGGTGTTACATTGCAAGTATAAATCAAATTTAAATAAAAATTGTCCTTCCATTTAAAAATGCGCATATGACGACATAATTGAAACTTTAGTGGTGACGTCAAAAGAACAATTAAGAAAACTAATTTGCACTGCATGCATAAATGAGGTATTGATTTTTCTAATTAATATTTATTAACTATCGCCAATTGTCTCCTTTTCGAGAAAATATTTTTTTTTAACGTAAGTGCTTTCAAAGTACGCAAAACAAGTCGTAGTGTTCCTCAGAAGTGATAAATTTTAGAAAGAAATTATTTCTAGCTATGATTTTAACGATTTTTTGGCATTTCCGTATCCGTAGGTGTTAGAAATCCTTAGGAAATATGACATAAATTGTTTAAGTCATTTTATATCACACAAGAACGTCCAAGGCATTCAAAATTGATAAATTTTACTGTAAATAAGTATACAAAATCAATAGCATGGATACAAATTCAGATGGTCATCTGTACAGGATTTATGTGAGCATGATTGCGACGTTTGACAACCTCTAGAATATGAAACAAGGGGTGTTTCGTTTCCGTCTGTCTGCCTGTCTGATTGTCGTCTGTGTCAATATTTATTAGACAGATAATCTTTGAAACTATTGAGCCAATTGTTGTCTAATTTTGTATGTATTTTAGGGATATCGTGTAGGTAATAAAACGCGAACCAAAATTTGTCTAATCATCCCCCCCAACGATCTGATGATGTCACTTCGAAATCTTGCAGAGTAAATGTTATTTAAATTTCATAAAATAATATATCTTTATATTTGTGGCTGATGAATCCGCCTTTATCTTAGACAACCAAATTTTTTAAATTTTATATATATTAGCAGTACTTTTGTAAATTTTAAAGGCCGAACTATATCAGTGACACATGGCTTAGTTTCTGAGTACTTACACTCTATACGCCGTAATTTATTAATGTTGAATGTCGTACTTTATAAACGATAAAAGCAATAATTTATGGACGGGCGCCATACTTTGTAAATTCTAAATGTTGTACTTTATAAATTTTGAAGGCTATACTGTATAAACGACAACCGCCGTACTTCATGAATTTTAACCGCCGTCCTTCATAAAAAACGGCTAACGCCATAATTTTAGTTTTTATTGTCGGAGGTTTGTAAATTCTAAGGGCCGCAGTTTTAATTTAGAAAGTTAATGAATGAAGCAATTTATTTGATTGTTCAAATCAAAAACGGTTTGTTCCATTTTCCCGAATATTTGAGGATGCACCATTGTTATTATTAATATTATACGACACCTACTCAAAGTGATATACGTGTCCTTGTTGATAACGTCATTACAAAATTTTCTTATTAAAAAATTTACTTGAGACATACACATGACATGATTCTTTAGCTCTACTTTAACAGTCCACACATATTTTGTTTTAAGTTATTGAAGTTATCATAAAAATATCACAAAATCAACTTTTAAAATTTTTCGAAGGAGCTAGGTTTGTTAAACGATACTCCAGAGGTGAGGGAAGTTCTGTCTAATAGCTCAGAAAATTATTAAAGCTATGAAATGTTAAGCTATAACAGATTTTGTTTACAATAGTGATAAATATTCTTAACAAAGATGTTTAAAAGGAGGGGGTCCTATTCCCACTGGACAGTTGCGCGCAACGGTTAGAAATATTTGCATATATCTAATTTAAAGGGTTAATACCATAAGCATTTGTTACCTGTCATCGTTAAATTAACACTAATTAACAATTAATGGAAATGCACTGTTAATTAATTTATGTAATGTAATTTTCATTGATTTTAAATTTTCTATCCGTAAATTCATTATTAGAAGTTATCATAAAAATATCACAAAATCAACTTTTAAAATTTTTCGAAGGAGCTAGGTTTGTTAAACGATACTCCAGAGGTGAGGGAAGTTCTGTCTAATAGCTCAGAAAATTATTAAAGCTATGAAATGTTAAGCTATAACAGATTTTGTTTACAATAGTGATAAATATTCTTAACAAAGATGTTTAAAAGGAGGGGGTCCTATTCCCACTGGACAGTTGCATGCAACGGTTAGAAATATTTACATATATGTAATTTGAAGGGTTAATACCATAAGCATTTGTTACCTGTCATCGTTAAATTAACACTAATTAACAATTAATGGAAATGCACTGTTAATTAATTTATGTAATGTAATTTTCATTGATTTTAAATTTTCTATCCGTAAATTCATTTTGTAAAAATTAAAACAGTTTGTTGAAAAATTATTTTATCTTTTTACAAATCTATAAGGAACACTTTTTACAAAAGTAGATCTGCTGATTTTTTTATCCCTGTGCTGCTAGACTTACTATGAAACTTATGGAACTATAATGTAGGAGACATATTATCATCTAGATACCTGTAGACAATGACAACCATTATAATCCCCTATTTGCGCGCAAGTGTCTTAGGACTTGCTACATGGAGTAAACTAACCGTGGCGCGCAAGTGACCAACACCCATTTAAAAGTAGTAACATTTTTATTTAGATCCCTATCATTGTATGTAATACATCAAAAATTTAGTAGCTTTAGCGAAAATCTTATGAAATTTGGAAATCTTAGAAATAAAAATCCTCAAATACACTGCATAGTGATTTATACATTGCACTATGAGATTGTTACATACATTTTTTTTCCTGTTGTTTTCTGATTGTCATTGTATTACCAGGTCATTGGCGTAACATAATTCTGTTATTCTTATATTGTTAAGTCTTTAGTATATACCTATAGGTATAGTATATATATACGTTGTAGGTGTTCAGTTTCTTCCTGCATTTTTTTATGTAATTCATAATCCAATTTTACTAACGGAACACTTTGATTTTTCGTTCCTCAATTTCACATAGCTTTGAAGTTTGCTGAATATTTTGTTTTGGCTCTTTTCCGATTTTTCTTTCTTCTAGTAGTTTTCTTCAACTGTATTTTCTTCTTATTGGGCTTTGTACATTGTGTATTGCTGTGATGATGCTTATTTATTTGCCAATCTGTCGGTACTTTCTTATCACTTCTGGGTCTGATTCATAATCTCAAGAAGTTCTTTTCTTTTTCCTAATTCATGTATTACCGTTTTTCATTTTATTTATTGCTTCTTTCAGCTCTTTTTCCGATGCCTTTTCTGCCCTTTTTTGCTGTTCCTTTATTTATTTTTGGTTTTCTAATGTCTTTAATGTATTTTACTTTTTTTTCATGCATCACCGGCTACATATTGTCGCCTATTGAGCATTTCGCATATAAAAAGTTGAGAACCGCTGATGTGAAGGTTCGAGAAAGTAGCTCTTCGAGGTCACAAAAATTTGAAACAATGATTTCTTCAATGAAAGAGTAAGGCGTATTTAAGAAATATATGCACACTGTGCAAAATAATCAAATTAATAACGAAATAAAAAAAGAAACTTAAAACCAAACTCCAAAAATAAACTTTGTAAACAAAAATACATTAAAAAATATTGGAATATCTGCCAGTTCAAGTCAAAAATGTTGATAACATAATCTTTTTAAATTACATCATGATGTTTTATTTTAAAGAATCACGTCAAGTCTATATGTAAATCAGAGATCACAACAAATTGAGAGAATAAAAGTCGACGATTTGCTAAAATTTCAAAAATTATAAACACACCTAGAGGATGTGACAGTGATTTTAATGGTCAATAAACACAATTGTATTCACTTTTTCTCAACAAAATGCCCATAAAAGCGTTGTATTTACAGAGGCAAAAATAAATAAACGAAGCAATAATACAATGTAAATAGTTAGATTACTTAAATTACTTATGCAGACTAAACAGTGAACGCTGTAACCACTTATGTAAATTTATCATTATTACAGTTTTCGGCGCTGGGTGCTTTGATATTGTATTCCATACAGTGTTATTATTAATGTTACTGAGGTTAGTTGTTTAACACCAACTCAGATTCCAGAAGTGTGTAACACAATACTGGGTATTGTTATGTGTCATTGAATCATTTATATAAATAACTAATGATTCGGCAAGAGTTTATCAGAACTTGAAAGCCCGACCGATTTTAGTATCATGTTTATTATATGTAAATATATAATATAAACCATGTATAGTGTTGGGATTGTTTATGACGTCGTTACTGGGTTATTAGATTTCATGGTTGAAATTGATCCGCATTTAACCACACAAATCAATTTTGCACTGTACATGGATGTTTTGTTTATTGTCTTCTGGATGAATTGCCATGTTACGATAAACAGGACTGTAAAGACAATAAAGTGTGAGTACAAAATTCCTGTGGTATTAAACTGTATTTTTCCCGTTGCGTTTTTCGATGCATGTGTGGACAATTCAGTAATAAGTTTTCGTTTTCACTGACATTAGTAATTCAAATCATGTATTGTAGGTATAAATTAATTGCATACAATAAAATTTAATATCAGTAGTTTCATTGTAGATCTTAAATTAAGAATTCTGTGCGTTTTTAATAAATGATCACTTTATCAATGAATGAATGAATGTTAAGGCGGCGTCACGCAGCACATGTCTGTCTTAAGTTAAGTAACACTAATCATAACGTTACGTTATTGCCAACGTTTCAGATGAATCGATCGTAACAAAATAAATTGGTCCATACATTCATTTTTTGAAGTTAAAATATAAAAACCGAAAAGATATTAATGAAAGTACTGTAGCCAGAAATTTTAGGTGTTTGTCACTCCTGATGAAGTCTTCAATCTTAGTACGTTAGCACCAGACCATATCATTTATTAAACGAAATAATTATGGTGTGTGTTAATAAAAGTGGTAGACTTCCGTTGTTACATTTCAACTGTAATTTTTATTCTTGCATGTGTGGCGGAAATAAACGAATGATTTATGCCAACGACAAATTTCCTCTGGAATAACAAATGTGTTGTGGAAAAATTTCGAACGTAACTTCTGAATAAATATTTTCAAACTTAATTTAACTTTCTTTCAAACAGATAAACAATGTTGGTACGTTTCATCTTATCGGCTCTTTAAGCGAAAACCATGTTTTGATTTATTTTGACCTATGACTATCATTTTCATAATAAACTGTAGCAGAAAATTAAATAAACTAGAAACTTTTCCAACTATGTATGCCACTTAGTAATAACTATGCGATAACCCAAATTTTTAACAGATACCGTTTACGAAACAGCGAAAACCGCTCATGACGTAAACCCCCATTTATTTTAATTTTCATAATTGCAACAATTGATAAACTTCCGTTATTGACCAGAGTCGTTTAATAATTCACTTTCAGCACGCCGGTTTGGTTTCCCATGAATTTTCTAAGAGAAATTAAACTCAAAAGTAGGATTAGGTTCCAGAAGTTGGAGACGATTCCGCTGGGTGTGGATCTACTAAATTTTAAATGCGCTAATTTATATTGCGGTTACATTGACGTACAATTCCTTCCACAGTGGTGGCGCAATTCTACGATACCGACGTCAATAAGGAATATGCTATTCGAGGAAACGCCGCCATCCTCAAGTGTCAAATACCCTCGTTCGTTGCTGATTTCGTTAGCGTTGTTTCCTGGCACACCGACCAGAACGAAAACTTTTATCCGGGCGCACCCGAGGGTAACCTAGACCGTCTCTTCTATTTTTCTTCCCCTTGGCTCTTTTACAGTTGTCCAGCAGTTCTACCAGACGGAAGTCAATAACGAGTACGTCATCCGTGGAAATGCCGCCGTTCTCAAATGTTCGATACCCTCGTTTGTCGCGGATTTTGTTAGCGTGGTGTCTTGGCACGATACGGAAGGGCATAATTATGGAATGGAGCAGACGAATTATGGTACAGGGGGTCGGGGTGTGGTGCTAGACTCAGATAAAGATTTATTTGTTTGAGGAATGTGGTTTACGAAGAGGGGGATCGAGATTTTTGACTTTTTGTTGCCGGTTTTGTAAGCTTGTATTTGTATTATAGTTGATGGAGTGGTTTTGAATGACGTGTATGTGGTTGGAAAGTAGTCGCGAACCTGACGCTTATTATGCGTCCCGGTCTCCCGGTGGACCGAAGTTTCTGACCAACTATATACGTTTCCTTAAGCCTACCCTGAAATTGCTGAGTTAAGCTAAGGGATTAGTGCAAAACCGTGTTTCGTCAACTGTTCTAAAGCCAATATTGGAAACAGAATAAAAATAAAAAAAATACGGTCTGCAATTTATTTCATGCTCTGAAATATGTTCAACAATTAATGCTTTTATAACTTGTATTACGTACAAGGCAGATCACTTTAAATTCGGTTTTCTCAGATTTAAAACATGTTTTTGTACAAAAACGTATTGGGGTAACAATAAATTAAAGTCAATGAAAGATGTGTTAATATTATTCTTTAAAATCCTAGCAGGTGTGTTTTTTTAAATTGTGATCTAGTTACCCTAGATTTTTTTTATTTAAAAAATATTTTAAAACTTTGATTTATTTAGCCTGTAATTCACTTTGTTCTTAAAAATGTGCATTATTGTGATGAATTCGTAAATTCACAACATACCTAAATATGGGTTGTCTGTAGCTAAACTTAGCTAGGTCACGGTCAACAAGAATTAAATCCTCATTGGATTTAAAATGACTGTTTAAAAATACTGTTTTTCAAACTTGGGGACAAAGAATAATCTAAAGGTGGCAAATTAAGTGATCGAGGTGGGTAGATATGGTCTCTATGGAAGCTAATTAAACGGTCGTCATAAAATTCCCTTAGAAAGTTCAAACTGTTTGAGCTGTATGAGCTGTTGCACCATCATGCTAAAAATATCGATTCTCCTATTCTTCAGGATTAATAAATTCCTGCAACATGTTCTGGTATCTTGCAGCTGTAACTGACTCCTCGAAGAAAATGTACCTAAATAATCGTCTTCGAGAAATGGCCCACCAAACTCTAATTTTTTGTGGGATCATGGCGCTTCAAAATAATTTTCTGTACTCGACATCCTCATATTTTTGCGAGTTTACATATCCTAATATGAAGACTGGCTTCATCACTAAACAATGTTATATCGAGGAGATCATTGTTCTTTGTTTGAGTAAACCAGTTACAATAAATCAAACATCAGTTTTCAATTTTCTTCTTAAAGATGTATGGGGGTTATTATCCATAACCATTTTCAATATTGGTTTTGTTAATGTACGACTTCCTGATATCCTATTAATGCAACCAGTCTCACGAAATAATTTTGTCACATAGCTGAGGGTCCATAAAAAATTAGCTTCAAGAACAGCAACACCAGGAAAATTTTCACGAAATTTTTGAAAACAGGATCGGGCTTCATACACCAATTCACCATTTACTTGCTGTTCGTTACGGAAACAAGACCTAAGCATGAATCTCTTATGATCTTTGTAGAATATTTTTCTCCATATGAAAATTCTGCTTTTGTGCCAAAACACACCTGGATAGTTTTCAGACCGATTTTTGTCGAAAATAGGAAAACAATAACCGAAACGAGATTGTGAAAATGAAAACAAAGCACAATCTACGTTGTTAAAAGCCACGGATTATAGGCAACCCACCATAACAAAGTTGCATGTGTAAGGCGAATCACGCGATTTGGTGACATAATGAACAGCGAAAACTAGATCACAAATCAAAAAAAAAAAACACGGTACTATAAAAATTTATGTCTAAACATATGGAAATTTAAAAATTTTTAATTGTATTGTAACACTTTTTGTAAGTTTCGATTTTCTTGAAAGTACATTAATAATTCCAGATATTCCCCTATTTTTAACCCTAAAAAGAGTGTCAGACAGAACCTTAAATCTAAGTTGTAATAATGTTGTACCCATTACAGCAACTTTATCAACAATAAAAAAAGTAAAAGTATTAAAAGTTTAAAATTAAAAGAAACTTTTTTAACAGTTCATATGCCGAAGTTGAGGCGAAAAAGTATCTGAAATGTGAGAATATCGAACTTCCAGCAATGAAACTTCGATCTTCCACTTTGTAAATAACTTTTTTTGAAGACAACCTAGTTTGCTCCAACGCTTGGCGTCTCCACGCAAACACATCATCAATCGTGTAATTTCAGCATTATTTTAACCTACGAAAATTTTTTCCGTTCCATCACTCTTATTTGTCATAAGCTTGCCACTTTCTTGTAAAAACAACTGTCGAAGGAACGGTCAAATCTAGAACTGTCAAAGAGAAATTGCTAGATTTGAATTTATTTTTCATTGTAAGCGTTACAGACAAAGCTTTTAGTAGTATTTTTGCTTACCAATTTATAAATATCTACAAATCGTGAAAGCCATGTTTATCAACAAATCGTTAATATTCTAGACATGGCTGATATATCATTAAGTATATCTATTAAAATATTTCATTCGTATAATTATAACCCTCGGAAACGTGCATGAGGAACAGAATAGGCAACTTGCGATAAAAAATGAGGAAATTAAAGTTAACTATGTGTATAAATTTTGCGTGACAGTATTATATCGCATTATGCTTTTTCGAAGTCGGAACTTATTTTAAAACTATTTGACGTAAAAATATAGACGACTGTTTGAATGAGTTTATAATTAATTCCAACATCAAACTTAAATCACTTTTTTAAATTCATTGAATATTCTGAGAAAAATTAATTACAAAATGACGTATAGAGTTAACTAATAAGTAACTCAATTATCTTTAATATGAACGTCGATACACCAAGGCATATTGCCAGCTATAATTACACTCTAGAAATTGGGTTGCTATTGCGTTAATTTTTTAAAGGAAATGTCACCACCCTTAATTACAACTTACAAGCTTACAAGATGATACGGGTACTCAATTGGCGCCGACATATCAAATCGTGTTACTGTTGTAGATTTTGATGCGGGTTTTTCACAAATCTTATTAAAGGTCTTTACATGAGTGCACATAAATTGAAATAGCGCCCACTTAACCAGTACTACATTACAGACTTTAATCTCGATGCCTTTACCTCTTTCCGCTTTGAAGACGCAACCATATTTTCTTTACGATCCGTTCCTAACATTAATAACCGTAATTTTTATCTGAGTCTGAACGAGTGTTCGTTTAGCTTTTATGAGTCGTAATTTCAATGGACGCTCCAGTAATGTAAAATAACGATTTCCTCTTCCCTTTTCCACGGATGGTGAATTCTGTTCAGGACTTCCAGTACGCCCTCGTTCTTTTCCAGTTGTCAATCAGTACTACGAAGCCGAAGTCGTTTCCGAGTACGTAATCCGCGGCAACACGGCAGTCTTAAAATGCAATATCCCTTCTTTCGTGGCGGACTTTGTCAGGGTGGAGGCTTGGGTCGGCTCCGACGCTTCGGAATACAACCACTCCAGCAATTACGGTATTAGCCGATAGTCGGATTAGTTTTTCTCGTCACCTGTTGCACCATTTTCCTTCTGTTAACGATATCCCGTAATCTTTCCAGTGGTCAACCTGTTTTATGAAGCCGAGATCTTGATAGAGAGTGTAATTTATGGAAGGACTGCGGATTTGAAATATAGACAGTTGCGCAAGATCGATAAGCTTTTGTGCTCTATCCGAAATAAAAAATATATTTTTCAGGAATTTTAAACACAGTTATTTTTTAATGTTGATCACAGTTTTCGTAAATAATTTTTGGGTTTTATAATATGTATTAAATTAGAAGTTTGTACAGAACTTGGCACAAGTTGTAAATAGTGACACGGATATAAGGGATGTTCCTATTTATTACAATAACTGTAAATTTAAGCGCAACATATTCCCTTAAGAATGCTAAATTAAGACTCCCACGGTGCCGACTTCAAAACAGTGCCGCACAAATCCTCAGGTGGCACCTTGTTTTGAACAATAGCCGTACCGCACCGTAGGAGTCGCACTTTATACCTTGTCACTTGGGTCGCGTGCCAATATTTACGACATTGTGGTTCGTTGTGATCACCTCTATTTCAGTCTAACTAGTAATTTTACTGCTTGTCGTAAAAACGAATTTGGAAGACCATTCTTAATAATTTTACAACCATTTTACCGTTTAACGTTGAAGTAGAACTGTGGCCAAACTGGTGATAAGCTTTGATAAATTTTTACGGTGCTTAGCTTCAAGGTGCTATAAACCTGTTTAGGTATACCTGAACGTTATTTTCTGTCCGCTAAAATTTTATCAGAAGTTGGACGGCACAATAATAGCAGACTTACTGACGACAAAAATATATTGTGGAGTTTTTCAGATTCTATAAGATTATATGATACCACTAAAAACTAGTA
Source organism: Zophobas morio (assembly GCF_036711695.1). NCBI lineage: Eukaryota > Metazoa > Arthropoda > Insecta > Coleoptera > Tenebrionidae > Zophobas > Zophobas morio. Next base: position 18,291,049 of record NW_026972109.1, read on the forward strand.
ATGGGGAATAATAATCCCTTTTGTTTGGTTGGTTACCGGCACGAGTATACAGTCATAAATCAATATTTTGTACCAACATTTTGCCAACGTCCGGCATAATTGTTTATTTCTGTCTACCGTCGAAAAAATTTACAACTGTCGGTTTGTTTTGTTAAGTACTCCACTGCTCCATTGTTGGCTTCACAATACCCTAATTTTACAACTATATAATCTGGCAGAAATAGGAAAACTATATATAATAGTAATGGTTTATTAATGCCAAGCATTTACAATAAAAAACGAGTTTTATAAACATTTGACATTAGGCAAAAATTTGAAAGTACGTCTCTGGCACTGGATTCTACCTGCTACCGAAACAGTGTCATTTACGATTTGTTGCTATTATACTATCCTCAAAGATATTTGGCGTTTATGGCTTTGACGTTTAAAGTACTTTACAGCCGACCCTTCATAAAACTTAGTAAATGTAAACCATGCGACGTGCCAGGGACGGTCGAGACGCGAAGGACCGGACTCAGAGTAATTTTGTTTGTTAAAATTTTTAAAAATTATTGTCTTATATTAAATAGTGACAAATAAATAAAAAAAAATAATAACAGGCCATTTAATTAGTATTTTTGTAACAATTTATTTTTAAATACTTTTCGAAATATTGTAGCAAAAAATTTTTGTAAGTAGAAATGCGGTTTGTAGCAGAAGCTACAAAACACAGTGCCTTCTTGAAGAATAAATTCAGGAAAAGATTTAATCTATAAATTAATTTGAGTTATCTTCGACATATTGACACACGTGTACTGTTTTAAATGCTTTCAAAGCAAACTCAAGTTGAAAAGTAACAGGATAACGTCTCAAACATACTTTTAATACACTTAAATAACGGAATTTCCGAAAATAATAAGGGACCGGATTTAAGTCGTTAACCACTTCCAAGAAATACTTCTCAAACAATATAATCCTTAATGCTTGTACCTACCTCGCTTCGGAGCGAATTTGACACAATTATTAGAAGTGTTACACACTCGAAAATTTGAGAAACAATATAAAATAGATGCTATGGCGTGAGATCGTGGATTTAGGGTGATTAGACTTCCGCCGTACCATTGTATATTTAACCCCATCGAACTAATCTGGTCGCAAATGAAAAATAATATAAGAAGGAATAATACGGCACCAAAATTTAGTAGTGCAACAATTGACATAATTAGGGAAGAAGCTTCCAAAATAACTGCCGAAATGTGGGCCAATTGTGTACGACATTCCACAAAAGAAGAAGACCAGTACAGGGCACGGTTGATAACACCGTTAATTATTAATTTAGAAGAGTCGAGTGATGATGACAGTGACTATTTCGATCAATAAATAAGCAGTAGTAGTTAATAAGTAAATAGTTGTGCTGTAATAAAAAATGATTGAGTACAAAGTTAATTTGTTTTTACTTAAAATAAAAAACTCGAAAGGCGCAGTTGTCGGTAAATGCAAAACTCAGTCCTGCCCTGTGCTTTTACCAGAAAAGGTCTTTTCAGGTAGGTATCAGTGAGCGGGTTTAAGACATCCGGTTGTGACGGCCTATTGAATTATAATGGGAGTCAAATTGGTGTGAAGTCATAAACGCCAAATACGTTTGAGGATAGTATACCGGTATCAGAAGACAATAAAATTTTAGTGGATGCAAAAATAAAGTTCTGAGAACACCAAATTTCATACGAACCTATTTGAATTTACATTCACCGAAGGATAATTAAATCAGCATTAAAAGTTAACCTTCTCTGTCAACAACAAAATATTATGAAGATTGTTTACATCGTTTTTACTGAAAAAAGATTGAGAACCGCAATTTAAGACTTATTCATACTTACTTGTTCGGATAGAGAAAAAGCGGTATCGAAAACAACATGTTTGTGTTTATTGCGCGTGAAACCCTAAAACTATTGTTTAACCTGCGAATTATAATGGTATTTCGTAACCTTTCCAGTGGTCAACCAGTTTTACAAAGCGGAGATCTTGACGGAGTACGTAATTCGTGGAAACACAGCCGTTTTGAAGTGTAGTATCCCGTCGTTCGTCGCCGATTTCGTGTTTGTAGAGTCATGGATCGACGATAGCGGAAACGTTATGAAAGCTTCGAATGATTATGGTAATTCAGACGGCTTTTTCTTGTCGTAGTTGTCGCCCAGTACTATGTGACCGAGGCCGAGAACGAATACGTGATTAGGGGTAATGCTGCTGTTATGAAATGCAAGATTCCGAGTTTTGTTGCCGATTTTGTCCAGATCGATGCCTGGATTGCGGACGATGGCCAAGTTCATAAGTACAACGACAACGAAAATTACGGTACTTAGTTGAAAACCAGTGAAGACCTAAAATCCTTTTATCCGTCCTAGATGCTATTCTTTTGGGGTGTCGAAGTTAATATAGGGTTGGGTGTCATTGCGTGTTTTCCTGTTTGTTTTCGCAGGTTGTCGTCGCTGTGGTTCTAGATCTTGGTAAAAATCGTTGTTAGAATTATGTAGAAGTTTTAACTCAACGGGATTTCACATGGATATGGAGTCATTTGCCGTGATACATATTCATTTTGTTTTCTATGTTGTTTGCGATTAGCATTTTTATCTATACGTTTGCCGAAACAAGTACCATTTGAATATTCTAATGATCTGACGCTCTCTAGACACTATTCTTGTATTTTACTATTCGCTATATTATATAATACACGTTTATTTTTTTAAGTTCCATGGTACGTTAATAATTTAAGTGATTTTCTTGGTACGGTGTGTCGTTTTTTTTTTCAAGGAAATATTTTGATCTGTGATAATATGCTTGAAGTGACCGCATTTTTAAACAACGTATTAATGTTAAACAGTGTTTATTTATTATGGAAATAGTTGACCCAACAATGGTTTCTTAGCAAATAAGTACGTATGAAATGATTATATGCGGAACAATCGGCTTATATCCTTTTAATACAAATATGGAACCGGCGGTAGACGAATAACGAATATTAACAAGTGCAAACGTGAGGATTGGTGAGGTGAGTGCGATGGAAAAATTAAAAGTAACAAAAGGGCATAAGGAAGAAAAATTAAACATTAGACTACAGTACTCACACCAAGCAAGCACGTATAAACTATTGAAAATACATAATACGCAAATTTTAAAGCGTCACATGTCGTTTGTAAAAAATCGACGAAGGTTCCTACCTAAAAGGTTGTTCAACCATTGTTGGCCTAAAACACCCTTCTAAAACACCCTTAATAGGACCACAAAAATAATGTTTTGTCTACTGCTGAGGATGCTTCAATACCTCGTTTCTTTGTCAGGGCTTGCAAATTTGTTCTTGCTGAATCCCTTTCGCTACTGATGAATTTGGCCTTACGTACTAAAACTTTTCCAAGAGGTGGAAAACAGCCGGAATTATTCCTGTTGTTAAAAAAGTTGTCCACAACTTTTAAGCCAATCTCTATTATCTCAAATTTTGCTAAGGTATTCGAACACATCCTTTATCCAGTCATTTATAATAATGTTCGTCACCATATCGTTATGAATCAGCATAGTTTCATGAATTCCAGAGATACATTCATTATAACATATCTGGCGGTTTTTACTCAAGAAATCAGCGAGGTATTAGATCGACAAGGACAGGTTGATGTTACTTATTTGGACTTTTCTCCTGCGTTTGATAGCATATCTCATGCAATTTTTCTGCATAAACTTGACAATCTTGGAATCTCTTTTCTCTTTCTTGAACTTTTTAATGGTTTCTCCTCTCGTGAATTTATCTCAAGACCGGTGTTCCTTAAGGTTCAAATCTTGGCTCGCCGCTTTTCAACAATTTCCTTAATGATTTACTGTTATCTCTCAAATGCCCTAGTCTTGATTTTGTTGATGATATAAAAATTGGTCATATAATTTCGTCATTTAATAAATATTTTTATGTATCATATACGCGTAAATCCAATGTTATTGATACTTTTTATACTTCAAATGGTTGAACTTACAGCCGAAGTCAGTTGTTAGAGATCTTGGTATAACTTATCTTATGACTCTGAGCTCACTTTTAAATATCTTCATTGAAGATTTAAGTAATTTAGCAAATAAATCATTGGGTTTTATAATGCGCGTTTCTAAAGATTTTAGTAATCCTGGTCTTCTGAAATCTCTTTTCTTTGCATTTGTGCTGATTAAAATGGAATATGTCTCATTAATTTGGTACCCCATCTACACATGAAACAACATATGATGCTTGACAAGACAGAAAGAAAGTTTCTAAAATTTTCAAAATATTCTTATTCCAGTAGATGCACTGATCTGAACTTATTGTTACAACGCCATGAAATGTAGGTCCTTACGTCTAGAAGATATTTCCAGTGTGCTAAATTTTTGGTTAAATTGTTTCATAATAAAATTGATTGCCCCATTTTAGTCTCTAAATAAAATACAGTTTCATGTTCCACGTTTTTCAGCGAAATTTGCTATTAGCGTGCCAGTGCCAGTAGTAACTATTTTGTTTAAATGTGTTCATAAATTGATAGAGGATTTTTTTCTAATTTTGTATTTATTTTTCACTCTTACAATTTATGTTTCGTATTTAATTACGTAATTATCTTCTTTTTTCTTTCTCCGTTTGTAATTTTTCCTTTTTCCTTGTAATACTTTGTCCTGTAATTGGGGTCACCTGTTATTATATTATTATTATAATGAAAAGAACTGAAGTATTAAATTGAGGTAACACGACGTGTCTGCAACGTTTTAATTGTTAATTTAAGATCGTCCCAAGAATATTCATGATGGCATTTTTTTCACTAAAACAAAACAAAAATTGGCTTCTAAATTTTATTCAAAATACAAGTGCTTCTCACTGCCGCTTGAGGTTGTCGAATTTGTTATACGAAACTTGCATGGTTTCCTGCGTATTGCATTCATTTTTACACAAAGAAAAATAAAGTGTGTAATATTTTTAAGGTGTTGTTGATCTTTAAATGGTGTCCGTATAAATAAGTTCAGTCATATAGCATAATAGCATGAATTTTAAACGTCGCTGCAGCATCACTATGTGTTTGGTGAAACTAAGGAACGCGGAAATGCTTTGAAATAAAACAGACAATAATGCAGCCGCGGCAGCAATTTTTTAGTTTAAGTAGAAAACAGAACATTTTTTGAATGGGTGTAAAGTGAAGAAACATCAGAATATTGTACCCCTTTTATTATCTTGACGGTGTACCTATTTGTAAAAACTGTTAACACTTATATCAACATTGTTGGTAAATCGTTTCCTTTTCTAGAATTACACTCATCAGGATACAGCTGTTGTGGGGTCGAGGCTTTTATTACTTCCATCAAGAAGTTTATTATTTCTTGTACTCCCCCTTCACTCTAGAGAGAAAACATTTTCCATTGAAAAAATAATTAATATTAATAATTCAGGCATTCTCCAAGTCGGTTATTCTTCATTCCTTCAAGTTTTTTCGCACCTTCGCAACCACCCACTTTTCTCTCTCGTAAACAACATTACGGAAAATTTCACTTTCATACAAAATTCTTGACGCTAATTCTTTCAACGAAAGAAGACACTAATCTGACATGAAACACAATATCGTGGCTTCATCGCTAATGAAAACAATCTTAGAGACCCTGAACCCATCAGCTAAATATGTGTGCCATGTGTTCTTTTTTCATCTCCTCTCCGGGAGACGTAATCTAAAACCGCGCTCCATTTACAATATCTGCAGCGGCAATTAAGATTTGATTTTTTTCTTAATTTAAACTGCTGGTTACCGTTTTTCCGTTTGGTCTTAGTTGTAGCGCAGTCGTACGAGGTGGAGGCGGACAACGAGTATGTGATTCGCGGCAACTCTGCGGTGATGAAATGTGAAGTCCCCTCGTTCGTTTCGGATTTCGTCGTCGTCGAAAACTGGCAGGATTCCAATGGAGACTCTTATTTGCCCGGAGACGACTACGGTAAACGTCAGGAAACGTCTGGAAACCCTGCTTCCGATCCCCTACACGTATACATTCCATGATCCAAAATTATACCGCTGCGTGTACATAATGATTTTTTTAAAGTCGATGAGGTTCGATGCCGCAAAGCGGCGATTTCGCGAAATGGAGTGAAAGAACATCGAATTCACGATTTAGGGTGGAGAGTCTATAGATATAGAACGGTATGAAGTGGTTGGTTTCGGCATGAGTTGGTGCTTTTTCGACACAAAGCAACATCTTGATAGCTCGTAGGAAGGGAGAGCTTCATGATCGGGTTATCTCTGATGGCATTGTTTTTGGAATTTATGAGTGTGTAAACAAAGCCGACGACTAGCAGCGTTTCTTCTTATAGTGTATTGCTTATGATGTGATAAGTCGCTTATTTGTTGAATTTGTGGGTATTTCATGGCTAAAATGTATTTGATTAGCTTAAATTATAACCATGCTAATTCGTCTGTGAATCACTTCTAGGATAAATAAATTGACCGACCTGACCTACAAAAGAAAAAAAATCTATTACAAAAGTCGTGTTTTTTGGCACAGGAAAAAAATATGACGGAAATTCTGAAAATTCCCTATTGTAATTCGTTAATTATTCGAAAAATAAATACATGATGTTTTTAAGACAGCATCTTAAATTTGTTTAAATAAAAATTAGTGATGAAATGAAACAAGGTTCGAGATTCTAAAATTACAACATATTGATTGTCCGCTGTTATTTTATAATCTTAGTCTCTGATCTAGTCTACTTGCTGCTGACTTACCGTAATCAGCATGATCAGACTGTTCGAGAAACCTATATACAATTGAACTGCTTCATAAATTTTAGGAATTATTAATTCGTTTAAAGGTAATAACTTTATTATAGTGTCAACTAAACAATGTGGAACTACATACACATACAATTGAGACAACTAAAAACAAAGTTGGTGTAAAGTTATTTAGACACGTAGGTAATTTATAAGGTAGTTTCTGTATGTTTTATTTGCATCCTGCTAATTTCATGTTTTCTCGTCATGTTTCATTCTAGGCGCTAGAATATGAGAAAAATGGGCCCGTCATTTTTGTTTGTATGTTGACTACTGGCAGTTTTACTAAACAGATAATCTCCGAAATTACTAGACTAAAAATTGTGGAATTTTAGGTGTGTAATATGATTATCGTGCGGTTGGTAAAATGCTGAGCAAAATTTATTTGATCATCCCTACCCAACATTTGGTAACGTCATTTTAAAGTGCTGCTAAGTAAATTTTGTCCCCTATTTAAGATGTGTATTCGGTGATTTTTTAAATTTCTATTCTAGTAGCCCATGATACTTATGTCAACAATGAAATGTGTTTCGTAACTTGGACTAATTTTGGGTTGCCTGTACATCTAGCGTCATTTATAAAAAGTTAGGGCATTCAAAGTTGATGTCATCAAGATTTCAAATGTTCTAAAAAACCATACAAAATCTTTTACAATAATTGCTCGAAATGTTGATTCCCAGCTTTTAAACACAAACTGACTGTTAGTTTTATATTTTCGAACACTCAGACAAGAATCTGGGGTTATTCGTTTACACTCTTTTCGAATTCGGGCTATTAAGTCGTCGATTATATGCATCGGTTGTTTAAAGATGGTAACGTCGTTTTTGCTGTATGAGCTGTTGTGCTGTCATGTTGAAAAAAGCCAGTTTGAACTTCCTCAGAATCAAGTTGGTAATGAATTCCTGCAGCATATTCTGGTATCGCGCAGCTGTAATTGATTCTTCAAAGAAAATGGGTCCATAGAACGTCTCCTAGAAACAGCATTTTTTTCTGCATGTAGAGGCGTGTCTTGAAAATAATTAGATTAAAATTATTCTTTATTGAAGTTGAAAAGTTCTCGAATACCCTTGATTCAGTTACAAACGAAATGTAATCTCAAATTACAGATTTTTGCTAAAAACCGAGAAAACTATAGGGTTAACAAAACGACATATGCAAACAACCAAAACAAGATAGAAGTTACGTTTATGTTGGCTGTGGCTACGATGCTAGCTGTTACCTGCAACCCAACATACACCCTTCAAGTTACGCAGCAAGTTTCATTACTGACGTAAGCGTCGTGAGTAACTAGAGCAAAAATTAAAAAAATTATCCGGTATAATGGGTTCCTATAGCTGTCGTTGTGACTTTATGGGTGTAACTTTTTAGAAAAAGAGTGAAAATTGCATACAAGGAAAATTTGCATTAGCTTCAGAAACTGCAAATAAGATTTCTTTGAAAACTACAAAACCAACTTTTTTGAAATTTTAGAAAGATGCTAGCATTGATTTTTTATAATAGTAGTAATAATATTTATTGACAGTCCATGGCAATCAGTTACAAAGCAGTAGGATATTTTAAAAAATCCTACAAATTAAAATTCTTTCCGCAAAAAGTTAATTTACTTAAGCGACAATATGGTAGAATTTAAACCATACAACTTCGTATAAAATATAATACTCAAAAGGTGTAGGAACGACTACAATGATTTGAAACCTGTCACTAAACTAGTTTAACAACTGGAGAACTGTCAATAACTTAATAAATAGGTAAAATAAGCTAAAATTACTTCGTCACCAGAATAAAAAATTGGTCGAAGGTTATTTTGACAGAACTTCGCTCGTATCTAAAAACAGTCGAACAAATAGGGCTTCTTCAAAAAATTATAAAGTTTAATTTTGAAATATTTAATGATAAACCCCATAAATCAAAATAAAGATACGTGTGGACTAATTAAGTAAAGGTATGCGTATGTTTCAAGTGAATTTTTTCGTAACAAAATTTTGTGATGACGTCATCAACATTTTATGGAAGAGATATATCCATTTGCATAGGTACAGTGTATTAAAAACTATGAATTCATTGATAAACCATAAGTAAAGAGTTATAATATTTTGCATATTTTAGACAAGATTTATTCAGCAAAATTTTGAGATGACGTCATCAATTTTTTTGGAAGGACGTATTCAATATGCTTACGACAACCGTAACCGTAATATTTCAGAGCATTCAATTTTGCCATTTCAAAGTTAAATTGTAAAATGTTGTTCTACAAATGTGATTTTTTTCCAAGGTAATTCTTCAACACGGATTCATAAATTACACAGGCAAGAGTATCTTATTTTATAAAATTTAAATAATAAATTTAGTATGGTAAATTTTGGAGATGACGTCATCCCATTGTTGGTGGGGATGATTAGAGATTATATATAGAATTTCACAACAGTCGATCCAGTAGCTTTGGAGATTATCTGTCTAATAAAAATTGACACAGACGATATACAGACAGACGAACGGAAACGGGAGATATACTTTTTCTTACTCTAGGGGTCATAAAACGTCGAGAAAACCAGAAAGCAGCGATTCGTCGGGTGGGTCCTATTAGAATACTTGCTTAGCTTACGCTCAGGAAGTAAAATATTAATTTTAAAATAAGAAAAATTAACAAACCTCTTTTGTATATCTCTTATGTTCTCAATTATGTTAACGTAAATTTTTAAAAACATCTATAATTCCACAAGAATCACAAGAACCGTAGTTTCGGACATCATCTATCTAATAAAATGGCCAATAGACAACAGATCAACAGACGAAGGCGGAAAGACCTACTTTCATATGTTGCAAGAACCATGAAACGTCAAGAAAACATGAATTACAATATGTACTCCCCTAGTTTACGCTCAAGAAGTAAAAATTGAAATTTTATTTTGTTATAATAAAGAAACATATTGTTGTTCCATTAAATTTTTGTAACTTTATATTATTGTCACCCCAACGGATAACATCAGTTTAATATGTAAAATAAAGCTTTTAAGGTGTCCTATAGAGATATTTTGGCTTTCAAATTTTTTTAACTAATAATAAACATATTGTATCATTTGGCACGTTAGTTTATATTCATTTTGTACGCGGTATAGGTCGTATTTTAAGGAAAGTATAAACTTAGGTATCTCTAAAAAATTTCTGAGAGGTGCTGAATGTTTCTTCGTTGGGGATTGCTTTTGATCAGACAGCGGTGAGACCATTTTAATTTTTAATTTTTTCGTTTTTTTTTCCTGTGTGGTTTATTTATTTCTGTGCTGTAAACGTACAAATAATTAACTTCCCATGCCAGCATCAAAAACAAGAATGCTAAAAATAAATCACAACCGTAAATACGTTAAATATTGGAGACTGAAGCGATTATCCTGTTTACAAGGAGTACATTTAATAGTTGATGGCAAATTAATTTAGTTAAATCAAACATTTTGGCCACAAAGACCCACAGACTGATCGATAAGGTCGATACAGGGAACACGTTAACTCAATTACTTATCTCCAAGCTAGAACAAGTCTCTGTTTGCAGTCGTGAAGCAGTTCTACCAAAGTCGCGTGATCGACGAGTTCGTTCTCAAAGGAAACACAGGCATCCTGAAATGCCTCGTCCCCAGCTTCGTCACAGACTTCGTCCAGGTCGATGCCTGGGTGGCCGACGACGGCATCGTCTACGAATACGACCCGAATTTACCCCAAGTGCAGGGTAATTGCCAATCGGAACGTGAAAAGCAGCACCCTCCTCCCAATTCAGCCCCGAATATCGCTCGCTATTAAGTTTCCTTTCGATTGTTCCAGTGGTTAATCAATATTACGAAGCTCAAGTTTACGACGTGTTCGTTATCAAGGGGAACACGGCTGTGTTCAAGTGTCAGATACCGTCTTTCGTCTCCGATCATGTGGACATTATTTCCTGGCAGGACACGGCTAACAACAAATTTCTGCCTCCCGTTGACGATTACGGTATCTAGCTTGCATTCACTGCGTACTTTTTACGCGAAACTCCACCTGTTGATCCTTCAGTCCAATGCACTCTCCATCCAGCTCCTGGCGATTGACGTACGTGGCAAAACACCGATTCGATTCACCGATCGAATCTGGAGGGGTCGGTGCGAATTTATTCTGAACGGACGATCAAAAGTTTTCCGCGAGGCTGTTCCGTTGAAGTCATTGTAACATGTTATAAATATAGCGGTAATGAGCATCCGGGAAAGTTCCAGTGGGCTGTATGCGGTCGTTATTTGCGATAAAGAAAATGTCAAAAGTGACGGAAAATTTCAAATTGCCTAAATTTTAATTCGTGGCTTTTTGGCTTAATACTGCCCACAAAACTCTGAACATCACACACCACCATGGACTCTACTCCTATTATTATTTATTAGTTCACAATTATTAGTTATCAGTTGATTAGCGTAATATCTATTTTTTATGGTATAGTCGAACTTCCATAAATCGAATCTTCGAGTTACAGAAATTTAGAATTAAAAAAAATTAAAACAAACTATTAGAAACTGAGTTTTATTATTATTTATCCTTACAATTTTTATGTTAATTTAATTTTCTTTGTATGAATTATATACAAGCTGTTCTAAAAATGACGCGTACGTAAGGCTCTAAAGTACTTCAAAAAGTGGTGAAACCAATGTACGTTTTATTGTGAATTTAATTGACAATCTAAAATTCCGATCAAAACAGTAAAAAATGATCGTAGTCTAGCAAATTATTAGTAAATTAATTAATTATTTAACTTAGTCTATTAGACATACAGTTCATTAAAAGAAATCAGAATTACGAAGTTAATTCTTCAACTGTCAAGTTCAATATTTTCAAATATTTGGTTCAGGGATTTTGTAACAATTTTATTTTTCGACTTCTTCAAATCCTTCTTAACAACGTACCATCGAGCTCTTGCGTCATTTTTGGGACAGCCTGTATAATTAGTTTCTAAATTTTGACGCATGGGCTTTTTGGACATTTCTGCCTGTGTTGCAGCTAATTTCACACTATGAATTGTCGATTACCAAAAAGTCAATAAAATACATATCTCTTACATTATAAATATCCAAAAAAATGTTTAATTTTACTTCAAGATAAAATTTGTCAAGACAATCTTCCTCTATGGTATTAATTTTTTATTTCAGTTCTACTGATAGAATATTATCGTCAGAATCATAAAAGTTGTGCTTTCGAAAAGCAGTCTTTTTAAGGCTGGCGTCTGGTTCGGTTTAGCCCTATACTAAATACATTGAAAACATCGTCGCGGTTTCCGGAGTTGCATTTTAAAAATATGAGATATATCGCTTTAAAAAAATTATATTTCGAATTAACAAACTTCAGTCCAGGGGACCTCCATATTAATATTCATATCTAGTATGCAGTTTTTACAAAAAAAAATTATAAAGTTGAACAACTTTTACATCACATTTTAACCGGCACATTAATGCATTTTTTTACGAAGTGCTGAAGTTTTTTGCATTCTGAGATAGGAGGTCCCCTGGGGAAAAGTGTCAGCTTTCTTTTGATACCATTTATAATATTAAAAAATCCACGACTAAGGTAAATAACTCGCGAAAAGTCAAAATCTATTGAAACGAGAAATCGGCATTAAACGAGCTATGATGCGGTAGCAGAATACAGGTTTACTTAGATTCTGACTTGGTTGGAGATTTCAGTATTTTAAAAATGCAATTCCGGAAACTACGACGATGTTTTCAATGTATTTAGTATTGGGCGAAACCGAACCAGACGCCACCCTTAAGGCAGCAATTTTTCCACTAATGTCAGCATTCCATACTGACGATACAGTTTTTACGCATTCCAAACGATCAATTTTGGGTTTCTCATTGCAAGTTTCACAGCTACGTAACACATCTTTTTTAATTCTAGATCTATAATTTATACTGACTTATAAAGCTTTGATCTAAAGCTTTTAATTCTAATGTCGTGGGTAGGAGAAAGACCACTTTTATTCGACTAATAGAGGTTCGACATATAGAAGTTGGACTGTATTTTTAGAAATTGGTGCGTGAAAATATTGTTTAGTGTTATTCTTTTTGTGCTCTCAGTCTTCAAAAAAAAAACATCTTTCGTCAAGGTGGCAATGTTTCTTCTCAAATTTAAAAATTTTTGGCAAAACAAAATTCCATAGACTGTTTAAAACGACAGAAAATTAGAAATGAAAAAATGAGATGAAATACAAAAATGTTCGACGTCTAAAATTTGTCCACAAAAACCAATTTAGAAAATTTTAGAAATTTGAACTGTTTGTGAATTAAAATAAATAAATAAATGAAATAGACATGATTGTGCTGGGTCAAGTTGTCCGTAATGAGTTCAATCCAAATTAATTAAAACAAAAAATCAATCTGCGTTAATTCACACTGTAAGAAGTTCCGAAAAAGCTAAAAGTGAATCACTGATATACTCTAAAATTATTTTTAACTGTACAGAGTGTTCCATTTTTAAGGCGTTACAGACAACTTAGTTTTTTTAAATCAAATATTCTAGGCTTTATAACCAGATTATTTTTGAAATTCCGATGCGACTCTGCCACGTTATTTAAATTTTCTTGAATTGTTTTAGCAATGGAGGGTTCACAAAAAAATCTCAGTAGGGTTTTTTTTTAAATTTGTGTTACAATATTTTGTACCAGAATTAATGGTTTGCGTTTTGTTGTGGTACAAATAGAATTAAATATGCTTATAGAGGGTATATTTTTTTTTTTAATGACTACAATTTTCAAATATCGAATCTATTTCTGTCTATTTTATTCTGTATCTTATTCAATGTTTGTCCTTTCTCTATGTTTAAAATTGATAGTTACTGCAATTTTTTACTTGTTTAAGAAACGCATCGTCATATTGGAAGAATGAGATACAGTAATAAAATACAGGGTGTTCTATGCGAGAAAACTGAAATATCGATATTTGAAAATTGTAGTTTTAGAATTTTTTATAAACACTCTGTATATTAAAATTGTATTTAATTGGTACCACAACAAAGCGCATACCTTTATTTATCCCTCCACAAAATATTGTAACACAGATTTTAAAAATAACGCTATTGGGATTTTTTATGAACTTTCCCAAAAAATTTCAAGAAAATTGGAATAACCTGGCAACGTCGCATCGGTATTTCAAAAGTAAAGTATAATTATAAAGCCTAGGAATAGGCTAATGAGAATAATTATGTAATAACATACAGCGGGTTTCATTTAAAGAAACTAAGTTGCGTGTTACGTCTTAAAAATAGAACGCTCTTTATAATTAAAAATAATTTTAGAGTATGGTCCTCAAAGGACTTTACAACGGTACAACTTGGGTCTTTGGAGACCGCGTGCTTAGTGTTTTATATTAAAATGAAATTGAAAAGGTGAACAAAGGATTTGGAAGAAAATACAATACAAACAGAAGTATCTCGAAAGAATCACCAAATTATAATGTGATAAGTATGATGAGTTAAGTAATACCGCAGTTGTGAAAGAAAAACATTTGAATAGATTTAACAGAAAATTGGAAAAATTATAGAGTCTACGAAAGAGAAACGTAGTATTTGAACACTCAATAAATTCCATAACTTATACATAGTCAATATTATATGAAACATATATATAATCCAGATTGTGTTGTTCAAGAAAGCAATTCAACACTAAAAGTAAACTTAAAAAAAAGAAGATTCAAAAAAGCGAGTTTAATTCAAGTCAAGAAAAATTTGGAAAGGAAGTGAATCGATGGAAATAAAAAAAAATATATAAAAAAAAACTCGGTTGTCTGTAAAGTCGGTTTACTGACGATAGTTGAACGTGACAACGTCTTAAGAAAATACTGATGGAATGGTTTTGGGCTTTTGATTTTGAAGCAGCGATTATTGGCTGCGCGAATGGCGTTGCTAAAGTAAATGCTACAGCATCTTGAACATCCATGGGTTCACTCATTGAAGGTAAAGGCTTATTCGTAACATCCTCTGGTTTGTCAGGCTTTTTTTCCATGGTGCGTTTGTAAGCAGTTCTGCAAAATAAATCGTCGTTCGAAAGAATTTAAATAAAATTCTTAAAATATTATCGTTGTCACGTCAAAATTGACACTACATTCACTTTTCACTGCACTTGATACTCGACCAAAACATGTAAATGTACTATAATATAGCAGCTGTCCACGCAGACGCATCGCTCACTCAAGTAGGAGAGAGACGGATGGCGAACGCTGCCGAACGCGAAGGCCGATTGTGCCTCTTTGTCGCTCGTTCCGCGTTCTCGCTTGCACTTCAAGCCTTACATGGAACGTGACAGTAACGGTATGAGTCATGCTTTTTCGAGCGTGCAGCCGGCTCCATCGATTTATAAGACGTTATCACGTCAAAAAAAAAACAGAAAAACAGGCCCAAAGTAAAATTGAAAGATAAGTTCGTAGGTATTTTACAGCGGATCACACATAAAATTAAAAAAATACAAGCAACACAGACAGCTAGTTAGGTATTGAAATAATTTTGATTTGTCAATCTTACAATAGAAGGTCTTCCCAGGGATTTACTGCCTCCGGTGTGACGACCTTGTAAAAATTACCGCAAGTTAAGTAACAATTAAGCCATAACCACACTATATTTGGAGTAATCAATCAGATTATTTTTTTTTTCGGTAAAAAAATATAAACATTTCTGTTAAGTTTTATTCGATCTTCAGCCCGTTTTTTAACAAAGTGAATAATTTGGATCATCAGGCACATCTTCAAGACTAAAAAATTACGTTTAAATGAAATTGAACAGATTATCTAAATATTTTGAAATATTTTATAATCCTGTAAACTTGGAAGACACTTACGAATCGGATTCCACATTTCTATTTTCTGCGAATTTCGCAAAACTTGGAGAACTGAAATTCGCGTTACTTCAAATCAAAGAAATTCTAACCAACTGCAGTCAAATGTTGTCGAAAGCTTGTAAATTTAAAAACATCTACATAAACCGAAAAAACTGAAAGTGAAATAAATTTGAGGTAGCCAAAACACTGAAAATTGAAGATTCCTAATGAACAGAAGGATATGAAGATAATCTTTTTAATCACTTTAACAAAAATCTGAGTGAAATTACACAACAACAGCACTGTATTAAAATAATACGAAAAATAAAACTAACTAATTAATATTTTAGCAGTTAAAGAGTTGTGAGAAGTTGAAGGATACCATACATATTTCTAAAAAACTCTGGAAAAAATTGCTGGTCGTATTTTTATTTTTAACGAACATCAAAGATGAATAATTCACAATAAAGTTAGCACAATCAACAAGCACTATTGTTCTACATTCTATTAATAAAGCAGTAAATGAAGCATGCTGTTTTTCTGAATACGGTTTATCAATTTATTCAGTTGATCTATATTACTCATTTGAGACGCTAATGAAAACTTAATGTTTCAATAACGATTAATGAAATTGCTCACTCACGAAAATGACATATTGATTTTTTTTTTAATTTCGCTAAAATCTATTACCCTAGAAGATTAATGATTAATGTGATTATGATTGCCATCGTTCTCCCGAGTGACACAGCCTCGCAACCACCGTATTTTGATAACGCGGATTTCTATCGACGCCGCCCACGCAGGAGATCCACCTTCAAGTTTTCCAACCAACAGACCCTTCGATTGGCGTCTACAGGCAGCTCTACAAGGCTCCCACAATGAATATTTAATCGCAGTCGATTTTCTCCAGCATTTGCGTGTCTCATTTAATAATAATTACACCCTCTTTCATTACTTGAATGTTTAAGCATTGTTTCTTGTTATCTTGTTTGCTTTCCCAATTGTCGGTCATTAAGAAACTGACAGCGACTAATTTTTTCCAGTTGTTTCACAAACTTACAACGCTAATGTGATGGACGAGAGCGTCCTAAAAGGGAACACTGCCATCTTCAAGTGTCACATTCCCAGTTTTGTCAGCGACTACGTGTATGTCGTCTCCTGGCTGGAGGACGACGACAAGCACGAAATTGTCACCAAGGACGATCAGTACGGTGCGTTGAACGAGTCTTTAAATTAAATTCTTTTGTGTGTTTTGTCAATCTAACCTTTATCGACAAGATTCGCGAAGGCATCGACGCAAAGTTTCGTTTTTGAGGGGTTTGATCGAACGTGGTTTCTCGGAGACTGGATTTTTTTTGTCGGTTTGGCATTTTTTGATGATGGAAGACGTTACTTGGGCTACTGGAATTCCCGTCGCTTCCTCACCCTCTCCTTCTTAACCCCTCCACTTAACCTGCTTTTCCCGATAGATTTAATGAGCAGAGGCCGACTTCTAATGAACTCGGCGAAATGGAGCAAAATATATTGAATTAATAGTGGATTGTAGGGATAATTAAAAGCTGGCCTCTTCAAATACGTAATTCAAGTGAGCGAATGGCAGCAGCCAATAATGATGAAGTGTGTCAATATGGGCTGAAGTCAAAGCGCTGGATCATGAAATACAGTAAGATTAATTTCAGTTTACGCACATGTGGCTGCATTCATTGTGCCAACTAAGCAATTAAAAGTCCGACTTGTTGGCCACACACACGTCAGAGTTGTTGTTGAATAGAAATATTTTTTTATTTAAAAGTTTGGAAATTAAAAAGTTAAAGAATTCCGAATAGTCCTTTTCAAAGCTTTAATACAGAAGAAATTGCATTTCTCTGCTCCAGTGGCGGTTCGGCATCTTAGAGTTTGACGAGATCAACAATGCAAGTAAAGTTTGTCTACAATTATAAGAATTTTATGGACTCCCAAATTTAATTCGTTTTACAGCCCTGTTGTCAATTTTATTGTACAGCTGAAGAGCGTGGCGAACTCAGGTACAGAAAACATCGGCTTACTCCTGACAGGCTCTTTACCTGTACAATAGAATTGACGACAGGGTTGTAAAACGAATTAACGTTGGGAGTCCATAAAATTCTTATAATTCTGGACAAAGTTTACAACTGTTTTAAAGCAACTAAATAAGCAAGACGTCACCAAACAATTTGTCAGATATTTTTTCATTAAAGTGGAAAATCAAGCTTTGTTCAGTGAAAAAATACATTTACTTGAACATTACTGTGTATTAAAAAATGTACGTAAATAGATTGAAAGTTATTGGAATTGAAACAGTAGTCAAGACCAAGAGGTTTACGGCTCTAAACAGCATATCTTAATTTTTGTTTTCAATTATACGGAGTGTTCTGCTTTTGACTAACATACGACGCAGTCTCTTTTTTTAGGTACTGGGACGTCCTAATCATTTTACATATCTTAACTTGCCGCCTCTTAGGATTTACAAACGTATTTTACGTTTGAAATACTTATAAGATATTCTCAAGCTATTTTAGTTTCCTCGATTATTTTTGCAGTCCATCAAAAATACATTTTATGTTGCATTTAAAAGATAGAACACTCACTATAGTTGAAAATATATAATTGTACGTTAATTTCAATTTTAATGCTTTCAGTTACGTTTCAAAAATGGACGAAAATTGGCTTAAATTTTTATAGGGGAGGGGGAAAGGTTATTGAAAAATTTTGCTTTTGAGAAGTTTCCAAAAAATTCCGGGATATAGATTTCAAGGTGGTAATCCAAAAATTGCAAGATTTTATTTAATTGGCAATTCTGGAAAAATAGTAGGACTTATCGAAGAAATGAGGCCGAATTAACTTCTAGAGATCGAAATCTATAGGAAAATAACTTTAGTTAAATTTCGAAAATGGTCGAAAATTTGTCGAAAATTTTCATGGGGGAATGGGTGTCAAAAGATTTTGTTTTTGAAAAACTGGCCAAAAAATTTTGGGATATAGATTTTAACATGATGTTCCAAAAATATAACGTGTTTATGGTCCCAGAGATTTTAGAAAAGTTTGGTTTGGAAATCTTTTTTTTTTAATCCAAAAATTTCAATACATATTTCAATGGGCGATTCTAGAAGAATGGTAGGAGTTTTCGAAAAAATGAGGCCGAAACTAACTTTTGTGTCAATGTTTTTTGGGGACCCATGTATTAAAATTTTTTCAACTATACAGAGTGTCCTGTTTTTAAGGCGTAACATGCAACTTCGTTTTTTCAGATAGAATGCCCTATATATTTTTATTATGATTAAACCCTCCTTGGTTTGTATAACCATAAACCTTCAAAATTTCGATGCGAGTTGCCAAGTCGTTCCAATTTTTTTTATTTTTTTTTTTTTAACAAAAACGGATTCACAAAAAAATTGTATAGGGTTATTTTTAAAATGTGGATCAAAGTGTGTATTTTGTGCAGAAATAAATAAAGATATGCGTTTTATTGTGGTAGACTTAAATAAAATGGGGTTTCAATATACAACTGTCCTGTATTTTATTACTGCTTATTCTACTTTTTGTTCTCTTTTTTTTTTATGAAATATTTTCTGTTTTTCAAGTTGATAGTTATTGATTTTTTTTACTTTTTTAACGGATACGCTGACACAAAGAGGGAAAGAACAAAAAATAGCGTAAGGGGCTGTAATAAATTAAAATAGAATATAAGGTGTTCTATTTGAAAAAACTGAAATACCATGTTAGCTGATACTCTTGAAATCAACCAAGACGTTCTTCTATAAACCTGAGCTTGAAATTAGTTTAAATTGACTAAACAAACCCGAGTCTACAGTACATGTTAGACGTCGACTGTCTTAGCCGTAACTGGGATTGCTATTAATCTGACCCAAGTACAGATGGTTTACTTACGGCTATAATTAGTATCTCTAAAGTTATTGCTGGATATTGAACTAAATATAAAATTTGTTTAAAAAAAAAACACATTTGAAGGACATGTCTTACGGCTAAATTCAATATAGGATGTTTGGAAATAAGTCGTGGTAAAAAGATGCACAAAAGTTTACTGTAAATATTTGCTTTAAATTCACTGTTGGTGTGTTTGTGAACTGAACAAAAATTTATTGCTTCGACTTCCGTTTTTAAAGAAAAAATAATTGATAAATTCCCCCTGGAAAAACAAGTGGTAAAATAATTTGTTAATTTTCTAATGGACTTTAATTATCAAAAAGACTAATTAAAATGGCAAGCCAGAATGTATTAACACGAGTATGGATAGCCGAATCACTCATAAATTATTTTAGGTATTCCTAGTGAGTTCAGACTACCTCTGTTTGCGATACGATCTCTCAAACATTGTTCACCGTGTTGTGCTAAACGTACGTGGGCTGATAAAGATATAATTTGTACGTTATTTTCATGAAGCTAATTCTGTTTAGTATCTGAGCTCACATGGTGCTTTAGCCCCGTCAGTGTAAACTGAACTTAATTGCACGGTATATTAATACAAATGATTATGGTGAGACTCATTTTCCTTTCTTTCACTTTCTGTTTCTCTTCACATCAATGACACTTGAAGTACGTATTTCAACCCGCAAATATACTCTTCTAAATATTTCAACCGTCTTAATTTTCATCAAGTCTAAACCCATAATTTTCTACTTGTTGAAAATTAAGATCGTTGAATGATCTCATTACAAACCCTAATGTGTTTTCTTCGTGTGTTCAGATAGCAAATACCTCGTTTTGCCATCTGGAGAATTACACATTCGCGACGTCGGACCGGAAGACGGATACAAATCCTACCAATGCCGCACCAAACATAGACTTACCGGAGAAACACGACTTAGCGCCACGAAGGGTAGATTGGTCATCACGGGTAAGTGTTTTTTAATGTTGAATACAGCAAAGTGAGAATGCCACAAATTTTGGGAGAAAGTTAGATAAAAACGAAGTTACGCACTGAATATGAAACGAAGCGTTGACTGACAATGACCCCATAAAGATTATTTATTAGTTATTTCCTCTACGTTGTCAAACTTTTGAAGAAGGGTTATTAGTGTGCGTGAGGGCGTTTTAAAAAATTCAAAGCAGCCCACGCTGTTTTAGACTGCGATATTTCACAATCTGTTAGTTTCATTTATGACGTAAGGTTTTAATTAGTCGAGGCTAATTGATGCATGTACTTGTATCATATACTACAATTGAAAAAATTAGAACGATAATGGATGTATAAATAGAGCTGATCGATGTTTTGTCGAAGACGGTTAAGTCTGGCGGCTAACATTTCGAAAAATTGTGGCATTCTTACGAAGAGTGATAAAAAGTCAAACTGTTAAGCAACGATTACACAGTGCTTAGTATTCTATATAAGTAGTAATTCATTATAACGATCATTCACTTATGTGTGGTTTGACTTTTTATTATTCCCGTCATACTTCAACGGCCACTTGAATTCCCACACAAATCACATCTACAACTTCTGTTCCTTCTTCACTGTGTAATATATTCGAAAATGTTAATAAACGACCTTCCGAAAAACATTTGCAATCATACATATGGAGTGTGACAATAAATGTGTCAAGAATATATTACTAATATAAACATGCCAGTTTGCTTTCCATCATTACACGCTCTGGAAAACGGGTTTCCTCTAACCATTGTCGGTCGTTCACAAAATTAGATCGAACTCTATTTTTAAACATCAAAAACACCTTTTTTCCAAACTAAAGCAGCATATGGTATTTTTAAAGAAAACTGATATCGTTCTTGGAAAAAATTCAGTGTACATCACGTAATAAATTCCTGGCATAACTAAACTGAATTTCCTGTTTGAATAGTTGTGTAAATATGTAGTAGCTTAATACGGAAAGCGTTTATGGCACTAATTAAAAATGTTTATATTGTTTAATTATTTTAATTGTTTGTATTCTTCGGGCGCATATTTGCAGAGCAGGATGTTGAGTTACGCATTTGTACCATTATTACAATGATGGAATTCAAGTGGTCAGCGAATCCAAGAATTTCGTTGTCTGCTGTCTAAATTACAATTGGTTAGGCTCCCGCGACGTTATGGTTCGTTTTCGTAATGATCATAGGCGTACCCTGACGTGTATCATCCCTCTCTCATAAATTACTAAATTAATTCACTGAAAGCCTGACAGCAGACAACGAAATAATATACTTAACTATACGTGATTTTATAGAGGAAAATTGTTCTGGGAATTTCTTTTTAAGAAGAGTCGCTTTTCCCGGAGGAATTTTCGCCTACAATTAGTGACTTCTGTGACTTGTAATTTTATTATGCTACATTCAACTGTGTCGCAGAATTTACTAACACTTTAATTTCATTACATGACTTTGGTGAAGCATTGATCAATTCTTCATCATCGTTGTTGAATAAATTTACCTGAATGTTGGGATAGGGTACCCTTGCTTCACAAACGGGCACTTTCAAAATTTAAAAAAAATTACAATGTTAAAGACAACAGTACCTGTCCTTTTATCCACAAATCCTAGTCTTCTCGTTCCCGCAAACCTATCTGTCGAGGTTCTCACAGGTTTGTACTTTTTCGTTAGATTGTTTTGGGTACCCTGGCCCTTGATCCATTTTAGAGGTAATTTTTGTGCAAGGTAAGTTTAAATCGTGGTGTCCATTGGCAGAAATTGTAAATATTCTTGGTAAGGTTTTGGTTTATTTTAGAACCTGTTGGAAGCGTTATTCCAAAATTTCCATTGGAAACTAGAAAGGAGTACATATATTCACGAAACGATAGTCTTAATTTGTTGTGTCCGGCCCAAGGCTACCCTGTACCTCTTACAAGGTATATTACTTGAACATTCTTATTCCAACATCGGGTATTGTTTTTTGAACTTTTTATTTATTGGTGTTTGTTTTGTATCAGAACCGATCGGAAGCGTGTTGCCTAAGTTTCCCACAACCGATACTTCTCGAGCTTTCAAAGGCCACTTAGAAGAAAGCCTTACCCTTCTTTGTCCCGCTCAAGCTTTTCCAGTACCTAGATACAGGTAATTTTGGTTTTGAAACTGCCCATTTAATCCAGCCGTTGTTAAAATATTTTTCCCAATAGAACCAGTCGGAAGCGTGTTACCTAAATTCCCAGCAACCGACAATTTGCGAGGTTTCGTGTCGAAGAGTAACTCGGCACTTACGTTACTGTGTCCTGCGCAAGCGTTCCCTGTCCCTCTATACAGGTAATACTTCTAATTCTATGTTCTTGTCCAGAACCTGTGGGAAGCGTAAGACCTAACATACCGAAATTTCCCACTGTCGATAAGTACATGAGCGGTAACACTTTTGCGATTCTGTGTCCTGCGCAAGCATTTCCGGCGCCGCTTTACAGGTAATAGATGCAAGGATGCTTATTTTGTTGAAGCAACGGTACCTTTCTCATTTTTACGAATTTTGCAGAACCCGTCGGAAGCGTAACCCCCAAACTAACGTCCGGCGATCAGTCGAGAACCGTCTCTGACAGATTCGGGACAAATTTGACTCTCTTGTGCCCTTTCCAAGCGTCTCCTTTACCCAGATTCAGGTAATTTTTCAAACTTTGTTCTATTTGTTTTTCTTGTCGTCGGTAGAACCCGTCGGAAGTGTAGCACCGCGGTTGACTGCTGGCACTTCGAAAATCCAGACCGTGGAAACTTCAATTAGCGATAGTTCGACCTTATTGTGTCCGGCACAGAGTTTCCCTGTTCCCAGCTACAGGTACTTAATCGTTCAATAAACTTTATCCTAAACATTCGTCAGGTCAGTGGTTTCATTATTGATTGTTTTGTAGAACCTGTTGGTAGTGTTAAGCCGAAATTTCCGACAATGGATAAGAGTCACGCATTCGAAAGCCTACACGGGAATAGCGTGACACTATTGTGCCCAGCGCAAGCATACCCTGTCCCATCTATAAGGTACTAAATAATTCATTCTCAACGCAGAACCCATCAGTAGTACATTACCTAAAGTATCGTCCCATTCAAAGTACGACGTGATCGCTTACAACGAGAATTCGTCTTTGGCCGTTGTCTGTCCCGCGCAAGGGTATCCCGTCCCGTTTTTTAGGTTAGTATTTTGTTGTTTGTAGAACCTGTGGGTACACGCGCTCCGAAGTTTCTCACAAACATCAAATTAATTTCGTTCGATGAGTTCAAAGGCAACGATTTAGCCATGCTTTGTCAAGCACAGGGTTATCCCACACCCGCTTTTAGGTAAATGTTTTAGTCATTTGTTTTTTCGAATTTAGAACCTATTGGGTTGAGAGGTCCGAGTTTCCTCTCTGACGTTAAAGGAATCACCATTCAGAAAGTGTCAGGACATAGTCTTACTTTATTGTGTCAAGCGCAGGGGTTTCCTACGCCGACATTCAGGTATTTACAAATTTTTAATGGTTTGTTATTAATTCAGAGCCCGTGGGAAGTCGCGCGCCTAAATTATTAGCTGATTCGAAACTGAAATACGTCGAAAGAGAGGTCAATTCGGAAATACCGCTGTTTTGTCAAGCGCAAGGATTCCCTGTACCCTCATTCAGGTGACTTTTCACGTATTACTGTTTTTGTTATTGTGTTATTGTTAGAACCTATTGGAACTAAGGCTCCGGCGTTTTCTAACGATCTTAAAATAATGGGTTATCAACGAGAAGCAGGACACAGTTTCGCTTTGTTGTGCCCGGCTCAAGCCTTCCCTTTCCCCTCATTCAGGTATTTTTACTGATTTGAAGTAGTGTTGTGTGTTATGGGACAAATTTTCTATTCATAGAACCAATTGGAACTAAAGCTCCAGCTTTTTCCAATGATGTACAGATGATAGGTTACCGACGCGAGTCAGACCACAGTTTGGCTCTATTGTGCCCAGCTCAAGCTTTTCCTTTCCCTTCATTCAGGTACTATTTTACTGACGCTTTTTTATTTCGCGCAGAACCCGTTGGTCTCAAAGCTCCATCTTTTTCGTCGCTGTCAAAAATTTTCTCTTATGATGTACACGAAGGAAAAGGTTTTGTGCTTTTGTGTCCAGCGCAAGCTCAACCAGTTCCAATGTTCAGGTATTGTTGCTACTGTTTTGTTTTTATCGAAACATGTTGTCATTTTTGTTGTGGATAGAACCAATTGGTCTTAAGCCGCCATCTTTTTCGTCTTTATCGAAAAGTTTTACTTACGTGGTACATCAAGGAGTAGGTTTTGTGCTCCTGTGCCCGGCACAAGCCCTCCCGGTTCCAATGTTCAGGTACTGTACACACACCAATAGTAATTTTGTCTTTTATGCCCAGAACCCATCGGGTTTAAACCGCCCACTTTCCCGAATGATGCTACAAGCACATCCTATACACGCAATGTTAACCAAAGTTTTGGCTTATTATGTCAAGCTCAAGCCTATCCTATACCGATTTTCAGGTAAGTTTGAAGCTGTTTCTAACGTTATATCCATGTTTAGAACCAGTCGCTTCAAAACCCCCTACATTTTCTTCGGATTCAAAAAGTTTTACATTTGAAAGACGTCAAAGCCAAAGTTTTGCTCTGCTTTGTCCAGCTCAGGCCCAACCTATTCCACTATTCAGGTACGTTAAATCAAAATCTGACTAAATTTTGTAAATAGAACCAATAGGGTCCAAAGCACCGTCGTTCTCTAACGATGCTGTCAGCTCGACGTATATTAGAGCAGTCGGTCAAGGTTTTGGTTTACTATGTCAAGCGCAAGGATATCCAGCTCCCTTATTCAGGTACACAAATTAAGTTTCTATTTTTCGTTTGAAATAGAACCACAAACCAGCGTCGCACCTACCGCAAAAGACAAGTCCATCTCTGGTCTTAAAAACTTTTCTCCAGCTGGGCAAACGGTGCCTCTTCTGTGCGCAGCACAAGGTTTTCCTGCTCCCATCTACAGGTAATTGTCTGCACGTTTAGCAAGGGTACCTTTTGTTTTTCCCCATGTGCTAATCCCGAGTGGACGTTCTAGAACCCACTGGCAAAATTGCTCCGAAAGTTCCCGGCGAAAAATACGAAGGAGGAAAAATTTTGATCAGTCCTCAAAATAGTACAGTTTTTCTCAGATGCGATGTAGTGGGTTACCCTGTTCCTTTGTACAGGTAAATTTTTATTACCTGTTATTTACTTTTCGTTTTTCAGAACCTACAAATAACATAGCTCCTAAAGCTATAGATAAGAAAATCGGTTTTACTTTAGTCTCGAATGATGTGAATAGCACAGTTTTTCTGATGTGTCCAGTTGTTGCCTTTCCGGTACCTTTGATTAGGTACTTGAGATGTTTTTTTAGCATGTAGCATGATTATTTTTAGTGTTAGGAGATGTTATGAAAATTATGTGCTTGTGGTAAACGAAGCAATATTTTAGAACCTACTAACAATGTCCCTCCGAAAAAGGATTTTGGTAGATTTGAGGGTCATCAGATTGATGTTCAAAATTCGGAAACGGCTTGGTTAACGTGTCAAGTGACAGGATATCCTGTTCCTCGATACGTGTAAGTTTCGTAACCTTTACAACTTTCTTTTTATTTGATTGCCGATCATTTTTGCTTGTACTTAAGGGTATCCTATCTCCTCTATCTTACTCATTCCGATGCTCATTAATACCTCCATTTATAGAACCTACGAGTAAAATTGCTCCCAAAGTTCCCGGAAAGAAATACGAAGGAGGTGTTATATTTATCCATCCTCAGAACAAAACAGCCTTTCTTACTTGTGACGTAGTGGGGTACCCAGTTCCTCTCTACAGGTAAAATTACATACCAATACATTTTACAGAACCAACGAATAACATAGCCCCAAAAGCTTTAGACAAGAAATTTGGTTTCACATTGGTGTCAGAAAACATCACCGAAACGATTTTTTTGATGTGTCCGGTTGTGGCATTCCCTGTACCATTATTTAGGTACTTTAATTTTGTTTTTCGCATGCAGTAAACACTGTTCTTTGAACCGTTACAGAACCTACAAATAATGTCCCTCCCAAGAAGGTCGGAGCCGAATTCGGCTTTCGTGTCCTAAATGTTGTGAATAATAGCGATGCATGGTTAATTTGTCAAGTCAGCGGTTATCCGGTACCACGTTTTATGTAAGTTTTTTCGTTTCTTGGTACTCCCTATACCATCATTTAGGTAGTTTTGGTTTTCGTTCAAACGTGAATAAATGTATGGCCCTTTGCAGAACCTACAAATAATGTTCCTCCCAAGAAAGTGGGGGCTGAATTTGGAGGTTGGCGGGTTTTAAATGTTCCCAACGGTGGTGTTGCATGGTTAACTTGCCAAGTCAGCGGTTATCCAGCACCGCGTTTTATGTAAGTTGTAATTCCGTCCAAAAATTTTGAAAGTGCTAGTATTAGTCTCTGGTATCCCGTTCATTTTTTGAATGATATTCCAGAACCTACAAATAATGTTCCTCCTAAAAAGGATCTCGTACGATTTGAAGGCCATCAGATTGTAAATGTTGCGAACCTTAGTACCGCGTGGTTAACTTGTCAAGTGACCGGTTACCCTGTCCCGAGATATATGTAAGTAACTGTGTTCAGCTTTTGACGTTAACCAAATTTTCACCGTCATTTTTTGGTTCCCTATCTTCTAGAACCCACAAATAACGTACCGCCAAAAAGGGACGGTGAAAAATTTGAAGGGTGGAAAGTTCTTCTAGTCAAACAAAACAACACCGCTTGGTTAACGTGCCAAGTTACTGGTTACCCCGTCCCTAGATACATGTAAGTACTTAGGTCAGTCATAGTCGGCCTCTAGGAAAGGTAAGTGCATTGCATGAACCAGCATAGGATTCTGCATTGTTTAGTTTAAAAGTTTGATTGCTTTTTCCTATCACGATTCGCTTGTTACACGCCTACAAATCACCAGAATCCTAATTGCTGGTTCTTTTCAGAACCCACTAATAATTTACCACCAAAACTTGTGGGTGAGAAAACTCCATGGAAGATCACATCTTTCCCCGAAAATAGCGATGGTGTAATTTTGTGTCCAGTCGTTGGTTTTCCGTATCCGGTATTTAAGTAAGTTTGATGTACCCATAGTTTAGAACAGTTCCCCCACCCCTTTACATTTCTAAACAAACTTTTCCATAGAACCGACGAACAACGTACCTCCGAAAGCGTCCGGTCGGAAAATCGATGGTAGCATAGTCTTCGACGTACCTCTGACTCAAGATATCATAATAACTTGTGAAGTTTCTGGTTTTCCTATCCCCAAATTCAGGTACTGACTCTTACGTCTCGTTTTTCTTATAGAACCTACTGGTCTCACCGCTCCTACCCTATCAGGAGACGGTTTAAATAAGAAACTCGCTCATAGTTCACACCACATCGCTCTTCTATGCGATGCACAGTCGTACCCTGCACCGATAAAAAGGTACTGTTGAACAAATAACAAAGGGTTCCGACAGTCAGGTACCGTTTCTTCTACTTTTCTTCATTTTGCAGAACCGACGGGATTTGTTAGACCCCAACTCGTTTCCCGAACGATTGATATAAGGGTATCAAAATTAAACGAAACGGCTGTGGCTTTCTGCCCTGCTCAGTCTTTCCCCGTTCCATTATTTAGGTAAAATCCTTACCAGTTAGTAGATGCTTCTGGGTTTTTGTTGTTTTGCCTTATTTTAGTTTTTTTTGTTACTATGGTCCTTCTCTGTTGTTACAGGTGGTACAAATTCGTCGAAGGCACCACTCGCAAGCAAGCTGTAACTCTCAACGACAGGGTCAAACAAGTCGCCGGAACACTCATCATTCGTGAAGCACGCGTAGAAGACTCCGGAAAGTACCTATGTGTTGTAAACAACTCCGTTGGAGGTGAAAGCGTCGAAACTGTTTTAACCGTCACGGCTCCCCTGAAAGCTAAAATCGAACCCCAAGTCCAGACTATCGATTTTGGAAGACCTGCAGTTTTCACTTGCAACTTTGAAGGTTGGTTATTGGACACCAGACCCCTCTATTAATTACAGTAAATCTGATTAATTTCGGGTGATTTTTTTTATTTCTGTTCTAATTACCCATGACGCGGGGAAACTAAAGCAGAAATTTAAAAAATCGCCCGGTACAATATATCACAAGAAAGAAATACATAAATCGATACAAACATTTTGTCTACGCATTGTGGAAGATCATTCATGTTAAAATTTCATTTTAAAGGGAGAT
The DNA here is from genome assembly GCF_036711695.1 of Zophobas morio. NCBI lineage: Eukaryota > Metazoa > Arthropoda > Insecta > Coleoptera > Tenebrionidae > Zophobas > Zophobas morio. The sequence continues at coordinate 18,319,779 of NW_026972109.1, forward strand.
ACCGTAAGGTTGTTCAGGGACACTAAAAATTTCAATAACGCCATTATGTGTATTCACAATTCGTGACATCGTCGCCAGTGGTGAAAAGAATCCATAGTTGGTCATGTGGAGCTTGGTGCGAAAAACCGGATTGCTTTGTAACATTCTTGTGGGTCAATTAATACAAATAAACCTAAAAATTCAGAACGGTCAATATTACCATTAAATAACTTTTTCATAAAAACTAAATCAGCTTTCGTTCTACATGTTTGGAAAGAAACTAAACTTCAAATATCACTAATTTGTTGGTATATTCATTATTGTTAAAACCCATTTTCCGATTAGAATTTTTTCAGTCGTTCTGATATAAGTAGTAATATTGTGGTGACCATACTTTGCTTACATATTCAATAATCGAAGGAACTGTAGTTTAGTGGAGATAATGCGAACAAATTTATTTAATATAAAGTAGAAGAGGATCCATAATGTTTTCTTGCGAAACCCCACAATTAACTAAACCAATATTGGTTTCTGTCCACCAGGAAACCCAATCAAGACAATCAGCTGGTTGAAAGATGGCCACCCAATCGACCACACCGACGCCGTTCTCCGTATCGAATCAGTACGCAAGGAAGACAAAGGCATGTACCAGTGCTTCATCCGGAACGACCAAGAAAACGCCGAAGCCACCGCCGAACTGAAACTAGGAGGACGTTTCGAGCCCCCACAGATCCGACACGCTTTCAACGAAGAAACCGTTCAGCCCGGCAATTCCGTTTTCATGAAGTGCATCGCTTCGGGTAATCCCACTCCTGAAATTACCTGGGAACTCTACGGACGGCGATTAACCAACAACGAGAGAAACCAGATTGGACAATACGTAACCGTGAACGGAGACGTCGTATCGCATCTCAACATCAGCGCCATTCACACCAACGACGGAGGACTTTACAGGTGCGTCGCCAGCAGCAAAGTGGGATCAGCTGATCACTCCGCCAGGATTAACGTCTACGGTTTGCCCTTCGTACGTTCTATGGAAAAACAAGCGATTGTAGCTGGCGGAACTTTGATTGTGCATTGTCCATTCGCTGGGCATCCGGTCGAAACTGTTGTCTGGGAGAGAGGTGGGTCGGAGGACTTTTAGGGTTTTTGAGTAATGTATGTGTTGTAGACGGAAGGTTGTTACCTATCAACAGGAAGCAGAAGGTTTTCCCTAATGGTACTCTTATTATCGAGAATGTCGAACGCGCCTCTGACCAAGCTACTTATGATTGCGTCGCAAAGAACTCACAAGGATACAGCGCTAGGAGTTCCTTGGAAGTGCAAGTGATGGGTGAGTAGGTTTTGGTTTTTTAGTTACCTACTGCCACATGTTGTAGGAACGGTATAGGATTAATGCGTGTAAACGTTTAACTTAATGTGTGGAATTATGACAGGGTGTATAATAAAAATAGCACGCCTTCGCATAACTGGGAATTAAATTAATCCCAATAAACAGTTCATAAAATATTTTCATGATGAGAGTGAGACACGTCTGTTGTTTGAATTAAGTTCAGAAACAATGCTTTTTGGTAATGAAGATAAAGAGAATACAATCAATGCCATTATAAAAGCTATAGAGGTTATAGAAATTAATTAATAAAAAAAATTATGCACTATGATATGACTTATTCGCAATGCATACACGCATGCGTAGTTAAATGCGAAGTTATCGTCTTTGGCTTATTGATTTCGAGTCTCTAAGGTATGGTGTGTGGTTAATAGTTAAAACTAACACGTAGAACGACTTTTTATTTTATTTTAACCCTGACGTGAGCACCTTGTAAAGTTCCCGCAGAATCATAGAAGGCGAATAATACAATGAGAATGTGAACATACACATAAAAAATATACGTGACATAATAAAAAAATCTTATTTGGCTCTGGATAGTGTATTTAGTACCATACAACCGAAAAAGTGGTCTAGTAAACCACTAAATTTATTTTGTTTTTGTTTTTAAAATAACTATGTTGGTATCGTAGTTCCTTGACACTTTATTTGACTGTTAAGTGACCGTAAATGTCAAATTAATTAACAGAAAGAAGGAACACGTTTCGTTACCAACTTATTTTTTTAACATTAAATTTCCAAGGTTGTTAACGACGTTTTTTTCTCGATCGTATGATATTTCGTAATATTAAAAAATTAATAAATGTTGTCAAAATATAAGCGCATTAAGTCAGTAAGAAATTTATAAAATTAATATTCGAGTAGCACTATATAACCTTTGCTTTTGTCAATAATGACATCAACCTTTTCTTTTCAATTAGATACTATATATGTAGTATGTTTTTAAGTGCATTATATGAACTGTTAATGACTCATTCATTTGGATTAATGTTTTAAAAAATGTTAAATAGCGGCGTCTTAGTTTACGTTTTCCATTTTGATTCCATTCCATTATTTGAAAAAATAAAAGTCTGAAATTTGGATTGATAAATTGAGACATAAAACGATGTAAAATTAATATAGTTTTAGCGGTGTATCACGTTCGGTTGTTTCGGAAATGATATTAAGTGTTTTTTTCAAAAATATGGTTTTGATACGTCTTTTTGTTTTTCAGTGATTACACCGATATGAATTTATATGATATATATAAATAAGCATTTTTATAAAGAAATAGTAAGAGCGATGGTATGTTGTGCGTACTATATAGGGTTTTGCGGTTTGTGGCAGTAGGAGAGTATTATGTTACGTGATGTTGTGTGTTACTACTTGTCGACGCTTGACTAAATTTACAGTCTCATCGGATGAATTTTGTCGTTTTCACTTGACCAGCAGCGCGTATATATTATTAAGTAGTTGTATTTCTTTCAGAGCGTAGGGTTCCAGCGTAAGGTAAGACGTGAGTGTAGATTCATGCTTTTATTCCAGCTAAAATCACCATTTGTAACAAACTCATTTTTGGTATTGTTCATTTTGTTGTATACATTTCACAGAAGAGGCCCATGTGTTATTTTGTCCCGTTGAATTTTTTTTACAGTGGCACCTATTATAAGTCCTTTTCAGTTCGATGGTCCATTAAATGCCGGCGACACCGCCGTTCTGACGTGTTACGTTCCCAAAGGCGATCGTCCCCTTAAAATCAAATGGTTTTTTAATGGCAGACACATTACACATCATACTCGAGGAATTTCTATCTCTTCATTCGGCAGTCAAGCCAGTATTCTTAATATTAATTCAGTCGAGTCTCACCACAAAGGCGAATACGCCTGTGTCGTTACAAACGCGGCTGGGAAATCCAAATACGTTGCCTTTCTAGATGTTAATGGTACAGTTTGCTAGTCTTAGTTTTGATTTTAATTTTTGTAAGTCGAACCTTGTGTATTTACCTATACCAAAAAATCTTCAGTATCTCCTCAAATTTTCCCGTTCACGTTCGGGGATGAACCGATCAATTCCGGAGAAACCGTCTCGGTGCAGTGCACGGTACTCAAAGGAGACTCCCCTCTGAATCTCACTTGGAGCCTCAACGAACGTCCAATAGGAGAGAACGAAGGAGTCGTTGTCATGAAGATGAAAAGGTTTAGTACTCTCAATGTAGATTCAGTACAAGCAGTTCACTCGGGAAAATACACATGCACTGCTACCAATCTCGCCGGTTCAAATAGCCATTCGGCCTACTTAACCGTTAACGGTACTACACATCTGACTCAGCCTTTGTAACCCGATGCACAGCTTCCCTTTAACCAACAATTTTACAGTACCACCCCAGATTTTGCCGTTCGATTTTGGAGAAGGTCCGGTCAACGAAGGAGATACCGTCTCGATTCAGTGTACAGTTTCTAAAGGAGACAATCCATTGAATATCACGTGGACTTTAAATAATCGAACTGTTGACGAGTCTCATGGTATCATTATTAGTCATTTGAAACGTGTTAGCATATTAACGATTGACTCTGCACAAGCGGAACATGCAGGACGCTTCACTTGTTTAGCATCTAATCCTGCAGGAAGTAGTACTTTTTTCGCCGACTTGTATATAAATGGTGGGTTGAAGTTTGCTTATGTTTCTGTGTCCAGTTCCACCTCAAATTATCCCTTTCGATTTCGGTGAGGATTCCGTGAATGAAGGAGATGGTGTGTCGGTTCAGTGTACGGTGTCAAAGGGAGATTACCCTCTGAAAATCACGTGGTCGTTAAATGGAAGATCTGTGGAAAAAAATGAGGGAATTGTTATCAACAGAGTGTCTAAAAGAGTTAGTACCTTGAGCATCGATAACGTCCAAAGAAATCATGTAGGGAACTACACCTGTTTGGCGAGTAACCGAGCTGCTACAACAACTTTTGTAACCTCATTATTTATTAATGGTATTTCTAATTTACACATGTATATTTCTTGTACTTGTCCACCCTTATTATTATTATTTTTTATCACCAAATCAGTTCCACCTCAGATAGTACCCTTCGACTTTGGTGAAGAAAGTACAAACTCTGGAGACATGGCAACTGTGAATTGTGCCGTTTCTAAAGGAGATTTTCCTTTGAAAATACAATGGACCTTTAATGGGAAACCCATTCAAACTGTAGACGGAGTTACAGTTGGTCAAATGAGTAAAAGACTGAGTACTTTGAGCATAGACTCGGTTGAAGCCATGCACGCTGGAAACTATATGTGTACTGCCAAAAATAAAGCGGGGACGATCAGTCATTCGGCAGTTCTGAACGTTAATGGTACCTGTTGTAGATTCTAAGATCCCCTCTTTCTTGTAGTACTTTTATGTTCTTATTTTATTTATAGTTTCCCCACAAATTCATCCATTTGAATTCGGTGACGAATCTGTCAATTCCGGAGAGATGGCTATTGTCTATTGCGCTGTGATTAAAGGCGATCTACCAGTAAAAATTGCCTGGAGGCTCAATAGTCGACCTGTAGAAAATGTCGAGGGCATTAATATAATGCAAACCAAAAAACGAGTTAGTCAGTTGACTATCGACGACGTCCAAGCCCACCACGCCGGCGAATACACCTGCATAGCTTCTAACAAAGCTGGCAATACGAGTTTCTCGTCATACTTGCGCGTTAATGGTACCTTTACTTCTTTGTACTTTTGCGTTTGTTTTTTCCCAAACCTACGTCTTTCCGTTACTTTTAGTACCACCCCAGATCGTACCATTTGCTTTCGACGAAGAAACCACAAACTCTGGAGACATAGCAACTGTGAATTGCGCCGTTTCTAAAGGAGATATTCCTTTAAAAATAAGATGGAGTTTTAATGGAAAACCCATTCAAACTTTAGATGGAATTACAGTTGTTCAGATGAGTAAAAGATTGAATACTTTGAGTATAGATTCAGTCGAAGCCATGCACGCTGGAAAATATATATGTACTGTCGAAAACAAAGCGGGAACAAGCAGTCATTCAGCAGTTTTAAACGTCAATGGTACCTGTTCTAGATTCTAAAACACTTTTCTTTTTTCTAGTAGTTTTATATTTTTGTGTTCTTTATAGTTTCCCCACAAATCCATCCATTTGAATTTGGTGATGAGTCTATAAACTCTGGCGAAATGGCTCTTGTCACTTGTGCTGTAATCAAGGGCGATCTACCTATTAAAATTTCTTGGAAACTTAACGATAAGCCTGTGACTAGTATCGAAGGGATTAACGTCATGCAGACCAAAAAACGAGTTAGTCAGTTGACCATCGACGACGTTCAAGCCCACCACGCCGGCGAATACACCTGCATAGCGTCCAACAAAGCTGGAAATACGAGTTTCTCGTCATACTTGCGCGTTAATGGTGACCTTTACTTTTTTCTATATTTGAATTGTTTTTTCCCAAACCGTTACTTCCAGTACCACTCCAGATCGTACCATTTCCCGATAACGGAAACATGGTCACCACTCAGTGACCTTTATTTGCATCTTTACGTTTGTTTTTTCTCAAATCTTTATATTTCGGTTGCTTCCAGTACCACCTCAGATCGTACCATTTGCCTTTGGCGAAGTATCCGTAAATTACGGCGACATGGCCACCACTCAATGCGCCGTCACCAAAGGAGATTTCCCCATAACAATAACTTGGAAGTTGAATACACGGTTCGTAGACGATTTTCCGGGTGTCACTGTATCCCAAACCAACAAAAGAATAAGCACTTTGAGTATAGAGTCAGTTGATGCACAACACTCCGGGAACTATACCTGCATCGCTGTAAATAAAGCTGGATCTGTCAGTCATTCCGCCGTTTTAAATGTGAACGGTACTTGGCTTGTGTAGTGTAGTGTTGCTTGCTTTGGTTTCCAGTCCCGCCCCAAATACATCCTTTCGATTTTGGAGACGAAGCCGTCAATTCGGGCGACGCTGTCGTCGCCACTTGTGCCGTTACTAAAGGTGATTTTCCTATTAAGATTCATTGGACACTCAACAATCAAGCACTTAGCGATTTCAGGACCATTAGTATTATGAATAATAAACGCGCTAGTCAGCTTACTATCGAATCAGTTGAACATCATCTTGCTGGAGAGTATAGATGTATTGCAGAGAATAGGGCTGGAACGGCCGAATTTGCCACGTATTTGAATGTCAATGGTACTTTTAATTGACGTGTTTGTGCATTATTTTTGTTTTATTTTTGTTGCATTGTCTGCATTGTTTTAACTTCCAGTTCCACCTCAAATTCACCCTTTCGATTTTGGGGAAGAAGCGGTCAATTCGGGTGATATAGTGATGGCAATTTGTTTAGTACCGAGAGGCGATTTGCCCATTGCTATACACTGGACGCTAAATAATAAACCCATTGGTCAATTCGATGGAGTTAGCGCTGTGAATACCAACACCAGAGCTAGTCAGTTAACTGTAGAGTCCGCGCAGGCGCATCATAGAGGAGAATACAAGTGTGTGGCAAAAAATAAAGCTGGCGTAACTGAATTCTCTGCGTTTTTGAATGTTAATGGTACTGTTACCATATGTTCGCCTACACTGTTCTACTATAACCCAACCAGTTACTTTATCCCTGTAAAGATTCGTCTTTAATAATTCCGTGTCGTTTTTTTTTTTTCTTTATTGTCTACGATGTATCATATTTCAGTACCACCTCAAATCAATCCATTTGATTTTGGACAAGAAACAGTTAATTCTGGTGATATAGTTATTGCCACGTGTATAATAACTAAAGGTGATTTCCCATTTAAAGTACATTGGATGTTAAATAATAAGCCGATTGGTCAGTTCGATGGTATAAGTATATCCAACACGAACAAAAGGGTTAGTCAACTTACAATAGAGTCGACGGAAGCCCACCACAGTGGACAGTACAAATGTGTCGCCGAAAACAAGGCCGGAGTTTCCGAATTTTCAACATTTTTGAATGTTAATGGTACTTCTTGACGTTTTAGCTTCTAAAAACCAACCTCACATAACCCTGATTTTACCCTTAAACCAGCTGTGATCAGATCTTTTACCTTGTGTTATGAATTATCAAGTGGATGGATTTTTATAGTCTTGATTGTTAAATTACGGTTTTCAGTACCACCTCAAATACATCAGTTTGACTTTGGAGAAGAAGCAATTAATTCTGGTGATACCGTAATGGCAACGTGTTTTGTGGCCAAGGGTGATTTACCTATTACAATTCGATGGAGTATCAATGATAAACCGATCGATAAATTAGACGGTGTTAGTACCATGAACGCAAATAAAAGGGCAAGCCAAATTACTATAGAATCTGTACAAAATTATCACATTGGAGAGTACAAGTGTTTAGCGGAAAACAAGGCTGGTGTTGCGGAATTTTCAACGTTTTTAAAAGTCAACGGTACTTCTATGTTTTAACAACTCAATTTTTAACTATACCTAATGCCTAAACCCTACAACATCCCCCCGATTGCTTACTAGATTAATCTATTCCAGTCTTTGTTGGGTTTTAGTTCTTATTTTGTCTTCTGTGATTGAAATTTTGGATTTTGGGTGATCGAACTAGTGCAAACTTAGTATACACTTGTATTTTATAGTACCGCCTCAAATTCATCAGTTTGATTTTGGAGAAGAAGCCATCAACTCAGGTGATGCTGTTATGGCCGTCTGTTTCGTAACGAAGGGTGATTTGCCCATCACAATTAAATGGATTTTCAATAACAAACCCATTGGTCAATTTGATGGTATTACTACTATCAACACGAATAAAAGGGGTAACCAAATTACTATCGATTCAGTACAGGACCACCACAGAGGAGAATATAAATGTGTCGCGAAAAACAAAGCCGGTGTTGCAGAATTTTCAGCATTTTTGAATGTTAATGGTACCATATTTACATTTTGCTTAAATTTTAAAAACCATTCCCATAAATCTCTTATTTACCCTTAACCCTTTCGATCAGTTTACCTTGTATGTGTTAGGAATTCTCACTGGATTTTTGGTCGGGATTTAAAGATTTTTATTTATTTTATCACTATATCATTTTTCAGTATCACCTCAAATACATCCATTTGATTTTGGGGAGGAAGCAAGTAATTCTGGTGATATAGTTATTGCCACGTGTGTAATAACTAAAGGTGATTTCCCACTTAAAGTTCATTGGATGTTAAATAATAAGCCCATTGGTCAGTTCGATGGTATAAGTATATCCAACACGAACAAAAGGGTTAGTCAACTTACAATAGAGTCGGCGGAAGCCCATCACAGTGGACAGTACAAATGTGTCGCCGAAAATAAGGCCGGAGTTACAGAATTTTCAACATTTTTGAATGTTAATGGTACTTTTTGACGTTTTAGCTTCTAAAAACCAACCTCACATAACCTTGATTTTACCCTTAAACTAGCTGTGATCAGATCTTTTACCTTGTGTTATGAATTATCATGTGGATTGATTTTTATAGTCTTCATTGTTAAATTACGGTTTTCAGTACCACCTCAAATACATCAGTTTGATTTTGGAGAAGAAGCAATTAATTCTGGTGACACCGTTATAGCAACGTGTTTTGTGGCCAAGGGTGATTTACCTGTTACAATTCGATGGAGTATAAATGATAAACCGATAAATGAATTAGACGGTGTTAGTACTATGAACACAAATAAAAAAGCAAGTCAAATTACTATAGAATCTGTACAAGATTATCACATAGGAAAATACAAGTGTTTAGCGGAAAACAAGGCTGGTGTTGCGGAATTTTCAACGTTTTTAAAAGTTAACGGTACCTCTATGTTTTAGCAACTCAATAATTTTTAGCTATACCTCATGCCTAAACCCTACAACATTCCCCCATTTAGTTTCTATTGGATTTTAGTTCTTACTTTGTCTTCTATGATTGAAACTTTCGGTTTTGAGTGGTCGTACTCGTGCAAACGTAGTATATACTTGTATTTTATAGTACCACCTCAAATTCATCAGTTCGATTTTGGAGAAGAAGCCATCAACTCGGGTGACGTTGTTATGGCTGTCTGTCTGGTAACGAAGGGTGATTTGCCCATCACTATTGAATGGACTTTCAATAACAAACCTATTGACCGTTTTGATGGTATTACTACTATTAGTACGAATAAACGGGGCAATCAAATTACCATCGAATCAGTACAGGACTATAACAGGGGAGAATATAAATGTATAGCGAAAAACAAAGCCGGTGTTGCAGAATTTTCAGCATTTTTGAATGTTAATGGTACTTTGGTTAAATTTTGCTTAAATTTTTAGAACAATTCCTATGAATTTCTCATTTACCCTTAACTCCTTTAATCAGCTTACCTTATGTGTGCTAGGAATTCTCATTGGATTTTTGGTCAAGGTGTCGAGGTTTTTGTTTATTTTATCACTATATCATTTTTCAGTTTCACCTCAAATACATCCATTTGATTTTGGGGAAGAAGCTAGTAATTCTGGTGATATAGTTATGGCAACGTGTTTAGTTACAAAGGGTGATTTACCGATTAAAATTCGTTGGACGATGAACAATAGGCCTGTCAATGAATTAGACGGTATTAGTACCATGAACACGAACAAAAGAGCAAACCAAATAACTATAGAGTCGGTACAACATCATCATAGAGGAGAATACAAATGCTTAGCTGAAAATAAAGCTGGGGTCGCGGAATTTTCAGCGTTTTTAAATGTTAATGGTATTGGTTTGATTTTTGTTTGCTTTCAAAAACAATCCTTTAGTCCACCTTATCCTCAAAAAGAATGAAGTACCATCTTTTACTGATTGTATTTGGTGCCATTTTTATCTACAGTATTCTCGTTTTAGAGTACCACATTTTTTTTAACGTTAACTCCTTTATCAGCTTTTACCAGGAAGTCTCATTGGGTTTTTGGTCCAAGGTTTCCAGAGTTTTATTTATTCTATCACTAAATCATTTTGCAGTACCACCTCAAATACACCCGTTTGATTTTGGGGAAGAGGCAAGTAATTCTGGTGATATAGTTATGGCTACGTGTTTGATTACAAAGGGTGATTTACCGGTTACAATGCGATGGACTTTGAACAATAAGCCTGTCAATGAATTAGATGGTATTAGTACCACGAACGCTAACAAAAGAGCGAACCAAATTACTATCGAATCAGTACAGGATCATCACAGAGGAGAATACAAATGTTTAGCAGAAAATAAGGCTGGTGTTGCGGAATTTTCAGCCATCTTAAATGTTAATGGTATTGGTTGGATTTTTATTTGTTTTCAAAAACAATCCTTGAACCTACCTTTTCCTTAGAATATTTATAAAACCATGTGTGACTTTTTGTCTTCTGTGCTAGTTTCATCCTCTCTGGACTTGGCGATTGTAGTTGGTGCCACTTTTACCCACAGTACTTTCGTTTTATAGTACCACCTCAGATCCATCCATTCGATTTTGGAGCAGAAGCCATCAATTCAGGCGACGTTGTCATGGCTAGTTGCTTGGTATCAAAAGGCGATTTACCCATCACAATTCAGTGGACTTTTAACAACAAACCTATAGACCACTTTGACGGTATTACTGCTATTAACACCAATAAAAGAGGCAGCCAAATTACCATTGAGTCTGCGCAGAACCACCACAGAGGAGAATACAAATGTCTTGCAAAAAACAAAGCCGGTGTTGCCGAATTTTCGACTTTTTTAAACGTTAACGGTATTTGCATTGCATTTTAACCGCTTTAACTCCCTTGATTTTTGTATTTTGAGTACAATAACCCTTGCAGTTCCGCCCCTGATTCATCCTTTTGACTTCGGTGATGAAGCCATCAATTCTGGTGACGTTATTATAGCCACATGCGCGGTTATTAAAGGAGATCTCCCCATTAAAATTTATTGGACGTTAAACAATCAACCCATTGACACTTTTGATGGTATCATTACAATGAACACCAACAAGAGAGCCAGTCAGCTTACTATAGAAGCGGTGCGAGCCCATCATTCTGGAGAATATAAATGTATCGCGGAGAATGGTTTTGGAAAAACTGAATTTAAGACTTATTTGAACGTAAATGGTATTTTATGCTTTATTTGTGTCTATTTTTAGTTTTTCTCTTTTTACACCTAGTCTTGTTTATCCTATAGTGCTTCCTCAAATTATGCCATTCGATTTTGGCGACGAACCTGTCAATTCTGGTGACATGACAACGGTGCAGTGTGCTGTCATCAAAGGTGATTTTCCTATAACGATCTCATGGGCTCTTAACAATCAATCGATTAGTGATATTTCTGGAGTAACCATTTCCCAAATCAACAAAAGAATTAGCAGCTTGAGTATAGAATCGGTTGAAGCAATACACACAGGGATGTTCACATGTACCGCTGTGAATAAAGCTGGATCTACTAGTTACTCAGCCGTTTTGAACGTTAACGGTACCTAAACACCTGTGTTATCTATTGTTTTTATGTAGTTTCTTTAGTAGTTTTTATTTTCCAGTCCCGCCTCAAATACATCCTTTCGACTTTGGCGACGAAGCTATCAATTCTGGTGACTTAGTAATTGCCACTTGTGCTGTTAGCAAAGGAGATTTCCCTATTACTATTCGTTGGTCACTTAATAATAAACCACTTGATAATGTCGACGGGATTACAGTCTTAAGTACCAATAAAAGAGTCAGTCAGCTTACTATAGAATCGGTTCAAGCCCATCACAGTGGAGAATATAAATGTATCGCAAAGAATAAGGCCGGCGTCATTGATTTTTCTGCCTACTTAAATGTTAACGGTATGGTTACAATTTTAATCGTGTTTTTCCTTCCCAGTCCCACCACAAATTTTACCCTTCGATTTTGGCGACGATCAATTTAATTCCGACGATATGACATCTGCCTCGTGCTCAGTTAGTAAAGGTGATTTACCCTTGACGATTTTCTGGATTTTTAATGGAAAAACAGTCGATCATGGGAATGGGGTTGTTGTTAGTCTTGTTAATAAGAGGTTGAGTACTTTGAGTATAGAATCAGTACAGGCAGAACATGCAGGAGAATATTCTTGTGTAGCAACGAATGCAGCAGGAGAAGGTCGACAGTCTTCAACGTTACGTGTGAACGGTACTTTACTTAATCCATCTTAAGTTGTTTGTTACCTTTACTTAAGAACCCTTTTCCTACTTTTGACCATTGACTATAACACTCATACTTGGAAACTCATCTGGTGATGAGTGATGACATGGGCCTCAAATCTTCATTTATTGTTAGAATGTGATTGTAACTTATTACAGTTGCGCCACAGATTTTGCCTTTCGATTTTGGAGAAGAGTCGGTAAACTCAGGGGATGTGGCTTCTCTTCAGTGCACTGTATTCAAAGGAGATTTGCCAATCAGAATTACGTGGTTACATAAAAATAAAGCCATTCGACCTAATGATGGCATTATTATTTCCAAAGCTAGTAGGAAAGTCAGTTCTTTAACTATAGACTCCGTGCAAGAGGACCATTCTGGATCTTACACATGTCTAGCTCAGAATAAAGCTGGAAACGCAAGTTATTCTACCGTTTTAAATGTGAATGGTACACTTTAGAGATATTTATTATGTAGTAACTTACCCTGGTCGTTCCTTAAAATCTGCAAATGTATTACAGTTGCCCCTCACATTTTACCTATTGACTTTGGTGAGGAATCGGTAAATTCTGGAGATCTTGCTTCGGCTCAGTGTTCAGTTTACAAAGGTGATTTACCAGTCAAGATCACATGGCTTCATAATAACGCTTCCATTGGTAACAACGAAGGAATTTTAATCACAAAAGCTGGCAGAAAAGTTAGTTCTCTTACTATTGATTCTGTACAAGCTGAGCATGCAGGGGTTTACACATGCATAGCTGAAAACAAAGCTGGATTAAACACTCACTCAGCGTATTTACGTGTTAATGGTAAATCGTAGTTTAGATATACATATATTCAAGTTTCCAACCCCATCCTTTACCAGTTGGTTGCATTTATAGTTGCCCCACAAATTCTTCACTTTGATTTCGGCGGAGAACCGGTTAATTCTGGTGATCTCGCTTCGCTGACTTGTTCCGTCTTCAAAGGGGACTTACCTGTCAAAATAACCTGGTACCACAATAACAAAAACGTCCATCACGTCGATGGCGTTCTTGTATCTACCGCCGGCAAGAAAATCAGTACCCTTAGTATAGATTCCGTCCAAGCAGAACACGCAGGAAACTACACATGCGTTGCCGAAAACAAAGCTGGAACGTTTTCATACACAGCTGAATTGCTGGTGAATGGTATTTTTATTTATTAACTTTTGTTTTACATGTTTTGCGTACCCCCTTTAACACCTCACAACTTTCCAGTAATTCCCCAAATTTTACCATTCAGCTTTGGAGAAGAAGCCATGAACACTGGCGATTCGACATCGTTAACGTGCACCATCACGAAAGGGGATCTCCCGGTGGAAATCACTTGGTCTCATAACAACACAAATTTGACTAACGATGGCAACATCGTCATTTTGAAAATGAGCAGAAAAATTAGTACTCTGAGTTTTGATTCTGTGCAGGCCGAACATCTCGGAGGTTATACGTGTACAGCGCGAAATTCTGCCGGGTCGTCGACTCATACCGCGTTTCTAAATGTTAACGGTACTCATATTTTGAGCTTGTTGTTTTTAGTACCCCGACCCGTCCTAACCTTAACCTTTTATAGTTGCCCCACAAATCCTGCATTTCGATTTCGGTGAGGATACCATCAATACTGGTGATTCCACGTCTTTGACTTGCTCCATCAATAAAGGGGATCTACCCATCAAGATCTTTTGGACTCATAATAATGTGACTGTCAAAAACGACGATTCCATATCAGTAATTCGTGTGAATAAGAAAATCAGTACCCTTAGTATAGAGTCAGTGCAAGCAGAACACATTGGAGAGTATACTTGCTTCGCCAAGAATAGAGCCGGAACCACTACTTACTCGACGTTTTTGCATGTTAATGGTACTTATTTGCATTCTCTTTTATAGTTCCACCTCAAATCCTACCCTTCGATTTTGGTGAAGAATCAATACATTCCGGTGACGTGGTGTCTTTAACTTGTTCCGTCAATAAAGGGGACTTGCCTTTAAAAATATTTTGGAGGTTTAATAACAAGTCTGTTGAAAATGAATTTGGTGTTGTTGTCAGCATGGTTAATAAACGACTGAGCACGTTGAGTATTGACTCAGTGCAAGCTGACAACTCTGGAGAATATAAGTGTGTCGCTAAAAATTCTGCTGGTTCTACTACTTATTCGGCACAGCTAAATGTGAATGGTACTTTGTATTTGCACTTTATTATTTCTTATAGTTTTAACGTAGTGTTAAAATGTTGTATTCCTTGCAGTACCACCTGCCATTTTACCCTTTGAATTTGGTGACGAACAAATTTATCCTGGTGATTCGGTGTCAGTGGCTTGTTCCATCCTTAAAGGCGATTTTCCTTTAAACATCACGTGGTTATTCAACGGTCGTGTCATAAACGATCCTACCATTTCCATCAACAAAGTCAACAAGAAACTCAACACTTTGAGTATAGATAGCGTTAATGCGGAGTACACAGGAGAATATACATGTCGGGCAGAAAATTTAGCCGGGTTTGCCACATATTCTGCATATTTGTATATCCATGGTACTAGTTCTATCTAGTGTAGTTTAGTTGCTCGCACTTGTCCTTAAAACCCACTTTTTTGTTACTAGTACTACCTCACATTACCCCCTTCGAGTTCGAAAATGAATTAAACACGGGCGATAACGTCCAATTGAACTGTCATGTGAGCAAAGGAGACACGCCTTTAAATATCACATGGACTTTAAACGGCAAACCCATTGGTCCATCTTCTGGAATTACGACTCTTCCAATAGGAACCCGTACAAACCTGTTGAATATTAATTCAGTTGATAGGGAACATTCAGGAACGTATACATGCACAGCTTCAAATAAAGGGGGACAAGCAGCCCACAGCGCCACTCTATTTATTAATGGTACACCTTCACTTTTAAGTTGGTTGATTAGTTCTTTGCACCCTTTAATTTGTCATTATGGTCCACAGTTCTTCCCCATATCCTACCATTTGATTTTGAGGGTGAGGCCAACACTGGGGATAGTACACAACTTAATTGCTACGTGAGCAAAGGCGACGCACCTCTTAATATAACTTGGTCCTTGAATAATAAAAACATTGAGTTGGATTCTGGAATTACTACGACACTTATCGGTCGTCGTACCAATTTGTTAACCATAAACTCGGTACAACCTGGACTTGCTGGTGTGTACACTTGCAAAGCGTCAAATAGGGCAGGCTCAGTCACCCACAACGCTGAACTTTTTATTAATGGTACATTAAGTGAATTTTACTTCTTACTGTACGTATTTTTGTTTCGCTAGTTCCTTACTTTTTATAGTACCACCCCAAATCGTCCATTTTGATTTTGGTGATGAACCCGTAAATTCTGGAGACTTGGTTTCTGTCATGTGCACCGTGAATAAAGGTGATTCTCCAGTAGAAATTAAATGGTTCCTAAACAACGCCTCCGCTAGTACTATCCACGGAGTGAATGTCTTGCGTACTAACAAACGCATCAGTCAACTTAGCATAGATTCAGTCCAAGCCGACCACTCAGGCGAATATACATGTTCAGCGAAAAATCCCGCCGGAACAGTGACTTATTCTGCGATTTTACACGTAAACGGTACTTACAGGACACTATTTTTGTTGTAGTACCTCCCCAAATTATCCCATTCGATTTCACCGATGACCCTGTCAATTCAGAGGACATGTCTTCTCTCACATGCACCGTTAACAAAGGGGACTTTCCTATTGAAATATCATGGACTTTGAATAATCGTTCTGTGGAGTCAATCCACGGGATTTCTGTCATGCGTACCAACAAACGCATCAGTCAGTTGAGCATAGATTCGGTTCAAGCCGAACATGCAGGAGAATTTGTATGTTACGCGAAGAATTCTGCCGGTACCACAACTTACTCTGCTGTTCTACACGTCAACGGTACTTGTACCAAATTAGTACGTTTTTCTTTGTTGTAGTACCTCCTCAAATCACTCCTTTTGATTTTACCGAGAACCCCGTTAATTCTGAAGATATGTCGTCGCTTTTTTGTACCGTACACAAAGGAGATTTTCCTATTAAGATAACATGGACTTTGAATGGTCGTCCCATTGACACTTCCCAAGGGATTTCTGTAATGCGTACTAATAAACGAATTAGCCAACTGAGTATAGATTCAGTGCATGCGGAACATACCGGAGAGTACACTTGCACAGCCAAAAACACAGCTGGGTCTACGCATCACTCAGCGGTACTACATGTCAATGGTACTTAAAGCTATATTTTCTCCTTAGTTCTACCCCACATCACCCCCTTTAACTTTGACGGAGAAGCAAATAGAGGAGATAGTGTTCAAGTTTCGTGTTACGTTAGTAAAGGAAACATGCCTGTGACGTTCTCATGGCTTCTGAATGGGAAACCTGCTGATGAATCCTTAGGGATTGGAGTTTCTTCCTTTGGGAAAAAAACGTCGGTGTTGAGTATAGACTCAGTCGATGAGCATAACGCAGGGAATTACACTTGTTTAGCGTCCAATCGTGCCGGAGTGGCTGCATACACAGCAAAATTAATTGTAAAGGGTACCACCCGCTTAATTTATCTCTACTTTATGCATAATCCAATTTATATCCATTATTCTCGTACTTTTCCTAGTTTTGCCAAAAATTCAACCGTTCACTTTTGGAGACGAACCAGCGTTTATAAAAGATTCAGCAACGGTCCAGTGTAGTTTGTCCTCTGGTGATCTTCCTGTTACGTTCTCTTGGATGTTGAATGGAAAACCTGTTAAAGATATTGAAGGGATTGCTATTGGTAGTTTCGGAAAGAAGACGTCAGTGTTGAGCATCGATTCGTTATCAGAAGTACATGCAGGCAATGTTACTTGTTTAGCTGCGAATAAAGCGGGAATTTCGGCCTACACCACCGAACTTATTATCAAGGGTACTTACTTTACTAAACCCTGTTCTTTTTCCTTCAGTTATGCCAAGAATCACTCCTTTTTACTTCGAAGATAATCCCGTTCATTCTGGTCAGTACGTTCAAGTGGGTTGTTTAGCATCCGAAGGCGACTTACCCATCACTATTGATTGGATGTTAAACGGCAAGAAATTAGGACATTTTCCTGAAATTTCTACATCGAAAATGGGAAAACGCAGTTCTATTTTAGCAATAGAGTCGGTTTCGTATGTCCACGCCGGAAACTATACCTGTATCGCAAAAAACCGAGCTGGAAGTACCAAATTCGTGACGGAACTGCAAGTGAATGGTTGATTATAATTTAACTTTTGTTTTGTTTGTTTGGTTTTTTCACTTAGTTTCTTTTCCTTCCAGTTCCTCCCCAGATCACTCATTTCGATTTCGGCGACGAGCCTATCAATTCAGGTGATACAGTCTCAGTTTTTTGCATTGTGAACAAAGGCGACTTCCCCATTAACATTAGCTGGACTTTGAACACCAAACCCGTGGACCAAATTGATGGTATCACCACGATAAGAACCAGCAAACGCATCGT
This sequence comes from Zophobas morio, assembly GCF_036711695.1. Classification (NCBI taxonomy): domain Eukaryota; kingdom Metazoa; phylum Arthropoda; class Insecta; order Coleoptera; family Tenebrionidae; genus Zophobas; species Zophobas morio. The sequence goes on from NW_026972109.1 coordinate 18,337,735, forward strand.
CCAGTTGAACATTGACTCTGTCCATGCGGAACATTCTGGAAAATATGTTTGTTCTGCTAGAAATCCGGCCGGACTGGTCGAGCACTCCGCCTATCTTCACGTGAACGGTACTTAAACCTTTTTCCTTTTCCCAGTCTTGCCGAAGCTTCTACCTTTCACTTTTGGTGACGAACCATCCTACATGGGCGAATCTACAACTGTCCAGTGTAGTTTGTCTACGGGTGATATGCCAGTGAAATTCTCCTGGACTTTGAATGGAAAAGCTCTAACAGACGTTCAAGGGGTGACTATTGCTTCTTTTGGGAAAAAGACATCTGTTATTAGTATTGAATCGGTGGATGAACACCACGCAGGGAATTATTCTTGTTTTGCCGAAAATCGAGCGGGAGTTGCTAGCCACTCTTCTGTGTTAATTGTCAAGGGTAACTTTTAAGTTTTTTTCTTTTTGTTAGTTGCACCCCGCATCATCCCTTTTTATTTCGAAGAAAATCCTCTTCATTCCGGTCAGTATGCACAAATTAACTGCTTGGTCGCCGAAGGAGACCTACCGATAACCATAGAATGGAGCTTGAACGGGAATAGCTTCGACTACCCCGAAATATCGGTAGCCATAGTTGGAAAAAGAAGCTCAATGTTGACAATCGAGTCAGTTTCGTACTCCAGCGCAGGGAACTACACTTGTCGTGGCAAAAACAAAGCCGGACAAACGGAGTATACAACACAACTACTGGTTAACGGTTAACATTTAGTACTTTTTCTGTTGAGTGTTTTCTTTTTCCTAAGTCGGTGCTTTCTCACTTTTCAGTTTTACCTCACATAGTCCCGTTTAGTTTCGGTGATTCGCCTGTACATTCAGGACAGACAGCTCAAGTTACTTGTTTGGTGTCAGAGGGCGATCTTCCTTTGAACATTACGTGGAGTTTTCATGGAGGTGTGGTAGAGTTGGATAGTGGGGTTATCACAACAAAAATCGGCAAAAAGGCGAGTTCGCTTCTTATAGATTCTGTATCGGAAGTTCAGAGTGGAAATTACACATGCACTGCTCAGAATCGTGCCGGATCTAGCCATTATACGGCATCTCTAGATGTTTATGGTACACTTAAATTTTTGTTACGTTGTCTATTCTTTGTGTAACGATGGAAAATGGCTTCTATTCAAAGCTTCCATGTGGCTAATACTTGTTGCACCATCTCAAGAGGAGGCGATCTCAGCTGCACCCTTTCTCCTTCAACTCCTTCACGCTTCCTTCAGCTGAGATCTAGGGAAGATCCCGTTTTCCACTTCCTGTGCACTTTTTCTTCTTCTTCTTTGAGTTCAATCTTTGCATGCTTTTTTTAAGTTGTCCTTTCACTTTTTCGTTATTTTACTAACTGTACAACTGGAGTAACTTCGATAATTATTCTGTCGAACTTCAAAATTATCACTTGTTTAAATTATTGAAGTTCTTCCAGGGTGTGATAAGAAGTATTGATTCATCCAGTAAAACTAAATCAATTGATTACAGAATTTTGCAAATCAGTACTTTTTATCCAGTGTAGTTTTTTTGGAAATCAAAATTATTAATGCATGCCCAAGAACTTTCGAAGATCAAAATTATTAGGTGCATGATTACACGAGGGTTGAAAGACATGCATATCTAACCGAAGATTATTTTTAGTGCCACCAAGGTGGATACTAGAACCCACTGACAAAGCATTTGCTCAAGGCTCTGATGCCGCAGTTGAATGTAAAGCCGATGGTTTCCCCAAGCCTGTAGTGACATGGAAAAGGGCAACTGGTAAAGTTCTCGTATTATTTTATTAAACACTTTCTAACGCTTATAATTATCAGGGGTTTCACCTGGCGATTACAAAGACTTTAAACCTAACAATCCCGATATTAAAGTCGAAGATGGCACTCTTACTATCAATAACATTCAAAAGACAAACGAAGGCTATTACTTATGCGAGGCTGTTAACGGAATCGGTTCTGGTTTATCAGCTGTCATCCAAATCAGCGTTCAAGGTACTCTTGCTCTTATATAATAAACAAACTAGACTGTACAAATTGGGTTTTAGCTCCTCCTCAATTCGATATTAAATTGCGCAATCAGACTTCACGTAGAGGCGATCCTGCTGTATTACAGTGTGAAGCTAAAGGCGAGAAACCTATTGGAATTTTGTGGAACATCAACAACAAACGCTTGGAACCAAAAGGCGACAACCGATACACAATTCGCGAAGAAATTTTGGCCAACGGTGTACTTTCTGGACTCAGTATCAAACGCACTGAACGCTCTGACTCTGCTTTGTTTACTTGCGTTGCTACTAACGCTTTCGGCAGCGACGACACTAGTATCAACATGATCGTACAAGAAGTACCTGAAGTTCCTTACGGTTTAAAGGTTTTGGATAAGTCTGGCCGATCTGTGCAATTGTCTTGGGTCGCACCATACGACGGAAATTCACCAATCACCCGATACATGATCCAGTACAAACAAAGCAAAGTTAGCTGGGAAGGTAACACACAACCCGTCCTTGTACCTGGTGACCAGACCGAAGCAGGAGTTTTTACACTGAAACCAGCAACCACCTACCACATTAGAATTGTAGCTGAAAACGAAATTGGTTCAAGCGAGCCATCCGACACTGTTACTATCATCACGGCTGAAGAAGTACCCGGAGGTCCCCCAACTAGCATTCGTGTGGAAACCGATGATCAACACTCTTTGGTTGTTTACTGGAAACCACCCGTCAGAGAGGAATGGAACGGAGATATTTTGGGTTACTACGTCGGTTACAGATTGGCCAACTCCGAAAAACCGTATCTTTTTGAAACTGTTGAATTTAGTCGCGAGGAAGGAAAAGAACACCATTTGAAAATTTCTAATCTGAAGACTTACACTCAGTACTCTGTTGTCGTACAAGCTTTTAATAAAGTCGGTGCTGGACCATTGTCTGATGATATCAAAGCTTACACTGCTGAAGGAGTACCAGAACAACCTCCAGATAAGGCTACTTGCACCACTCTTACCGCTCAAACTATTCGTGTATCATGGGTTTCTCCACCACTCACTGCCGCCAATGGTGTTATTAAAGGATACAAAGTCATTTACGGACCTTCAGACACTTGGTTTGGTAAGGTGGTACCACTTTTGGAACGACAAATTCTAGGGTTATTTTTTAGATGAAAACACCAAAGACACAAAGATTACTGCCGCTAGCGAAACTATTCTTCACGGACTTAAAAAATACACCAATTACAGTATGGAAGTTTTGGCTTACACTTCCGGAGGTGATGGTGTTCGCACAACTCCCATTCATTGTCAAACGGAACAAGATGGTACTGCTTTACTAAATTCGTTGTTCTTGTTATAAGCGTTGCTTTTAGTACCCGAGGCTCCAGTTTCCGTCAAAGCTTTAGTCATGTCAGCAGACGCAATCCTCGTTAGCTGGAAACCCCCAGTCGAACCAAACGGTATCGTTGAGTACTACACCGTCTACTACAAACCAGCAGCCGCCGAAGGTACCACAACCGAAGAAAAAACAAGCTCGCAGAAAATCACACCCAACTTGAGGAACCAGAACCTTAGCTTCCAAGCGAAAAATCTCGACAGCAGCTTGAAATACGAATTCTGGGTCACAGCCGCTACTACAATCGGTGAAGGTCAACCCTCTAAGAAGGTTACAGTATCTCCAAACACAAGCGGTACTTTTTCTACAAATTTCGGTAGTGTAGATTTTTTGGGTTTGATTTAGTTCCAGCCAAAATTGCCTCGTTCGACGATACCTTTGTCACTACTTACAAGGAAGATGTTACTTTACCATGCCTTGCTGTCGGTATGCCACAACCAATTATCACCTGGAAAATCAAGGGAGTTCCATTCACCACCAACGACAAAATTAGACAACAACCAGACGGTTCTCTGTTTATTCGTGACGTCAGCAGAAATAACGCTGGAGAATACTCATGCCACGTTGAAAACGACTATGGACAAGATTCCGTAACGCATCAATTGATCGTGAATGCTCCCCCACATGCGCCACAAGTACTTAAGTCGTGGTGTTTTGTTCCGACTTATTGACGTAATCGATTGTAGGTTCAACTGACTTCCACAACCACAAACTCGTTGACTCTTAAAATGAAACCTCACGAATCTGATGTTGAACCAATCCACGGTTACACGATTCACTACAAACCAGAATTTGGTGACTGGGAGACTGTACAAGTGGGACCAACTGTAGAAAAATACACTCTGGAGAAACTTCTTTGCGGTACTAGGTATCAAGTATATGTAAAAGCGTACAACAGGTTGGTACTACTCTTTTTTAAAGTACGGTGTAATTTGATTGGTTCGTAGCATTGGAACCGGCGATCCTTCCGACACTCTGAACCCTCGAACCCGTGGAGAGAAACCAATCATTCCAAGTGCTGAAAAATTCATTGAAGTATCTTCCAATAGTATCACTCTTCACCTTAGCGCATGGTTAGATGGTGGTTGCCCTATGCTGTACTTCGTAATCGAACACAAAAAGAAGTGAGTTGGGTTTTCTGACAAAAGTGACTGACGTTTTGAACCAAGCTACTAAGTAACTTAGAGTATTTTATTTCGATGTATTGTCTTACAATTTGACTTACGTAATTCGCTTTGTGAATTTTGAACACACGAGAGTAATTGATCGATTTTTGCGACAGTGTTTAGTAATTTATTGATTTATGTTTTGCTTTTCAGGACAAGCTCAGAATGGATCCAGGTCTCAAATAATGTAAAACTAGGCCAGAATTTCGTTCTTTTGGACTTGGACCCTGCTGTTTGGTATCATTTACGTGTCACTGCTCACAATAATGCCGGATTTAACGTTGCCGAATACGAATTTGCTACTCTCACCGTCACCGGAGGTAATTTTGGTGTATCTTGGCATGGGCGCCGACTCCTTTGAAGTCAACCGGATCCTGATGATGTCTTTACTATACTATTAATATTACTACAACAAACATACTATTAATGCAGTTTCCTTTTTCAAACGAGAGCTAACTACCTGCGGTATCTGATGGATGGTTGTCTACTAAATTGTTAATTTAAATATCGATTAACTTCCCCGTCTGTGTATTTTAAGTAGAAGTGAAAACGTAACATTTCGTGATATTGAAGATAGAAATAATATTAAATAAGTTGCGTGCGCAACGTAATTGAAAATTTACGATTTTACACTATGTAAATTCATAAACGCCCCCAAGTGAGATTAGAAAAATAGAAACTGTTTTTATATTGTTGATGTTATATCAGTATCTTGGGGAAATTAGGGACAATATGACTTAAGACTCCTCCTTACACCTCTCAAATTTTTCGTTCCAAAATGTGAAGCCAGTGTTACTAGGACATGTCACTTCGAAACTACCGGACAAGCAGATGTACCATTCAGTGTTAAGCACAATGGTAATAAGGGTCTGAGATAATTTCAAAAAGTTTCGTACTTATTTACAACTTATTCGTGTTAAATGAACCCAAGAATTCAAGTTAAAAAACTTCATTTTTGTACATTGTAGTGCACATTACAGTTATAAAAAATTTGCATTTATATTTATAGCAACTTATCATACAGGGTCAAGATAAATCAGTGACTGACCTCAAAGGTGGTTTGGCCAAAATAAAAAATATCGGTGTCCTTGGGTTCACTTATTTGCGATTGATACTGTTTTTAAAAAGACAGTGATGCAATGGGGTCAGCTAAATCGTGTATTTTTCGTTTTTGTTTGTTATTTTGCTTAGTTCTGCCGTTTATAACATGCAAAAGTTTGACAAAACAGCGAAATAACAATTAAATTATTACAAATTGAAATGCACTTTCACAAAAAGTTAACTTGGAACCAGATATACCAAAAAAATCCTCTAGTAGGCCGTGCAATTTATTTTTAAAATAATTATGTTGGCAACACCAACGCCGTTTCTTGTTCAGTTTGACAGTTACAGTCAAATAAGGGGTCAAATAGCTGCAATACCAACAACATTATTTTAAAAATAAATTGCACGGCCTACTGGAGGAATTGTTGTTTCGATCATATGGTATAATTCTACAGGACCTCTGTATTTTGACAGTTCCGATCAAATAATTAAATATTTAACTGTTATGTCAAAATCATTATTTTAAAAATCAATTTCATGGCCCACTAGAGGATTCTTTTTAGTTTTTGATAAAACTGTCTATTAATTCTTACCGATTACCTTTTATCTATTTTCCCTAATTTAGTTTTCTACATATAAACGGTTGTGGTTTCTGAGTGTTCCATGAACTGGCTTTAGAAATGCAAACAGAAAAAAATATTTTCTCGTAAAGTATTTGCTTCCACTGTCCGTAATTATTACGTGTGTAAATTTAAACAAAGCCACTAGTAGATATCGTAACGTATTACATTCTGGACGGCCACTTTAATACTGATCACTCGAACAGTGCGACGCATTTACGTTGCCCGAGGTCTATTTTTCGCCGCCGCGTTCTGGTTATTAACAAAGCATATGCAACTTTAGATAACACAAAGAAAATTGTGTTATTTTATCATATACACTGCAATCGATTTAAAATATTTCTTAATTGAAAGAAATGATAATTTTTGGAAGAAAGTGTGGAAACATTTTTGAAAAATTTTATTTAAAAACCATGCTCCAAGAAGTTGTTGATTCACAGTGGAGTCAAAATGAACATTTTAGTCGTATATTTAAAAAAATATGAATTACAATTACCTATATTATATCAGGGTTCGAAAATATAAATATTCTTGTTTGCCTTTAAGGAGAAGCCTTAATAAATACATTTGAGACTTTCTGTTGAAGGATTAGTAAAACAATAGTCCTGTTCTCCCGCTTTTAGTTCCATTTTGTTGGTAGTAGAACTCCCGTTTAGTTATATGTTTGAACCCTCGACATCCCGGAAGTTGGCGCCTATAGCTGTCCGTTCTGTTGTGTTGATGCTTACAGTCAAGTGTACGCAATAGTACCTGAATGTAGCGTAGGCGCGATGCCAACGAAAGTTTGTTTTCGTTTCAGGTACTATTGCCCCGGCCCGTGAAATTCCCAAAGAGGACACAATTCAAATAATCCTGGCGAACCTAAACCTAGTAGTCCCCGTAGTGGCGGCAGTTCTGGTCATAATTGTTGCCATTATTGTGATTTGTGTATTGCGGGGCAAAGGAAATTACCATAAAGGTACAGTCGTTGTTTTTTCTGTATTCTAGGTACAATCGCGCCAATTAGGGAATCGCCCGGTGTAAAGATGCTGTTTCCTTGGATACCCGACTGGGTCGACTTGAATATTGCTGTGCCAGTAGCTGCTACAGTAGTTGTTGTCGTTGTCGGCATTGTCGTGATTTGCGTGGCTCTGTCGCGCAGGGCTCACGGTCCTTTACAAACTCGGCTCCGAAGCGATTGTATGTCATAATTTTCATCATCACTCACCCACAAATGACAGATTACGATAACACGCCTTTCAGCATAGCAACGTTTTGGTACTCGCGACACAGCAGCGCTTATTTCCACTTGCATGCGTCACACTGCAACTTTGCTATGCAGTTTGGTTATTCTAATATGTCATCTGTGACCATACTTCCGTTGCGATTTTGCACTTTTTGCAACGGTCTCGTTTTCCAGACGATGTCGTTTACAACCAATCCGTCAACGCATCGTCGACTTTAGATAAGCGCCGACCTGACTTAAGAGACGAACTCGGCTACATCGCACCACCAAACCGAAAACTACCACCAGTACCAGGCTCCAACTATAACACCTGCGACAGGATCAAGCGAGGTACCGTCTTAAGTAAGAATCAGCCATCGCTTTTTACGCATGACCATTTATTTTAATTTTGTATTTATTATTCTTTCATTGCTGAACGCTGGCGCCGAATTCTATATACGCGAGGTAGAATTCGGCTCAACTTCCCCACTAACACATACATGTTGCGCGCTGTATGTATATTATTTTAATAATATTTTTTGCTGTTTCTATGTCATCTTATGTGTCGTGTGAGCGATTACTTATTCCATGCAAGGTACAAATGCTTGATTTTTAAATGTGCAATAGGAGCTCATTATCGTTCTCATTCTACCTGGGATCCAAGGCGACATTTGTATGAAGAGCTTAGAAGTAGAAGGGGTTCGAACGAAACTGTTCATGCTCATAGAGGTAAAAGTCTATCATTTACAGAATGGTTTGTGAGCTTTCGTGCTTCTGATTCTAACTAAACACTACTTAGATTTGTCATCTGTCTGCGTGTGCGTAACAGGTTTGCCCCAAACCAAACGGCATGTTTTATTTTCTTACTATTTAAAACTTTTTGCAACCTTATCTGATATTTTTGAAACGCTGTTTTGATGGCGCTAAAAATTCAAATTTAAATCGAACTGCGCATGTGCGATAGATTGTAGCCAATCAAAATTCACACGGTCTTTGCGCAAATTAAGCTTCTCTCTTCAAGCGTAAAACAGTGGCGTGTACAGAATTTCAACATTTCTATCCGTTCTCAGAATATAAGACCGCGGAGACCCTGTATATAAAGAAAAAAAGTACGAGTAATCAGAAACTAATTCTCAAATTTTGATTGCAGCTGAAAAAAACAGATTCCATTTCAAAAAAGTAGTACCAAATTTCTGTTATAATTTATATAAAATAAAACATGCCAGATGTGTTTTAGAAACTGTAAATAGATTTGACAATGTCTATAGACTTATAAGTTGGTTGACTTCAACTCAACTATCAAAAGCTGTAAGTTTGTGTGAGGTGCTTATGTTTGCTTGTGCAATGTGCTTACTACTCAGTCATCACAGCTGATAACAATACATAAGACTCGTACTACTAGAGACGTTTTTTTATAGGAACAAATCATACTAAGCTACGACGTCATTTTTGATTATAGGCATGGACGACGAAATTTGCCCCTACGCAACCTTCCATCTTTTGGGCTTCCGCGAAGAAATGGATCCAAGCAAAGCGATGCAATTCCAGACTTTCCCCCACCCCCACTCCGGGACCATGGGACCATCAGGCATGAACACCCCCCACCAGATTCACTCACGCTCTGGATCACAGTCGATGCCACGGCAAAATAGGCGATATGACCGAGTCGGTTCACAAGGTATATTTTTAACCTGTTATGATAAACCATTACGTAACTCAAGTTCTTGATAAATCAAAATCAAACAAACAAAATAGGGGACCGTTGTTACGTTGTGAAACAAAATGACAAGATGTGTTCACGAATGTAGCTGGTCAGACCACAAGAGGACACTCAACGACCTGTTATAGTTTTAGTTTTTTTTTAGAAATATTAAAAAATATAGGAAGAAACAGTATATACTGTGGTTAGAAAGCAAGTATTTTTAATTCTAGGTTTGCTTTTTGTGTTTGTAGTACATGTGCAACAATGTTACTGTCGCTATTGTATACTTATAGTTCTCCGTATAATATAAAAATAGGTAGAGGGTGCCACGTAGCGCCTCTCGCTCTCGACTTTTATAATACATATCTTCGTTCAAGACTGTGAAAAACGTCTGCTGTTGTAGGTAACGGTAGCATTTACTCCCCTGGCCCCGAATACGACGATCCAGCAAACTGCGCCCCCGAAGACGAGCAATACGGTTCTCAATATGGCGGCTATGGTGCGCCCTACGACCAATATGGCAGCCGAGGCTCCATCGGCCGTCGCTCTCTTGGATCTCTGAGATTGCAACCCACCAACAGCAGCCCCGAGCCCCCACCACCACCACCACGTAACCACGATCCATCTTTCAACGACTCGAAAGACAGTAACGAGATCTCTGAAGCCGAATGCGACCGAGACCAGTTGATCAACAGCCGAACCTACGGCGGTGAGTCTCACTGTAGTTAGTTACTTAACTTAAGGTAGCTTATCGGCCTCGTTTTATATAAAACTCGCAAAAAATAAATAACTTGCTTTATTGAAAAATTGGCCGTAGTTCTAACTGATGATATCCAAATTGATAAAGTTTTGAATTCGTTTTCAGAAAATGAGCAGGGTAAGTGAGTTGTTTGACCGTAATCTATTAGGATTAGATAAGGTTCTTCAACTCATTGATCATTCATTCATTCAAGTCGTTCCATCAGTTTTATTGATCGTTGCATGTCTGAAATTAATATTGTGTGTTAACTGCATGACGAAAATATTTTGTTTTCTCTCTTTGGTTTGCCACTGCATACTTTTATTTCGATTGTGATTTTGTTTAAGCTAGATAGGCAGTGACGTCTTGTGGTCGTGTAGTAAGTGTGGTTTGTTTTCAGTAATGAGAGGTAGTTCAAAGGATGGCATGTCTCACGAGGAAATGCGCAAACTGATTGAAAGGTCAGTACACACAAATTACCCACAACTCCTTTTCAGTATTCATCATATACAGTGTGTCCCACTTTTCGATAAGTCGTTATTTTTTTTATTTTCCGAATTAAATAAGTTCGTTACAAAAATAAATGTATGTTTGACTATTATTCCGTAAGTGTAAAGATATGTAGTTTTTAAATTTGAAATTGTTTGTAAAGGAATTCTTTACAAATGACAGTTCGGAGGAAATGATATTAATTTGAAGCTACGTACATATACATGTTGTAGCGACCATTATAACTATCAACAAAATGGCGAGGTGTATTCGCAGATGCAGGTATAAATTATAAAGCGGTTGCTATTTTTTCAAAAATACGCAATAAATATATTTAAGTCATTATTATTTGCAATAAGATATGAAAATATGAATTTCGATTGAAGTCTAAAACTGCATTTTTCACTAAATAAAATTTACTAGAAAAATAACGATAATATTCATTTAGCGTCCCCTTGAAAAATGGTACACACTGTACATTAAAAAAAATACGATAACTTGTTCTCGAGCGTTTTAACCATTCTGACAAATGCTTTACAGAAAAGGATATTATTGTACTGAAGTGAAATACATATATTAATTTATTTTCTTTTATTTTTCATTAATTTGATTATTTATTTTTGTAGTTAAATAAAACAAACTTGGAACTCAAGACAATGATCTCAGTTTGTTTTATATAATCGAAGCCAACACTTTTAATTATCGAAATAATTGGAAAATTTTTCTTTAGTTGTTTCTTTAGGGTTTGAATTTTTAATTGCTACTGGTGATGCAATGAATTGGCTGCTCGCTTGTGCATTTTTGCTGAATAACGAAATTTTTGAATGTCATCTTGCATGTAAGTATTTGAAAAGTTCAAACCTTTAATTTGGCGTTTTCCAATTTTATTTTTTAATTGAATTTAATTTTTGCTGAATCACTTCAGTACATCGGGTTGATTCCAAAACGACACGTTCCCATTATTGCACCCATCATATATTTGTAATGGTCTTGTGATAATGATTTTGTTAATTTCATGAATTCCTCTCAAATAGGAAACTGTAAGTGTGTACTGCAAACTGTAAGCTTATTTAAGTGTGTTTTTCTTTTGCACTGTTTTCGTTTATGTGTGCACACTAATTTTTAACTAATTTTGTGTGTTTATTTCTCGATGTGTTTATGTCGACTAACCGTTTATCGTAAACTAAAGTGAGAGCATTTTGTGTTTTCCTTTTTTAGAAACGAAACAGGTCAAGCAAACGGCGGACTCACAGCCTACGATACTGTGGCAGTGTAATTTGTAAAGAAGACAAGAGACGCTTACCTCCGTTGATTTAACGATCATATCTCGTAGTTAAATTGATTTCTAACGTTAGCAAATATTTTACGCAGAGATCTGATCATTAAATTCCCTCCAACATCACGGTATTTGTACAAAATATTCACACCAACCTTGGAGACTGAAACTTTCTTTTCGATTTCCATGACTTTTTTAGGAATAGCACAAAATTGGCTTTTTGGACATTTTCGTGAATATTTAGTGTGGATACCTCTCCTGAATGTATTTTTTTTTACCAAATATTTATTTTAGTTGCTTTATTAGGGCCGCAAATGCCGCCAAAACGAATACGTACACATTTTGCCAAGGTTTTGATATATAAAAGATCTGAGTTTTGGTTCGTTCGTTGTACAGTGGCTCAATGTGTCATGTGATATTTTGAGGTTTGTGAATACTTTTTTATTTAATGATATTTGGTCGATTGATTTGAAGTCTACAGTGGTGCCAAAAATTTGATCGGTTTAGTTAAATATTCTGCTGTAGACCTTTTTGTAATGTAGGTAGATAGCTTTGTTTATTATTTCGCTTCATTAAGTTGTTTTGTTTCATGTTTTGGATAGGTTTAGTGTACAGTTGGCGATATGGTTTCGTTATTTTTATTGTGCTGTACAAGTGTTGAAGGTTGTGCATCGCCAGCTTGTAATTATAAAATGCTACATGTAAGAAATTAGCTTTCCCCCCCTTTGAATGCTTTGCTGACAGTCTATTTCTCAAACCGAAAATATACTTATTTTTCGTACGTTCTCCCAATGACCATCGAATTTATTAAACATGGACTGTCAGTAGATTCATTCGTTATTAATAATAGCTAAATTAGGGTCAAATCTAATTGTTTTAGACGCTAGTTTTACGAAAATATATCAGTGTTTCTATCTTATTGCATGTTCGTCAAATATATAAAAGTAGATGTATAAAAAGATACAATCTTGAAATTATTTAGGTAACTCAAACTATACAAAGCTCTACAAACATAATTTTATTCACCTAATACTCAGCTTCATTGTAGTGTTAAAAAATATCAGTAGCGTAGATGTTTATCCAACCTAATTATGGCATTTTAGACAGAGATTTAAGTTCATTAGTACTTCTGAATGTATTTTACCAAACTGGTATTTTGAATGAACTCTTTTTTTCAACTGTTCAAGTTCCTAACGTAGTAATCAATCTTGGTAAAATATACACAGATAATAACAGCAATGTAAATTATTTGTCGTTAATATTAAACTAGTCAATAATTTTTCTTCTCTTGTACCGACTCTTGTGAAATCTTTTGTAAAATGACAAGGTTTTCTTTCTTTCTTTCGTTGTGATAATGGTTTGAAATGCCATTATAAGTGTATATCTTAAGTGTGCTATATATCCAATTATAGTCATAGTGTAATACTCTTTAATACTTATAATAATCATTTGTAATTTCTGCAATATTTTATAATGATATTTTACTAACTGTGTGTTTTGTATAAATTGGTTTTCGCGATTTGCATTTTACGTAATTTGGTGAATCTTATGTATGTAATTTATTACTTTAACGGTTTTGCCATTGTAATGTATAAATTTAAGTGCTTGTATACCAAAGTACGTTTTTGGTTAAATATACAAACAAAAAAATTGGTCTAAAGTTATTTAAACGAAACTTCCCACCCAACTGAAGCACTGTCAAACAAGGCTACTCTCTTAGATAAATGCTAAAAGTTTCATTTTGAATTTTTATAACGCTCATAGCTAAAAATAGATTGATCCAAATACCAGTTGTTATAGTATTAATGCAAAAACTAATTGTATTTTTCCGTAGTTTTTTTTTTTTTTTTTGTATTGTGACAGTTTTTTGTTAATTGGTATATGACACATAATTACGATGTGTAAAAGTGGTTGCCTATGTGTAAACAATAAAACTAAAAAATTATAAGAATAATAAATGAAATGCGATAATATATTGAAATTTGCATTATTTAAGAGAAAAGGGTGGCCACAAGAAGCATACCTTAAAAACAAAACAAAAAATGGTACCTCACCCCCACTTAACTTCAACGTTTAAAAAATACAAACGGAAAATTCATTTTATGAATCGTTTATTAAACTTAAATAAAATTATTTACATGTTCATTGCCGCTACTGAAGCAACAATTCGCACTAACTCATCTTAAATAATGATCTCCGTATCACCTAACTCCTCATCAGAAGGCAGCACCATCTTCGCTGGATCAATTAAATTACGGTCCACCAGCGGCAAACCTGCGCTTTCCCTCCTACGAATTTCCAAAAAGGCTTGTCTTTGTGCCCAATCTTTTAAATTATAATCGGGAAGGTACATCATATAATATCCACCACAAATCAGACACAAAGTGACCGACGCAAACATAACAGAATGCATTGCACTTCTATCTCCTTCTTTGCTTTTACCATCAAAACCATAACTAATCCAGTTTTTGTGCTCGGTCTTCTTGGCTTCAGTTTTAACACTGTCAATCACAGCGGTGTCGTTCGACTTTTTCGAAGTAGAAACTAATCGTCGGTTAACTGGGGGCAAGACTCTTCTAAACAATGCCCTTTGAAGCACCACAAACGCTGCCATTTTTACGTAAATATTATATTGTGTGGTTGCGGAAGTTTGAGGTTATGGCAGCTGTTATGTCACTTTGCAGAGGTGCCAACGCGAAACGATTAAAACAGAGTTTAAAAAAATAATTTATGGTAAACAATCACAATAAAATTGTCAAAATAATCATAACAAAAATTAATTCTACTATGTCAACTTCTAACGGGTTCTAAAGGGTGTACAGGCAGCGACTCTCGTCCGTATCTTCTTTGGGCTTCTTTTATGAAAGCTGCTTCCATTTGTTGCACTAATTGATCAAAGAAAAATGTGGCTACTTTTGAGTACAAGGCAGATTTAAATTCAAAGTTTATATGAAAATCAACTATACACGTTTGTGGATTGCTTTTCAACCCTGGGTGAAACCGCCAATTTGTTTCTAATATATTAAATAATCTTCCATCTCTACAAATAGCTTGGACTAGTTCTGGCTCACACAATGACACAGTTGATGTATAATTTTCTATAATTGGAGGGAACCCCACTTCCAAATTTGCTGTCAGTAAGTTCGGCTCCTTGGTTAAAATTTTCGATTTGGTACAAAAAGGTACGAATTTTCTGTAATTTTTCACGTCCGCGACCACTTTATACATTTGGATATTTGAAAACCTAAAGTAGCCAAGTAAAAAGACAATATTATGAAAAATAGGAACCACTCACCCGACGAGCTTTCTCGCAAAATACTCTTTTCGTCGATCCGGTAACTTAAAAATGTGTAGAAAACGCCTGACTACCAGCATTTCAGTTTTGAGGTTAGGTCCAAATATTTACGATGAATGATGAATGTATCTTGACGCCGTCGCCCGGGTTATGGCATAATTTTGAAAGATGATTTCATGACTTCTTGCTTTTGTGATGATGTAACTGTAATCTTACAATAAATGCATTTCGTTCAAAGTTGAACAATTGACGTTTCATTAGCATATTTAAATGTCATTTGGGGACTTTTTGTTTTGTTAGATTGACCCCGAATGTTTTACTACTCAAACGAAATATTCTTTTTTACTCTGATAAAAGTTTTTGTCGTTGAGAAACGGTGTAAAACTACTTAAAAAACTTGCGTAGTTATTGATTATTTTCTAAACTGATTTTTGTAGCAGACATTGTGCGGTGCTGGTATTAATTTGAATATCCCGCGTTTTGCAAAAACAATTTTCTAATGTTGCGCAACTTGCTTACCGGTGTTGTCATGTTGAAGTCTGTAAAGTACATGGTTCATGGTGTTGTGCATACTTTTTCGGTTTAGTTGTTTTTAAAAAATTGTAGTGTAAAATCAGTGTGTTTTTGTCGAACTCTCCACCTCATCAAAATGTCGGGCGTTATTGACACTTTGATCGAAATGGGCTTTACGAAAGAACGAGCGTAAGAAACCTGATACCGCAAATAATTGCATGATAAATCAAATAACAATTACAGTGAGTTAGCAGTTGCGAAAACGGGAACGGAAGATATCCAAACAGCAATGGACTGGTTGTTATCGCACGAAGACGAGCTAGGAGATGTTCAACCGCAACCAAGCCAACCAGCCGAAGAGCCTCCATCCAATCAAAACCCCGAAGAGCCAGAACCCCAAGCCACCCCAGAAGAACAGGTAGTTAGGTCAATTAAATGCGAAGATTGTGGTAAACTATTCAAAACTCACGCTGAGGTGGAATTCCATGCCACAAAATCGGGCCATGAAAATTTTTCTGAATCGACTGAAGAGAAGAAACCCCTAACTGAAGAAGAGAAGAAAGAGCAACTGGCGAAAATCGAAGCCAAGCTGAGGCAAAGACGCCTGGAACGGGAGGCGAGGGAGAAACAAGAAGCTCTGGAACGAGAGCGCACTCGCATTAAGTCTGGCAAAGAGTTACTAGAAGCCAAAAAGAAACACGATGAGCAGGAAATGCGGAAGCTAGTTGAACAGCGAAAAAGAGAAAAAGAAGAGGAAAAACTGGCTAGGCAGCGAGTGAAAGAGCAAATTGAGCAAGACAAATTGGCAAGAAAGGCCAAGTTTTCCGGGCAACCGGCGGAAGTACCTGAGGTTCCTAGTTTGAGCCCACAACCGCCAGCTACGAAGCCACAAATGGGTTATTCAGAAGTCATGTTACAAATTAGGTTGACTAACGGGTCCTCCCTTGTACAGAAATTTGGAGCCAAAGAACCGTTGTCTGCCGTGAGGCTGTATGTGGAGATGAATAGGAAGGATGGCGATGGACCCTTTAGTCTTATGACAAATTACCCAAAGAAAGTTTTCGGGCCTGAAGATTATGATGTACCTCTTGAAACTCTAGGTATGAAAAGTGTGATAATTTTGAGATATGACTAACTTACGTTCGTTCCAGGATTGGGACCTAGGGCTATTCTTATAGTTTCTAAGTCATAAGTGACGCTTGAATTTTTCCATCAGTAAGCATACTATAGTTGCTTTATTTAATTTTATTCATTCTGGCAGTACACAAATATAGCTTTAAAATAACACTGGATATGCTATCAGGGATGTTCAGATGTATCATGTAAGTATCTAATGATAAAAGTTATTTTTTACTGGTTATGCTAAGCAATTGGATCTACATACGCCAGAGCTCTCACATCAGTATGTTTGCTAAATTCAGAATGTAACATATATGTTAATAAATTTTTCATATTGTAGGTAGACGTTTTCATTCTAACCAATAATTTGGTTTACTTTGCAACGCCGCAACTACACTTAATTTTTTTGCTATTTGATGAAAGTATGTGCGATTCTTTTTTTATTATATTTTTATACTTCACTACGTATCTTAAATGTACTTTGTAAAGAACTAAAGCTAGATACAAATCAGTTAAAATTGAAATAATTTTTTCCATTGTTCAAGTCTCTTGACGTTTGATGATAAAAATCTGCTAGTAATAGTATTTTAGAAAAATGTATTGTCGCAACTGGCGTATAATGACTCATTTCCATGAAATATATTTATTTAGCGCTTGTAACATTACTATCTAATCTTAACAGATTCCTTTCTGCAACACTAGATTTTTTAATCATAAAATTACACGAATTGAAAAATTCCAAACTGAGCATATGGTGGAAAATCGTAAAATTAAATGAGAGCTTTCGTGCCCGTGCAATCCATTCCATTTAATGTGGACTCAGCTTGGCTTAACTATAAATAGCGACTCAACCTCGCAATTAAAAGTATTTTATCACTTTTGAATATGAAAACGACTTAGGTCCTAGGTCGACCCGCTCTCGAGTATCTGGAAAATAATCTATAACATTGTGTGCATTTTAGTGGGGCTCGTAAAACTGGCGGTAATCGATTGCAGTGGTATAAACACGGAATAACTTAAGCAAATGTTAACTACGCAATTCTCTATTCTTTATTACGATTCCGTTCATTTGAATTTAGCACAATTAAACTGATGGTCTTTATGTGGGTAATTTTATCTACTCCAAGTAACCTAAATGTTGAAATATAAACGTGCATACTTGTCTTTAATACTGCTAGATGATAAGAGAGGTGATAAATCGGTTTATAGTACTAATTACTACCTATTTTTGTTAAACTAGATTTCAAAACCATGTGTGTTTAGCCTCTACTTCACAAACGTTTCATTTTCAATCCTTTAAATTTTAAATGATTTTTAATTACACAAAAATTTCCCGAGATTGTATTCCTAAAGTTTTTTGCTATTGACGTACCTTCTGTGTTTTATATTTTTTGCAGTCTTTTTTATTGAAAAAAAAACATCTTCTGGATAGTCAACATAATTTATTCTACAACAGAACATAAATTTATACAGACATAAATTAAACATATCCTGAAGGAAGCGTCTTGTCTTGAGCAAATATAATATAATCATTCTCTTCAGTACTCAAACATGTCCGTAAGTACTGTAACTTATCTGTGTCATGAAATCAAAACAAAGTAAAAAATACTGCACTGGTAGTCACAGGAATGTATAAAATAAAAAAATAAATAAATTTACAATGTTCCTTCAAAATATACAAGCAAACCAGACTGTAGACTTTTCTAAATCCCATGACTAACTTAAGTAGTTCTAAATACCTTGGTTCCTCTACAAAAAAATTATGTGCCGCTATCACTTTTTACAAAATCTACCTAAAGAATAACTGAGGTAATGTGAATGCGTTACGTCTCCAATTTTACACTTTTAACGAAAAACATACGTAAAGTGACAATGTGTTCTGCCTGTCTGAAATCTCCAGCTGGTATTTAAAAATCCTATTCATCAATCCAAACACATTTTCTATTACACTGTGTTACACCAATTACACAAGTTACTATTACATAAAGATTCTGCTTAACAAACGAACTAGTAGGAAACAGTGTCTGCTATTTCAACCTGACTCTACGTGTTAAAATTTTTGAAAATATCGTCAAGTGAAAATGCAAACGACTGTATTATAAACACATTAGACAATTTCAGTAAGACATATCTTACGAAAATCGCACATAATGCGTTACACATTAAGGGGTTCCATGCATAGTATTGTTTAACGAAAATTTCGACAATCAGACAATTAACACATATTGCGGTACACGTTATTCATTTGTCCGGTTTTTCGTATATGAGTCGTCTATGGTGCTTATCGTTTTCTAAAACCCTGTATCGATTGTTAACGGATGTTATAGGGATATGTGTTTTATCTCAATTAATTGAAGTGGTGTGTTTAACAAAAACGGGGACCCTCCTAGTGGGAACCACAAAACCTCAGGTAAAATAAGATTAATGGTATAGGGAAAATATTTTTTGTTTTTTATACTAGGGTAGAATAGCAAAATTAGAATTAGTCTGGAGTGACTTATGTGCTTACGGTGCTATCAACTGATTTCAGAAATTTAGACTGGAAAAATTTACTAAAATAAATATTGCTTTTTGCCACGAAAAAATTAACAAGGTAATGAATCAATTCACGAAAGTGCCTGCACCCTGCACAATGACATAACCTGATTTTTTTGGCTTTCGTTATGACAAGTGACAAGCGTATCAAGTTCAAACGTGTGAATTAAGTCACGACACTGTTTTCCTGTGGCGACCCGTGAACCCAATTTTACTATTACGTATTAAATGAAAAAAAAAAAGTTGGGGTAAACACATGAGACACTTCTCAAATGGACTGAATATTTCCTATAAAATATCTACAATGTAAACCACATTAGAAATTTAATTATACTATATAACTTGAGTAGCCTCCCTTGAAAGTTGAAGTACTCTATACAAATTTCCAAATTTGGTTCATCGACATCATCAAAGTATACATCTCGTATGACCTCCTCGGTGTACGTGTTATTAGGAACCGTTGCGAAATACATCACGTTCTTATTACCGTTGCAGTTGCTCAAAATATCCCCATCCTGACCCCCGAATTTAGAAACATTACAATCGATCAAATCTAGACTTTTGTTGAAACACAACCGAATTTCGCTAATAAGAGACTGCTTGCTCTTACCGTCAACCACACACTCGATCTCCGGATTCTTTCCCGTTGCGACCTTCACAGCGTTGTATACATCGCTGATGTTATACCCTTGTGTGTTAGGAACGATATTACTCTTGGACAGCATACTTGACAACCGAAAATCCTGGTTCCACTCCAAACCCTGTTTAAAATAATTGGTTACGCTGTTCAGTTGCGGCAAGCTGGCGGCGCACGTCCCGTGCTTGTTCCATTCGTGTTTCCATAGAGAGTTTGGCTTGGTGTTAGCTTCCACGTTCGTCCAGTATTCTTGCAATTCTTTCATCATCGGTGCTAGTTGGTCGGGGTCAAAATGTATAGCCGAGTTGCAGAAAAATGGCCCGTTAGCGCCGATTTTCGTGGGCCAAAGTCCATGCACAGTCCACGTGGTATTGTCATGGGGGAGACTGCAGGTGTTTTGAGAGCTTCGTTCTTCCCATTGAGAACAGCCGGTGATGGGCCATCGCTGGCTGTACACAATGTAGTCCCAGTCTTGGAAAGGAGTTGGCGATGGTTTGGGCTTTTTTTCAGGTGGGTTTTCGGAAATGCTACGCACTAATTAGTCATCGTTGAGGAAACGAGCGATTTGTACATACCTGGGGTTGACAGTTAGTAAAATCAATGCTGCGAGAATGTAGAACATATTAATTTTGATTTTTGGTAATTGTGAGAGGTTTTCACTGTTTTGTTCACATATTTCCACTTTATGAAACGGAACAACCCTGTCGTTGTTTTTTTATTGTTTGAAATGACATTTGATTTGACTTATCTGGGCATCTGGGAAACAATGATAAGGTTTGAGAGACGGGCGATAGATGGCACGGGTGTACACACGTTTGCGAAATCTAGGAAGCGATGAAATTCGTTTGTTTTTGTGGCGTTTTGGGTGTAGATGACAGCACGGGTTTTATTGTTGTGTAGTGATTTGTTACCGGATTTGCGTAAATTTGAGGTTAATTTCTACCAAAGAAAGACGATTATTTTGACAAACAAAGCGTTCGATTATTACCGGAAGCTTTTCATAAGCGGTAAGTGACGTATTATTTTTAGGTGATAAGGTTATGTTACATCATCAAAGATTTTGCGGATTTTCCATGGATCAGAAAATCCCCTTGTATAAGGAATATAAGGTGGCCAATACATGTAGGACAGTGGCGGAGTACACGCAGGGACCAAGTAGCATCTATTAATTACAAATAAAAAAGATTTTTTAAAAACGAATTTTTCATCTTTTGTTTGTCGATTAGTGATTAGTTGATTACTATTTGAACAAACCATTCCCGTTCTTTTTGCCTTAATCATTTGGCAACATTTAACAGTTGCTGCATTCGGTGCCTTCCCTTTGAACGATTACTAACGTTCCATAAATGTTGTGTTTGCATGAGTTAAGTTGTGACTAGGGTATTTATGGCGTCGGTGCCAAAACTGTGTGACCTACTGTTAAAATGATACTACGTTCACTGTGATTTAGCTGCCACTTTGACAACAGTTCACACAAAGACTTGGCACCGACATTAAACTGTTGTTTTTACTTCCTAAATACTTCTTTGATTACGTGTATAACATGACTAAAATTTCCAATGACAGTTCATACATCGACACAAACGCGTCAGGAAGTTCATTAAATATTACGAAAACCAACACATTTTGCCCATTTCCTCAAAGGAATGCTGTTCATTGCTGCACCATTTCAACGTTAGGTCCATATTAATGATCTTTTAACAAGAATTTCACGCTTTTGAAAATAAAATGAATGATAGTTGGCGTTGTTATCTGCCTAAGGCTTTGGGTGGTACTACTGCTTTAATGAATCATTTTTTCTCGCAAAGTGTTGACATGGTATAGTGCTGCAACTGCTGGTTCGTTTTTATGACTGCATCCTATTGTGAAGGAGTTAAGTGTTCCACAATAGGCCTCTGCCGCAAGTAATCCAGCGGTTATAAACCATCAAGGGACCAACTGTCTAGAGTACACAGGGCCGTATGGGGCCGTAAACCTTTAAGATGATTTATGGCACGGTTATTTACATTTTCAATAGAGTTTCTAATACTTGCGGTAATTGAGATTGCAGTGCCATAAAAACGAAGTCAGAGTTGGACCACTATACGAATACATTGATCTCTACCCACCATGTTAAATGTTTGATATTGACAGGTAACAAACCACCTATATAGGGTTAGTGGTTTGTGACGGGTAACAGATGGTCGTATCCGAAATGCGGTACAAATTTTGCTTAAATATCAGGTACAGTGGGGGAAATTTAAAGTCGGGCGGAACTTTTTGACGACTGAAAATATGACTTTATTATTGCTTCAGAATCCTAGGAAACCAGAACTTAAAAGTGTCAAATTTCTTAACGTCAAATTTGTAATTTGATTGAATACAAAATCAGCGTGGAGATGATAGAAGGTAAAATGGGTAATTAAAACCGCGTTTACCAAAATTGATGAAAATGTCAGGTTGGTGCCCGACTTTAAATTTCCGTCACTGTACATGGATACTTCTGACCAAATTGCGGTTCGTTATCGAACTGTAGGGGTTCTGGATTGTTCTTAAGGCAATTGAATAATTTCAAAGAAGAGTAGAACCATCATTTAGTGCCTTAAATATAAATTTTGAGGAAAATCAAATATTTTTTAGACTTAAAGAATAAAGTGATTTTTTTACATAAAAACGAAAAACGGTATACTGAAAAAGATCTGGTTTGTAGACAGACGTTCATTGAATCAAAAAATTGTTCAATATAAAAGTAATGAAATTTTCGGATATAATTTTGTGATTTGTGTTAACTACAAATTTGCTTTATTAAACGATTTCAGAAATTATACCTTTCGGAACTGTATCAGTAATAATAACATCTTCCATCGTTACAATTTATTAATATGTATGTATGTGATCAGCGGTTCGTTTTTCATACATAACACGATCGAAAAGTTTAAATAAATGTACTTACTGAATTTTCATAAAGTTTTTGACTCATAATTTTGAGTATTAAATAACTGTGTCCATCATTTAGGTACCTGATTAAAGCGAGACAGCTTAACCCCTAACTAAGAAGTTTACCGCAGTTCGGTTACGAGTTTAGGACTTATAAGGTATCACGTAGTTAACAAAATTTTTAACCGCAGTTCGGTTGCGGATTAAAAATGCAGTCCAATTCGGATAGGCCGTGACAGACCCATCAGATGGGAAAATCGTGTGCTATAATATTTGGTCTCAGAGCCAACTCTAATTCGGATTATTTTCGATCGCACGGTATGTACAACACGTTGGTCTCAGATTTAATTCAAGGGACAAAACACCACAATACATTTTGATTTTTGTAACTTAAATATTGAAATTTTAATATACTCAAAATTTTCTTTGTAAGTAAATATTTTCGACGCACACACACATTACTCCCTGCAACGGAGTCTTTTTGTCTCCTTTCAGAAACATGTTTAGTGCCCTTTTTTAACTCTTGCAACACTAAATATTACGTTCTTTTTTTCAATTCTATCGCTCACATTTAGAGTAAATTTTACGGTCCAGTGTAAAAGAAATATGTAACGCCATTTTGACCATTGCTTTTTGCAGGTTATATTTCTATATTATATAAAACTAAAATCTCAGAAGCTCAAAAGTTTTTCACCCATAGAAGCGGTTTTTTAAACAAAAATTTCCCAAATTTAGTCAACGAAATATCCACAATCAAAAAAACATCTAATCTACGTACCTATATACAAAAAATAGCTTTTTTGTAATAGAGTTATTGACGAATGATGTTTTTCCTTTCTCCACAGCTCCTAGAATCTAAAAAAGTAGTACTTCTGTTTCCGTTTGTCAGTGGTTTTAGTAGACAAATAATTTTCGAAACTACTGGACTGATTGTTATGAAATTTTAGACGTTTTGTTAAATCCTATTCAATATGTGCAAAATAATACCACAAAATTTTAGAATTTGTCTTAAAAACTACGAAATCGTTGACTATGTTTTGCACACGCTTTAAAGTTATCACAATCATGATAATCTGGCAACTGGAATTCACCTATTCATCTCTTCCAAAAATTCCATGACGTCATTTAAAAATTGATAAGTAAATCTCTCCTGGAATTTTTAGTACGTCATTCTCATTTATTTAATAATGTTTTTATAATTGCTTACATAGGATATGAAAAAAATATGTACCCCAAATTTTGGGTATATGAATCAAAATTGATACATGTCTTCGTTATTTGTAGTTTAATAATCCACCCATATTGTATTTTTACACATTAAAAATGGTCAACGATTATTTCATAGAACTTCCCTCGTTTTGAAGTATAGTAGGTACAACATATTCAGCTTTTTCGAAAAATTAAAAATTTGATTTTTACGAATTTATTTTTTTATGATAACCAAGGAAGTTAAAATACAGATACGGATGTAATGTTAAAGTGAAGGTAAAGAAACGTGCTACACATGTGTTTTAAGTGGGTTTTTTCATTACAAATTTTTGATGACGTCATCGATATTTTTCCAAGGATACATATATCAATTTGAATAGATCCAATGTAAAACCAATAACAATACTGTATTGCCAAGTTTTGAGTGAGTGGTTCTTGATTTAATCAATAAAAGAGATTGTCTCATTCATTAATCTTTTTGAATTACAAGTATAAATTTATAATACTTTACATATTCTAGATGGGATTCATTCGTCAAAATTTTAAGATGTCATCAATTTTTTGGGAGGGGATAGACGGATAAAGTTTGATTAACGATTTCCAGTAGTTACGATGACTACAAGGTTTACAAGTTTTCATAGCATTCAATGTAACTGTTCCAAAGTTAAATTGCAAAATTTTGTTAGATAAACTTGATTTTTTAAACACTTAACACAGATTCATAAACCACAAGTGCGGGGTATCTTATTCTATGAAATTTAAATAGCATTCACTATTGTAAATTTTGAAGGTGACGTCATCCTATTGTTGATATGGGTGATTAAACAAATTTTGGTCGGCGTTTTGCCATCTACACGATATTCCAAACATACGTATAAAATTTGACGAAAATTGGTCCAGTAGTTTCGAAGATTGTCTAATAAAAATTGACACAGATGGACGGAAATATAAGACCTACTTTTTCGTTCTCTAGGGCCCATGAAACGTCGAGAAATCATGAAAGTAGCCATTCGTCGGATGCACCCTACTATGTACAACGTAAAAAATTACAAAATTTGCAAAATTGAATTTTATAACTTGTCTTAAAATTTGATCTTGTTTAATCCATTGTCTGTCAGACACTTCTAAGTTCTGTCTACATAAATTTAGATCATTTTTTCCTTACATGGTGAACAGAACCATGTTAGATTTAATTTTTACTGTGCTTTGTTTTATTTTTTGGAAGTTCAAATTTTGATTTACTACTTTTTTAATAAAAGAGAGAGCTAGTAAAGAACATAAAAAAATTGACTTCAATGAAGTACCAATATCCAACAAAAACTTTTGAAGATGAGAATGTCATTTTAAATTAATAGAGGGGACTGCAATGCATTAGTCACAGCCAACTTTAAATAAAAATGATTTCAATCTTGTGGTATTTATTTTAATTTTAATATACTGTTTCTATTATAATGCACATTTGTGACAAGCTGTTATTTTTCATCAAATAAGATACTTGGCATCGTTTTGGGAGAAATTCACTAAGAAAAGCAAAATAAAAAAAAGTTGTCCGTTGCTTAAATTTGTTTGAGAAGTTTTAATTTGTCTTGATAACTTTCTAAAAATGGCTTTCGAGGAGTCTAAGGCTATTCGATTTTCAATTATAGGTATTAGTTCTATACAATTTCTTGTACAAATGCCTTTTTTTTCTCACTAATATAAAACGAAAAAATGCAGACATCATAAAATAGAAAACTGAAAATTACTTTATGACAACTAGATTTTTCCAGTTTTTAGGGTTGATAAAAACATCTAAAATGGTACTTCTGTGTTTGTTTAGTGTTATTTATTTTGGCAAAATAAGCGATAAATTATGCTACAACCTCATCAGAACTTTATACACAGTGTTTAATTTAAGATGTGCTCCGCCTTTTAACTTGTCGTTGAAGTTTGAAACACTGCTTATTTATTATTTTACAACAGTAAAATCTACTTAACGGCATCATAAAATTGATCGTAACGCTTCTTATTGAATCAAAATTATCTTCCTTTTGTTTAATGAGAACACCACTCTGTTTTTTGTTTCACTTCCACTACTAACTTGAAAGGTACGAGTTAGAGTAAATCGAATAGTAAATTTCTAATCTGATACATATTTTGTTGTAATGCACTTCTCAAACAAATACAATTTTAGATTCTCGATTACTTTTCTCAATTTACTTCCGGTAAAATGAAATAACCTGTATGTGGACAAACTGGCCTAAACTTGTAAAAAATAGTCACAGACACTTATTGTCGGAGACAAAAAAAAACACGGCTAGTTTTCAACTTAAAGACAAAAACATTCCCCACGTGGAAAGAATTTTATCCATTGATTCGTAAATTCTGAATTCGCCCTGAAGAATTTAGTCAGTCACAAAAACTGCTGTCTAGACTTGCTAATGTACCACATTTAAGGCTGTAACTTCGACACCGATATTGAATTTCTTAGACAATTTTAGATAAGGTTTAGTTTAGGGCGGAAAGGATGGATAACCGTTCGTTATTATACTGGGGGTACTAAAAAGATGTAACTGTTGAAAAAGCAACTTGGGCCCACATCTGGCCAAATTTTATTTGTTTTTATGCGGTTTTGAAAAAACGTGTCGTCTTTTTGACCTTCCAGAAAGCATCAATTACACAGGGTTCTATTATTGTAATAACAGTGTTGATATTCTTCATATCATTCATCTCGTGGTACAGAATGCATCGGACCTCTACAACATAAAGTGCAATTAACATGCTATGAAATAAGTACCTATGTATAGCAACATAACTACTACCTCCAAACAAATTGTTTAATATCTACAACTATTATTTCTCTATACATTTTATTACTATATTACTGGAGCCATTCGACATTGTAATGCAATAAAACAACAGTGTCGAACTAATGCTCTTTCCAAATCGCTACAAAATTTGGGTTTCCCGTTGTACAGAAAAGAAATTATTTGATAAAGTCTACACTATGTATAATACTTTAGATACGAACGATTACCAATAAATTTGCATTTTTACTATAAACTCTGTAGGTGTAAAAGTGAAAAATGTATTGCTTTGAAATCTTACGACAGACGTGCGATTCACGCATGACAAACACATCCACAAATCGTCAATATGCCTTTGTTCGTCGTAATTGAGCCTTGGACTCGAAGTATGAACAGAATTTTCAGTTATACATAATTATATAAATCTATACAGTTTATCGATATTTACAAACACGTTTAGAAATTACACATTCCGGTTCTGTATACTTCCTATTCGATAAAAAAGGTCAAGTGCATGTATAATAAATCCGAAAATTCTAAGTACCGTTAAACATGACGAAAGGGTTTCGATATGTGAAACTAAATGACCAACCAAACTCGGCTTCTTCCCAACAATAGTATTTTTCGACGTTTCACAGCTTCCACAATACGAAAATGTATGTTTGGCCGTTTTGTTATTCTCTAGTCTCGCTGTTTCTATGCTAAATTTTAGGAAACGTTGAAAAACCATTCGTTTTTCATCCATCCTGTGTACTCAATTTCCAAAGTCACAAGGATTACTTTTTGAACATAATAAGAGTGCATTTGACAATGATAACTATTTTATAAGGCAGATCATCATTTAGGTGTATTTATTCACTCAAATTTGATTACATTGTTTCAAAATTTTGCAAAGTATATCCTATTTAAATTTTGTAAAATAATAGGCTTGTATTTATACTTTTGGTTTATTAATCTGCTTTGAAATCCTACTTTTTAAAATTTGTCTATTTGCCTCCTCCCAAAGTTGATGACGTCACCTCAAAATTATAAAATATGTATAAATACAATCACTGGCATGAAAAACGGGACAGCTAATATTTTTCTGACTACAGTGCTTCAAAGTTTTTACTACACTTATTTTTGATGTTGTTTCTTGACTAGCATATTAATTAAGTGTACCTGCGCCCCACACTTTAGATGAGCTTCAGAATATGCTTTTAAAGGAATGAGAGAACATCCAACAAGAAGAAATAAACAATTTATTTCATGAGATGCCTTGGAGAATGGCATCTCATGAAATACCCGTTATTGGCGTCCTTAAACAGTGTGTCCAATGATCATTGATTTTGCTTTTTTGGAAACTTTAATTTTTTTTCAGCTTTGATTATTGAATTATTTTTCATTTTCTATTAAATTAATACTCTATTTTTTTAGTTCTTTTTGGATAAAAATATTACAATAAGCGTTCCATAACAACATCAAAGTATTGCAACCGAAATCGTACTTTATTTTGAACATTTTCGGATCTTAAATTAAAAAATAAGGGTGGCCCATTTTTCGTGCCGGTGAGTGTATTAGACGCCGACACAATTTTTACAACTGCTTAGAGGTTGTTAAAAAAAATGACCGAAGCATCTTATTTTCTGCTATTAGTTACTTAGTTAGGTACTTTTTTTGTCTGACGGTTAGTAACAATGAGAAATAGTGTTTTTTGCGGGTGTAGTTCGAATTTTTTAAAGTGAGAAATCCATGTATTTTTAGAACATTTTATATAATTATGGTGGCATTTGTACGTAGCAAGCAATATTAGATAGTTAACAAATTCCTTCAACAAACAATTATAAAAACTTCAGTCATGAATAGATTGTAGAATTAAAATAAATAAAAGAATATTACGCTGGTTAATTATGTATGCAACAAATTCAACCGCCTGTTAACCAATTAAAAATATGCTGGTGGGACTTGTATAACTAAGACACTAATAGTAACATTTACTGCCGCCATTACCACTACTACAAATACAAAAAGTTACACGGAAATGAAGATTCCTTACGCATGTAGGTAACTTTGTCAAGGTAAAGCAAACATACGGTGAACAGATTTCTCAACACACCTAAAACACCCTGGAAACTTACCTGCTTTTGCTCTTCACCCTTTCATTCAAAGAAAAACCTTCGAGGAACGGCGACAGCTGCGTTTTCAATGCTCAGAATTTTGAAGAAGCTATAAATTGGCCTTGGGGCTCTTTTGCTCTTCGACCTCCTACACTAGATAGTGCAATTGAAGCTTAACTGAAACTTAAATCAGAATGGACTTTGACTTATCCAGATTACCACCAACTCGGTATCAGTATGCAGTTCATTAGTCTTCAATTGCCAATAAAATACGTACCGTACTCGTATCACCGATTGAGGTTTTTTTTGAGATATTAAGTAAGGAAAAATTTCCACACTGCATGGATGCTAAGAACATGGAACATAGTATTACTTCACATTTAGTAATGCCTTAAGAACTCAAAACTGAATCGGTACGTATTGTACGTGTTCATGTATCAATTTAAAATGCTTTGTTAAGTAATTTTTCTATAAAAATACGTTTTTGAAGGTATCATGTTTTTTTAAATATCAAAACCTTGAGTGAAATTTTCCATATTCGACGATCTTCAATACTTATATTAAACTGTTTAATTCCAGAAAGTAAGAATAATGTTTTATTTCGTTCTAGATTATTATTGGTTCGCGAAGTTTCATAAAACCTCCATTTCTTAAAATACTTTATGGTTTTTTGGCGTTTTACAGATTGCAAAATACGGAATTTTCAATTTTTGTAATTGTTAATGTTCCTTCTATGTAAGTACCCTTTACTTTTAGCTCAACTTTTATTAAATACTTTTAAACTTTACGTATGCGAGATAAATTTCGTATTTTGAAAATAGTAGTTTACAAAATTTAACATGGGTTTAATTTTGTAATGATTGAAGTCAAGAAATTTGTTCCTTTAATTCCATAACCATACTGTCAAACAACTAGCAAACAGCAAAATTCTCTTTCTCCACGCAAACAAATTTTGGCGTAACAAACATGTGTAAGTTACATTTCACCAACATTAACGCAACTAACTTTACAATTATCTGTTGTTTCGCCCAATTTCACGAATTAAAAAATACAATTTTTTAGCAGTAAAACATTGTTAGCAATGGAATCTACAAAAAAAACTGTTGGAATATGGCCAGTAATTTCAGAATTCTGAACACAACCGGAATTTAGCGGTAAATACCATTTTTAAACATCTTATTATTTTCGAGGCAACAAAACTATGACTATTTTATGTTCTTAGGTTGCTTTTTATCATAAAGCTTCAGTTTCTAACAGATGATAGTTATGGTGTTTTCCAATGACACCAACACTTCTATTGTTGATAATGAATGGAATTCAGGATTATATTATATGCATACATTTTGACAAAAATATGCGCACATACGTACGTGAAACATGTACAAAATATGCTGTAATATTTATTTCAGTATCGCTGGAATACGTAATATTTCTTTTGCTGAATTATTATGACTTATCTAATATATATCTAATAAATATATAATTGAAACAACGAAGTTGTAAAATCCAGCGTACATTATGTTGTAAATCAAATTTCAAACATAACATTTCACTTTGAAGATAAATGGTATTTACAAAAATGTTCCCAGAATCTACTTTTATGTTACCATTAGAAAAACATTTATTTCCATTGTGGAAAACACGAAATGTTTTGCAAACTTTCGTATATTTTTTTATTTTATTTTCACTTACACATTTTTTTTTGTTGATTTATATGTCTACGTTTTATTTTATGTTCAACATAAAGATACCCATTGTTCGCTGCTACTTGAACTTAATTTATCACAACCGGGATGATGCCTCGAAAGCAGTAGATCAACAAAACAACAACAATTTAATTTTTAAACTATAATTTTGACAATAAAATAATTGCATCGTCAAAAATTGAAAAATATGGAAAAGTATCTTAACTTATGCAAAAATTAATTATCGTAAACCGCTTTTAATAACGCCAATTTGTGTAAATCCCGGAGGATTTGCTTATCATATTAATAATAGTCGATATGCAAATTACATACATTCCAGATTAATAATGGATTGTGTATTCGCAGTTATTATTGACCTCTTTTGCCAGCCTACAACCCAGAGTTTGAAAGCTTCAACAACCTGAAGTAAGTATATGTAATTTTGATATTATAGATTTTGAACTATATTATCTAGGCCTTCAAAGGTATGTTTCATTTTTTAACGGAGTACAACCTACTTGGATTTAAGATTTAACATGCTCGTGCTTCTCAAAATAGATGCAGAATACAGCTTTTTAATCGTAATTAATTTTGCAAAAAACCTGTCAGTTAAAATGGAGTTCACGCAGATAGGGACAATACGAAATACGTTTAAAGCAAATAACTAATGGGAAAAATATATTATCAATACATTCTTCACTTCGACTGTTGATAGTTATACATCGAAATATTTCCATGTACAGGAGAGAAGACTTAATTACGCTACAATGGGAGCTAAACGTCTTAATATAATTTTAATGGGTAACTGTTACGATGATAATTACTACTGCATTTTTGTGAAATATAGACGGACGTAACATCACTGTATTCTCAAATTTTCGATAAAATGGGGTGAATCGTTCTTGCTTTGATAAGCGGATTCATAAACCACCAGTACATGAATCTGTCTTTTTATAAAATCTAAAAAACATTTACTACGCAAAATTTTGAAACGGCGACATCACGTTGGTGAGGACGACTAGGCAAACTTTGGTTAACGCCAACGATTCAGACGATATTCCTGAAATACATCTAGAATCTAACAACAAAACCTCCCAATAGTTTCGGAGATCATATGTCTAATAAAAATCGACACAGACGACAGACAGACAGATCGTTCGTATTCTTGGGGTTGCAAAACGGCGAGAAAACGTGAAAGAAGTTAGCTTACGCTCTGAAAATAAAAATTGTCGTTTTTATTATTATGTCTCTTTCTTATGTTGGCACTTGGATACGGCTAGGTATGAACCAAAAAATCGCAAACATTAAAAGAATGTGTAACTTTGTAGGTTAGAAATTTTGCATCAATACCAGAACAATTTATTAACCCCTAGAATTGGTTTGTTCCTTCACGAGGGGTGGTCTAATTAATTTATGAATACGTGCAGAATTTCTTGAGCCGGTCGCAATGTATCCATTACAAATGGGTATGGAATTGATTATTTTGCAGATTTGACGAAGCCGCACTCCGTGAGCTACCTAGTAACAGTGTCTTGTTAATAAAATATCGTATATTATTATGAAGCATGTAAAATTTCCAAGTAAATCAATAATAAATTCCGGCAGCACCTAAGGCAAATAATACCGAAATGTAACCCTGCATATTAAGTAGTTGTTTTATTACCCAAAGCTCCTTCGTAGCTGTTCTCATAAACCATAGATTAACAATAAAGCAAAGGCCTTTACACTTAATTTGGCATTTCTTGTAAGTAGTTGTGAGGTTATGCTAATACCGTATTGTGCAATCGATATAACTTGTATTAGTCAGAGAAAAAGGGGAAAGTCAGAGTAAATACATAATGGAAATTTTCGTGCGTCACAGTCGAAAACTTCGTGCCTAAAGTTTAATTCCAATAAGTTCATTTGCTTGGTAACAGTGTTCTTAGCACAATAAATTTTATTTACTAGCGTGTTATAAATTTATCAGAAGTCAAAACAAAGGGAATGCGAAGAAGTGCTTCGTTAATAAACATATTTACAATGTGGACTCTTTATTTACGCATTTCGAACAATAAATCACTCGGCAGCATCGGATCGATCATTCGGATATAAAACAAGCCGCTAATAAAATAGTTAAGCTTATTTAAATTGTCTTGAATGCAGCAGGCGACTGCTCGTCACCGCCAAAGGTAACGTGCTGAGTCATAAATACTTGTTCCGTTCGATTGTATTAGGATAAATGTCCCACCATGTGGGAAAAGTTGACCTATTCTCGGTTAAATTCATCAACAATGAGTCGGTAATGAGCAACATCTGACGACACGCGCATCTTGACCTTTTTTATCGGCTTGGCGAAAATCGACATCGACTCGATTCGATTCGAGAAAATCCCGATGAATTATTAATCGCCGATTTAAGTCACATGTTGGTGCGAGCCACATAATTAGTGCACTCCAACAGGTGTCGGGAAAAAAATACCAGAGCACCTGATGAAGTACAATAGACATGTGACAGAGGGCGTCCGATATGCAGAATTTATATCTACATGGTGGCCGATGAGAGATTCCGAGAATTGCACCACCGCTGCGCGCGCTACTTCAGGTACCTGACTCCGAAAACCCCAAGCCTAGGTACTGAGGTAACACGCGTAGCAACAGGCAGGATGTCCAAATTTCCTGTGTAAAAAAAAAACTCACCGGGCACTGAGCAGAAGGTCCAGCGATGTACGATCCCGCACCTGCCCGAGAAAGTTGATCGTTGCGAAACATAGCGCAGTCAAGGATTCGCAAAATCATTAGTAAATGTGCCGGTCGCTTTGCAGCTTTTCAAAACGAGTCCAAGGTTCGGTGACGTCACTCCGTCGGTCGTCTGGAACCTTGAAATATTTCGTATTTTTACCAGAAAAAAGAACCGGCGCACGGCGAGGCGGAAATGCTTATCTGAGGGATCCGAGACCGTGCGCCAGCCAGTATCGCAAGTTCCACAGATGCCGGCGAAGATATCCGCTGTTTAGAATTGCCGTTTTCGCCTAATTGCACAAAATGGGCCAAGGAGCGAACACAATGGCCACTCCATTAATTCTAAATTGCCGAAGAAAGAGCCGGCTAATTCCGTAAATTAAAGTTCAAGATCACATTCCACAATCACTGTGAGCCCACCAGCGACAATTTTCCCCTTGCAGCGAAAACCCGTTTGGAATTCCATCCGTCTTCGGGCAAATCGGCGATCAGCGCGAACCGCCCTCCACCGCGCCGAACCGAAAACTGACCACGCCGCGAACATACTGAAGAATCAAGCCGGCTGTGTCTTTGTCGGTGGGTAAAACCGGCGCGAAGGACCAATCGGCGCGCGAGGAGTCGCCGAGCCGCCCCGAGACGGCCCGATCTTTAAATTTGTTGCGTGTGAAACTGGTCTGTCTGGGTCCTTAACCTAACTTAACGGCTGCGACACGTCTCATCCTCGTCTGCCACGCCACACCCCGCATCGATCCGTCTCGTTCTAACGCCTGTGAAAATGTACAATGCATCGTGAAAACGTCTGCATTCCGCGAGAAAACGTCTGGAAACCCCGCCAATGCCGCGGCTCCCCGGACAAGCAAAAAGCGCTACATCCACACTATTTTTTTTTCAGGGTGCATCCAGAACGCGACCGGATCCGCTGACGTCACGCCGCCCCCATCGCTGGTAGTTGCTAAGGCGGCCGTGTTAAAATGGACATCAAGTGAGCCAAGGTCGCCGCAAGGACTCCAACGCTAACATTTGTCATTATCGGCATTCCTGCGTTAGGTGACCAGTTCTTGTGTGCCCGATTTCAGCCGATGGCATCCAGCTGCATCGCCGTAATCTGCAAACTTTGACCAAAATCACGAACTTTCCGACTTACGGCCATTGTTGTCGCCGAGCCGAAATCCCCCATTCACAAGCACGGCCAATTAGAGAAATAATGGCGTGAATACACCGCAGACCTGCTTTTTTATCGGAAAATTAACGCTAATTCATTAGTGAGAAATCGTAATTAGTGATAGGCGACGGCCACGTAGCTGAATGACATGATAATCGTAACAAAAAAAATACACTGCACACTGCAGATAAGGAAAATTTAATTTATATGTGCAATGGGTGGTGACGTTGAATCACGTGATACTTAAGAAATGAATGAGTAATACTTAAGTCGAATTTGTAAGTCATGCGCAAGTGCACCCGTGTTTAAAAAATCAAGGGGCCTCTAATTCATTACAACCTTGATAAGGTGAGGTGAGTGACTTCCATGGAAAAAATCAGATCGAACCCTATCGCCGAATTCTGGAAAATGCTGTTAATTCGACCTAGGCCACCCACCCTCGAAACCTAATCGTTATTGATTTCTTCTTTCCGATACGTATCCACAGAAAACTCAAACTGGAGCCCATCTTGCTACGACCGGCGCCATTTTGTGTTCAATTTTAGAATGGCACATGTACATTATGAAAATGCTCCACCTCTGATTTGACGCCACGTTTAAAATTAGTTATGATGGGAATTATGTAGGTATGTAGATAATAATTCGAGCCATAAAAGATTATGGTGATGGATTATTATAAATATCCGAATAAGATTTATTACGAAAATTCTTGCAACACCGAGTATACCTCGAACAATAAAACCGACTGTTAATGTCATCGTGGCGCCACCACTGCAATGCATGGTAATTATCGGCAGTTTCTATGATTATACTGAATTAAAACTCACGCTTCCACGAAAGCCTACGTAGGATTACTGAATATTTAAACAGAAACACTGAAATATTTGGGCCACCGTGTAAAAAATCGGTATTTAGCGCTCGCACAATTACTCTGCTTGCCGTAGTAACTGGAACGGCCTCCGGTGTTAATACGAATCTACATTTCCTTTTTTTTAAGAACGAATATCTCCGCTCAAAACCAGTTCTAAACCAGCAAACTACATTATTTAGCTTTTTCTCCATATTATTATACATTGCGATGACGCATGATTCACATTTGTCATCACAATAATTATACGGGATTTGAACGCGTACGTAACGCCGGATGACGTCACGATCAGATGTATTTATTATGATGAACTTTTTGTTTTTAACAATCGCACAAGATCGACTTTATCTTATCTTGATATGAACGCGTTGCGCCGCGATAAACTAGGTCAGGAAAAGTACATGCGTTATAGATACCAGGAACAATCGTCTGCCAAAATTTTCGCCTTCGGATTCTTGGAACTATTGCCATGGCCGCGTTTACGAATGATCGTTTTATTAACGTCGATTTTCGTACGCCGACTAATCTGATAATAACGTAACCTACAAACGTGGGGTGGACTGGGAAGTTGGTGTGACTGGTTTTCCGGGAACTGCACCTCGATCGATACCACTGAAGTACGAAATGACTGAATTTTGTATAGATTCCCATTATGTTACATTTTAGATGTGGCACGAAGAACGAGGTTTCGTGTGTGTGTACTAAAAAGTTTCCACATTTCACATGATAATGAAGTTATTAAAAACTCGATAAACTTCCTTGCGCTTTTTCGCGTGATAATTTTTATCAATTCTGGCAAAAAATTATCAACCAGGATAAAAATTTTAGAAAAACAGAAAGCAGATTTATAGAAAAACATGATACGGGTTAGTTACTAACCAGTTCTTTGATTTTTTTTTACAAATTCTTAGCCTTGGCGATTTTAAAACCAACACTGCTACGAACGCCCACAACGACATGCGGAAAAATCAGCTTGTTTGATTTTTTCAAAGCCAAAAATTTATATATTGTGATCACGCCAACTATTTGGGGTCTGTTAATTTCGTTCCTGCAATATACTTCACCAGTATAGATACCAATAACTAAAAATACCTTGACTCAGAGCATATTCACTAAAATATAAAGTTGGTAGGTAATGCAATACTGTAATATATACACCACCACAAATTTTACATTGTTGGCAGAATAATGCTGATATTTTTAAGCTCAGAAAATATAACTAAACCATATTCCACACATTCTAACAATGGACTGCAATATGCATAATAATTATGACAACAGACAGGCAGAAGGCTGGAACTTTTCTTTATCAGCAATGAATTTTCCATACTACAAATTGACACAAAATAGTTATTACAGGAATTTACTCAATTTGTAAACATAAAAAAAATAAAATATAAATTGCAATTTTTGTGATACAAACTAACAAACTGAGAAAATAACGAAACAGAAAAAAGCTGCTTAATTTCTGAAAAAATGCTGATGTTAAAATTTTCGTGTGATACTTGAACATTTCAAATTTTTTAGTACAACAAAATGGTGTTTATGTTTTTAATGATGTTTGTGTTTTTTTTTTATGAAAATATAAACATATCTTCGAAGTTTAAAAATGAATCTAAAATATTAGTTTTAGAGTTTAAGATTGAATTACTTTCTTTCTAGATGTTTTTAACGCTTACATAATTTTTGGTTTAACAGATTAATATTTTGGTTTAACATATTTTTTAATCAAATAATTAGTAACTTCGAAATGTGAAGTCGTAAAAATAAATAGTTGCTCCTAGCCATACGCATTTTTATTAATACGTCTAATCATTGAAATACATAAACTTTCCTTTTTCTCGGTTATTAAAAGTGAAAAATCACAACAGATGCGAAGACTTAAAATTAGGTATGTATTTACTTTCATGTCGTTTGATATTAATCATTATGGTTTATTTATAGCAAAATTCGGATGAAGACTGCAAGTCAGTATCTACAATTTTATTTGTCTATAATCCGGTTATTTTGATCATTTCTTTCCAAGAGAAACTGATAAACTTTACTTCCCGAATGATAACTAAAGGAAGTGTTGTAATAGTAAATTTTCAATATCAACTTACAATACAAAGAAGCAGTTTCTTCTTGCAATTTGTTAACAATTTTATTGGGTAGATAATCTCTGAACTATCAAACCGATTACTTTGAAACTGAGTAAGTAAATTTCACCTTAAATGTGCCAAATAACATGCTCCTTGATCCGTGATACCAAATCTTAAAAAAATAGCCTTGGACCATCAAACTACAGTTTATCTCAAAGATTACAGATACAAAACTCAAAAAAAAAAGAATAAATAAAAATAAATATATTTATCCACGAAAATACGATCTGTATGTGTTTCAGTAATATTATATTCGTTAAAAATTCATTTCGTTTGTGAAATTTTTCAAATACAATCAGAATCAGTATTCTGCTCTTCAACTCTACTGAAAAATACGTCTTTATTAGCAAATTGTATTTGCTGAGCATCTATTTAGCCCACCATTCCCTGATGGTGACGTCCCATTTAACGCGGAATAAAATTCGCCAAAATCTAAATTTGGTGAATGGACCTTCTTTGTGTGTGAATAAAACGTCTCATAAAATTTCCCGAAATACGCCAAGGAAGGATATTAATAAATTTCGAACAGTACCTGTACAATGACCCCTCGTAAAAACAGAAACAACTTAATCACATGATCTTAACATGACAGTATCCCTTATGTCTACAAGTTTAATGGCATCAATCAACAGTTACTACTTGGTCGTTCTTCAACAATAGTTAATAATTAATAGGCACCAGTTTCAATGTCTAAAAATAGTAAGCCAAATCAGAAGTGGGCGGCGTTTTACATTTACACAAGAACACAGCGTTGTCATAAACATTCATCGGATCACGTGATAGAAGATAAAACATCCGGCAACTTGGTGTCGGTGCACTGACTCAAATCGGGAAAGCTGAAAGGTTATCAGCAAGTAAAGAGTCGTGCGAATGTGCTCGACTAATAATTCCAAAAATGGTAGTCTAATTCTAAATGCAAACGTTGAAAATGTCGCTTTTTACACCAACTTTCGTAACATTTACACATTTATGATCTTTTATTTAGATGAAATCATAATTTACAACAGATTCACCAACACCACGATTTACATGAAAAATGCACCCAGCAACGCTGATTGTTGTTAAATGTAATATGTTTTAAGTTTATCAAGTCGTTTAAAATTAAGACAGTTGTGTTGCCCTAATCTAATATATGGAGAAAGACCCACCATAAACTCACTTACTCTACATATAAATGAGAATGTCTTCGTAGTATTGAATTTGATACTATTTTGATGTGCTTGTCTCAAATGATAACAATTGTCAGCAGAAATATTTTATTGTGCTACTGACATGAATCAACAGGTGATGGGTTTTTAATCTGTGAATACAATAGACAGAGAGACAAATGCGGATTATTTAGATTATAGAAACTTTACACATTTTTATTCAACAAAAACTAGGCCAATTTTTACAATTATTAAACGATTATTGGTATTATTATTTAAAATTCGTGCTATAATGGTCGCACCCTCATTTTTGGGTAAAATTATAGAATAATAATTTTTGTAAAAACAAATAGGACCTATATTCAAAAATAACTAAACGAGCAAAAATATTTTCAATAAAAAATTAAAAAATGCTTGCTTTAAACGTCAATAATTGTCGTTCGTGATTTTGCTTTAGGCATGAATATTTGATTATATAATGTATATTGATAAAAACAATTTACACCATGAAGATACTTTCTTTCTACATCACTTCGACGTGGTCGTGTCAGCTATTCTGACATCTACAACATGGAATTAAATACATACCATTTTTCCTACTTCAATGAATTATCTTGTCCTGCTGTGACTAACTCATAATTATAAACACAAATTTGTTACACACATTCAGACTTTACATATAAATTTCTAATTTTATTATCATAAACAATCGTCTACAACCTGAATCTAGATTACATTTCTTTGGTAGAAAACGGGTTTTTTGACAAGAATAACTACTGTTTTTTCTATAATTAAAATTTAGTGTTTTTGGGATCATATGCATAATTGATACATAATTGAAAAAATTAACACCACCACTTCTAAATTTGGACTATAAAGATTACCACCAGCAGCGATGTCAAATTCGGCAAGACAAATACGTTTACTTACTTGGAGGGCAAATTATTATCAACCCTTGGGCATCATAAAACACGGTGTTTACAGATCTACAACGAGTTGGATATCAAAGAATGAGAATTACGAATGCTGAAAGATATCACAAAAGAAAAAAGTGATATCATCGAAGACAAAGACAAAAAATAATTAACAAAGGAGAATTTATATTTATGAATAGAATCATTTAATTTCAATGAGAGATCTCAACATTATTACTGCAAGGTGTTAACGACTGCAACACCTACTGGTGTTCATATCGGGAGACTCTCAAACTTCTAATGCCCCCAAGTCTTATTTTAAGAACACAGATTGAAAATACCTTCGTTAATGTAGGGGGCAAAATTTATGGCGGGTACGAAATACATAGAACCGGTTCGAAACACCACTCCGACAAACAATGAAGCTTATACAGGAATTCATGATTTCCATAATTATCACTTTAGAGTGACCAAAATTCGTGCACTACATCTATTTGCACCCCTAGTACTTTAGCATCTATTGGTTCTATACTGGTGATCACACTTTCAGATGTACAACAGAAACAATTTAGCGTATACTTACAACAGGAAACGGTGGCTAATTCGATAAAAATCGCACAGACGAATTTTAAAAATTTAAATGGTCATTTGTAAATTCCATATGTTTTTGTGGAATAAAATCTATCTCTTGTTCTGTTCTGCGTTCGCTATTCTGAATTATTTGGTTTTGTCCATTTTGTTATAGATTGGCGAGTGAACGATCTAAAAACTCCCACAACCCCAACTAATGGAAACATATTGTACACTCAACACGGAAATCCTGTCGATGATTCGTGTGGAAATTTTGTATAAAACTGCTTCATTGACGCCAGCGAAAAACCCTAGTCGAAAGTTTGACGCGAGTTTGATAAAAAAAACCGTAACATTTGTATGGACGTTCGTCGTCGAATATCGACGTTCGAAATTAGGTTAAAAACGAACCTTCCGCACGTCCGGCATCCACCACCTGATCGTTTTCGAAGTGAACGTACCTTCCGTGTCGTCGCTGCAGCAAAGTGGGTCACTCACATCTGCGGTATTATTTTTAGGGTGGCAAAGGTGCCGTCACTGCAGCGCGCCTCGCCCATGATGGGCCCGGTCCCTTCTCCCCCATGGTTATGAATGGGCTAATCGGCGGCCATAACGTTCAAGATGAATAGTATGCGTGACGTAGCGCGCACCCCCTGTCTAGACAGACAGGGTTGGGGAAGGCCACGGCGCAAGCACGGACATGCAACCGGAAGTAAAAGACGCGAAAATGGTGGCAGAACGCACTCTCCACATCGCCCGAACCTATCGATTTTCGCCGCGTGCACGTGCACCGGCGGCGACCCGGCATCGACGGCGAAAACGAGCATCGACGGCCTCGGCCAACTGGATCCGATGGCATTGAGACCGGCCCCGCTTCACACAGCCGCAATCCGGGCCGAATTCGGAGGAATCTGCAGCTGCAGCGGACGCCGAATTCGCACAGCGGACGCGTTTTACCTGCTCAGGTAAAAATCCCGAGCCACTAACGGTCGTCCTCAGGCACGATCGAGTCACCTCACTGCACCGCACTCTTGATCGCACTGCCGACTGGCGCGGCACCGGCGCAGGCGGCGGCCGCGGACCAAATGAACTGCCAAGGACTGACTGAGAGGAGCACATGTCTGGTGGCGGACAGCGGCGGCGGCTGCGCCTGCCCCACTCGCTCCGTCTCGCTCCCACCTATTCAATCGGACGAGACGGAAGGCGGCAGTGCGTCGCACTCCACCACGCCCGTAGGTAGCAGACCTTAGCAACCGTTGCCATCTCAACCGAATGTCTTTTCGCGGAACGGGTGGGGGAAGTGTCTAGAAATTATCAAACATACGCTGTACCCTTTCGTCAATCGTAAATAATAATAACAATAATAATAAAACTCGAAACGGCGAGGACGGCGAGACGGTCAATAAAACCGAAAAAAAACGACACTCGTCGCCGATCGAAAAACTATCGTCGATAAACACAATTGCAGTGCGACTAATTTACTGCTCGGCATTGAGGAAGCGCCAATCAAAGTGAGTATGTTATAATAAAAATATCGATTGTCATGGAAACGGGATGGTTCGTTCTTCGTTCGGAAATTGCCCGCTAGAGGGTGAATGGCGAATTCTTTCTTATCTCGTACTACTTGCTTGTTCTTGAAACAACTCTCATATCGCCGTATTGATATGTTTCGGTGAAAAACATTCATTTCCCGTTTCTTCTAAGCGAGGAGAGGGGAACCGGCGGATTTTCAGAGAAGAGATGAATGCTCATTTTCAGTTGTTGATAAAGAAATATGGCCCGGGCATGACGAGACTGCGAATTTTTGAAAAGTGCGCTCGAGAGAAAAGGTTCGTTTTGCGGTGTTATTTTGAATTTTCCATGACACCCATAAGGGTCACAAATATTTTTAGCGATGACAAGCGGAAAATAGTGTCGCTGGAGAACGAACCGAGGAAATTATGTATAATGCAGCGGAAATTCAAATTTCTGCATTTCACGAATACTTTGCGAAACTTTTACTATTATGCTTAGAATCTGACAATTTTTTGTGGTTTTCGAAGTAATAGTTGGGTAAATGAAAGATGTCCAAAAGCGACAAAGACTTACCGAAGTTTAAATTTGGACTTTGATCTCTCGGTGGACTACATCAACACGATAAATCTTACGTAAAATTTTAATTTTTCGCAATAATCCTTATAACTTTCCTAGTTTTCATTAGTAAGTGATCGCTTTAAACATTTACAGATACGTTAAAGATAAAGTTATCGACATTTTTACATTTTTTCGAAATAGTTTTGTTTTATCCAAAGATGTAATTATCTAACAAGCTATTGAGGGGTGCCCTAAAAAGTTAAGAATTGATCTATAGAGTTTAACGTAACCCCGTGCATGTCAGGGTTATTTCTTTTGTAAAGATATATCGTCAAAAATCTTTGCGTCATGTGTCTATTTCACGAAGATTTTTCGTAAGCTGATGATTAATTTTGTTTACTCGACGGTTTGTCACTATGTATTTGTTATAATACGCTAAAATTGGTCTTCTCCTCCATCTGTCTATCGTCCGCCACCTGTTGGCGATTTTAGTAGACAAATAATCTCCGAAGTTATCGAATTGATTGTTGTGAAATTTTGGTACATTTCAGAAAAAAAATTTCAAAACCAGCTCTTCCAACATTTTGATAGGGCAATCGCTAAATTCTGCTAGATAAATCCTGTTTCAAATTTATAAAATATCATGCTTCTTTACTTGTGGTTTATTAATCCGCCTTTATATTTTACATATAATAACTAGTTTTTTTGAAAAAAAGACGAACAACACTTTACAATTTAACTTAAAAATTACAAAAACAAATACTTTAAGATCTTGTAGGTTAGCGTCAACATGGTAAATCGGCAAACG
Organism: Zophobas morio; assembly: GCF_036711695.1. NCBI lineage: Eukaryota > Metazoa > Arthropoda > Insecta > Coleoptera > Tenebrionidae > Zophobas > Zophobas morio. Next base: position 18,380,559 of record NW_026972109.1, read on the forward strand.
TCTTGTTTTTTAAACCAAGTCCAATTTTATTAGATCTTTAAAATTTAAATCTTTTCTGCGACGTCGTTCATGTTTGCGTTTGACAGTTTTACCTTTGACTTAACAACCCATACGAACTTTTATTTTGAGTTTCACAGGAGTCGCACCACTTAAAACGGCAATTTTCTCCCCAAAAATACGTTCGAACGACGTAGTTTTCTTCATAGGCGCCCATAGGGGCGGGGCAGTCAATGCGTACACGTCATTAATGACGTCGTTTCTTTACCAATCATCATCATCATTTAAGTTAGTGTTTTGTAACATTACGTTGGCACTACTGATAATAAAACCGATGTCGGTTTGTGCATTTGACAGTTTAGTTGTCATTGTTAATTTTCCAAACAGAGAGTTAAGAGCAGTCCATACATTTGGCACATGGGATTTTCAACACATTTTCAGAATCCAATATCTCCATTATTAACAAATTTATTGTTATGAAATTTTAAATTTAACCTGCCCATAATCGCGCTGCACAACAAAAGAACATTTTTTTTAAACAGTTTGTCATCTTCTTATTCGCATTTTAGTCAAATTTCTTATTACGTATTTTTACAAATCGATATCGAAATTCCTTGTGGAAATTTCAGAACGCAGTTTTCGTCACTGTTTTCAGCTTCTAGATATCCACACTATCCAAGAAGCATTATCGACTTTTTTAATCTGAAATGAGATACAGTAGAATGAGATTTTGTCGAAAAAATTGCTTTTACTGTACCTCATTTCCGAAAAAAGTCGATAATGTTTCTTGTGTGTGTTAATAAATGATTTACATCTGGATGACTGAACACAACTGGGAAAAAAAATAACTTTCGAAGAATACAATTTTTTGACGCCAGAAATTGAGTATCAATCTCATAGCCCAACCAAAAATAGGCTTCGATAATAAATTTATCTTCTTCTAGAATCCACATTTTTTAACGTTAAAATTTGATTAATTTAGCGGAAAGTCAAATGGAGCAGCACCTTAATAAATTAATTTCATAACCCACTAGATGTAAATCATTTATTCACACCCTATATGTATACAGACAGAAAGTATATCACAAAAATTTAAGGGTGCCCCCTCACTCAAAAGTTTCTATTAGCTTTTTAAAACCAAACCTTATCCGCTCTAAGTCAAGTTGCAAGATTTTATTTTCACCATAAATTATGTCGTGAGTTATATAAGCCTGCTTCAATTCCTACCCCTTCGTGATCATTGTTTTTCTAATTTGGTTCCTGCTGCATAAAAATTATGGTAATGGTATGGATCTACGACTTCTGGCTTATAAATATACCTATATTTTTTCAAATGATTTATCCAGAACTTCGCAAAAAATTAATGAATGAAGACATTTATTTTATGTATTCAATTAAAAGGGACTTCAAAAAACGACATGTTATTTTTCTGAAGTCCTAGAACACACTCTTATTATTATTAGTATTAAATTGTATCTATTAAAATTGATATATTTATCCCCATCACAAAATTTTATTGAGAAAAAGTCACTTAAAACATGCGTAAAGCATTTTTTTTAACTTAAATAAAATTTTGTTGTTAGTACGATGTTTCACGATATTTTGACATAAACTTGACGTTTCAGTTTCATACGAATCATAAGCTAATATTTTCAACTTCCACAGTGTAAAACCGGTTACTTGATTTTTCTACGATCTATGATTTTCGACATACTTTGATTGTAACAAAAATCTTTTGTGTAATTTTAAGGTCTATCCCACAACGCTGATCAAACATTACTGCGCCCTAGAATTTAAGACAGACTGCAGATTAATTACCACAATATCGGTTTGACACCAGATTTGTTTTGCAAAATTTTGGCATGGCGTCATCACATTCCTGGGTAAGATACGAGCACACAAACTTGGTTATCATCTTCGTATTATACAAAAAAAAAGCTGTGAAAAAATTAGACATTTGTCAAAATGTCTCTTTTAGGGTAATTCCCTAACTGAAGCTGTGGAAATAAAAAGCACTCGTCTGTTATCTTTTTTAAACAAAGTGTTTATGACGTCGGAACTCAATGACATGGCAACAAACAAACAGCGTCAGAAAAGACAATTAAGAAAATTAACCTACCTCGAACATTACATCTAACTTTTCCCTGTTTTAATCAGAGTTTTAACGTCAAACAGTGTTTATTTGTTACGAAAACAGTGACCGAACAGTTTCTTTTGCAAATAAACTCGCATTAAACTTAAATTCTCGGGAGCAATAGGCCCTTCGTTCCTCATACGTTTCTGTAAACAGTGTCAGTTGCAAATTAACTGTCACGGTTTTATTAATGGTGTACACACTTATTTCATACCCTCATATCCTAACTTACATACGTTAACGAGAATTACTAAAAGTAATAAACAAAAATAAAATACGGTGGAATTTTCCAGGTAACGGAAAACAAGCGCATTTGAACTTTCATATTTAATCTGTGTGAGGTCGACCAGATTTTGACTTTTACTCGGTAATAAATCACAACTCAGTTTAAGTTGCTGAAAAAATAGATCTACGAATATTACATCGAATTTTTTCATGAAGTTTTCAAACTCCGTCGCAAAGTTTTCATCCCGCCCTAATAGAATTTCGCAAGATTTTTGTCCGAACGTCGTTTACATATAGAATAGAAATAGAATAGGTGGATGAACCCCTCACCACAAAAGTACCTCGTAACAGTCACTGCTTGTCTCTTGATTATTTAAATTTATTACATGCAAAGTACATACAGCAAATCAGAAAATAATCGGTGATGGCGTTTTACATCCACGCTTCACGTACAAGACCGAAACAGGAAGAGAAGAGTACGTTTAAAAACAAAAATGATAAATGTGAAGTCCATGAAACTGGAGTTAAGCGGTTTCGCAATGAAACCGTAATGGCTAACCCGCCGTTCCCCTACAGAACAGAAAACGTAAAACAATTACTTAGAATTAAGACAGAAAACCGTGTCTTACCCTGAGTGAAACTCAATACAAAGTTTTACTCAAATGCAGTAAAAGCTAAAGGGGAAAAGCTATCCCTGAGCTAACTACAGAGCTAATACTGCAGTCGTTAGTCAGACCATGCCAATGATTTCCTTATCACATAAAACTAACAAAAATTAAACAGATATACAACCACGGAAATATAATTTCACAAAAAGTTGTATAATAATAATAAACAACGCGCAAAATAAATATTTGTTTCCACTGCATTAAAATGTGTTTTTTAATAAGTCTGATGTGGCAGTCGGGATAGCACAAGCTAAAAAACTGTTTATCGGTAATATCCTGTTGATATACTTTTCGATGTGGCAAGATGTATTATCAACCAGGGCGGTTGAATATACTGAAAAACACGTATATTTTATTTGTTGTTCAAAGAAATACATACACACACACCTTTGAATATTCACAATTGTCATAATGTTCATTAGGTTATTTTACATAACTTCCCTCGCCTCTCGCGAATAAATACAGCAACATACAAAAGAGCTACATAGTATACAAAGCATCGCAATTTTAGAGAACCAAATAAAATATATTTTTTTAACATCAACGTCTATATTTTATTTAATTATGTCGTTTATAAGTGATAAAATTGAAATTTGACAACTAAATGAAGCGTTTCAGCCAAATTTCATTTAACGAATTTATTTCAGACGTTCCCGGCACAGCAAATAATCTGTAAAGAGCGGATTAATATTATCTCCTAGAAGTGCTTTTATGTTAAAATCAATGTATACTCCGAGAAAACCGTCCGTGTCTGGAGTCCTGCGCCCACAATTAGCAGTCTCAAAACGAGAATTAAATTTCCACGAAAATTTCCGCGGATGCTAGGAATCCTATAAAGTTTATTGTCAACTCTCCGCCCACCTGTGCGAACAAAAATAATAAACAAATTTCGTCGAATTTGTTTTTAATTACGCACGGCTCCCTGGCGGCCTACACAAGACGTCATACAGTTATAAATTTTAATTGAATCGCGCTCCACTGTCTGTTAGCACCAAAATGAGTCGAACGAAACGTAATAAAGACAGAGTATTACGTTCGAAATTGTTGACGAACCGGAAGGAACCGACCCATTTGTTACTAGTGGGTGAGTTTGTTCTTGATGTACGTACATTGAAAGTATGTCAAATATACGTCTGGGTAGGCGCCGTGACGTCAAAGACGCCCACACCGCCGCTCCGAACAAGGGTGGCGGCGCATGGGTGACTCGTCACAATTCAATTTTACGATAAGGTGATAAGAGGTAACGGACGTGAGTCGCTACGTTTCACGGCAACCTCGTTTTCATTAACAATCACGAGATAATAAAATCTCCGTGTAGGTAATTAGCCTACAATTTATTCGATAACAAATCAACTTTCTCTGTATGCTCGTATCGCGGAATTTTTAGGAAACACGGATCCAGGAATGCACGTGCACGATTGATCGTTTAATTGAACTGATAACGAGTTGTGCATATTTTGATTTTGTGAAAACTTTGAACCTTTCGAATATAAATTGTAGCTTGTGGTGTGCAATGTCGGAATAAGGGTCAAATTTTTGCGAAGGCGATCATAAATTATCGACAAAACTAAAATTAGGCATCTAAAAGTGACAAAGTTCAAGTGTAAGGCCACTCAAAACTGTCAAAAAAAGACTATTTGTAGCTTACTAGCACACAAGATTTGTTCTTAGAACTTTTTAAATATGGATACTTGAACAGATTTTTATGTTTTGAAATTTCGCGAGTACGTTTATGTGGTTTTGCTGGATGTGGTTCTCGTTTTCTTTCATTCTAGCCCAAAAAGTTTGTTTAAAAAGTTTGGATAATCCTCCCTCTTCGTCTGAAGCGTGACCAATATCCTGACATAAGTGGGCGTATTTTTCCACAAGGATTTCTTGTCAAAGAAATTTGTGAGAAAAAAAACAATTCGTCTATCAATTTATTAGCATATTTAGACATAATACTTTGTTATATAGGCGCTCGAGTTAAAATATTCGTTTGATAAAAAATTTGGCACACTGAAAATCTCTTCTGGACGTAAGAAACTGCATTCCATGTAACAGTAAGTTCATATCAGTGCCTCTATTTGTTAAGAGCCATCCATTTTGAAAGAGAGAAATTTTAGAAATGTTCTTTTATCGTGTCAAGCATCATGTTGATTAATTGCATTATAAAACCCAATGATTTATTTGCTAAATTATGTACTTAAGTCTTCAATGTGGATATTTAAAGTGAGCTCAAGTTACACCAAGATTTCTAACAACTGACTTCTTCTTTAAGTTCAGACCATCAATGGTATAAAAAGTATCAACAGGATTGGATTTACGCATATATGATACACATAAATATTTATAAGTGTTTAAAATACATAAGGTTATTTTCGGCACAGCTGGGTGAAGTTGTCACTACAGCTTTGCAAAAGCATCATTAAATGAGGAAATTATATGGTGCATCAGCAAAGACCAAGCCATTTGAGAGATTCCAGTAAATCATTAAGGAAAATGTTGAAAAGCAGCGGGCTAAGATTTCAGTCTTGAGAAACACCGTTGAGATAAATTCGTGAGAGAAGAAACCATTATAAAAAACATAATTAATTTGATGCGACAGATAAAATCTAAAAAGTTGAAGGTCATCCAAAATTGCGAAGTCTATAGTTGCTTAAAAGTTCTGAATTACCACCTCTTGGGAAAATTTTAATACCTAACGCCAAATCCATCAGTAAGTAAAGGAGTTCAGCAAGAACAAATTTGCAATCTCTGAGAAAGAAACTAGATATGGAATCATCCCCAGCAGTAAATTTGTTTTGCAAATGTGGACACTATTTCCAATAGCATAAATGAAGACATTGAGTTAGAATCAAACTGAATATTTGAAGCGTCATCAGATCCAAGATTTACCCATTGCCTCGGCAACTATATCTTTAGGATCCGTGTATTCAGTGCCGTCTTCATCGCTTGGTTGAATTGGAATTCTGGAAGTTCCACGTTTAACGTTAAAAAAAACTTCATAATGCGGCAGGATTAAACCTGATATTTTGTTCAGTTTTGCAGATATAAGAACGCTAAGAATGTGAGATTTGTATTTTAACTGGAGCTCCAAGCTGCTTGAATTCCTGAGAGTAATTTTGATTTCCTGTTCTCATCCATTTATGCCTAGAATAATTCTTGCTCTTTGGTAAAATCAAAATTATTCTTGGTTTAATTTTGACTGTGGTATTAACTCTTTACTTTAATTAAACGGAAGCTAAAAATTTAGCCAACATGCAACAGATTGGGGCGTACATGAATACATGATTAAGCTATAGATTAAGAAGCACATTACTACGCAAACTTTTGAAATGATGTCATCAGATTTTTTATGGGTAAATAAATCTGGTTGGCATTGTACAGTCGCTACTATAACCTTAAGACAGACGTAAAACTTGACAAAACCCAGTAAAGTAATTTTGGAGAAGCACAGCTACATACAAACGAACTTGAAGATAAACTTAAATTAGAATTCAATTTAGAACAGATATACCTAAATGAACGGTTAATAAACAAGTTTTTAGAATATAGTAAACAACCCTCATATGTACAGATTGTTTTATTCCTTGACATAAAAGTTCAGTAATAATCACTTTGAATGTATTTACATTGAAATGTTTGGATGCGGGTTGTGGTTGTGCTTACTAAACCACACATTATGACTCGATAGTTCGATTGTACGGTAATCCATACTTTTTCTTATCTGGTGTTTGTTTTAAAGTTTCAATATCAGTTTTTTCACTTCCGTCTTACGTACGTACGTACGTAAAAGATATGCAAAAGAAACCTGTATCAGTTGACATTTTTATATCTGTAATGAATGGGTTTAGAACTAGCAAATTTATTGTAATAAAAGAACCAATAAAAGCCCCAACTCGTGGTAAACGCGTTTGTTTCTAGTGAATTTTTCTTTCTGTTGGTCTCAAATATTAATTTATTATAATATTTCTGTTCAATGTACTTCGATCCGCATTGGGTTAAAATATTTCCACTGTGTTCAATGTCACCAAGACGGTTATATACGGTGTTAAAACAAATAGCACATGATGCGAAAGAGTAACAAAGACAATCAGTCCATTAAAGTGTAACAAGAATGAATCATGCGAAAGGAATGTAAAAAACTAAAAATAAATTTGAACAATCCAGAAATTAAAAAATATATAAATTAGATGATTTTTTTTTTCAGACTATACTTAGGGTACGGTAGACTTAGAAAGAATGTTTACACAAGCATAAAGAAGACAGGAAAACAAGTACAACCGAGAATAATGAAAGCATATGTTGAATAATGATCGTTTGAAGTCCATTTAGTTACACTTAAGGGTCAGACACAGTTCAGCAGTTTCAGCACTGCAGAGGCAGGAAACCTGGAATTACGTAATTTTATTTACCTAAAATAAGAACGGAAAGTGCCTTTTTCCTGAATGAACCTGCAGATTTCAGGATGACGTGGAAGATTCTATTGCATATTAGGCGCTCAGACTATTTAAAGTAAAAATTTTTGCTTCGTTTATTTATTAAATGTATAAATATAAAAGTTACGTTAACTACTGGAAACTTTTGTCTTAACAAAACAAACAAAGCAAAATTGGAAATTACTCATGATAAATAATACAAAAAATACACTTCATTAAAGAAGGGGCAAAGGTGAAGAACACAGTGAAATCTTTCACACAAAGGGGCGGGTATTCAGTGCTGAAATTGACATTGATAGTTCACGAAAACGTTGATAATATTATGTTCCTCAAAGAATCTCTTGTTTGTTAAATAAATGGATGCGGCACAAACCCAAACACTCAGGCCGGCGTCTGATGATTACTTGTTGATGAAGGTGAATTCCAAAATTTTCCCTAGTTGGTATTATATAACTCATATTACAGGTTGCATTAATAGCCAGTCTTGCCGGGGGATGTAGAAGAGATGATTTGGCCAAACTACAAGATTCTTGTTACCTTGTTAGCATCCCAGATTTGAAAACGTACAGTGAGCGAGCTTTCGTAGCTGTTGATGAAGAAAATGTAAATTTGAGCGTTTCCTGGAATAAATCTCCTTGCGTGCTAATAACGACTCGCATAAAGATGGTCCATATATTTTAAAAAAGAAAAGAAAAACTACCATCCCACACGTTGGTGTTCTTCGTCCACAGTTTTGGACCGATTCCATTCATACTTGCGTGCTTTGAATTACTGAGTTCACAGGAATATCAATATTTTGTGTTTTCAGCCGACAGTTTTCTTATTATTTTGTTACGAATTACGACAAAAATACAATATAACAGAACAGGATCTTTATTTGGAATCGATCATGTTCACACTTATAGTGGAGAGGATATTACTAAACTGAAAAGAACTACTACGTTGGAAGATAAAAATAAGCACCGCCGATATAACAAAAAAAAATCATCAGTAACATTCTTGCATAGCTGGTACATCATGTTCTGTCGACTTAATGGTACAAATTGTATAATAAATGCAGATGTCAATAATTAGATAAAGCTAATGTCGCAACAAATTAATTTAAATAGTCAATTTATATTGGTGGGCTAGTCTGGGAAAAATCCATTTCCTGCAAATAGCTCGATTAGTTTGTTATTATCTCACGCCTCATCTGAATAAACTTGTGATTTGTTTTTGCATTGTAAATTTCAAAATTATATGTTATCCCATTAAAAAACTGATGACGTAATCTCAATAAAATTTAGATAAATGTAGATTGGAGGAAACTGTGATGCACAATGGATAGGTTGTGCGGTCAGAAGTTAGGAAATTAAATAAATTATTATTATATAAAATGCCTATGATATTATAAATACAAAAATGGTGTTCCTTGTTTTTTAAGTATTACAAAATAAAAATTCGTTTCACAAAAAAATACAAGTATTCAGTAATGTCAGGACAAATCGTAGTCCGATGAAGTTAAGCAGTTATTGAAAACTGAAGAATGAATTAAAACTGAGTTTTTTCCAAAATATAATAGCTCAATGATCCCTCTCCATCTATTTTTGGGCCCACGTTCATCAACCCACCACATCGCCTCCCCAACAATCGCCGTTCTCTGAAACCACGAACTGCAAAGTAAATATTTATCCAACATTAATGATTATTTTCAACATAAAAATCATGTGAACGTAGTGACACGAAAATCCTACACGCGCATTCTCTGGCGAACAATCGGCGTGAAAATAGAGCAGTTTCTTGGCAAATTTTTCTAACGTTCGCACACCTACCCACAACTCTTATCTCCCTATGACCTCGAAATTTGCATGATGCATACGATTTAACCTCGCTCACAAAATTCTATGATTCATTCATAGTTACGAAAATCGCGCACAGATTGATCTAGAACTTTTGTCGTTTCACGTTGGCAAACCTGTCACATATAACTTAGCTCGTTCGGTTGCGCAGCGAGCGTAAAAATTTCGCAACACTAAATACGGTACCGAGATTAGTGTAATGACTTGTTATAGTCTTGGAAACAAAGAAACACATTAGAAATTTCAACTGATAAATCACAAATCCAGTTGGTATTTTTATTGCAGCTGGTCGACTTGCGGAGTGGGCGTAATATCTTTAGGAATGCGCTATAGATATGCAAGATGCAATAAATTGCAATAAAAACTTGCCGCAATGAATCATTCAGCGTCTTTGTTTGTCCAAACTGCATTTTTGTCTAGACTATGGGGGCGTTTTTTAACATTTACTGTCAAGTAAATAACAAAACCATAAAAATAAACTAGCACTCCGACGATTTACCGGGAATATAGTTTTTTTATGATCAGCCTGAAAGGTTGGCACCCCCGACAATCGACCGTTCTTCACAGACGCACAGGTTATTTACACGTGCTCTTTATTTTTCCTAGGTCCGCCCACCAGACGATGGCACCAGACGACCACGAAGGATTTACTTGCGAAAAATTTGTTCAATGTATTAAGGAAATTGTGGCAATTTCAGACGAAATTGGAGATGGCTGGCAGCTGCAAACGAAAGAGGTATTTTCTATTTTCCTGTGTGAGAGCAATAAACAAACTCGGTGAAAGATGGAAAGAAAACCTTAAAAGTTTTTTCTTACGAACGAACACGTACTACAGCCCCTGTACAAATTTTTCTTATGTCAATTTGCAAATTATATTCAGTATACCTGAAAACTGAAGATCTGAAATGTGTGTAATAATCTCATGAATTATTATTAGTTTCTAAATAGAACAAATATGTTGACATTTCTTTCATTTGTCAATAGTTGATGGTCTTATCAAAATATTCTACCCTTTTGAAGAACTAAAACGATATCATAAATTATTAGATTTCCGATTCTTTCAATTCATTACAGTCGATTGTTAAAAAGAATCTTCCTTTAAACGAAAAATTCAAAATCTTCTATTCCTATTGCTGAAACTTGTGTAGCAATCGAACATTTGATGTTGAAGCTTTACAGCTTCTGTTACTTTTTTGCCTTAAGACTGCTCGCTCTATACCTGAATATCATATCAAGCGTAACCCAGAACTAAGAGAATATATTCCTCATACCACTTTGTGAATCGAAAGACAATTTTTTTGCAATAGTTTAGACTGATACAAAACACGCAACTTAGGAAACTAATACACTTATTAGTACCTATGAATAAATAAGCTGATAATACTTAAATTTCATTCCTGCACTCTAATTTTGAATTTTCCTGTAGTGAAAGCAGCGATTAATAAGGTGAAAGATGTCATGAAGAATAATCGAAAACCGATATCTAAGTTTCGGAAATGATTCATTGATGACAAATTTCTGTTGGAGCGCATACCGTGATACACTAAAGAAGAATCTTGGGATCTTCAACTTTTGTTTTACGGTCATTTTCTTAATCATCAATTATCCAAATTAAGGTTTTGCTGTCTGAGTAAATCTCGTTTATGTGAAAATCTGTGGTCATAATTTATTGATTCATCTTTTACCAAGCCTGCGCTAAACACTAACACGTAGTAGGTTCGCGGAAATGTACACGATTTTGAAAATTTATGAATTACCCTATTTGCAAAGACAATGTGAATAATTCATTATATAGATTTTTTATCAAGTTTAGGGTTGACTGATCAGATGATTAGGTAACTAACCTTGATAAACTTATTAACATAACGTCTTATGCTTTATAAACGCATGCATTCTTTGACTTCCAAAATATAAAAAAAGTGGCCGTTCGTCCGATGGATTTGATTACTGTACTTACTTAGCTTACGTTCGGGAAGTAAAAAGATAGAAAATAGTTTAAAAATCAGAACAAACGTAGTTTAAATAAATAATTTTTTATAAAGCAAATAAAATAATAGCGCTTCAAAATAAAACGAGCAATTTTATTGTTGTGTACTTTTTATGACTAAATATCTTTCTTTGGTCAAAGCGCTCAGTCAAGAGAGTCCGCTTTATTTTTGATTCGCTATTTTGTTTTTGAATTATTTTTTTTGTACGTGCATTCTCGATTCATCAGACTGATTCAGAAAATAATCGACAAAGAAATAATTAGATACATTTTTTGGCTTTGTGCTAACCTTCAAATAGCAACAAAAAAACTTCATAAAAACCGTAGAATTCTATTAAAATGTAAATTTATGAGTCACAATTTTCAAGTTACCATAATAGTGACTAGAAAGTCGTTTCATTCATTCGAAAATATTTTTGGTTATCTTCCTCGTTGTTCACTTTTACATTATGCAAAACGAACAGGAAATTATTGAAGGTTTATTGCAGATGTTAATAGTATTCGCTTTAAACGACTGAAATCGATCACAGAAAAAGAAACACATAATGTGTTTTATTTAGAGCGTGCCACTCCATTCATTAATACAAATGTCATGTGCTTTATATAGGGTGGATCAAAGCTTCAAACCCATTAAACCCGTTTTTTAATAACACGGTAGGTTCAAAAATAAAGCTACGTATTTTTTCTGAAACATGTCTTTCAGTTTTGACTGTGTGAGTATTGTCGATTTGTCACGTTTCTACCTGATGCCTAGACCTCACAATAACGACTTGCACTTTGAATACTTTTTGTAGGTGTGATTACTGACTAATAATTAAATCACGTAACCAAGAACTTCACGTTTATTCAGATTTTTCAAAATAATGTGCTTTGTTTGGGTACTGACGTTACATATTCTTGTGAGTTTTTACTTTACTTGCTTGACTCAAGAGCGTGAGAACTCCATAATATATTCATGAACGCGAACTCAATTTTTTTCACAAACAATTCGCATTCAATAGGTGTAACAGTTAAAAACTGTCGAAAGTTAAGTAAGCATCTCCAGATTTTGCTTTCACTAGTTTAGTTTTCTCAAACGGTCATTCATGTGTTTTAGAAAATAAAATAGGCGGAGGCTGCCCGGAAAAACCTAAAACCCATACATTATGTCAACCACTTTCACTAATTGGTTTGAACTGACACACGCACATATTTAATAATATTAATTCCCTGAATGAAAGACTTGTCAAAGAGCTGCAAAAATCCACATTCCAGCAGGTGGAAGATGAAGTGTCTTGAAATTACACACATTCCATTCCAGTATTTGTTACCAGTTTTTCTCTATTTCATTAATCAGCATTTCTTGTAGAAAACGTATGAAGAGACATTTTCTAGATAACAAAACACATATTATTCCGTTTTTATGATTGCAAGCCTGTAGTGCGTGTTACGACACGATCGCAGATAATGAATTACAAATTACCCTGCGTTTTTTTGCGAGCACAGCTGTAAAAGTATAATAAGTTTTTAAATTATTAATAATCTCCAATAATTGGGCGATTCAGGGCTTGGACAACGCTCACTACCTATCGAAGAAAACCAGTCAGGTATTGGAAAAAGAGTCCGGAGCAAAAATGATCGTCGTTTTTGAATACCACGTAGCATACAACATAAATTACGGTGTCCCCGTTTTGTGTTTCGTAGCATGGAAACAAGGTGAGTACTTAATGAACCTTTCCAAAAAAGAATATACGACAAAAACGAGAAAATTATAGATGGCAGTTCCCTCCAAATGGAAGAATATTGCGAATGCAACAAGAACTTTTCAAATTCCGACATTCTAAGCACATTAACTCAGTTGGTAAATGCAGTAATTACGTTACTAGACGTAAAATATTTATCTTGTAAATTGATTCCAGGATCATCCAGTCCTGTGCACACCGTTCCTAACGTTGCATCCTTGCAGAACACGAGAGATTATGGAACCGTTTCTAAGTAGAAGGTAATACATTAGTGTTTCTTTTTGCATTTCAATTTTCTCCAATGAGGGACTTTTCAGTAAAAATCCCGTTGTCTCGTGGATGAGTGTTATTAGCCCGTTTCTCAATCTCAGCTTGGACGAAGAGTATATTAAAGCTTGCTGAGTAGAGAGAGAAACATCCAGGTAAATTATTCCGATTTTTTTCAAACGAACTATGTATTGATGGACATTGTACGAAAATTACAATGTATGGATTCGAGCACGTGGAGCGAAATGAAAGGTCGTAATGCTATTTATTGCATTTATGTGGCTCAGCTTTCAGTCGCTTAATTGTTAACTTTATGTAACTGTGTGTTATGAAAATGGACATGGGCGCACATGGAAGAGGGCTACGTGTTCACAAATCAAAAGAAATATTTTTTGTTTTGGCCCTTAAACTCTGGACGCCTGTGATTCTGTTTAAGCAACACAACTGAATAAACCTGTTAATTTTTATTAAACCTAATTAATAAACGTTTATTTCAGTTAATAACGGATTTTATTGTTACTAGACGCGTACGTAATGGAAGTTTCTCATTTAACTTGTAAAAACATAGTATGTTTTAGATAAACGCTTCGCAGAATATGAAAATTAAATATGGAATGCTATAAAAATTTACCCGCCTGTTTTTAAATATACGCCGGTAACATCTTTGGGTAGAGTAGACACAGCTGGACACGACCGTACCGTCACCATTATCCACAAAATCTACACTCTGATCTTAGTGTCTTAATTCGTGTTTTTCAGTTTTTTATAGTTTTGTAAATATATACTTTAGCAAAGACGCATTTTTATTCTCCCTTGTTGCAAAAACTGCAACAAATTAGTTGCGCTAGAAAGACATTTTGTTAATTTAATCCATTACCACCTGCAAGTCTCGACATTACTCACTCCCATTAGCATTTTTTAATCGAGAACCGTTAAGGACATGCTTCACGAAACCTCTAAACCAAAGATTTGTGCAACAAAATTATTACCGTCTACAGTTGCTGTTTTAATGAAACTAAGGGGCCAATTCCAAGTTGTCGGCGCAAATCACTGGTGCAGCGCAACTTTATAATGCTAATTTGGGTATCAAATGCTGGTTGCTAGGGGTGACGGAATCAACAAACGCAGTTTTGTCGAACTTTCCATTGAAATTTGCACCATGGAGTTGCGGCACCTCTAGTAGGCAGTGCAAGTTGGCGCAATTTATCTCGAGAAATTGGGCTTGTTTATTCCGTCACCCCTAGCAACCAGCATTTGATACCCAAATTAGCATTATAAAGTTGCGCTGCACCACTGACTTGCGCCACCAACTTGGAATTGACCCCTTAGGGGCCAATTCCAAGTTGGTGGCGCAAGTCACTGGTGCAGCGCAACTTTATAATGCTAATTTGGGTATCAAATGCTGGTTGCTAGGGGTGACGGAATAAACAAGCGCAATTTTTCGAGATAAATTGCGCCAACTTGCACTGCCTACTAGAGGTGCCGCAACTCCATGGTGCAAATTTCAATGGAAAATTTCAATTTATCTCGAAAAATTGCGCTTGTTTATTCCGTCACCCCTAGCAACCAGCATTTGATACCCAAATTAGCATTATAAAGTTGCGCTGCACCACTGACTTGCGCCACCAACTTGGAATTGGCCCCTAAGACAGCAATATTTTTTTTATTTTTATTATGCATAAGTAAAATTATGCGGAATTTCCAATACTTGATGTTACAGCTCGTTTATTTTCATAAACTGACATTTCATTAACTTAGACCATCTTAATTAATTGTACAGAAACTTTATAATTATGATTTACTGAACTAATTTAAGTTCATAACACACTTAATCAATTCAGTTCTTGTGGAAATTCAATAAGACTGTTATATTACGAATTAAAAATTTACAAATGGCAACACATGAAGGTAATCAGTTTTAGTTAGCTCTCGTATTAATGATGAACCAAAATGCTATAGTGTAGAATTTGTACATAAATAGGTAAATTTTCTAAGGTTTCAACAAGAGGTATACTGACATTCAATAGTAGACAAGTTGTCCAGTTACTATCGCTAAATTATTACTAATTGGTGTAAAAAATTAACTTTTTAAACTAATTGTCATAAGTTTGATTACACAACGACACATGTCACATAAAATCACTATATGTAATTAAATATTCAAATGTAAAATCAAGGAAAAATTGTTAATGCATTCGTATAGTATCATTTAATTATTATAGTGTTTCTGTGTGAATGACATGTTACATCAAAAAGAAACAGCCTTAAAATTGACACTTTTTCACTTTTTTAATTTCAGATCGATTATTTCATAAATTATACAATGTGAAATGTACTTTGAAATATGTATGACATCTGACATTAGAAAGATGGAGGCGATAACTCGGAGGCGGTAAATCACTATTTTAAGATTTTCGCCCTATTATTTTATTAATACGTACTATCGGACTTGTCGTTAAACCTAGTTATAGATATCTACATTTTAGCGACAGATAAATTAGGCAAGATGAATGCTAGTATTTTTCCCAAATTTTTGTTTTTTAAATTGAAAACATTTTGTAGAATTTAATGATCCAAACTAATTTTTCAGACAACTATCTACACGTAAAGTGAGAACTGCTGGTGGATTATTAAAAATCACAAGTAACATATTACGGACGGTAGTTTTGTGTAACCATTTGAGATGACGTCATATATTTTTTGAAGAGAATGAATGGATAAATTTTGTCACCGTTTTTCCCTAATCACGATAATCCTAGGGTAAAATAGCCATTTTCAGTGTGTCTTCTAATTCGAAAATAATTTTATATTTATAATTATCATAGTAAATAGCAAGCCGACAGTCGGTTATTGTACAAGTTGAATCATCAAAATCGAGTTTTCGGTTTTGTATTTAACCCTTAATTTTGTTTGAAGTTAATAATGAATTCTACACATATTTAACTTGAACAGAGTTTTTGCCAAATCCAAGACAAACCCGCAAACATTGATTTAGTTAAAATAAAAAAGTATATAATTTATGTTACTCTGTGACAAAAATTAATAACATAAAAAATCTTCCAAAGAATAAAAGTAGAAAAATAAATGAACTACGTTTACAATAAGCTTCAAAAATAACATGGAATGACAACTGACAAGACAGCTAAGAAGGTTGCATCGATTAAAAATCACGCAGTATACCTTTATTACCTTGGTAGAACATATTACTTGGGCGGAGCTAATGAAGTCGTCTTTTCCGTACTCTGTCAGAAAACTGTGTAATAATAACCATTTTTTTTTTTTTTTTGGACGAGTGTATAAACTTTATGTTTTTAGCACAATAAAATTACTTACTTACTTACTTACTTACTTACTTACTTACTTACATTAGAAAGCCCCAACAAAACCGACAAGCGTTTAAAATCTTTCGTCGTGATAACGAAACAAGACTCGGTTTTGAAGCTCTTGGTTATTCAGAGAATGCTGTTGTTCTTCGCTGCACCGTTACTCATTCAAGTTGGAAAGTCCAAGAAAGTGTGCAAAAATTTAAATAACATGGGACGTTAGTGACGATAATTGAGGAAAAGGAAGATTTGGAAATAGGTCAAGTTCAAATTGTTATGCGGCAGGTAACAAGTCTTTTACATAATGGTGACAAAAGCAGTTAGCATATTTATGACGAATTCTTTCGGCGAACTGCCATTTAAATTTTATGGCATTTTTGAATAGTAAACATGTGCCACTTGCAGTGTGGGAGGTCTTTGTGTGCTTCACCACCGAGCGTTGCATATTTGTCGAAACTGGACCGTGAAAATTACGCAAATCTTTGAGTATGAGGTAAGTTTTGTGTTTTCGGGCACAAAACACAGCATGTGAACAAGTACTTGTGACAGTTTATTAAAAACTAGTTTTATGACACGTTTTTGGTTTTAACGTGTGATGTATGCACCGGTTTATTCAATCATTCAAGACCTTAACGGTATGAAAACTAGTTGGGGTTCACACTACGTGCTAACAATAGTGCAATGAAGGATCAGTTGCAGTCAGGTTTAATAACTATTACAAAAGACCACCGTTTTGTAGTGGGCTTTGATCGTTCATGATACAGTTATAGAAAGTCTTACCTGGAAACAAGACATTAAACATCACAAAGTATGAAATAAAAATTCCTAATATCGGTTTTGCACAACAAGTATTGTTCAACAAAGTATATTAGCTTTTTTGTCAGACGTGAGAAAATAAATGGGTTTGCTTGATATCATTTTAAACTGTTTATGCTTTTGTGTTTATTGTGAACATACAATTTTCAATTCCATCGTGGGTTATAAATCTAGAGGTAACGATTGGTTTTTGGAAACGAAGTAATCAATACTTGAACAACATTCATGGGTTCAAAGTTAAGAGAGTCGTTAAGGCGGTCTCAATACGTTTTTAGCATCTAATATCTCCATTATTAAACAGACTTATTGTTATATTGGGTAGTTTTTTTATCATCTTTTTAGTTTTGGCTGAAAATACAGGGTTTTCATAAATGATTAGAACGTCCAAGTGGACATTGATTTGTTCCGTCTCTTTTGAAGTGTCAAATCTGCAACATGTCTAAAATTTCACAGGTCATTAAATGTAAGAAGTTTATATGGAAGCCCTGTATATAATTCCTACTCGTTAACACACTCGAAAAATTTAAAAACTTATCACATTCGGTTCTTTTCAATAACCATCTGCAATAACGATCTGAATGTGTTAACTGCGTACCTAATTAAAGAATCGTAAAACGTAGTACCCAATGAATTTTCAACCAAATTCCTAATTAATTATTAAATAGAGCGATAACAATCAGTTTGTCGCCGTGCGACTCGTAGCAACACGAATGAAGTAATTAGTTTTTCATTAATCATTGAAATACAAAACAGATGTCATAAAAATTCCCCGAAGTCGTAACACCTCCTGTTGCACTTCTCGGAATCCCAACAAACAAATTTGCAAGGAATCGAGACGATCTTTTTTATGAATTACCATCAAGGATTTCTAAAAACGAACATTATACACTACACTCTTCGTACGGAATATCTAATAGGCACACTTATTTCCGCTTGGTGACTTTACCTAATTTACGACAGACTTCCGGCTTTCAAATTGAAATAATTAATTTGTGGTCATTCAAGTGTAAATATTTGTTGAATTAATTTTTCGGTTAGAAACTTTATATATTTTACACGGTCTTTAAAGAGAAATGGGTACTGCGTCTGGGAAGTGTTGTGAATATTCTTGCAAATCGGTTAAGATTTTCGAGGCGAGACGTGTTTTTGTAAAGCTCAGGTAGGAAACCATCTGTCCCTTTTGTTGCCATGGTTGCCATTTCTTAGAAACTCTTTTACATCGGCCAGCGTTCGATCTCTTCCCATCTTTTTTAAATAGCATTCCGATCTCTAACCTACTTACAGTTTTTCAAAGCGAAACGATAAGTGGGGAAAACCAGACGACAATTAAATCCTAATCTTACGGATGTATTACGAAATAGTTTAATTATGAGTACTACGAATTTTTAACAATTCTTTCTCTTCGCTCCTGTCTCACATGTATCATTACACAGTCGGTAGGCAATATTTTCGAGAAAAAAAACTTCATTATAAATAATTACAATGTCTATTTCCTGTCGAAACTGCACCAGGCCTGTCATTATTTATAAATTTCAAAATATTGGATGGGTTTTTAAATGCCGCGAATAGGGTGAGAGACTAGAATCGCCCAAAAACGCTTTTTATCATTTCCACAAGATCCGGTTTAATTTACAACCTATTAATAAATATGACAATAAAATTGTAGAGCGTTGTGGGCCACGCTTTAGACTAATTTGTTTATTAAAATCACCGGTTATATCGACACGAGACAGCGTCGAACTAAATAAGCCAGGTCCGGGTTCATAACATTTTGCATTAGAAGACATTCACTTCTCTAACTGTACCACGTTATGCTGGAATACTGTATCGGCAGACATTTCCGCTGTGTTCATGAAACAAGTTCACTTCAATTTTTGCAGTTTAACAATAGCGTGATACATTTATGCAACGTTCTAAAAAAATGGAATACAGCACCGAGTGGGATCCTCAAACTTGGAACTCCCCCGGAAGGAAATAAAAACCTGAACCAAATACATATAGCCACCCCACTAAACGCAAGCACCCTCTAGTTAAAAGCAGAGAAAATGACTGTAGCAAGCTGTGTCAGAATACAAAATGTTACCATTATTGTATAAACAACCTATTTTCAAAGAATTTTGAAATGTTGATACGCAACTATTAAGTTACTCAAAAGTTATTTTTGATTTGAATTTTAACTGGTTCAATTTTAAGACGTGTTGACAATGTTAAAAACAATTACCATGACGCAGAAAAAAATTCGTCATAGTTGCTTAATGCGAAACTGCTCATATATAAAAGTACACAAACACTTGTAAAATTTAAGTAATTTATATTGTGATTAAGAAAGACTCTCACTTAAACTTACCTAGGCACCATTTGTTATTACCAAAAAAGATGCAAAAAAATCCTTTCTTAAGGAATCACGAAATCTGGATATTAGCAAAAGTTTTTTGGAATACTGTAATGGCTCGAACATTTTTCTAATTTGTATCTCCGAGAAGTGCACTTCTGATCTCTGAGAGCGCTAAAGCTTCTTGGAAGCAGATAGTGCAGCTGTGGTCAAATAATTTTGGAATTTCCGGCAACTCTAAACATATGCCCATGGATAAATTAGTTTTTCGCTTACTCGGAAACCACTAGGATGATGCATTAATGAAATATTGACTTAGAACATTGAGACGATTAAATTTTGGAATTGGCCCTTCAAAGGTTATTATAACAATAGTAACTACCTTTTCGATACTAGTACTAAAGTAATAATTTTGCTAATAATACCAAAAATCTGAAGGAGATGAAGAACAACACTCTGCAAACAAATAATCTGATGATGATAAACCTAAAGGTAAAGAATCGAAAGCGCGTAATGATAATTTCCTTTGAATTATTCAAATCGCCAGATTTGCATACACAATTCGCAATATGTAATTTTGTTTAAATTTTTCTAATTTATCTCTTCCTGTGAGTTCAGGTACTGCTACTAATTAAATAATACCAAGTGTTAAAAAAAGGGAATTCCCATAACCAACAAAAAAGTCACTGAGAAAACACAACGGGAGCCCTTAAAACGCAAGATCTGTTGAAACCTCAATATCGAAAAATCGCAAAAAGTGTTTCCAGTAATTCCAGATAAATTTATTTAGATGATCAAACGCACTTATTTACTTTGAACCAAGTTTGTTTATGGACGATAAAACATGATCTATGAATGACGAAGCGAGCAAACAATCGTTTTGTTTATTTTTTGAAAGTCGTCATCACTGAAATTTGTCGCTGCACTGTGGGAATTTTCCCTCGATTTTGTAACATGTGGCGGACAGGTAGTTATCATAAGTTAAATGAATAATTGCATTTATGTGTTGAGTAATTCTCGCGTTACTCACTTGGTCATTATTTAGTTAAATCGTGTGTGGTGTTTTCAAAATGACTGGCACGTTTAAAAAGTCTGTATGGGTCGGAGTTTACTCATTTTCATTTGATCGTTGCATGAAGCTAAACGCTATAAAACTACATTGTTTTTTAATAACAATAAAACTCTGGGTGATGATGATGATGATTGTCTTCGTAAGATGATGAATCATCACGTCTCGTTATCAAAGATTAGTGTAGGTAACAGTGTATATGACACTCTTTATCTATTTTGTAATAATGCTTACTAAGATTATGATGCATAGAACATTTCTGAGAATTGAAAAAGTAAATCTACGAAAATCTTACTAAAGAACAGAATATAGACAACCAAATAAGTGGAAAAATTCTATAGCAGGTACTTACTAAGAACTTCAACTTTCGTTAAATAGGAAGAATATTTGGAAAAACTTACTCTATAACTAATCTACTGGATCAAGTAAAGCGTTTAGTTTATAAATAAATGTGCTACCCACAAAAACTCTAAAACACCGACGTTTTTATAACATTGTTTGAGGAACTTAAGTATGTATGTTATTTTACACGTAAAAACCACTCACTTTTGATGTAAATCTTTTCGTTCAACGTCCTCATTGATTGGAGCTAGTATAGTTTTTGAGTACTAGATAGGATACAATCGATAGTTGAAAACTATATATGTATTACTTCGCATTAATAATAGTAATAATAATAATAAGCCCCAGGTGATGAGTTTCTTGTTAAGATGATGAATCGCCACGTTTTGTTATCAATGATTAATGTAGGAAACAATGTGTATGCCATTCTTATCTATTTTGTAATAATGTTTACGATTCTGATGCAGATTATTTCTCAGAACCGAATAATAAAATCTATAAAAGTTTTATTGAAATGATGACGCTAGAATATAGGTAATCAAATCAATGGAAAAATCAAAGGTTGAAAATGTTCTGTAGGACTCGCTTATGTCTAATCTTTACACAATGTGATTTTATCGTCTTTAATGCATTATTTTATCATCGTTGGTGTAGAGTTTCGCACTAAAAAGTCAAATCTTATCAAATCTTATTGTAAAAACTTTGTATATGGTTCAGTGTTAGTGCACTTACGTCAGTTCCATGTTCATGTGGTCTCATTTGTTAAATCTACAAAATTATTTCACCTAAAACCTCATCACACAAGTTTAAAAAATTATTATAAATAGTTGGTTAGGTTTTAACAGTTGCAACACACAAAAATGTGTTTTTAGTGTATAATGTGTGAAAAGAGAAGTTTGCTGAACAGTATTAATTAAAAATAGAAATTCGCAATTTACTAGATCTTTTACATTGATTATTATTTATTAAAAAAAATATCACTGTGATTAGATTTTAATTTTAAAGTAAATGACCGCTAAGACTCTTATCTAATAAATTGATATCTGGCGCCACACTGTTCTTTTCACGTCATCGTAACATGAAATTTTGTTAATTACTTTCCCATGTACTTATATCTAAAAATACAGTGTGTTTTTGATAGATATTGCATACACCTCGGTTTCCTTTAATTCAGTTACAGAAAAAACGGTGCCATCTTTTTATTTCTAAATTCAAAGACTTTCCTCTAGAATATTACAAAAAAAACTTTCAATTTTTGAACTGTAATTTGTCGTATCTATATGTTTTGTGGTTTCAGGGACGACGAATAAATTATGAACTATGAAGACATAAATTTGTTCATATTACAAGCTACCGTAGACTTACCAGACAATTTCTCTTTCTCTCAATTGAACTAATAATGATGCTATGATAGAATTTTTTATATCTTTGGACTTACAGTTTAAATATGCTGTGTTGAAGTGACGCATGTTATATCAAAAAATTATACAATTCATATTTGTTTTGTTAAGTTTTTTTTCTAAAACTCTACATTCACTTTTTTATAAATGTCTACAATAGTTGTCACAAATGCAAAATAATATACTTGTTATAAAATAAATATTTTATTTTTTGTTTAAAACACCTAGTAACTGGTGTACAATAAAAACTATATTTGAAGCAGCCCTTGGAATTATTGTTTGCAGTTTATTTATAACAAGGTGATTTTTTTCGGAGAATAAGTAGGCAATTAGATACTTTAGAACATGAATGGTTTCATCGTTACTATCTTAAATTCAAACGGGTTGACAGATAATTGACATTTAACTTGACAGCATTTCCTTATCTTTTTAAATCGTTATTTCATCTTTCGAACTAGTGTGTGAGTTTTGCTGTTTACGACCAAGAATTGTTTATTCTGAACAACACAAAGTATTCATGGTCATGTTCTACTGTTAAAATGCTATAAAAGTAGATGCAACTTGGCAATATTCAATTGGATTATCTACGGAAGAATGTCGAGAAGAATTCCCTGACATTTTAACACCATTTTTAAATCAACTGGATGGTGATGAGGTGATGAGTTAGTTTATGGTCACTTTCAACAAGATAGTATGACTTCGCATTCAAGTGGAGCTACCTACAGTAGATTTTGTGGCTTAATTTTATGACAATATGAATTATTAGTCGCAATACACCTAACAACTGGCCGCCTGGGTCATGTGATCTCACTCCTTGCGACTTTTTGTTGTGGCTACATATAAAAAATTCAAATTAAGCAACGTTCTTAAATAGCTTGCGTGCTTGGAAGACACAAAATTAATGAAATTACTAACAAGAAAACTTCAATAGTGACGTATTTTTATATTCAAAAATTTATCTGAGTAGTAATGAAGTAATCGTTCTAATAACCATTATGGTTTTGATTACTTCAATCATTTTTTTTTATTTCAAAAATAACTTGTCAACGCAAAACACTTGTCAGTTGCCTTTTTTTTAACAAATGAATTTTGACAAGTTACCAAAGTTTTTCGAAGGCTCGAAGATAGTGTTCCTTAAGGTAATGAGAAGGTGAACAATTGAATTTTCACCGTCTGCTCCAAATATATTTTTTATTGTACACCCGTTATAATCGCTTAAATCAATGCCTTAAAATAAGGAAGGAGAGGAAGGAGAGAAAACTTGAAAACTTGTCTGTCAAGCCGGTGGATTCAGATTTGACTAAATGCATGGTAATCGTAGAGAAAATCTGTAACGTCCAACTATTTTTGCCCAAAATATCTTTAGTGAATAAAGCATGTTTAACTTTGGTTTGATGGTAAGTTAAAAAAATTTTAAATCTCATTTTTCCCATGTTTTACATTTATAATTTGGTCGCCACTTTGAATGATATTGCGTAAAGCAAAATATTTATTTTAGTTTTAAATAAAAAGAACATTAAATTTACATGCCGAATCCGGAACTGTTACATAAAAGTTTGTAATTTTTTGAGTGTGTATGCAAATGTAAGTGACTCAAATTCTACTCATGAGCAAAAAATCAAGCAACGCACTAGAAGAACATGAATATCTCATATAAATTAATTTTATTTAAATGAATTCGACCGTATGTTCTTGTCGCTTCATTTATGACCTTTTTCACACTAGTTTCTTAATTTTTTACTGTTTTCTTATATAATCGTATTTAATTTTTTGGCATGGTGGAGTGGATGAATTCATTAATAAGAACATCGACGTATCAAAGGAATCAATCCACGTTTTTTGTATTTGTAGGTCTCATGTTTTAAATGTTGATCAAATTCTTGTAATTTTAGTGTTCATTATTATTAATATGGTCCTGTAGTTTTCGCGTTGTCTAGTTAAAGAATTAGCATATACAGCTCCCCTTTTATGAACGACCTCGAGGGAAATTATGGCAATCTGTTGCGTACCCCAAGTAACCATATCTAGATTAAGCAATAATCCCACCCAACTTGAAAATAATATTTTGTCGTTTGATCATACCCCAAATTATTTAATTAAGGTCAGTGTATCTACACGATTTCCAAGTTTATCGCAATAGCATACTAATGATAATTGAATTACAGAAAAAAGACGGCAAATGACGACATAATTAATTTACCTACATATTTAGCATACGTGTCATTTAAAGCCCCAACTACGCTTAAATTAACAATAAGTCAATATTTGCCAAACCTCGATTCTCTCTAAAATTCTCTTGGTCAAACCGATCAATCATCCAATTATCCCCTTCCGAGAAGGTGAAAATCTGTGAAAAACCTTCCCCCGATCTGATTGGCTCGGCGACTGCTAGCTTGCAGCCTTGACGACAGTCAAGGTCACCGTTTAGAGCGCAGACGGGATTTACCATGAAAAGTCGTCGAACTTTAAGTCCGTCATGCACTGTATCGCACTATTAATAAACTTGTGCATGTTAATCACATTCTTCATTTTGATGTACCAGAAAAAATGCCTCATTATGAAACAAAAATGTGAAAATTAATTTGGCTCGGCAATTAACATTACTATCCTCAGTCTAATGAAGTTGCCACATCAATTTTGTACCGCAAGTCTGCTCTTAAATTACAGCAGCCGTAATGACTCTAAGTACCTCACATATGTGCAATTGCGGCAGGAAAAGACAGTCATATCCATTAGCACATGTGCGTGAGGTTTGACTTAAGTAGGACACCGATGGCGCTTGCTGAAAAAACTCGTTTTTCTGCATTTTCTACGCGAAGAGTCAATAAAACGTGCCATTACCCGCGAAATAACAATAATCTTAATGCGCCATATTTGATTTATGAGGTAATAATTCGATGCGGATTTTTGTTTCCGACGGAATTAATTAACAGGAATGGGGGGAGTTGTCACCTGGCCTCACTCCACGCGTGCGTATGAATAGGGCCTAATGTCCACCTTGCCGTCATGTTTTACAACCAAGGCTGGGATTCCACCGAAAAATCTATAAATTATGCGCACATATGGAGAACGCACACGGACTTAATGAATAAAAATATTTTGTATATGTTAATCATCTGTAGTGAAAAGCGTTATAAGCGATTACACATGATTTATTTAACGTACTTCCGAAATATAAAACACACTTTAAGTACCATAAAATGGTGTCAAATTATAATAAAATTTTACCATAAATATCATTCATAATTATATTAGATTCATGTTTTTTTTCAAACAGAAGTTATTTATTTCTATCAAATCAATAATTTGTGTTCAGTGTTAATAAATTATGTATTCTGAACGATTGCTGGTTAAAACAACTTTCAAAACTGAAAAATCAATTGTCAAGTGAAATTATAGGTTACCCACCAGCTTTACTTTTTTTAATTTAACACGTAAATGTTTTGTTAAATATTATATCATAAGTGTATTTGCTTCAAAATGTAATATCACATAAGAATAGCGCGAAATAAAAAAACTGCCCTTTACCTATGTTGCAAATTTTCAGTATCATAGGGCGCAATAAAAAATCGTCTTTTAGCCAACGCTTCTGTGGTCCTCTGTTCTGAGTAATAGACAAGGAGAAAAATGTCTTGCACGTCTAACGGAAACTTGAGGTCGCTTTTTATTGGACACACTTTATTTTGCCACAAGAGACAATTTAAATGTGATGTCTACTTATAAACTAAATCGTAGAAAATTTCAGAAATTTCTATCTCTAGATCAAACTGTAGTTTCTTTTATTATTACTTCCTAAGCGTAAAAAATAATGAATGAATCAATTTATTTTATTGATCAAATCAAGAACGGCTCACTCCATTTTCCCGAAAATTTGGGAATACAATGCTGTTAGTTACTATTACAATTACACTGCACCAATCCAAGTTGATATACGTGTTCTTGCAAAAATGTTGATGACGTCATCACAAAATTTTGTCAAGTAAAAACAAAAACTCATTTGAAACATACGCATAGCACGCTTCTTTACAGTTACTTTAAGATTATAAACTTACATATGTTTATTTCAACTTATAGGCGTTCTTCAGGAGCGAGGGAAGTTCTATCGAAAGAACTTTCGACCAATTTTTTCGATGTGAAAAGTTGAAAAATCTGAAAACAAAGAATCGGAAAAAATTGAAACTAAAAATCGAGAAACTTCAAAATCTATAAAAATTAATGAATCGAAAAATTGGAAAGAAGAAAGAACGAATCGAAAAATTATATAATCCTCAAAATTCTAAAGTCAAAAAACTGAAACATAGAAAAATTGAAAAATGAACATGAATGAAAATAATGTTGCAGTAATTTAATTATGATTCATTTACTGTGCGATGAATAAAAACCCTGCAAAAAATGTCTGATTAATAAGGTATCGGCGAGAACTTTTTGTTGATTTTTTGTGTTACGCTGTCGGTTTTATCTGTTGAGAGCGTTTGCGATGGACAAATTAGTTTGTTTAAGTGATTTATTTTTCTTAAAAATAACTTGTTTTCGGGCTTAAAGTGAAAGGTGAGTGTTGTGATGTGCCCATGAGGAAGGAGTCTGCAAAAATCGGCGCGGAGGGAAAGGAAATCAGGATTTAAAGGACAAGTGTTGCTATTAGGCTTTACATATCGGTCTATAATTCAATGAATGTACCTTATTTCTTCAGTTCTTTCATTCTAAACTGGTATAAAAAACGACTGTTAAGGGAGAAGCAGCTGTATTGCACAAATCGTTACTTAACGACTTAATAAATGTTTGTTTCAACAAGAACTCAATTTGGAATATCTAATATATTTTTATCAATGTTAATTATTTAAAAATTAAATCCAATTTTGATTTTTATCTCATTACAGAGTGTCTTTAAGTTGTTATTGTTTTGTGAAACATTTAAATTTTAGAATTGTTTTGAGAACATTTTTCTATTTGGGACAAACTTAACTACAACTAAAAGAGTTTCACTAAATTAGCAAAACGTTTCAGGCAATCATTTTAACTGAAAACAATGATCTTCAATATTTGAGTTTATTTTATGGAATGAAAATATCGATTTTCCGTTTCCGTTCATCTGTTTGTTAGCGAATTTTTAGGCAAATATTCTCCGAAACTCTTTTTTTCTCGTGCATTTTGAAGAGTCTGTTATGTAAGTTTTTTCTGTTATATTCACTAGGAATGGCGTGATGTAAATGTACAATTTTGCTTAGAATTTATATTGTGATTTGAAAATAATTTTCTGAATAATAAGTATTTTTAAATCTTATTTACTTATTAGACCTGTGTAATGTCGAATTACACCGCTATTAAAAATTTGTATACATAAAGTTGATGTTAACTTCTATGGTATTTTTCTTTGTGGCCTAAAGGTGAGAATTTAAAATTTTTAAATTGGGTGTTTTTTTTACATTTTTTTATCATTTATGAACACTATTTTGTTCGGTAATTTTGTCTTATTTTTGTTATATCAATTTCTTTTAACGTCATGTTACTTTTTTTGTAAGTATTTTATTTTATTTTTTATGCACTCTTTTCCTTATTTTTTTCTTTCGATTTTTTGTGCAGGAAAAAAGACGACGTTTTTTCAATGTTTTTCCCAAGAATAATTAAATTATATATTGTTAAACGTATATAAACGGTTTTATTTAGTCTTTGATTCTGTTCATAATCTATTTTAAACATTTCATTAAACTATATGTAGGTTTTTAAAATTTCGGCATTTTAAGTGATCAGTTTCTTTTCGTATATACAAAAATTTATAACTAAATACTGAATAAGAATTTGTTTCAGATTAAATATTATCGAATTCCTTTTACTTTACTTCATCTACTGCTTCTTTGACATACGTTTTTATTTTCTTTATTTAAACCCCAATCTGCTATACTGTGTCAGGATAAAGTCGTTTTGGAATTAAATTTTACAGAATTTTTCGATTCTTGATTTATCCCATTTTTGTTTCCAGATTCGTTCTTCGACTTTGTTCTTTTGTGACAATTCGTTGTTCAATGTTATCTTTTCTTTTTATTCCAATCAAGGAAAATTTGGAAACAGTTTTTCTATTTCTCTATGGGTACTTTATGTTCTTTTGGTTTCTGCTGAAATAAATTCATACTTGTTTTTCTGCTTTGTTATATTTCAATCTTCCATGTTCTTCCTTCTTCTTGTCTTTGACTATATTTTCCAAATTTGTTTCATATTGCCTGTGTTGCTTTTTTTGCTAAATTCCTTCCTCTATAAATTCTTCCCTAGATAGTTTTTTCGTCTGAATTCTATCACTGTTTTGTTCCATGTACTCTTTTGATTTGATTTTATTTTTCTTAACTTCTGTCACTCTTTTTTTTATATATTTATTTTCCATTCTATTTCCGATGTAAAATGGTTTTATGATTCTTTCATTAACGGTAATCCTACACTAATTCGTTCTTCGATTTTGTTCTTTTGTAACAATTCGTTGTTCAATGTTATCTTTTCTTTTTATTCCAATCAAGAAAATTTGGAAACAATTTTTCTATTGCTCCACGGGTAGTTTTTGTTCTTTTGGTTTCCGTTGATATAAATTCATACTTCTTTTTCTGTTTTGTTATATCTCAATTTTCTGTATTCTTCCTTTTTCCTGTTTTTGACTATTTTTTCCAAATTTGCTTCATGTTGTTTTGTCCTCTTCATCTTGTTATGTCTTCTTGGTTTGCGTGTGTTGGACTGAAAGTTCCAACAATTATTTCAGATTTCTTTGTTTTACCAACTTTTAACTTTGTCATCAGAGTTTGTTTTGCTTCTTTGTAGTCACTTTTTGCCAAATTCCTTCCTCTATAAATTCTTCTCAAGACAGTTTTTTCGTCTGAATTCCATTATTTTTTCGTTCTATGTACCTTTCTGATTTGTTTTTTTTTCTGTCACTCTCTTATTTTCTATATTCATTTTCAATTCTATTTCCAATGCAAAATAGTTTGATGATTCTTCTTCAGTTTAATTAACTGCAATTCTTTACTTCTAAAATTAATGTGTTCCTCAACTTTCTGTTGTTTTGTAACAGTTCGTTTTTCTATGTTGTCTTTTCTTTTTATCACAATCAAAGAAAGTTAGGAAATAGTTTTTGCATTTCTCTATGGGTACTTTTTGTCCATTTGGTTTCTGTTGATATAGATTTTAAAGTTTCTTTTCTGTTTCATTGTTTCTCAATTTTTCGTGTTCTTCCTTTTTCTTTTTTCTCTCTAAATTTGCTTCATTTGACTTTTTTTCGATCTTTTTAGATTGTCTTTTTGTTTCTGTATGTTGTATGTTATTTCAAATTCTTTGTTTTACCCATTTTTAATTTTATCATCAGAGCTTGTTTTGTTCCTCTGTCCTCATTTTCTGTTAAATTCGTTCCTGTATAAATTCTTCTCAAGCTAGTTTTTTGTTTGAATTCTATTGTTTTTTGTTCCATGTATCTTCTTATTATTTTTTTTAATCTTAACTTCTTCTCCTCTCTTATTTCCTATATTAATTTTCAATACAACTTCCGAGACAAAATGGTTTAATAATGCTTCTTCAAGGAAAATTTGGAAACAGTTTTTCTATCTCTATTAATACCTACTTGGTGTCCAGATTTTAACACATTTTTCTGTATTTAATTAAAATTCTTATTTCACAAATAAGATAAATAAGATATAATAATAAAAGACAATTCTTTAGTTAATAAGTTAACTGAGGGAATTTTATTATCCACATTTTTCTCTCTCTCATTATTATTCCCTCGCCCAGGAAGTACAATAAAGCATACTTAGCTTTTTCTAAAACTTATAAAATTTGATTTTGCGAATTTTATTTATTTTTTTATAACAACCCCTATAAGTTAAAATAAAGATATGTATTATGTTTTAAGCGAGTTTTTCCATTACAAAAGTTTGTGATGATATTATCAACTTCTTTGCAAGCACTGAATAAACTGCCTCATTTAGTCAAGAATATCGTGCTAACCAAAATTTACCTAATCATCTCAAAAAACAATTAAATGAAAAAAACTCTTTTTTCGTAGTAACTCATATTTACACTTTATAACATAACGTGCTCCTATATTTGTGGTTTATGATTCTGCCTTGATTTTTATCACAATTACTTTACAAATATTTTTGTGCTGAAATAGCTGAAATTTGGGTCACGTGCTTGACGACTGTCGGTGGACGTGTTAGTTCGATCCCATCCTTGTCGACATTTTTTTTCTAGCACATAGAATTTGTTTGAATACTTGTCTTCAGGTGCGAGGGAAGTCCTGTCTAAATGACTTCAGACCATTTTTGTTGTATTTTCATATTTTATCTGATTTATTAGTCATCAAATAAAAATTTGTACAACAGGCTTCTATCGTTCGAACGTCAGGCAAAATTCAGTGCAGTCCACATTTTAAAATTTTTAACACAACGTTAAGAAAATGAAGAAAGCAAAAAACGTTAAATATAATAAATCGAGTTGCCGAGTTGCACAATTGCACAACTGCCTCCTATTTTTAGAAATTAATGTGTTTTATTATTTATATTGGTCACAATTACCACATTTCTACTGCCAAACGCTCTCTCAACTCTCATTTCCTTAAATTAAATAGCCAGCCAACGGTGTTGACGTCAACGTATAGTTGCGATCAAGACTACGTCATTAGAACACTGTTTCCTAAAACTGACCAATCACAAAGGGTTGCTCCCCTAAATGTTAGACGATTTCATGTGCTGCAGCTATTTATATTCATTTATTTATTTATTTATAATTAGACAAAAATTTTGTCGGAATAGTTCAAATCCCATGAATATGTCAACATCAAAGCTTTTCACTCCAGTGTATTTAATTAAAGTTTAATGTAAACACATGGAAGTGTTCACTGTTTTCGAGCGAAATTAATACAAAATTGGACGGAATTACGTGGTAATTATGTTTTATACACGACGAAAATTAGGACTGGTTGAAACACAGGTACGACAATGTTGCATAATGTTTAACTATGTTTGAAAGTAATCGATTCTGCACATTAACCAAACAAGCTCTATTACAAAAAATTGAAGATTTATTCTAATGCTTTATCGCTATTATGTTTACAACTTAATGTTGTTTTTTTAGATAGAGGAAACAGACGAGAAGATTTTAAATTCATACCATCTGTAAGAGATTTCATAGAAAACGAAACCAAATCGACATTGTACATTAGAACACCAATGCCATATTAGACTATATGAATCCTCGAAAGTCAAAAAATTGGTCTAAAACTGGTATACTTGTTTCCGAGTATTGTGTGAAACAAGAAACACATTACCATGAAATCTGATGCAACCTTTATAAGACTGATTAACATAAACAGCTGAAAGTCAATTTTGATTTTGCGAATGAGACGGAAGGTAATAAATTTTCTGGCCACTTGTGTCATGTAGCGATAGAGTTCTGTCTTTTGGAACATCTCTTATCTACTAAGACAACTAATAGTTACGTACTGTATAACAAGTTTCATCGTCATATGTTTATTTTCATAACACGAAATTTCGATAGTAGCACAGCTGTTAATTCCACTTAAACTCTCGGATTCAAATGTCTTACAATGGTGACTGCAGTATTGAAAGTTCCACCAAAAGCGCATTCAATTTGCTGAAACCCCTGTCAGGATAGCTGTGTTGTCACAGGATAACGTTCTGTTTTAACACAAGAGTAGAATTTGACTATATATATTGTATATGGTGAAACAAATATGTACATATATCCTGCAACAGAAAAGGATAAAATGCCTTTAAAATATGTATATAGTTAGTTTGCTAAATATATCATGTCTTACAAAATCTGCATTTGCATAAAGTCCGAGCCTTGGCGATACCCATTAATACACGTACGTGAGGTTTGAGTTAAGCAGGACACTGATGGCGTTGCTGGAAAACTCGTTTTTCTGCATTTCCCACACGAGGAGTGAATAAAACGTGCCGTTACTCGCGAAGTAGTAGTAATCTTGATGCGCCATATTTGATTTATGAAGTAATAACTTCACACAGTTATTAAAAGCGATAACATTAACTTATTTTTGTTTCTGCCAGAATTAATTATCAAAAATTACAGTGAGTCTGCCACCTGGCCTCAGTCCACGCGCGCGTGTGAACAAGGCCTAATGCCTACTTTGTTTGCCCGTAAGTGGCAGAATATTTCTGTTTTATGACCTACACCTAAGGAATATAAATTTTTTTGATTGAATCACGGCGACAGACAGTCTACATCCGTTAAAAGCGACCGTTTTAATTCTTCGAAAATATGAAGAATGTTCGAAATGCTAAAAATTTTTACATTTGAATCGCGCTGATTGCCAAAACTTTAAATAGATAATTTATGGAGCACACCAGACATCACAAATCTTTTAAGCAGCGATTAAAGTGAATTCTTTTTGGACGTTAACAGCAGGCGCCATCGGGGAAAGTTATCAGAATGTTGGTCGCTCTTTTCACTTACTTCGCAAAATGCTGTAAATATTGCCGCAAATTTTCCGTGCTATAACCTACCTCAATGTGTTTTTGTCGGACAAGTGTTGGCTGGCAGTGGTAGGTCTAGAAATTTGTGGCGGGGATGTGCGATATTCGCCCTAATAAGTTCTCGACAAAATATTCCTGCAGGATATTCACGTAAAATCGCTTGTTTGCAGGATTTTAAATAATCGCATGTAAACGCATCTTGTTAGCGCTGCTAAAACTAGGTTGAAATACCGTTTTTTTGTTAGTTAACAGAGTTTAATTAATAATTACTATGCAGTTGTGCTATAAAAACGAAAAAAAAAAACAACTACAGATATTAAAATATTTTACTCTAAAAACCTTCCAAAGCTCTTTGTTTCGTAATAATGCTTTCGCCGCGCTTAGGAAAGTTGTTTTAAAGTTATAAGTTACTCCAAGACCCACGGGATATTCGTTTAAATTTTGTGCAACCGAAAGTAAATATTTGTTAAATAATAATTAAACTAAACCGATCTACCACCACGCTGTTTTCCTGATGGCACTTTTGCTACACTTGATGGAATATGAGAATACATTAAACTAATATTTGAATTTTGTGCACGAATTCTGTCTGTGAGGGCAAAGTTTAGGTGGCACTGAACTTTCAGCACTCTTCATTCGAAATAAATTTTATGACTTAATGGAAAAGACTATCTGGAAATACAGTTTTATTGGATTGATTACTTTTAAAAGGTTGAAAGAGCTGATTATTATTAATGTTGTGTTTCATGTGGGGTTTTCTATCGTGGGTTTAATCCGAAAACTTGAAAAGTATTCCACTGATTAAATTTTCGGCATTGTTTTGTTGAAACTGTAAAAACACGATTCCGTTAAATTAAGATACAGCTGGAACCAAAATATGCCGAAGCATTCATAATACCTCGTGATCAGAAATGACTGAGTCAGTTGGCAATCCTGGATTTTTTGTTGAAATTGGTTTCAAGATGTTTTCTATAATTTCCGGTTATTCGGAGATTGACAGATTGTTGACATTTTTAAACCTGCAAAATATATCCAAAACATAACCTAAATTTATCGACAATTTATCCGCATGTCACGGAATTACGTCCGTTATACCAACATAAACGCAAGAAAAGTTCACATTTTTATTTAAAAAATACTGTCAACAGACTTTGTCATTTCTGATCATGCAGTATAATCAAAATCATACTTAAATTACTAAAAACTCATCGATTGTGATCCCTCTCTAAAGTTAGAAGCACTCCTGACTTTTTTTAAGTACAATTCTGGATAGGTCCATTACAATTTCGTTTTTCTAAAACATGTTTGGATACTTTTTTGACACGATATTTTCAACAATACTAGATTACCTTCTATTTTTTACATCATAAAAATTGGTCGGCAGAACTTCCCTCGCCCCTGAAGTACAGCCCAACAAATCCCGCTTCTTTGAAAAATTATAAGAAGTTTTTACGATTTTTATTTTCTGATAAGTAAAAACTAGTGGCGTAAATAACACTCCCACAGCCTTTTTTTACTTTTTTTTTGTTTCTTCAGTTTTTCAGTTTGCAATTTTCGAGTTTTCAAGTTTTATTAAATTTTTTAGTTTTTAAATTTTCCAATTTTAGAATTTTTCAGTTCTCTGATTTTGCAATTTTTCGATTTGAGTTTCTCGAGTTTACAATTTTTAATTTTTCATTTTTTCCGATTTGCAATTTTTCGTTTCGATTTTCTGTTTTTTTATTTGTTTCAATTATCCGAATTTTCAATGTCTCAATTTTATAATTTTTTGTTTTTTCAATTTCAATTTTTTCAGTTTTTCGTTCCTTCGATTTTTCAATTTGCAATTTGTCAGTTTTTCATTTTTCTTTCTTCAATTTTAGGATATGCAACTCTTCGAATTTTCATTTTTAAATTATTCAGTTTTTCGATTTTACAACTTTTGGATGTTTCAATTTTCCGTTTCGGTTTTTAGTTTCTTTTTTTTTCGATTTGTCGTTATTCTGATTTTATAATGTTTTTCAATGTGGAATTTTTCAATTTTTTAATTTTTTCAATTTTTAGATTTGGAATTTTTCAGTTTTCCGATTTTTCAATTTTTCGACTTTTAGATTTTTTAATTTTTCGTTGTTTCAGATTAGGATATTTCAGTTATTGATTTGCAATTTTTTAGTTCATTTTAAGATCTAATAATATAATTAAATTTTAAAATTTTTCACTTTTTCAGTTTTACGGTTTTAGAATTTTTGCATTTTTCAATTACAAGTGGATTTTAAAACTGTCTTTATTTGATTTTTCAATTTTTCAGCTTTTCGATTGTTACAGTTTTTCGACTTTCCAATTTTGACGAATCTATTGTTTTTTCGATTTTAGAATGTTTGGGTTTTCCACTTTTTCGATTCGATTCGTTTTTTCTTCATTCCAATTTTTCGAGTCATTAATTTACTTCGATTGTTTCAATTTTTTGTTTCTTCAGTTCTTCGATTTGCAATTTTTCGTTTTTTTAGTTTTACGATTTTTCAATTTTTCCCGATTTTAAATTTGTCGGTTCTTCAAATTTTCGAAAAAAATATGGAAAATAAATAAACTTGAAAAATCAAAAAACTATAAAACTGAAAATTTGAGAAATCTAAAAATGGGAAATCAAGAGCTTGGAAAATTGAAAATCTAAAGAATCAAAATCGAGAAATTTAAAAATCGAAATGTGCAAAATGGGAAAAAATATGTATGTATGTATTGTAAAATCGAAATATTGAGAATTAAAGAAATCGGAAAATTGGGTATCTGGAAATCCAAAAATTGCAAAATTCGACAATCTAAAAATTGGAAAATCCAGGAATCAAAGATTGAAACATTGAAAAATTGAATAAACGAAAAATTGAAAAATTAAGAAGATTAAAGTTGAAAAAACGCAAAATTATGAAACTGAAACACTGAAAAATGGTTTGACTGGTCGAGGGTAAATAAATCCCGATTTTTCAAAAAATTATAAGATCTGATTTTGCGAATTTTATTTTTTTTATGATAACTCTCACAAGTAAAATAAAGATATATATAACGTTAAAGGAAATGTAGTGAGTATTTTTTTATTTAAAAAATAAAATAAATAACTTATTCATTGTTTTTTTGAATCACCTTATATAAGTATACATATATAATTCCAAAAATTATGGGGGCATTGATAAATCACAAATATAGAATCATAATATTTCGCATATTTTAGAAAGGATGTATTAGGCAAAGTTTTGAGATGACGTCATCAGTTTTTTGGGAGGGGATAAAGGAAAAAATTTTAATTAACGATTTACCATGATTACGATAACGTTAAAACCACTGCAAGATTTCAGAGCATTCCGTTTTGCAGTTTCAAAGACAGAGTACAAAATGTTGTAATGCAATTTTGATTTTTTTTTTCAAAAATTTGAGAAAATTCAACACGGATTAATACACCACAAATTTACTATTGCAAATGTTGGAGATGAAGTCATCTCAATGGTGGTGAAGATGATTAGCCAAATATTATTGGTTAGCGTTTAACCATCTACATGATATTCCTAATATTCATTCAAAATTTGACAAAAATCGGCACAGTAGTTTCTGAGAATATCTACCCAATAAAATTGCTACAGACGACAGTCAGACAAACGGAAACGGAATACCACTTCTTTCGTACTCTACAGGTCACGAAACGTCGAAAAAACATGAAAGTGGCAAGCCGCCCGATGGACTCAATTACTATACCTAGCTTATGCTAAGGAGTTAAAATTAGATCACCTTTGATAGGTTTTTTTATCTAATGCTGCTTTGATTAAAAATAGATACATGGCTAAAAATAGATAAATTATTGAATATCTATTTAAGCGAGAAAATTACAACGAAATTTTATAGGAGAAGTTTACACAGGATGTTTTATCTCAACTGATCGATCAAATTACGCGAATGAAGTACCTGCACAAGAAAATTAATGACGCAATAAAAAATCCAGAAAATAAAATCCATTTAGGAAAATTATAAGAACCAAAATTATCCCCGTTTATTGAATGATGTATGTTTGTAACATATTCAACATTCCGAATTTTTCCTTTCATAGGAAGTGTGTTCATTTTTAGTACACCTTGCATATTTTTAGATACCAAAATTTATAATTAGAATTAGCCAATGAAGCTTCTAATTTTCCACCTTTAAATGTCAATATGCCAAAATTTAGAACACATGACGTGACAAATATTTCTTCCATAAATCAATATTACGAAATACGGTCAGAATGACAACTGTTACTGTTACATTCAACAATCGACATGAGGTCGAAAATTCGAAGATATCACTTACAGTTCTATAAAACAGTAAAAAAGTTCTACTCTTGTTTAAACAACAAAAGTTAAATTCACTTCGATTGGACCCTGAAGTAAAGGATAATTTTCCCTTAAAGGCAGTTTTGAAATAAGAAAAACAACACCCTGAACAAATCCATTGTAAAATACTTATAAGTTGGATGCGAAGGAACAGTTAAGTAGAAAATCTAAAAATAAATACATTGGAACAGATTGTGTTCAAAAGAGCTTTCGTTCTGACAACTAATATTACAATAAATAAAATGTACGATTTTTTTAAGCAGAACTGACTAAAATTAAAAATTTATTACGACGCTTGTGTTGCATTTTTGTATGTTAAAAGTGAACCTTAGTACTATTGACACTATTAAAGTTGGTCTTTCATCCATATGTGTAATTCTCGACAAAAATGTCAAGCATTTAATAGTAGAAATAAAGTTCTGATTCTGACTGAGGAACATTGATGAAATAAATTGTAATGGGTTTCTTTGGACATCTCTAATGGTACCATAACCCTAAAAGGACTATAATATTATCATAATGCTAATAATTTACTTATAACCCTATTTACAGAATCTTTAATACCTACGCTCAAAGTACTCAAACCATAAATCTGAAAAGTTTTCCTTCAGATCGATGAGTCTCATAAAGTTTTATTGCTAAATATGAAATAAGGAACTAGCAAACTCATCAGAAGTCATTTGTGTAATATTCCATGTTTTAAAACCGGGACTATATGATTTATATTACAATTACTATTCTGGGTGAAGTTCTCTGGATGTGAGCACGACCTTGAGCTTGTACATTATACATAAATAAATTAATCACCGATATTAGCACGTATTAGAGTAAAAGTGACGGATCTTCGTCATTAAGAAAATTAAATTTATCAATTTAAGTGTGGTAAATGATTTTATTTACATTATTGGCAGTTCCCACATTGACAACCCACACATCGCTTTATCGTTAATATAAATGTAATCAAAAGATTCCATTGCCTGTCGAGTCATTGAAAGCAATAGGATCGATACGTTTCGAGTCATTACTCGACCTCACAACTTCTCCAATCCGAATACTGAGTTTCGTTACGATTATTCTTCCTTTTCATCACATTTACCGTAAGCACATACAATAAAGCGCAGCAATACTTTACTTTTAGTATAAAAATCAATTTAAACATCTTCACTGTGCATTCTACAGTCTCGTGAATGAAATCGGCGTTGGTTTAACCTGCAAATATTTTTAGAAAATATATTTGCTTATTACGCTCGTAATAAATACGTAAATACAAGCTCCACTTTTTCTGGCACCTGTGAGTAACAACATTATTTTTAACCTTCGTTGTACACCGCACGCCATTGCTTTTCAATGTATTTTATCACACGGTCATCGAGAGTGATCAATAAATGCAATTTAAAAGAATGACATATTAAAATTTTTTCATAATTCCGTTTTAGATATACGTTTAATTAATTATATTGTAACATGGGCGTTGCTAGGAGGTGCACCTGGTAAAAAATATAAGTAACTCGAAAGCTATAAATACACGTCTCTCCATTTATCTCCAGCCATATTTTTTATTTTTTTTGATGATTAATATGTTGCGAAATCTAGTTTTCACATGAAAGATTCTCTCGAAAAATCGACTTGCAGTTTTTTGTGTATAAATTTATTTTTTGACGGGTAAATGAAGGAGAGTTGTGTTTGTTTTGCTGTGATGCGGGTAGAGTTTCGTATGAATTTTTTTAGATCATGATTCAGTTTTGTTGTACATTGGATCTAGGTAAAGCTATAGATTTTGGATTAGCTTATTATAATGAATATACTAAACATTTTTATTTTCCTTTTATTGAATTTTATTTATTTTTATTTAAAGTAATAAATAGTTGCAAAATTACTGGCCTGTTTGAAGTAACAAAGGCAAAGAGTTTTCACAATGGTTACTATTGTTACATTTTATGAGTTTTGAATAATAATAAGCATAATAATAAACGTAATATATCTACTAGCAAGATTTACACATTAGAAGATCAAAAATAGCATTGAACCGCCTTAAACTAAGATTACACAACACTAACCTTACATTCTTTCATCAATTTTTTAACATTTAGATTATCGTGGTAATTTGAAAAACATTGTAAAATCTGCTCCACCACTTTGTAAATTAGATACCTGTAATGTTAAAATTTCACACTTGTTTTAGCCTCCAAAATGTATGAAAATTTAAAACCAAAATATCCAAAATTCTAATTGTTTGTACCCAGAGATTTAATCCTTTTTATTTAAAAAATATCATCATGTCATTACTTGCCACTTTCAAGTTTCCTCGACGTTTCATGATCTCTACAGTACGAAAAAAGTGGTCTCCTATTTCTGTCTGCTAGACACATAATCTCCAAAGTTACAGGACCGATTATTGTCAAAATTTGGCTAATCATCTCCACCACCAATGGAACGACGTCGTCTCCAAAATTTACAATAATTTGAAATTTTATAAAATCTGATACTTCTCCACTTGTGATATATGAATCTGTGTTGACTTTTCACCCTAGACATCCAGATTTTTTGAAAAAAAGCAAAATTTTATACTGTACTCCCAGTTTAAAGTGGTTTTTATGATAGATCCATTGTGTCGAAATTGATGATGGGGACAATGGAATAAATCCCTAGCCATAAATAAGAAAGTGGTCGGTTCTTTGCAAGAGCCGTACTTTGTTATTCAACTCATATTGTCCGTCGTGGGGTAATAATGATGTGATAATGTTTGTTTATTATCTTGTCATAAAAACCACTTTATACTGGGAGTACAATAACAACATTTTGCAAAATAACTTTGAAATTGCAACACCTAACGCTTTGAAATCTTGCAATTGTTTTAAGGTTGTCATGGTAAATCGTTAATTAAAATTTATTCATTTATACTCTCCAAAAAATTGATGACGTCATCTCAAAATATTTCCTAATAAATTCCCTCTGAAATATGCAAAATATTATGACTCTACACTTGTGGTTCACCAATACACTCATAGTTTTTAGAATTACCTATACAAGGTGACTCAAAAAAATTAATGAATGACGCAATTTACTTTATTAATTAAATCAAAAACGACTCACTCCATTTTCCCGAAAATTGGGGAATACAGTACTGTTAACATCAGTATTACACTACATCTATTCAAATTGATATACATGTTTTTATTTTAACTTATAAAGGTTATCATAAAAAATTAAATTTGTAAAATCAAATCTTATAATTTTTCGAAAAATCTAGATTTATTTACCTTCGATCAATTTTTTGATATCACAATTTATCATTTTTCCTTCTTCTTCGATTTTACTATTTATTAATATCAAAGTTCTCCGTTGTTTCATTTTTCAATTTCTCCATCTTTCAGTGTCTCGGTTTCATAATTTTTCGTTTTTTCAACTTTAATTTTTTCTATTTTTCTATTTTTCGTTTCATCAATTTTTAGATTTACAATTTTCCAATTTCCCAATTTTTCATTAACACAATTTTTAATTTTTCAAGTGCTTGATTTTTATTTTTCATTTTCCCGATTTTTTATATCACAATTTTTGGCTTTTCATTTCCTTTATCTTTTCAATGTTTCTTCCGATTTTATAATTTTTCATTTATTCAATTCCACACATTTTCAATCTTTGATTTTTCAGTTCCTTGACTTTATAATTTTAAAATTTTTCATTTTTGCAATTTTTCGATTTCTAATTATCCGATTTCCCCATTTTTTTCATTTTCAATATTTCAATTTTACATTAATTTTTTGTTTTTTCGATTTTTCACTTTTTTGATTTGTAAGTCTCTCGCTATGTAACCTTTCGATTTTTCAGTTTAACGTTTCTTCAATTTTTCAAGCCCTTGATTTCAAATTTTTGGATTTTTCAAAGTTTTCATTTTATACTTTTTCGTTTTTTCCATTTTCTTTCAATTTTCAATGTTTCACTGTTAAAGTTTCATAATTTTTCGTTTTCTCAACTATAAATTTTCAATTTTTCACTTTCTCGACTTCCAAAATTTTCAGTTTTTCGTTTCTTCAGTTTTTACATGTGCAATTTTTCGATATTACAATTTTTCAATTTTTCGTTTCTCAATTTTTCAAGTTCTTGATTTTTATTTTTCATTTTCCCGATTTTTTAATTTTCATTTTCTCGATTTTATTAATTTTCATTTTCTCGATTTCATTATATCGGCAATATTTAGTTTTTCATTTTCTTTATTTTTTCAATATTATAATTTTTCGTTTATTCAATTTTACTCATATTCAATCTTTGATTTTCCACTTTTGTAATTTTTGGATTTCTAATTGTCCGATTTTCCCATTTCTTTAATTTTCAATATTTCGACTTTACAATAATTTTTCATTTTTTCGATTTTTAAGTTT
Organism: Zophobas morio; assembly: GCF_036711695.1. Classification (NCBI taxonomy): domain Eukaryota; kingdom Metazoa; phylum Arthropoda; class Insecta; order Coleoptera; family Tenebrionidae; genus Zophobas; species Zophobas morio. The sequence goes on from NW_026972109.1 coordinate 18,422,293, forward strand.
CTCACTTTCGACTTTTCAAGTTTAGGTTTCTTCAATTTATCAAGTTCTTGATTTTTATTTTTCATTTTCATGATTTTTTATTTTCATTTTCTCGATTTTATATCGCAATATTTAGTTTTTCAGTTTCTTTATTTTTTCAATGTCTTTTTCGATTTTATAATTTTTCGTTTATTCAATTTTACACATTTTCAGTCTTTGATTTTTCAATTCCTCTATTTTCTAATTTTTAAGTTTTTAAATTTTGCAATTTTTGAATTTCTAATTGTCCGATTTTCCCATTTCTTTAATTTTTAATATTTCGATTTTACAATAATTTTTCGTTTTTCGATTTTTAAGTTTTTCACTTTCGATTTTTCAAATTTACGAAAAAATTTATTGAAGAATCAATTTCCCAAGTTCTTGATTTCCAGATTTTAGATTTTTTAAAGTTTTCGTTTTATACTTTTTCATATTTTCATTTTTGATTTTTAAATTTTCGATTTGTGATTTTTAATTTTTTTTTATTCCAAAAGTAAAAAAAATCAAAAATTTAAAAATTAAAAAACGAAAAATTGCAACATCGAAAAGTGAAAAATCGAAACAAGAAACAAGAATCCAATCGAAAAATCGAAGAACCCAAAAATTGTAAATCGAAAAATTATATAATCGTCAACATTGTAAAATCAAAAAACTTATAATGAAAGATCGAAAAATTGAAAAATTAAAAATCGAAAAATCTAAATGATAAAATATGGAAAAATTGTAAACCAAAAAACTTCAAATCTAAAACTCCAAAAATTAAAAAACTGAAAATATAAAGACAATAAAAAACCGAAACGAAAAATTGAAAAGTCGAATAAACGAAAAAGTTTTAAAATCCCATAATTGAAAAATGGAAAAATTCTAAAATTGTAATTTGAAAAAATTAGAAATTTTAAAAATCATTATTTGTACATAATACATATTTAAAATGAAAACTAGAAAAATTGCAAATCAAAATTCAAAAAACGAAAAATTAAAAAATCTAAAAGTTGAAAATCAAAAAATTGAAACACTCAAAAGTTGGAAATTCGAAAAATTGAAAAATTAAAAACTGAAAACTCTTGAAAGTCAAATCGAAAAATTGCAAACCGAAAAACCAAAGAAACAAATAAATATATAAAAATTGAACAACTGAAAAATTCAAGTCAAAATTTTTATTCACGCTATTGGTGTTTACTTTACAGAGGTCATCGAAAAACATAAATTGTAAACAAAATATAATTTTTTCAAAGCAGCGGAAAGAACCTACGAGTCCTACGACTAATTTTTTTTAAGTAACCAAAAATCAGACGCAGTTTTAACAATTAACAAACCATTCAGCAGATGTAATACGGTTTGTAGCTTACTTAGATGAATATTTTTTGTCACTATTTTTTTCCAAATTCCTCTACTCCATGATTTCGCACTGTTGCTTTGTATTCAAATTCGCCTAGGTCAACCACTCTTATCAAGCCGAAAATTTATGGCCAGTCGTCCTAATAATAAGTAAACACATCTAATCTTATCGCAACGTCACGAATCGTCTAAAACGGAAATGGAGGGACAAATGGTCATCCTGTTTGTTTGTAGAAAACGATAAAATCAGTCAACAAATCCTGATTACACCGATTTATTGGCGACTTGTCGTCCGAAATGTAGATGTAGATTTTGGAAGGCAAAGTCCAAGAAAAGCAACGTCAAAACAGCATTTAGTAGTTTCAAAGGAAAACACGGCATACCGCAACAAGCTAGAAAGTTTGAATAAAGTCCGAGGGTGCCCTCTGGGAGCCAGTGAGTTCATTCAAACTCGACACTATAACTCTTCGACAGCCGATTATCATCAAAACCTCATTAAAAAAAAGTTAATATGCATAAAATTAATTTGTTATTGATGTGCGAAAAATATAACGTTGTTTAAGTGATTTTAAAAACTAGAAATATTCAGTAATAATTATAATTAGATTAGACTCCGGAAGAGCACAAAATTTTACAAATGATGACGTAGTTTCTGGAAATAGACATCACCTATATTTAAATTAGATGAGCCGAGTTCAATATTCAATGTTGTCATGTTTTTATTTTATTTACTGTAAACATAGTTCCGAGAACTGCGACTGCACTTCGAGGATGTCACGACTAGATAACGGCTAAATAAACTGATAATGAATGTATAAAAATGCAAAAGAAAATATTGCCACAAGTACTGTCACGGTTTCTCGGTACTCTTTGATGGTTAAACTTTTGCGAGAATCGAAATTGTAGAAAACAGTTTTAAACTTATTCTCTGAAACAATAAACTTGGATCTTTTCTGTTTGACCCCTACATGTACAAAGCCGCCACAATCAACTGCAACAAAAGCAAAAAAGATGTCGACAATGTTCATTCTTTCGCAACAACTATCTACAAAGTGTAAAACCGACTTGAAAAATTAACGCACACGCGATAAGTTAGTACGTATGTTGTTTTATTAACATATCTCTATTCGACATGCACGTTTAAATTAACAATTCTGTCGAAGCAAGATGAAAATAATGCAGTCACATGCTGATAAGTCTCGAAAACAATTTGCTTCTTAGTAATAACAATTCCGTTGTTTAAATGTAAGTGAGTCAGAAAATTTGTTTGAGGCAACTTTGGTCGTTCGCGGTGATTCATTATAAATTTTGCTTCTATTATTGTAGAGCATGACTAATCGTACGGACATGCCAAACTCGAACGTTCGATTGATAACATTGGGAGTTGGAAATAAGGGAATCTATCAAATCAATAATTTGTTTTACTTTTATTTTTGGTTACGCAGGTTTGATATCGTTCTTGGACAAATAAAAATATCTTAGGGTCAACGAGTTTCGTTTACTAGTGCAAACTTTTTCAAGGCTGATATATCAAAGTATCCATATTTATAATCAAAGGATTTCCCATTTTCGTCTAGCTGTCTGTTGTTTGTCTGTTTAGAAAAAAAATCAGGTAAATGGCGTTTTGAATGTGCATTAAACAAATAATAAACATAACCTGAATCCTTGGAATGGAGTCGAATGTTTTCAAAAACAATAAATATCAGTTCGTTCCTCTTTATACGCAGCGCTACAGACAGAGCTTGTCGTTTACCTGTGTTTTAACAACAAACTTCTACTTCTAATTTTATGTCTATGGGTACTGGATCATCAATTTTTACAGCTTATCTTAATTAAAGAAATCTAAAAATTTCATCTTCATTTCCAAAAATGGAAATATACCGTGATCAATATTATGACGACCCTAAAAAATATTTTGTAGATTCTTTAATGCTGAACTCACTTCGCATGCAGGCACTAGTTATAAATTTATTTGATCCATCAGTTGAGATGAAACACACTGGATAGGATAAATGATGTACTTTAATTCTGCAGCATGTAGTTGGAATTTATAAATACGCCAGCCATGTTTATAGTATTCAAAATTTAAAAGATATGTTACTACCGTATATCCAAATATAATCCACATGATCTGTCGGTTTCTAGTTTCACAGATTTATTCACACAGAATACAAAACAAGTTTAACTGAACTTTTTTAATTGACCATACTGAATTTTACAGATATAAATCCTCCCCAAGGATTTATTCGATCACTTACTTAGGTATTTATGACAACGCAAAATAGTTTTGCTGACACAGTAAAATTAAAAACGCATTAACTTTTTACCACGAACTTCAAATTTTATAAGTTTTCTTTGACGGAAATGGGTATTTCTGAGAAAATTGAACTACGAGCTATCAAACTAGGGGAAACATGCCATGATTACTTAGGTTTTTTCTGTCTAAATTTGATGGGTTGTACAATAACACTCCAACGTAAAAGTCTATTGTTGGTTTAGTACAGTACAAACTGAAAATTTTATCGCCTGTAGCAGTTTTTCTGGACTATGTGGTCATTGGGAAGTCGTTTTGTTTGACACTGACAATAAAAATAGCAGCTAGCATTCTTGAAAAGAAACCCACTTAAATTTTGTGGGTTCTAAGGCTGCCTTAGCCAGGTCGCATTTTTTCACAGACTACAGGCAGACAGATAGAAATAAAAAATCTGGATTTTTCAAAATGATCCTGCTAGAAAAAAAATTTACAGGTTTGGATAACAATTCTAACAAATTCAGCAAAGTCACACTGTAATGACGTTACTTTGAAATGTTCGTTAGTCAACACCATTTAAATTTTATAAAATAACGTACTCCTGTACGTGTAGTTTATGAATCCACTTCGATTTTGTTTACTATGGTTATTATTTTTATTGTTTAAACCGTCTCGTTTTTAAAAAACCTGTAAACCTGATTCATGGACTACCCAATTTTCTCGACAATTTGAAAATTTGGTACTGACGTACTCTTTCAATGTAGTTAGGTATCGGCTTTAAATAGGTTTCATATTGTCCATATCTGTGAAGAAATACAATTTGGAAAATAAAATTTTATAATTTTTAGACGAAGCTTTCTTTATTATTTCGACTGTAGTTCAGGAGCGAGGGAAGTTTTGTCTAAGTAACCTAAGATCAATTTCTTCTTCCATCGAAGCAGAAATGTGACACTTTTATGTATGTCTGTATGTATTGTACTCCCAGTTTAAAGTGGTTTTTATGACAAGATAATAAACATTATCACCTCATTATCACCCCACGACGGACAATATGAGTTGAATAACAAAGTACGGCCCTTGCAAGGAACCGACCACTTTCTTATTTATGGCTAGGGATTTACTCCATTGTCCCCATCATTAACTTCCACACAATGGACCTATCATAAAAACGACTTTAAACTGGGAGTACAATATTTATTTATCTACAAAACAATATTTAATAAGTTAATATACTCTTATTTTATGCTGACTGCATAGTCTAAATAAAGATACAATATAATTATTTTTAACATAATTATTAATTACTTTTTATTTTTAAGCACACTGTTAAGTTATAAACTCTGACCTCGACTTTGACATTTAATGCCAATAAATTGTTAAATATTAGTAGATATTGATTGTTATTTATTGAGTGCCCTATTTTGTTGCCCTTTGGTATTTTTATTTATTTTTACTTCCCGAACGTGAGCGAAAGAAGTAATCGAGTCTGTCGACCGACTCTCTACTTTTACGTTTTCTCGACCTTTCACGACCTCTACAGTACGAAGAAATAGGTCTCCTGTTTCTGTTTGTTTGTTTGTCTGTCTGTCTGCCGTTTGTCCGGATTTTTATTAATAGATAATCTCCGAAACTACTGGCGGTTTTGAATTCTGTAAAATAACATAGTCCTACATATGTAGTTTATGACTCGGTGTTGAGTTCTTATCCGAAACTTTCAGATTTTTGGAAAAAACAACATTTTGCAATTTAATTTTGGATCTCCGAAACTGAATGCCTTGAAATCTTGTAGATGTTTTAAAATTATGATAAGAATGATAAATTTTTAATCAAAATATATTTGCTTATCCCCTCTAAAAAATTGATGACGTCAGCTCAAAATTTTGCCGAATATTGATCGAAAGTGTCCGAAATATGATGGAGTCTATACTTGTGATTTATCATTCTATTCATATTTATTGAATTTGTTTATACAGGGTGTCTCAAAAAATTAATGACTGAGCCAATTTATTTTATTGAATAAATCAAGAATGGTAAATTGTTAATCAAAATATATCAAAAAATTCATGACGCCATCTTAAAGTTTTGCCGAATAAATTCTGGGAAAAATGTGCAAAATATGATGAGTTTTTACTTGTGATTTATCATTGCATTCATATTTTTTAGATTTGCTTATACAGGTGCCCCAAAAAAATTAATGAATGGGTCAATTTATTCTATTAATTAAATCAGAAATAGCTCACTCCATTTTCCGAAAAAATTTTGGGAATACAATGCTGTTATTTTTAGTATTACACTGCACTAACCCAAGTTGATATACGTATCCTTGTGGCAAAATTGTTGATGGCGTCATCACAAAATTATGTAAAGTAAAACTCAGCTCGTTTCATTGTATTTTAGGTGCGAGGGAAGTTCTGTCGAAACAACTTTCGACCAATTCTTTTTAAGCACACTGTATAAACTCTGACCGCGACATTGACATTTAATGTCCATAGATTGTTAGAATTATTGGTATTTAAAGACTAAATGTAATTCTTTTTTGTTAAGATTGCATTTTTTTTAGATGATATTTGACACCTGATACTGGTGATCTAATAAACCAACACGACACTAAATTTAAAACTAAAGGTAAGACGAATACGATTTTATTATCCCCAATAGGGAAAAAATTAGCAGTAGTGGTGAAAAAAATGTAGTATAAAAAAAACAACACAAGTCAAAAACGCAACTTCAATTAAGATATAAATAAAACTTAAATAAATCACTTACAACATACTTTATTCGGTTTGTGTTATACAATATATATTTTATGAATTAATTCACAGATGATAGGAGATCTGCGCAAAACATTCGTTTTAGTTGCTAAGTAATAAAATATTTTTATCGGTTGTGAATGGACAGGAGATACATTGAAATTGAGTTTATCAAGAAGAGTCATACAGTCTATCTTGTTACTGACTAAATTAAACAAAAAGCTAATTATAATGATAAAGCTAATGCTCGTAATTTCTAAAGATACATAGCTATAAATTTAAATATACAGGGTGTTTACTAAACATGCGGCAAAAATTCAGAGGGTCTTTCCTTGGGTTATTCCAAGATTTTTGTTCCTTGGATAGTTTTGGAAAGACGCTTTGTTGCAAAGATAAAAACTGCTGGAAATGACTACCGTCAGCTAGCACGCATGCATCCAATCCTCTCTTTACTACCTGCGGATTTATTTCAAAAATAGCAGGAATGTCTCTTATTGCACTACAAGGGAATAGTTTTTCCGAAAATCATTGAAGGACAAAATTGTTGAAAGTAATTCAAGGAATAATCAAATTTCGGAAACTTACGTGAAATAAATTCTATATTTTGAACATGATTTTCGTAAATTGGATATCATTATTTATTATTACTCCACATTCAAATCGTGATCTGACTAGTAAACAGTTTAGGTAGAGATGTTGGAAAAACCATTACACTTTCTGTAAATAAAACCATTCACCCTGCAAGATTTTGGCACAATTTCTGTCATAGCTGTCTTAGCTTTAGTCTACTATCAAATATAATTCCGAAATATTTTAACTTTTCTCCGTGATTTAAGGAAACTACATCAATACTATCAATAAAAATAATAAGGTCCCATTTTTGAGAGTACGAAATCACAAAACATTTAATTTTTATCTTGTGACAAACGACTGCTGTTATACCACTCAAATGCAGTGTTAACGTTGACTTGATAAAAAGTAATAATAGCAGTAGTCCTAAATTAGAGCCCTGAGGAACCCCAAATAAGTATAGGCGAATATCATACTGAAAAAAAATACAACATCGTACTGTCTGTTGATCATTTATACGTTTGCTTTTGCAGGTTGTGTTTGCTCCAAATTTAAAAATTTTACTTTACAGTGGTGTCAATAATTCATTATTAAACTAAAAACGTATTTTCAGCGTGAAAACATTGCAGTTAGACAGTAATTTGAGTGTAAACATATTCTAGAGAAGATCTGTTTTGACGCCATTCAGGGTAAAACCCATCCAAACAAACGCAATAATGAATAATATTTAACAGTTCGTATTACACTCTATCAATTAGATATTAGTTTTAAACAATGCCATGTAGCGGACATGAAAAAAATACGTTTAACAAACGACTATCATTTTGTTTCTAGGAAATAAAATATCTTTATTCGTGTCGAAAATAATTATATTATATCTACATGTGACTACGTCGGGGACAAAAATTGTTTAGGCGAGATGTTTGTCCACATTTTTTCTACTATAATTCAAGAAAATCTGAAGATATTTTTATTTGCAAGCATAAGTCCATTTGTCCTGAAGACAACATTTATCAAAACATAGGACAAATATTTACGTTTTTGTATTCACAACAACACAGCTGAGTCGTCTATATATTCACAGTCTAACCACCGTTTTAGTTTATTTACAGTTATCAATTCAACACGTAAGCGTTAATAGTAAATAATAAAACCTCGAAAATAACAAAAACGTTGTCTTACATGTTTCCAGCACATCAGTTAACGATCATTCGGTCTTTAATAAACTGTGCTCGCCTGAAACCGTTATATGATTTATAACCTCACATTCTAGTTTGTTGGCACTAAAAATTGAAACAAAACACTGCACTGGTCTTCGTTCGGCCGCCATTTTGAATTACATCTTACAAAGGAATGTACATATTTCGTTTTTTTCTTACATTTGTTACAATTGGTTTGCAAAAGTTCTTAAGGCGTGTTCATTAGTATCATATAATACAAAACACTTAATATTCATGTTTTGTAAGATTCTACACTTTCGTTGCAATATAACAAAAATAATTAGTATGTGTACAGGACGTCCAAATTAATTATAATATAATAGTTCTGGCCGCCTAGACCGAACCCATGCTCCGCCTATGGCCAGAACAAAGCCGTACTGGGACTCAGTCTGGCCGAAATTTTAAACAAAGGTAGGCGAACGTGCATTCCACGAAAATGTTTATGGCAAATGCATACATATAAACAGCGATCGACTGACATTGAAATCGACGACCTTGCAGAACTCTGCCGTGCTATTTATATATTTACACTTTTTAAGAAGACGAGGCCGACGGTCTGGCCAAGGATAAAACGCTATCGCCATTAGCTTGCGTGCTTCTATGACAAAGAAAACTAATTTAAGAGATGCGAGGAGAGGTGTATGTGTTTATACACCGACCAACCAACGGCAGGTTTTAATTAACTGGGGAGGACTTTGACGCTCTTCTTTTCGGCATTTTGCGACGTTTGCTAAAGGAAATTTTGGGAAAATCGACCGGCTTTTGCTAAAAATGAACGGGTGTTGGTCCACTCTACATCGAAACGACATGCGTAAGATTTTAACGATTTTTTAACAGATTAGATTTTTTATAATTGGGTCGATGGCGATGTTTTCTGTTTATACAGTGATGAGGCCAAAGTTCACATACGGAAGCACTCACACGGTTTTTAAATAGGTGGATATTTTTGGACAAAATTATACGTGCTTGAAGCAGTTAGAAAGTGTATATTTTTTCAACGGGGTGTCATTTTCCTTGAAAATTTTATTTAACAGGCCAGCTCGAGTGCTATCTGGTTGAAAGCTCTTTCCATTGTGAGGATCATCGTGTGTCTCTGTTGTTTGTTTTAATCTCCATAGTTACGAATTAATAAGAAATAACTTCAAAACAAAACGACCGACAACACGTAAAAATTTCTTTGTCATGTTTGTTGCTTTTGTACTGAAACCGCTTATGAATCTCGAAACAATCTGGTCACACTGGGGCCATTTTTCAGCTACAAAGTTAGTTTAATCCTATTTTTTTGGTTTATCTACGAAAATAGAAACCAAAATAACAAAAAAACGATATTTTAAATTCTCATTCATTTTTAACGTTGGAAGCACATACCACTTTTTCTTTCCTAATAAAGTCGAAGCAACGAATCAATGCGTACACGTCATGAATGACGTCTTTTCTTGACCGAACATCAACATTACATCAGCAATGCCGGGCAAAAATCGGCCTTTGGTGTTTTGTGACATTACGTTGGCACTATTGATAATAAAACCTATGCTACCATGTATCGGTTTGTGCCTTGAGAGTTATGTTGTCATTGTTAATTTTCGAAACATAGACAGTTTGGAGTCCCTACGATTGGCGTATGGGATTCTTAACATATTTTCAGAATGTAAAACATTTCTCCATTATTGATAGACTTATTGTTATGAAATTTTAAATATAACCTGTCTACCACTTGCGCTATACCGGATTGTCTGGAAAATGGCGAATTAACTCTTTAGTACGTTATCTACGGGGCTTTCGGGAGTTCCAAAAAAATAATAAAACCATTCTTTACGATGTAGATTAAGAAAAAAAACGTAATTTTATAAAAGTAAAATTGGCAACACTGCACGCACGTAATGCGTTATACCGTCGGCTTACTTTCTGATTTCTTAGTAACGATAGTGACCGAAATCCACCTTTTAATTTTTAGGACAATAAACATAACAACCAGTAGTCATTAATCGTTGTACATTATTATTAATAAAACAAAGCTGTTATTTTTCATTAACAAATAAACCAAAAAAACATTTGATAAACATTTATAAATTATAAACAAAAACAAAACCAATAGAAGAAAAATTCATTAAAGCATAACCAACTAAACACTAAAAAAGATGTTCAAAATTCTTGCCTTGTTCATGTAAGCAAGCTCGTAATGTTTCCAAATTTTGTTAGCAGTACTTGCTAACATAAAACTGATTTTGGCAAATGATTTACCATCTAAGAAAAGAGAGGGTGGTGGGCGGGGATAGTAGCTGTTAAGATAAAACAGATTTTGCCAAATGAGATATCCTCTAAGAAAAGAGAGGGCGGGTGGGTGGGGCTAGTACGTGCTAAGATAAACCTGATTTTCCCAAATGAGCTTTTCTCTTCGAAAAGAGAGGGTGGGTGGGCGGGGCTAGCAGTTGCTAAAATAAGACTGATTTTGGCAAATGGCATACCTTCCAAGAAAATAGAGGGCGGGCGGGCGGCACTAGTACCTGCTAAGATGAGGCTGATTTTAGTAAATGACGTATCTAAAAAATTTAATAAAATAATTATAAGATAGACACTAGAGGCTCCAAAGCACTTTCAGATTATTTCCAAACAGGAATACCTAGAACCTCAAGATTAAAAAAAAAACGGCGTTCCAAAATTAACTCAGAAACAGGTCAGGTAGTAATTTTTCAAAAATAGAACACCAAAGTCCCCGAAAATTGTTTTAAATAATTTACAAAAAAAATCTCCATGGGCTCCTAAAATAATACACCATGGGTACCTGAGCGTCTCCCGAATTAAGAAAAACACTGTGGCACTCAAGACTTTTTCAAATTCATAAAAAATAAAGCACTAAAAGTTCAAACGATTTTTTCAAATTCATCCAGCAACAAAACACCAGATTCCTTTAAATGTATCCGAAAGTAAAACATCAAGGAACCTAAAATTAACTGCCAACATTTTAAACGTAGGCTTTTGAAAACTTTGACAGCATTATTACTAGTTATTGTGATAATGAATGTGTTGTTTAGTTGTTAAACGTAGTAAAAGAACCGAATTTAAAATCATTATAACTCCACCAAAATGTGAGAAAGGATTTTTTTTACCATTTTTCCGATACCCACCAGTTGATTGTTAAGAGCGTAGCGTAGAGTTAATACGCCTTTTTCCAGTTAACCCGTACAACAAAAGAACAGTTTTTTTTTTAAGAGATTAACATCTTTTTCGCACGTGAAATTTTTCAGTACGTATTTTTAAAAATCAATATCTCAGTTACTTGTGGATGAAAATTTCGGGACACAGGTTTTGCCACTGTTGTTTTCACTTTCTGGATATATAGACACTACCAAAGAAACATTATCGACTTTTTTTATCGGAAATTAAATACAGTAGATTATCTCATTTCCGAAAAAATTCGATTACGTTTCTTGGGTAGTGACTGTAAGCTGAAAACAGTGGCGAAAATTTACAAAAATAATAAATGAGATATGGATTTTCAAAAATATGTAATGAACATTTCAACAAAATAAAAATAAAAATGATGGTAAACTGTTAAAAAAAAATGCCTACCTGTTATATAGAGAAATTTGTGGACAAGTTACAAAATGTAGGGACTAGCCTTAACGTGACGAAAAATTTGTTGAAATTTCGTTTAGATTAATTTTATTACTTACAAATTTCTGAATGATAATACTGCTGTTTATTAAAATTTAAAAAAATACACCACCTGTTGAACTAAATTGGTATCAAATAAAATTCCTCTAAGGCGGATGTTACTGGTGAGTTGGTAGTACAAAAAACTTCAAATTTGAAATTTCATGGCAAAAATGTCAAAATAAAATAAATAAAAACATTAGCCCGTATTCAGCGCTGTCGAGTATGTTTAGTAGATGTCTATTAAGCCCTTAATCAATGTCTATTAAATTTACCTATTCAGCGCCATTGCTTAGCGGCTAATTAATGTCATTTGACGATTTTTTTAATCAATATTTTAATCGACGACATAACCGTCTTTAAATAATTATTTATGTTGACATTTATATAAAATCGTTCAAAATGGATAATATTTTGGAAGGAATTCAGTTTATATTGAATAATTTTCAACATAAATTCGTTCGCCGATGCTGGTGGTGCTTCCTTTGCGTAATTTGGGACGATTCTGCATGCTCTAAGTGTGTTTCGTCGCTCAGAATCATCAAAAAATGTTGAAATATAGTTCAGATCTAATAAAAATCGACAAAAATAAGATTTCTAGCTAAAATTTGATGGTTTCGTTGCTCTTTCCGAACCCCTTGGGTGTCTGATTGGCTTAAAACTACAAGAAAACGCTTCAAAAGTGACGTTTCTGAAGAATTTTGACTATTTTCTTCTATCTACGAACACCAGAATGCATAAAACTAACCCAGACGTCTCCTTTTCGTAATTTGAGACGATTCTGCATGCTCTAAATGTGTTTCGTCGCTCAGAATCATCAAAAAATGTTGAAATATAGTTAGGGTTTAATAAAAATCAACAAAAATACGATTTCTATCTAAAATTTGATGGTTTTGTTGCTCTTTCCGAGCCCTTTGGGTGTCTGATTGGCCTAAAACTACAAGAAAACTTCAAAAGTGAAATACAACTTGCCATAACTATACGATTACAGGTAATCTTCACACTAAAACTGTTGTGCACCTATTATAACCTTTAATTAATTTTTACCAATATTGTATTATTCATATTAGGAGATCTGCATGGTGGTACTCAAGTTTCTATGAGGTACATTTGTATTAAGGCAGCTCGAGTTTTAACTTCTCGACTACCTCAGTTTAAGAAACCTTAGTGGGTTCAAGCAAAATTTTTATAATATTAGAACATTTCCTGAAGTGGTGGACTGCATTGACTGCAACCATTATTAAAATAAAGGATCCTGGTGGACGTCGGCCACTGTTAAACTGCTGCAATATAAATTTTTATTCATTAAATGTGATGTGCAAGTTGGATATGTTTGACATACACGGATAGTGAGATTTTAACAAATTTTGCGACGTTGTCAAATGAATGTTCGTTAAGTTATTAATTAGTTAATAGAAGCGTAAAAAACGGTAGTGAATAGGGCATTCACTAAAATATCGATTTAAAAAATTATTTAGTTTAATCAATTGATTACTAAAAAAATAGATAAACAATAATTTAAAGAATGGCGCTGAATACGGGTTATTGTGTTTTGAATGAAACCCATAATCATCCTACTCTTAATTTTTTTGACACCACATCTTGGCACCAAAAATCTCCCTAGGCAATGTTGCCGGTTGAGTTTTCATGCAATGTTGCCGGTTGAGTTTTCATGCTATGTTGCCGGTTGAGTTAAACCTTAAAATTTGATTTGAACTTTGACAACTAATTGAGAGAATAATTTATTTAGCAGAAAGTCAATGAAGTGGGACATTAATAAATGAGTTTCATATGTATGTATACAGGTAAAGAGTATGTTACAAAAATTATATAACTCTCTGTCCAAAATTTGATAAATTTAGGAATGAATTTGTCATGTAGCCTATCGAATCCGTGAACGCCACTGTTTTTAGCTTGAATAGTTGAGCTTAATATTTTATATCTACAAAATAAATGACGCAAGTTTTAGCATTCCCTGTGTGAAAGGCAATAAAAATTAAAAACAGTTCTAGACAGAATTTTAATGGCGACATGTGTGACACCATAAAATTTATATTAACAAATACTCTTCAAAAACAGGTGTTTCTTATTTCTGAAGTGTTACTTCAAATTAGAATAAACTCAACAAGACTCTTCTAAAAAAAAACAGGATCCAAGCAGTATATTTTAAGCAAAATTGAAAAACGCGAATTTGCTACTTAAAACATAAAAAACATAAATAATGAATTATGCTAATAAATTAACTAATAGAACCTCTAGGCTTTTCTGAATAATGGTTTCTACTTATTATTTTTATAGATAGCAGTTTATGATTTAACTCTCTTGTGGCAAAAAAACTAAAAAAAAGCACTATCGCAACGTGTTAATTAGCTTCCGTTTTGTGAATAGTTTTATTTAAAACAAAGAACTGTTTGCCTAGTATTAGTGGTATTTTCAAACAATTCTCGAAATCTGATGAAATAATTAAACAAACAGTGCAATAATTCGGCAAATTAGAAAAAAAATTCCAATGAGTTCCAAAAAATTTTAATCAACCCAAACGAATTCTAGTAATTTCAGTGCATGTAACGTAGTTTCACGAATGTTAAAAATTCAAATGTAATTCTAAAAATAATGTTGTTAAAGCGTACAGCGAAACTATATAGTCAGCGGTCCCAAAGGGCTTTCCACTCCCAGAATTAAGTATAAAGCTTGGTATATTAGAACTGCACCGGTATAGTCTAGAAATACCTCCTGTAATGCGTAGAACTAACTCTCTTGTGTACAGACCGTATCAGCAATATATAAAAAAATAATTAATACAATTTAGCAAAACGATCAACATATTTCTAGGCGATTTGTAGTTTAGGAATAAATTAAAAATTCCAGTAATACAGGAATATAACTGAGACAAAATACTGAACGGCCACCAGTCTTCATTTAAAGGCATTTTGAAAATAAATTAGTACTGTTAAATCCGCTTTTATTTTTACTGTTTTTTTTTCCTTTTTTGTTAATTGTTCTTACGCATTAAAAACAAGACAATTGTTTTCGAGGTTTAAACCAGTGATTCCCAACGTGGAGGGCGAATGAAATTGAAGTTGTGAGGGGTTTGAGAGCAGGTTGTGCGAAAATCTTAGACACATACTTGTCTAACATAATACCTATAAATACGTATAAATGTGGCGGTGTTACGTCACATTTCAATTGGTATAGGTCGCGCCCAAAAAGTTTTAGAACCGCTGTCTTACAGTACACAGCAAGCAAAGCAAACTTATCTGAACAGCGCAAAATTTGCAAAGATAAAATCTTAACATGAAAGAGTTTGCATGTACAGTACAGGTACTCCAATTTTAGACAAACGTATTCTTAAAAAACGAACGTTGTTTCATCGGCCAACGAAGTGTTTCCATTCATATAAAAATTTCACCAGGAAACATGACTTAATTAGTGTATAATTATCGGCTTACACGTACAACACATAGTTGTCACTTACACTATTATTAATAGCTTTATATTTACCAACTTCACGTACTACGTACCAACCAACGTACATACAACGCCATAATTTTCAGCGGACCAACAACATTGCGCAATATTGTTCCCTCGAAAGGTGACGTTTCAAGTAAATACAGCGATCAATTTTTTCCTCAAACAGTAACGTTATTAGCACGACGGAGAGTATTGACGTGTTCATGGTAAAATAGTTCCTTAAATGCACAACCGCTGGTTCGCGTCGCAAGAAAAACGTAGGAAAGCAGATCACAAACACTCATTTTTCCGTACTTACCCGACGTCTCCGAGGGGCTAGCACAGTAATAAAGCAATTTTTTTCACTCAAAAAAAGTGCATAAAACAACACCATTTCGCAGTAGAGACGAACTGCAGCTATGCAGTTTTGCCAAGCATGCGCGAGTTCGTCTCTAACCTACCGCAGTTTTAGTTTTCCTAGGCGCGATCGTTTTTCATCTTTGCTTTGATTTGTTTTCACTCGAATTTCGATTTATCGAAAATAATTAATTTATAGCGTCATAAAACCGTGTGATGATTTATTCTGCGGTTATTGTCAATTCGTTTTGCGAATCCAGGTCTCTAGACAATAACGTTGGAAAAAGCGAATTGCACTTCCGGCCATTGGGTGGATGAGAATTTATCAAATCCGTTATCAATTATGAATTATTAATATCAAATTTTTATTTAAACCAGTTCCTGTGGTGGAGTAATCGGAAAACGGATATGTAAAAAACCCAGAAAAACCTAATTATCACACCTCTTTCCTTTGCACTGATTATTCTAATTATTGACCAATTATCTGTTTTTTTCGCCATCTAGGATTCACATCAAGGAGTTTTTTCTTTAGGATTCCCTAATGAAAGAATGGACAAGTTTTATCTTGGTTCTAATTTGGGAGATTTGCATTTTAAACTCAACCGGATGTGACTTGCTTAAATAATGTGTAAAAACTAATCTGGCCGAAGTTCACTTTTTCGTTAAACAAAGTCTTTAATTGTGATGGATCAGAATAATTGCGGCACCGTTAGGTTTTTTCGAATAATTGACATTTCAAGCGGAACTTCGGAACGTCATTGTTTTAAACGTTTTTCTTTTTTGTTTCAATGGGAATGGAAGATCTGTTGTAGCTTCTACCGCGGTGTATTTTTAAAATTTTAAAATAACTAACATGTTTGGAATTATACATTTAAAGCTTTCACATACAGTGTTTGGTAGATTTTCTCTGGGTATTTTTACAAATCAAATGTAGATTTATTTTTAGACTGTGTCGCGCCAGGCATTTTATTAAAGCTCATCACAAAACTGAAAGATCTACTTTTTAATGTTGTTTTCATTAGCTGCTCGATCTTCTGCTATCACAGTGTCGTTACACGTGAATAATCTGGAAAATTGAATCACAACGCAACGTCAAAAACGTCAATTTCATTACAGAGTGTAAGAAACTAAATTAAAAAGTCAGACTAAACTGTTTTCTTCAGCTTTACTGCTGATTCAATAATCCAGTGATTGTCACGCTTACGTGTCAAATAGCAGTGGGAATCGTGTTAAAATTTCTAAAATATTTTAGCTTAACTCACAGACAGACAGAGATAGTTACTTTTATCTAAAACAAAAATTGTATCTATAATAACCAAGTGAATGCTTTGTTTATGTTTATCTCGCTTATTTTTAACAATAACTCTCATTGGTTTCCGGTAAATAATTCCACTGTTAAAAGTTGTAAGAGGTGAATGATAAAAAATTGGTCCAAAGTTGTTTATAGAGAACTTCCCTCGTACCTAAAGTACAATGAAACATATCCAGAATTTTAGAGTTGAGTTTTTACTTTACAAAATTTTGTGATGATGTCCTCAGCATTTTTGCTTTGGTGCAGTGTAATACTAAAAATAACAGCATTCTATTCTCAAAATTTTCTGGCAAAATGGAGTGAGCTGTTCCTGATTTAATCAATAAAATAAATTCATTCATTAATTTTTTTGAGCCATCTGTTTAAGCAAATCTAAAAAATATTAATGTACTGATAAATCACAAGTAAAAACTCATATTTTGCACATTTTGGTTATAATTTATTCGGCAAAATTCTGAGGTGAGGTCATCAATTTTTTAGGGGGGATGAGCAAATACATTTTGATCAAAAATTTACCATGCTTATGGTAACTTTAAAATATCTCCAAGATTTCAAAGCATTCGGTTTTGCAGTTCCTGATTAAATCAATAAAATAAATTCACGCACTCATTAATTTTTTTGAGTCACCTGTATAAATAAGCAAATCTAAAAAATATGAATGGAATGATAAATCACAAGTATCACACATCATATTTTGGACAATTTAGATGGATTTATTCGGCAACATTTTGAGCTGAGGTCATCAGTTTTTTGGAGGGAATAAAACAAATATATTTTGATTAAACATTTATTATGCTTATCATAACTTTAAAACATCTGCAAAATTTCAAAGGATTCGGTTTTACAGATTCAAAATGAAATTGCAAAATGTTGTTTTCTAATTTTTATTTTTTTCCAAAAATTTGGACGTATCAGGGAAACTCAACACGGAGTCATAAACTATATGTGTAGGACTGTGTTATTTTATACAATTTAAAACCAATTTACTATTAACAACTTTGAAGTGACGTCATCACATTGGTGGGCATGATTAGATAAATTTTAATTAGCATTTTACCATCTACATGATATTCCTCGTATAAATACAAACTTTCAGAGATTAGCTGTCTAATAAGAATCCGGACGGCAGACAGACGGACAGACGAACAAACAAACAAACAGATAGACAGACGGAAACGGATGATCTATTTCTTCGTACTCTAGGGGTCATGAAGGGTTGAGAAGACTTAAAAATAGAGAATAGCTTACGCTCGGGAAGTAAGTCTAGGAAATGCTGTCAAGCCAAACATCAATTATCTGTCAACCCGACTGCATTTAAGATAGTAATGATGAAACTATCCATGCTCTAAAGTATATTCGGTGGCCTACTTTGTCTTCGAAATAATTACTGTGTTGCAAATAATAATTCCAAATATATTGTTATTGTACACCCGTTATTATAACCATCGTGATTAAAATTAAAAATTATTAAATTATGAAGTTTGTCCACCTTGTTGAAACCCGTCGACTTTAACACTAGCGTCAGAAGTGGGATGTAACGAATTAGTGGAAATGGAAAATATGGATCTAAAAGTATTGGATCAGTGACCTCTGGGGCTTCACTGTTGAGAATTGGAAACCAAATCCTGGCAGTGGTTGTAATCTTTTTTACAAAAATTTAAATATGGTAAACCCATTCAAGTATTTTGAGCTTAATAACAACAGTTTTTTATTAGGGTTTTTGTTCTTCCTCATTTTCCTTAGAGATCTTTCGTGGTTACTTGATGCATGTAGATTTCATTTTGTATTTCAGTTGTTTCTTTTTGTGAACGTTTTTCTTTTATTGCGCTACAATTTTTCAAAAATAAAATACGCTTAGGTACTGGTTAATTAATTATTTATTATTTAATTGTTTATCCTGTCATATTTGTTCTTACATTGATTTTTAAAACGCCTGTCGTACATTTATCTTTTTTTCTTACTTTTTGAGCGTAAGCTAAGCTCAGGAAGTATAGTAATAGGGATTATCGGGCGAATGACCACTTTTATGTGTTCTCGACGTTTCCGTGTGTCTATCGTCTATATGAATTTTTATTAGACACATAATCTTCCAAACTACTGGACCGATTATTGTCAAATTTTATGCGTACACAAACCTCATTTGACATACACCTGTTAAAACTTTTATGACTTAAGCGGCTTAAGCCAAAGCACCCTTATAAGTCAAACTGGCTATTGTAAGCTTTGTGGACCCGACCCGCAAGGTTATTACTGTCCATTGTTGGCATAATGTAGCTGTGAGCTGAGTTAAGTAATACAATAGCCAGACTGACTTATTAGGGTGGTTTGGCTTAAGCCGCTTAAGTCATAAAAGTTTTAACAGGTGTATGCCAAATGAAGTTACTTTATACTCGTATTAGGAATATAACGTATATGGTAAAACGCTAATCAAAATTTGGCTAAACATCCCCTAATCAAATTTACAATAATGAATGAACTCGTGTCGAGTTTCACCCTAGAGATCCAGATTTTTGGAAAAAATTAAAACTGTATAACAAACTTTTGTAATTTAACTTTGAAACTAAAAAAACAAATGCTCTGACATTTTAAGGTTATCGCAGTCATGGTAAATCGTTAATAAAAATTTATTCGTTTATTATCAAATCTTACAATTTTTTGAAAAAGCTGAATTTATAAATTGCCTCTAAAATTTTATTGGCAATAACGAGACGGACAATAGTACAGTAGGAAGCGATATTTACAACTTAAAGTTGTCGCGTGCCGGTAATCCCCAGACATTAGAAAGCAGAATAATTCAGGTCCGGACAGAGCCCATCGTTACTTACGAACGAAACTGAGCATTATTTTATGAGTACAACTACCTGCTAAATGTTCTCCGACAAGTTCGGGTAAACTGGTCTGACCCATTAATATTTCTTACCACTGTAGTACTGTCCGTCTCGTTATTGTCAATCAAATTTTATAGGGTAGAATGAAATTTCCAAAACTGTACTTTAGGAGCAATATATTTATATCAAAATAACAAAAATTACTTTCGACCAATTTTTTTCGTTACAGGTACGTCCAATTTATCGCAACTTTTGCAACAAAATTTTTGAGTAAATTTATACTGAAAATTAGTTTTAACAGTCAATGAAACTATTATCTTCATGGTTAATATATTATTTTCTCGTTAGTTACAATTATTTACAAAACAACAGTTCTGAAACTCTGTAGAAAAAATTTTCAGATTAAAAAAAATGTAAAATTTAAACAACAAAACTTCTTTCTTTTCGTCAAAACGGAATTTATGTACCACTATTATTTATTAGATTTGCTTTTGTGTGGTCTTCCCATACTGCTATAACGTTGAAATAAATTTTTTCCATGAGTTTTAATGAAATACTGCAATACCGTATATACAGGGTGTTATTGAAAGGTACGTACAACAAAATAAGTCGGAAAAACTTATTTTGTGTTATCAGAATTATAAGGGGAAAATTAACCCTTCTCCAACCGTTTTAGACGCTGCTGAAGGATAAATCATAGCAACTGTAGCAATAAAACTTTTGTCAAGATTAAATGTTGCTATAGAAACGAAAGGTGATCTTTTATCAGAGGCGTACAACGAATTTGGACATAAATTTTAATAATTTTTATCTCTAAAAGGAGAACACTTTTACCTGATTTTTTTTTTACTTTTAGCACTCATACTTCGAGACCAATTGCCGATTTTATTTTGTACGTACCTTTCAATAACACGCTGTATATTTTTTGTCATTTTTATTGTTTTTTTTAGCCTCTATGTTGTCGGTTATTTCCGAACTAATTTATATTCCTTAACGATTAAGTTTTCTTCCAATGTCATATTTATTACCTTATTGTTAATCATTATTGTTTCTACTTTGTATTACTCAAACATGAAATGTAAAATAATTACCATTATTAGTAGTATCTCTTTTTTCTACGTTCCCATCAGTGCGATAATAACATTGGAATTACATGTGGGTAGTTTGTCTGTAATAATTACTTTCCTGACCGGTGGACATATGCTTATTCTCTGTCGGCCGATACGAACACAAAAAAATCCAATAAAGCCATTCCATACATTTTTTAAAGAATTTTTTAAAGTAAATTCTAAAATTAAATCAGCAATGTATTAGTGTTCTGTACAGTTTATCAAGAACTTTGTGTGACACATATAAGAATTTCGTCAACATTATGTCTAGAAAAACAAAACTTGACTGTTCATATCATACATAAAATTGATGACGTCATATTAAAATTATGTGACTTGAGATAATCTTTTCGTTGAGTTTTAACATCTAGGTTGTTCATTTTTAATTTCACATGTAAAGTTACAAAACAATGCAGTTATTTCAGAAACTATAGAACAGTCTTCTTCAAAATTTGACAGCACATGATTTCAGGTTAAATTTATTAATTCGTGTGATTTTGTGTATTCTTATATTTTTCGATTATCATGAGATTTCAAAATTTGTTTTTTCGATGTAATATCAGAAACCGCATCCATTTTTCTGGAATCCTAAAAACAATGACGTTGTGATCAAATCCCATCTATCAGAATTAAGAATTTACTTATCCCCACCAAAAGTAGATTACATTGAGAGTTGCTGTATTTTTTGGGACCCAACAGTCGACGTTTTTTCTGCCTAAGTTACGCATTTTTCGAATATTATTTTTAGTTAATTACTTTAAATTTGACATGTTTTTGTCGAAAGATTAGCTAGAATAACGTCGCAGCATTTATTCATTCATTGTTCTTTTTAGTTTTATACGCAAACCCTTCTAAAGCCTTGCAGTTGCGATTCACTTTAACCAAGAAAAAGTAAAACCAATTACCTACTCTGGAATAAATCTAAACCCCTCGGATGCATCCCGCTTCACATTCATTATCGAAGATTATCCTTTTCTTGAAAATAAAATCCTTTTAATCCACTCGTATTCCTATTACAAACGGTTTATAATCTGCCACGCAATCTGACAGCACTTTTAACTGCGAGCAATCATTCATGTTAAAAATCTCCTTCACCTGCCCTTACATAATAACATATTTCGTCGAATTTTTAACCAGAAACGAATCTGCTGTCCCACTTTTCCGACAGGTGCCGAATAATTCGCAGGTGCCTTAATTGAAGCTCTTATTAATTAATGAACCGTACCGTGTCTGATGGCCGCTAATAATCGAGATTATTTTAAGATTTTCTTGTCGAAAGAGAAAGAAGGGGATCGACCGAACGGAAATGCCAGCGAGCCGCAGTAATGTGACGATTTCCGGTTCTAAAACTCTACATGGACCAAACGGTATCGTGGGCATTTCCGTTATTGTTCTTATACGAAATCGTTGGCTCATCTAATTTATTAAGTCGGATGATGTTGCTATGGCAAAAACTGTGAAAGGAATTGGTCGTACCCAGTTAATTTCAAGCCGATTGCAAGTCGAAGGTTGGAGAAGTCAAAATCGGTATTAAATAAATAGGCTTGGTTTCCGAGGTTGAGGAAAATTTTCTTGTTCGGGTCACATTTTTTACATTTAGACGTGGACACCCGTTTTACGCATGGCGTTCAAATTAAAATAATTATTTGGCACACGAGAACGAAGTTTTTCTGATGAGGCGCTAGTCGAGTTGGACAAACATTCGAGAAGACGAAAGTTTTTTTTGTATAACCGCATTTATTACCCTAAAATAATTCTGTGGGAGTGATTTGTGTTGACAAAACAAGTGTTGTTGAACAAAATGGCTCTTAACAAATTGTATTTTGACAAACAAGTTACTTTTTTGACAGTTGTGTGAAACAGTTATTTACACACAATGCTGTTTTGGCAGACGAGACTGATTTTTTTTGACGAGGCGTAATCGAGCAGGAAAATTATTCGAGAGACTTAAAGACGTTTCATGGAGGAGTTACAACTTTTTTAGTTACCTCGTATTTAAAAATCGATCAGTTTTACATATACATAACATAAACATATATCATGTTGTGTATTTGCCAATGCAAACAGGCCTGAACTTATCTCCAGTTACTAGGTGTGTGTGTGGTACTTCTAGACCACTTTCAGGTGGGGGACAATCAAATTTAATCGGCGAATGGTCGGGATCATAATGGTGGGAATAGTGGGTGTGGTAATGGTATGGGTTTCGGTGCGGACTGTGGTATTGATGGATTTGTTAGTTTTGCCTGTCTAGCTTCTATCAGAACATCAGGATTTGGAACTTTGATAGGCCTACACATAATGTAAACAGTTTTATCATCAGGTGGTGCAAACGTATTTTTATCTACAAACTAAGTATACATTAAAATTTGTTCTTACTGATGTATGTAGTGGAATTACTTCGACCTATTATGGTCTCTGCGTATGTTTATCTAATAGATAGCTTGTATAAGAACTCTTGAAAAATCATTTATTTAAAACGCTTCCATTTTCATTCAAAAACCAAACACAGCAGTACCTCAGAAAATGAAGACGAATCTTGGGAAGATAATCTAATGTAACACCAAAAAAATTTTTGGTCCAGTAATTCTAACACAGCTCATACAATCTAAAGATAATAATAATCAAAACGAAAGGCGATGTCCAAAAAACCAGCTCAATAAAATCAGAAGAGTCAATCAAAAAGGCCTTCTACAGGAGGGTTCATAGATGCGATAAAAATAAACTATTTAAAATAGTGGATTCTTTTGAAAGACTCAAGTGATGGATTCTTTTGAAAGACTCACGTTTTTTTTTTAAATCACTCTAAGGTATGTACATTATTTCATAAAGTTCTTGTTTCGAATTCGAAACTTCTAAACCAGGAAATTTGTGTCCTTTTTCACTTTATTCTATTTTATCTAAGTGTTTATGGGATTATGGAAACCCGCAAAGAGGAGGCGGAGAAGCCTAATACCTCTAGCATGCAATATTTTTAGTACATACAGTATAGTAGAAAAGGAAGGTTGTTTCCGCCTTCGTTCGACATAGGTACGCTGGTATACGTTTCCACCCGCGTACGTACAGTGTATCAGACGAAGACAAAAACAGAAACATCCCAGATGCCACAATTGTTACACTTTTACAATATCTTACCAAAAAAGAATTCTATTGTAGGGATGGCGTGTTGAAATTCAGACAGGACGTCATAATTCGCTTCCGGTTTCAATAATGAAAATATTCAACAAAAGAAATTGTAGTCATAACAGGAGTGTTTTGGTATATCTACACCTTTGCTAAAACTGTTTAGTTCGTATCTAGCAGACCGTCCTCTGCGTGTTGTTATTGATGGTTATGCTTCTGAATCCTACTTTCAAAGATCTGGCGTACCTCAGGGTTCCACCCTCGGGCCACTCTTAATCGTACTTTTCATTAATGATCTTCCTGAAATGGTTTCCCAATCGTTTATATCACTATTTGCGGATGATGCCAAGGTGGCAAAAACGATTAACATTATTGATGACTGTCTTGCTCTACAGGATGACTTACGTGAAAATGACTTATGGTGTGAACAAAATGGTCTGGAGTTGAATCCTTCCAAGTGTTCAATAGTGTCCTACTCTAGAAAGAAGTCTAAGATCCAATTCAACTATCAGGTCTGTAATTTTCCTGTCAAAAGATCTTCGATGGTAAGAGACTTAGGCATTCTGTATGATGACAAACTCTCGTTTTCGAGTCACATTACAGAAATAACATCTTCATCCTATAAATTATTGGGGTTCGTAATAAGAAATGCCAAGCCATTTAAAGATGTGAGAGTGCTTAAACTTCTATATTTTTGTTTAGTCAGATCTAAACTGGAATACTGCTCCTTGGCATGGTATCCAATATACACTTACCAGTCTCTGGCGTTGGAGAAGGTCCAGCGAAGATTTCTCAAGTTTTTGTTTTTTGTTGAAACTGGAACTTATCCTGAGAGAGGTGTTGTTGAGTCAAGTTTGTTAAATCGTTTTGAGCTAAGTTCTTTGAAACAGAGGAGAGATATTGCTTCTATTAAATTTGTCTATAATCTTGTTCATAACCGTATAGATTGTATAGGACTCATGCAACAACTGTGTTTCTTAGTTCCTCGATTTAATTCACGGCATCAGGAGGTTTTTAAAACTCGTCGTTGTATGACCAATCTTGGGAGAAAGTGTCCACTGTTTGTGAGTTGTAAAAATTTCAATTGTGTCTCTTATGGATGTGACATGTTTTATGACAGTTTGGCTAGCATTTGTGCTACTGCTTCTATCATTTTGTGTTAGGTGTGCTATCTTTTTGTCTACAGTCCGTAATAATTATTTGTTATGTTTGGTCATTTATGCATTCCTTAATATTACTTTAGAGAGAATAACTATTAAGACTTGTCTTCATTATTATAGTTAACCAATAATGGAGTGATATATGTTTAAATAGTGTCTTTGTAGTGTTAAATATTTGGTACAATAGTAGTTCTCATTGAGTATTTCAGCTGTTGGTTATATTAATATTATAATAGGTAACTTTATTGGTTTTGTCCAACTATATCATATTTTCAGTTTTAGCTTTGTTTCTTTTTTTTTTGGTCTCCGTAATTGGGCTTTTGCCTGTTGGGGCCGTAGTTTAATAATAATAATAATAATAATAATAATAACAATTACACGACTAATTCTTGTAATTTTCTAAATTAATACAAAGCTATTTAATTCAGGTCATTGATCATAATTATTTCAGTTATTTGCAAAAAATTAATGTTTGTTGTTATTTTTATCCAATAGGTTAATTTTTTGAAGTCATTTAGATTTTCGCGCAATTATAAATTTGACAATTTTTGGTTAAAAAAATTAACTCATTAGACAAAAATTTTGATTATTCAGTATAAAAATGAGATATTTATGTCATCAAATGGAAAAAAAACATATTTTTTTCTTCTATGGCATTTCTCGGCGATCTCGTTTTCCGTTAATTTTGAATAAACACAAATTAAACAAATAAAACTACAATATATTGAAAAAGATTTAAAAAAATGCAAAATGTAGTTGAAAAATCTAACTCCCAATTGACTTCCTGTTAATTTATAGAAATTATTTTAATAACATTTTTAGCTCATCAATAATTACAAGAACTTAAATAAATACTAGTTCATTTCATGTCTTTATTTTTTCACCAGTCGAATATTAAATTAAATCATGATCAATCATGTTCATATTAAGCGTACGCTCCTCGATATTTTCTTAATTCCAGTCCTAGTTTTAATACTAAGAAAAAAGTCAACGACTAGAGTTCTAGAGCTCAAAAACAAACAACAAAACGAAAATCTGAGGTTTGTATGAAATAAAGATCTATAGAACAGTCGACCTTTACCGATATTATCAGTAACTTACCACAAGAGGACAGCGCCTCTTGGACCTTTAGAGTGTACTTTCCCAAAGTGCTAAAATTGGTGCCGTCGACGCCCCCGTCAAAATAACCGGACAATACGTATCCACTGTTCCAACAATATTTTGGTTTCAAAGGAAATTTTATTAGTTATATGATGAACAATAACTTTCTTAGAAGTGAGAAAGGAAAAAACTGAACCCGTAAGTTAAGAAAAAATAATGTAAAAAGCTTTACATACTGAGGATAATTAACTTGTCGTAGCTTAGTGGTTTGGTAAGTATAACCTCAACCTACTTACGAACGTGTGACAAATTATCAAGTACCTAGTAATTAATTGTAAGCCTCAATGAATTAAACAAACACTGCATGTACAAGAGTTACTTACTAAATTCTAGGAATTTCATTTCGTCAGTTCTTGTTTTGGCTTCCCAAAATAATGCTTTGTGGTTCGGTATATTTACTCTACAGAGACACCAACTTTTATATTCTACTTTTTTTAGTGTTCATACCATATGTTAATTTCAATGTTTTATTAATTTATTATAATTCCGTTCGGTAGAATCAGATTGTATGCACCCATGCGTTTTCATTCTGCAGATTTGAAGTTAATTTATAAATTCTTGGCTCTTTTTTGTAGTTTTGTTTAAGTCGCACAAATATTTACATAAAAATTAAAAAGTTTTTCTTAGAATTTAGTACCCTTCTCGGAAAAAATGTTTACAAACACATATATAAACATGGGATTTGCGTAGACAACGTTGGTACATTTCCTTGGTACTATATTTAATAAAGTAATTTCCCTAACAAGACAAAATTTCACGCTGTTTCTCCCTAAAACGTAAACTGGAATTTGTAAATTAAAAACCCATAAAAAGTTTTCCGGTCTTCATGAATTTTTTTCTCGTTATGTTTTATGATTACGCTGTGTGGTCATTACAGGAACTTGCCCAGGAAACAACGTTTTTTAGAACTTTTCGCATTCGCAAGATTACTGGTATATATGTAATTTACCTCCGCTAATTAATTAAAAATACGAAAACAGGTGCTAACATTAATCTTTATTTTTGTGACACACGTACCCTCATATATAAGAAGGTAATTGCGTTTGAGTTTTTCAACGTTTATCATACAGTTTAAAATAATTTATTGTAGGTAAAGTAATTGAGTAATTTTAAGTGCGATAAGCGTTATTAGCTGGTACCTACATGCTGAATAATTATGTCAGAAAGTGATAAAATACTGAAAAAAAATATTTACACTACGGTGTTATCAAATTATCGAGGCAAAGTTAGAAAAGTAGTTAACACGGTAATGACAGAAAAAACCTTTTGACCCGATAAAATTCCATGTTTTTATACAAATTAACCTAAATGATTTTTAATGTCGCACAGTTCCTAACTTACTTCGTCTTTTTATTCACTCAAAAACTTGGCTTTTCCGTAATTCGTAACGCAGCTGAGTTGGGAACAACGACATTCGTCGATATTTAGTCAGCGCTGTCTGCTAAAACGTTTTTAACAGTCATTTAACTAATAAGTCGACTAGCTAATTACAATTTTAAATAGGGACACATTTTAGTAAGCATCCTATTAAGAATAATAAAAAACAGGCATTTACCTTTTAATTGAGAAAAATGAGAAAATAAATCTCACTTAATGTACTGAGAATTTACTTACACAGCTGCAAAAATTATTTTATTAGAAATGCAAAATTATAACTTAACTTATACAGCTTCAAACCAGGCGTAAGCAAACCTGTTGTATTTTTAAGTCAACTACTGTCTGTTCAGCTACATATTAATATTGTAATTTAAATTGTGTTTAAAGAAGACACTAAAAACTTTTAGTGCAATGACAAAAAAATTAATATAGAAATTTTTATAGATCTTAGCAAAGCGGCGTTGGAACTTCATCATCACTTTCGGACTGTTGTGTATACGTAATTAGTTTAACGGATTACAATTGAAGGGTTTCAAATTGACTGTAATTATTTTAAACGTTACTATTAATATTAAAAATATTAACATAGTTTCCCCTTCGTAAGTCACGACACGCCACCGGAAGAAATATTTAAATGTGTTATTAGTTCACTACTTCTTATATCGTTTTTTTATTACGAACATTTTTCATTTTATGTAAATAAATCTTACACAATGCTAAATTTAATAAGTCATGATATTTTTCCTATAGTGAATCTGTCTTTCGTCGTATTAAAAGCACTGTACTTATGGTAAAATTCGCTACGTGAGAATGTACAGATAGATAATAAATTATTTATGAATATGATAAAATAAATAAAATGTGTGCCCCACAAAAATCGTACGCATGGTGCGATTTTTTATTTGGAGTAATCTGGGTTTACCCACTGCAAAAATTCCTGGTACTGTTAACATGCATAAATGCTATTATGTGTATGTACATGCCAATTTATGCAAGTGCTAACCATGCTAATAAAATAAAATAACAAAAAACGTTTGTTATGAGGTGAATGCTTTTTTTTAATTTGTGTAGGTGCAGAATTTGACGTAATTTATGAATTATTATAAATGTAGGTACTTCGTAGAAACCCGTAGCTTGTTTTTTTAAACTATAACATTGTTGGATGGATCGAGAGTTACATTAACGTAAAAATTTTGGATTTTGTTTGTTTTATTTTTATTTCGTCTTTTCTTTCTCATTCCCTTATTAACAATGTATAGCTGCGTGCATGTAAATATCGTGTTAAAAAATATCAAGTTTTTTAAAACTGGTAGACAGATCTGTAGGTCAGTTATTTATGCTTGTACACACAAATTATATTCCAGTTGTGGTTCAAACATCAAGATGTTTGTTGTTTTGTGTTATTGTTTTCTTATTTCTAGTGTTAACACCGAATACGTAAGATGCAAGTGAAATTTACTGTATTTTATTGCCTACATTACTGTATCGCATGGGTGTGTGTGTAAAATTATACACACAACGTTTTAACCCCGATGTCATGATTCCTCTATTTAATAACATTTATCATTTACCAGACAAAATTAATAGTTAATAGTTATTCAATGGCTAATTAACGGCAACATTTCAACGTAACAAATTAACCCCAAACTGTTAATTAGATACAAGCTACTACTTACTTTTATCGTGCAAATATCAGAACTTGTCTACGCCTTGAAATTAATTAACTGTCAGAACAAACGTTGTTTAATAACCACTTTTTGTACTAAATTCCAGAAACATTTTTTTGTGTTTGGGAGAAACAGAACGCTGAACATATTAATAGAAAATAGGGGTTACACAGAGCTGTTTCAACGCTAAACTTTACAAAAACACGTGCCTCAGTCACGACGTACACTAGTTACATTAAAAATGAAGTAAATTAATAAGCAAGCAACCCAGCTAATTAAACACAATCAGTTTTTGTAGCTGTCTGCGAACACGTCCCGCCATTTTGTCACAACGCTGCGAATTCGTCCATTTTTGTGTTTAAGCGAGATGACTAGGTCATGGGGAACTTACTAAGCCGAAGATACCACACGAAAGCGTGTTATGTGTCGCATGTAATTTGTTAAACTCGTGATATAATGGTAGTCTGTAATTGTGTCTGTTAGATATTTTTATGTAGCCAAAAAAAATTTCAAAAATGCAGTTCTTTCATCCGAAATTTCTCCGAAAGCAATGATTTACGCTACAGTCGACGCATACAAATATTACGACTTTGAAGTCTTCATTCATTAAGGAGAGGAAGTAGTTTTTGCTTTAATTGGGATTTGTAACCGAACGAAGAGCATTAAAATATATTAATATTAAAAAAGTCTGAGGCTGCTTAAGTTTATTTAGTGAGATATTTAAACCAATTAAAAAACAAAACACATTTAAGCAAACGTCGCGTTGCTTGTACACACTGAGTTTGATATGTGTGTCTAGTCGTGTAGAAGTTTTAAATAAATTACAGTAATTTAACCGTCTTTTGAAAATATAAAACATTACAAGATTTTGCTATATTTTACATGATTTTTCGCTGTTTAAAAATACAAAAAATCAGCATTATTTCAATTAGTTTTTCATTATTTTGATTTAGTTGTATTAATAACTAATATATATTAAAATTTATTCATCATGGAACAAGACCCCAGTCTTAAAAGGAGGAAGAGCCATTCATTAGAAAGTTTATCAAATTACCATATTCATTTATTTTCGGCAGTCTTTTGAAATTACAAAAATAGTAAAATACACATTTCGTTTGATTTTTGGCCTGTGTTCGATCATGATCAAGTATTTTCATACTCAAACAAAAACTTGATAATAAGTTAGCATGACTTACACAAATTATTAAATATGAAAACCACAAGAGAGGTCATAATTATGCCAATAAAAAAGACAAAGTTAACGGGAAATTGTTTATTTTTTCTTTAATTTTTCAATATATCCTTTTAGGTGAATAATCATCTTAAAGATTGGTATAATTTTTTTTTCCGATAGTATTTGAGATCCTCAGGTGCAGTTTTTTGGGGGTTAAAACCAAAGACATAAAAGGCGATCCCATTTTACTAAAAATAAATAGACCGATACAGGTTTAGAACAAAACACTTTAATGTATGGTTTACCAATTACGTGGATTTTGAACAAATAAAACCATTTACAGATTAATATTAAGTTAATAAAGTTACAAATTAGAAATTTAAACATTAAAGTACCGAAATGGATTAAAAAGATCCTTTTTCCCATGGAAATAAACATATTGCAAAGTTTGAAACATAACATGAAATTATCGTGTATGTGTATTTAATTATGAGAATGGTAAAATTAAGTTTTAGCAAGAAAGACAAATGTATGATAAAACCGTTGATTTATTATGTCAGGGAACAGAAGTCTGCCAAAGCCTGACAAAGCCAGTTCAGAGCCGAAGACAAAGGTAGCCCCGAGCTGAAAGCGAAGCTTGACAAGGCCAGTTCTAAGACAAAGTCGAAGTCACACTATATTTTGTGGATACAAAATTTAAGTGATCTACTATTAAAACACTTGTGTAGGTTTTGATGGTTACACTGGTGATGAACAACCCGATAAGAGTCATAATAAAAAAGCCAACCTTAAAATTTAAGAACTACTGTCAAGTTTTATATCTGCATTCAAAATTTGTCTAATTATCTCCACTAACAATTTGATAACGTGAACTCAAATGTTTTCTTAGTATTATTTATAGAATAACATGTTCCTACTTGTGGTTTACGACTCCATTTTGAGTTTTTACTCTAAGATCCAGATTTTCGCAAAAAAAACAGCAGGTTTATATGAACCACGATTCCAACTTCCGTTTAGAGCTTCTTATTAGTTCACTAGAGTGCGAGCAACTAACACCAAGGCGCCAGTTCAAAGCACTTTTTTCTTGCACTGTGATTGGTATTATTACAGTTTTAATAAAGTCGTCTCAAAATTTTGAAAAAATTCAGGGACGTAGATCTCGACACGCTGATTACAAAAATATAGGGCGTCGATGGTCACGGAGCAACATTTCCGAAAGAATCGATACGAAATGCGAATTTTTGAGAATTTCTAAAAATTTCGATATTTCAACGGACGATTCCGGAAAAACGGTTGCAGTTATCAAAGAATCGAGGCCGGAAGTTCGTTCTGGAGCTCGAAATCTACCAGGAAATGTATATAGTTAAGTTTCGAAAATGTAAAAATTTGGCCTAAATTTGAAGAAGGGGGACCATTGGAAAAATTTTAGTTTTAAGAAAATCGTCTAAAAATTCTGAAAAAATTCAGGGACGTAGATGTCGACACGTTGATTAAGAAATATAGGCTCTCGATGGTCACGGAGCAACATTTTCGAAAGGATCGATACGAAATGCGAATTTTTGAGAATTTCTAAAAATTTCGATATTTCAACGGACGATTCCGGAAAAACGGTTGCAGTTATCAAAGAATCGAGACCGGAAGTGAGTTCTAGAGCTCGAAATCTATCAGAAAATGTATTCAGTTAAGTTTCGAAAATGTCAAAAATTGGCCGAAATTTGATGAAGGGGGGACCATCGGAAAAATTTCAGTTTTAAAACTAGATTTATTAAGTGTACTTCGGGGGCGAGGGAAGTTTTGTCTGATAACACACAACCAATTTTTTTTTTAAATTGAAAATAACGTCTTCACTCAAAGGAAGAATGACTGAATTTTATTTGTATTTAGACTGACTTACTGGATGATTCAATGTTTTGAAATACCCCTTTAAATAATTTAAATTAGCTTAATAATAATCTTCGCTTGCGTTGATAGTTGGTTTTTTTTATTTTTTACATTTTTTTTTTAATGCCGACAATCTTCTTTTCCCAACAAGAAACTAAAAACATATTTAACTACCGTGTTGTTCAACTAAAACGATAACTAAAAAAAAGTAGTCGCGATCTCAGTTATGATGAATTTTTTATTCATTGTCAGACCAAGGGGAGGAGCGTAATTGATAAATACATATTTCCCTACAAAAATTTTGAACATGTTTTAGGTTTCTTGTTATGAAAAAAAGGCTACGTATATTAAGAAGAAAGGGCATAATATAAGACCCACCCACCCGCCCTACCTCAGTTGTAATAATTTTTTAATTCGTTGGCAGACCCAGCAGCGGAGTTTAAATGCAAAATGGATATTTCTTTGGAAATAAAAAAAAAATTACTCTTTCAAGAACATATTTCACATGGTAATTTCTTGTAGAAAAATGAGGTTTTTGCAGCTAAGCTCCGGCCTCGGCTCACGATGAATAAAAAAATCATCACAATTGAGAGGGGGTGGGTGGGCGGGGCTTATATTTTGTACATTTTTTCTTAATACATATACAAAATGTTTCCCTAACATGAAACTGAAAACATGCTGTTTGTGTTCATAAAAAACTATATACCAATATTGAGAAGAAAAAAAAAACAAAGATTAAGCACGACCCACCCGTCCCGATTTCAATTCTGATGAAATTTTCGTTCGTCGTTAAATCGAGGGGCGGAGCGTAATTGCACAATATATATTTTCCTATATAAATTTACCGTTTTGAACAAGTTTTAACTTTCTTGTTGTGAAAGGAAAACTACTTATGTTAAGAAAGAGCAAAATATAATATTTTTTAATAGTTAAACAATGCACACCTTTCAAATTTTCCCTAAGAGTGACTTTTTTATTCATGCAGAAAACCTCTGCTTGGAAACTCGTGGTAGGTGAAATTTGTATCACTAATTAAACCGGATGGTACACAACAATGCATTTGCATGTTTTAATCGTATCATATTGTTTCAAAATTACAAAAATTACATACAAACAACAATTGCATCAAATTGAAATTTGAACTGTCATTCAAAGATAACTAGCGCCGTCATAAGGAAAATGGCGTCGAAAGTAACTACTGGGTTATCTGTCAAAAGTGTCTACTCGGCAGGCTTTATCAACCCAACTATCAACGCAGGCGACGATAATAATATATGCAGATGGATAAGCCGATTTCAATGCAGTTTTTTATGTTTGAAAGCTGGTTTAATCGAGTTGGTTCTTAGCTATGTTGGCTGGTAATCATTCATCATTTCAACCATTTTCAGTTCATATCATAATACAGGTTGGAATCAGTCCGGTTCGGTGCTCCGTTCTTTCATGAAAACCTCCAATGAGCCTTTCGGATAATTTTTTAATTGAAATATATTTTCAGTGTATTTTATCTTGACATTTTCTAAAGAACTGAATGAAATATTTTTCTAGTCTTCATCTTGAATTTTCCTTATAAAATTTTTCACTGCACGAAGCATATTTCCTTTATCTTAAAATTGTCTAATGAAATTTTCAAATAAATATTGATAAACTGAAAGGCAACAAACTATCTGTCCTATATCTTAAAATTTTTGAATGGAAACTTTTGATAATTTTTACTTATCTTGTGTTTTTCCGATCTACTTCAGTTTTGGTTGTGGGATGGCTTCGGAACACTTTTTGCTTACTGAAATATTAAAAGAAGTGTAGTTTTTAAAATAAACTCCGCGTCTACTTTTCTGTGACTGATGGATGTTTCCATCTATCAAATATGAAAAATTGGTCAAGTGAGCACAGGAGATAAACAAATAAATTTTCATTAACGATTTTCCATGATTAGGACAACCATAAAACGTTTGCAAAATTTCAGAGCATTCTGTTTTGCAGTTTCAAAGTTAACTTTCAAAATATTGTCACACAATTTTGATTTTTTTTTACAAAAATCTGGATGGCCGGAGTGAAAACTCAACGCGGTTTCATAGATCGCAAGAGAGCGATTGTTATTTTATAAAATTAAAAAAATATATTATTATAAATTTTGGAAATGACGTCATCCTATTGGTAGTGATTAACAAAATTTTGGTTAGCGTTTCACTATCTACATGATATTCCTAATATACATACAAAATTTGGCAACAATCGGTCCAGTAGTTTCTCCATTACTGTACTTTCTTAGCTTGCGCTTAGGGAGTAAAAATATGACTGGCTTCACCTTCGAATATTTGTGTTTTTGAGGTCACTTACATGAAAAATACTAAGTTAATAATTTTGGGTAAATTTGTCCACTGAGTTTGCAAAAATTAAAGCAACGTTTCCACATTGTTAATTTTTCTTTAAATTTTGAAAGCATTTTAAATTATTCTGGCGTACAAAATACATAATATCACAAGTGTCTCAAATCGCTGATGAAAACATGCAACACAAAAAACATATCCTTGACATGAAAAAAAAAATGGGGTGGTGGATGTTCGTATAATCGTCTAAAGATTAAACAAAACCAAGGTAATTTCATAAACCACAAGTACAGGAATGTATTACTTATTTAAAAAAAAAATAAACATACATGAAAACGGGAGACCACTTTTTTCGTACTCTCGGGATCATGGAACGTCGAGAAAATAAGTAGCAAGTCGCTCGCTGGACTCGAATACAATATTTTCTTCGCTTACGTTCGGGGTACATGAGTATGATTCCATGGATATAGATTTTTTCATATCCATTAATCGTTCCAAATTTCAAACTTCCATCTTTTCAAATTATTAGAGTGGAACAAGTAAATGGGCATGTAGTCATCCATTTTTTTAAACATTACGACATGTCAAGGAGTACACCAAAAAAAATAAAAATATTTGATTTAACGCACTTAAAAACCATTTTATTAAAAAGAAAAAGTTGATGTCATTTCTGAAAAAATCAAAGGCGAAATAATACTAACGGTATATTTATATATTTCACAGATTTCCACGATTACCCCTTAAAACTGAACTGACATTAACATATCTAATTATAATTATGACGTTGGCTTTCATCAGATACCATTTTTGATTTATTCTCCGCCTTTTTTAACCACTATAAATTTTCAAAGATAATGAACAGAACAATGCCTTGTACTTGAACCCGAAGACAAATTCATTTACCCAGCAATGTAGCGGCAATAAAATTTTAGTACAGCGTTGGCCATAATTAACAACTTCCTTTGGGATGTTCCTCTCTTTCGTCCTAAAACGCAATACGCCAAACAGACCACCTGTGTACGTACATTCGGCGAAAATCCACATTTAGCGAAAAACACAAAGCTTCTCTTGAAAGGCGTTTTTTGCGCACTTTCTGAAGGTTAACTTCACCCAAATTAATTTGCTTTTCCACGATTTGGACGAACAGAAAAA
The DNA here is from genome assembly GCF_036711695.1 of Zophobas morio. Taxonomy (NCBI): domain Eukaryota; kingdom Metazoa; phylum Arthropoda; class Insecta; order Coleoptera; family Tenebrionidae; genus Zophobas; species Zophobas morio. The sequence goes on from NW_026972109.1 coordinate 18,458,169, forward strand.
AACAAAGCAAAAACGCAGACAGATTGTTGATCTTGGTTCCTAAGATTAAATTGTCATCGCTTTTTTTTGCATAAGTCTAGACTATTATGATTTATTTGTGATGTTGTTCGATTGTGAAGAAAATAAATTAATGACGACACAACTAAAACAAAACGAAAACGGACAAAAGTATGGTAATGAGTGGCGATTTCGACGTACGGAGTCGGGGCGATAAGTATAAACATAATGGCACCCTAATAAATTAGCACGTGGGGAGCGCCAGGGCCGTAATGACAGTTTCACAAGAAACGGTAATTGTAGATTTTAAATGTGATTCATCTCAATTACGTTTCTGTATTCAGGCGACTAGCCAGGCCAAGGATAAGCGTTTCTTAACAGGATCGATATATTATGTGGAATTTTGAGGGACTTTGAAGCACTAATGCACATTTGTCAAGATTATACGTTTATTTCTACGACAATCGTTACATTAACACAAAAAACAACAATTCTATTCAATCAACTAAGTAGGGCTTACAGGATGAAAGTACTCAACAATAGTAACAATGATAACTAAACATCTCACTAATGATGATGAACGATTTTTCGATGGGATGGCTATGTGAAAGCTTCTCGGAAGCTTCAAGTGTGTTAACGTGCGTCTATTTTAAGAAAAAATATTTTCTTTAATATAAAAAATTACGTATTTGTACACATTTATTTTTAAAACAAGTCATAACAAACGTAGAAAATATTTCTGTCTTAAATTCCCGCAAAAATTTTGGCAGACATGCCGAACTAAATTTTTAGCTATAGTAGGGGACTTGTTTATAAATAAATCTGAATGACGATGAAAAACTCGGTTTTTACACATACGAAAGTCAGACTTCTTCGTTGCTTTCAAACACACTCCAGACAAAATGATAAATGGGTGGAAATTTATATGTGAAATTTTATCAGGGCCCGTATTAGTAGTCACATAAATAAGATAAAACTATTACAAATAAAAGCATTTCAGAAACACTGAACGTCAAAAATTTCATTCATATACACAGTGAGCAAAAATGTTGCGAATTCTTTTTGGATCGTCTGAGAGCTAAAATATCCAAGAATTTTTGAAATACCACAGCAATTTAAGCAAGTAGTACAGAATTCACATTTTATGTGATCTGATTACTTGATTAGTATCTGAATACGTTGAGATTAATTTTTTTTTTTCTCTAAAACACGAATAAATATCCTATATTCCAGAGGTTTAGGAAACTTACATTGCTTCCAATTTTGCTAGAAATGAAGGCAACCTTTGTTTTCTAAATAGCCGTATTTGTCGCAATTTAGTTGCCTTGTAAATTGGAAGTTTGAAGCTTCACTCGTGGATGCAAAACAATATATATGATGAAGCTTTCCTTCGTATACATATTGTAATAAAAAAAAAAAATTCAGAAAATTTTTTACACTTAGAAATAGCTTCACAATCAACTTGATTTGCAAAATGTATTATTAAATTTTTGATAATCTTTGATGTCTTGAAACTTCTTCACAGGCTACTTTATTTTGAAATTTTCTAGTTAGCTCTTGGGAAAATTTTTGATTTCAAATATCGAAAAAGAAGTAGCCCTACATAGAAATCATCTATCTGTATTTCTAATGATATCCAAAGTCTGCCGATCAGTGTCGGTTTTTAATTGATTATAATGAAAAAATTGTCATTTTTCGGTTGTGCATTAATATAACTTATTGCAGTTTTTCATGAGCAATTTCCACAATGTGGAGACTGATAAAAACGTCATATGAATGTTTATCTTCGAGAAATACCCTGTTTTGAAAAGATCGGTATATTTTTAACATTTATAACAGTATTTATAGTGGTACTTGTTTTTAGTAATAAAACGAAGGAGTTAACATTATTGACTCACCCTGTATAGTTTCCTCATGAATGCTGTTAATTCGAGCAACTAATTGAGCTTCAACTACTATTACTTTTATTGCCCATTTTATTAACTGGTCCCCTAAAGCCGTCAGCTCTAGGCTTTAAATAAATAATTACCGCGGCACGAGATTTCCAATCGGCTGCAATAAAATGGCCAGTGGCGTCTCTGGGGAGCGGCAAGGGAGACCCTTCCCAACTCAATGCCCACTCGCAAAATGAAACTTTTGTCCCCTTTCAAGGCCCCTTAACAATGATTGTCATTCAAATTCGGCAGTTTCGCTTAATTAATGGTAAATGCAAGATATTCACACGCCCCAGAAAACAAAATGTTATTCGGCCCACGTTGGCTAGTCGGAGCCTGCTTGTGGAGAACCTCAAAGCGACGGAGGTTGCGGCGGTGTCCACCTCAAGCACGCCGGATCGACTTCCTTCACCATCGATCCTCGCTTTTTCACTCTGTCGATGTATTCGTCCAATACGTCTTGCTTTTTTAGAATGATATGTTTCCCTTTCCAATATTTCATCATACCGAGTGCCTGGAGCGTAGAAACGATATCGTACGAGTGTATCGCCATCTCCTGGCTGATATCTTTAACTGATAACTGAGTGCTCGGCCCAGAACACAGGTACTCGAGTAAAACGTCTTTCCAATATGAACGATACGAAATCAATCCCAAATCGCTGAGGGGCTTCTCGGGGGAACCTATCTTGCCTTCCACCTTTGTCAACAAGTAGCCTGGAAGGAAAAGAAACGGATTAGAGGCGGCTTTCGGAGAGAAAAATGCTTCAAATGTGCATATTTTTTGCTACAAAAAAAGGTTACAAATGACTGTTATTATCCTACGATTGTGCGCCTTCAAAGAAAAAGACTTGAACAAAATACGCCATCTGGGTCGAAGTTCCAAAATAATGTTAGAAATTGGAACTGATCTTCAAACCGGATAATTATTCTCATTAGCGATAAATAAGTGGTCTGGAAAATTGGTAAAGTCGTAGAGAGCTTCGCACAATTAATGATACAACTAGGATGTTAAAGGATTGACCTGGCGAAACACCTTTATGAACTCGATTAAGCTAAGATATTTCGCAAGAACGCCCATGAATATAACCGTAGAGCTTAAAATTCTTTGTAGAAAAACTTTTAGTAAGTTCTATCATAGTAAAACTCCTCTCACTACTAAAAGAAAAAGAACAAATTGCAAAACATTTTATTAAAAAACTATTCCAGTTTTTAATTATCTTGAATTTTTTCGAAGAGTAAAAAATTGGTCTAGGTCATTTAGACAGAACTTCTCTACAGGTTAACAAAATGTTGTGATGACGTCAACACGTATATGTATCTAAACAATAAATTGGATTCATATATATTCCTAAAATATCTACTTTACAATTTCACATGGTTCGGTCCAGCAGTTTTAGAGATTATCTGTCTACTAAAATATCGTCGAGAAAACGTGGTGTTATGTAGTTTGTCAATGTTTTAATTTTGAGACTATAATAACACAATATCTCTTAATCAAAACAATACTGCGCCCTAGGATCTGAAATCCCCAGAAGACCTGTACACAATGCCTTCATTATGACCGCGAAGTAAAAGGCGAGCCTTTTGAGAACGTGTTCTAAAATAAAAAGAGTTTTTACTAAATACTTTAATTAACAAAGACCCAGAATAATTTTTTGTAGCTTTCGTGCCGAGATAACAAACCGAATACAAATACGTGGAAATAACCCACTATTTAGTTCTGTACAAAGAAAATTACCCAAGTTGATAGACGTTGAATATTTTGGCGTGAAACATTTGCATTTATTTAAATAAACAAACGTTCATGTATTTTCTTCGTATCTCTGTATGTTTGTTAACAAAACATGGAAAACAAAATAAGAAAGGAGGGAAGCGATGGTCGACCGAGTAGGCTATAAACCGAATTCGGGAACAGACATGCAAGCGGTGACCCGAAAATGGACAGATTCTGGTTTTGGGCATCCAAATGGTGCGATTCAGATCCTCCGGAACCGTTGCTTTTTCCAATTTTGGTTTGTTTTTAATGTTTGCAAGCGCGTCGTGAAGTACATTGTCACACTTAATTAGGTTTAGCAACTTGCGTCAAGATGGGCGCCTTTAAAATTTGAAATTAGATTGTGTGGAGATGAAATCATGATACCGAATTTATTATAACTCCAAGCAAAATTTTTAAAACGCTAATGACAAAAGGCCAATTGCGCAATTTTTACGTTTCAGTCTGTTTAAAAGTTAACTGTAGAAATTTATCCAATCTCGTACCCGAATTTCTAATCACCAGAAACCAGAAATTAGGTACTATGTAAATGAAAGAAATCAGACAGAACCGTCACGCTATAATACTTGAAATTGTGTGTCCTAAATAGCAGTATTGTCGAATTAACTAAAATCCACATTACTTTTTACTTTCCGAGCGTAAGCTAAGGAAGTATTGTAATCGACTCCATCGGCTTCCCGGTTCTGTTGTCTGTCTGTGTCGATATTTGTTAAACAGATAATCTCCGAAACTACCGATCGTCGTCAAAATTTATACGTGTAACATGAATATCATATACACGGTGAAATGGTAACCAAAGTTTATTTAATCATCCCCACCAAAAATGTGATGACGTCACATCAAAATTGTACATGGTAAATGGACTTTAAATTAGATAAGGTAACATAGCCCTACACGTGTAGTTTATGAATCCATGTTTATTTTTACTCGATACATCTAGATTTTTGTAAAAAAAAATTAAAATTGTGTAACTTTTGCAATTTATTTTGAATCTGCAAAATCGAATGCTTTGAAATTTTGCAGACCTTTTAAAGTTTTGTAAGCTGTTGATAAAATTAATGACGTCATCTCAAAACTTTGTCGACTAAATCCTATCTAAAATGTGCAAAATATAATGAATCTATAGTTGTGATTCAAAATTGCATTCACAGTTTTTAGAATTGCTTATATACGGTGACTCCAAAAAAATATAAATAAATGGGTGAATCTCTTTTAGTAATTAAATCAAGAACTCCACATGGAATGTTTTGAAATCATGCAGACGTTTGAAAGTTATATCGTAAGCATGGTAAATTTTTAATCAAAATATATTTGTTTATCTTCCCAAAAAATTTTTACATTTACTTTACATACATACATATCTTAATTTTAACTTATAAGGGTTCCCAAAAAAATAAATAAAATTCGTAAAATCAAATTTTGTAATTTTTCAAGAAAGCTGGATATGATTTATTGTACTTCAGTGGCGAGGGAAGTTCTGTCGAAATAACCTTAGACCATTTTTTTTACTATTTTTAATATTTAAATGCAAAATTTAAAAACGTACTTTTAACGTGTTTTGGAAATAATTAAAATTTTCACAAATATATGTACTAAGTAATATTAGTATAGAAGATGTTTGCGTACAAACGTTAAATCAAAGCTTTGATATTTTTAGTTGTTGCCTAATCTATTAATTATTGTCAACGATAATAAACATCAATGTCGACTTCCTTGAAAATTTTCACAATTCAATCCATTATTTGTCTCAAGTAAAAGTTTTACAAAGTTTGTTCGACGTAAGAGACGAAATAAGTAATTGTATGATGGGGGCTCTGTGCATTCCTATGGTAAATTAACATGGGAAATCGTACAAATTACAGAACATTTTGGAGTATCTTTTTATGCTTATTTTGACTCCTTTTTTGGGCAAGTCAGACAGAAAACTCATCCACAAAATGTTTTGAAAAAGTTCAGAAATTTTTACGATTTCCCATGCTAATTTTCCGTAAGAGTGGGTCAGAACCCCCATCAAATATCTAGTGAAATGGTTTATACCGTTTAAACTAACAAACACTTAGGATAAAATAATCTGGGAAAAACCACAACCTGAAGTACATATATAATTGTGACTTGGGAATGGTAAAATTTTTGACCGCAATTCGCCAAAGAACTACCAAGTACCTAACTGAAAATTCCTGTATTATATAAGCACGCTCACATGGAAAACTTCAGTGAAAATAAAGGCCTCTTGACAGCACAACAGAAATCATAAAGCTGCTTTCGAAATTTAGCAGGACGATTAAAGAAAGCAAATTTCGTTAAGGTTTAATTTGTTACGAAAAACATAAGGCTGTAACACCATGTATTGTGTCAGATTTTTCAGAGTGGTAACTCCAAGTGATACAGAAGATTTTCTAGAAACAAAACTTAGAACGAGAAAATGAAGTTTTTCTTTCATATGCATATTTTCAAAACAAATTAGATAAGCATGTAGGTAATTTTCAAGCTACATCAAGGAGATTTTTTACACTTTAAAGTTACCATTTAAAATTATTTATTGTCTTAATATTACCAAAATTTTGGAATATGGGTTGCACCATTTCTTTCCTAGAGATATTTTTTTTTATATTGTTAAAGACGGGAATAAAGCAGTATTTAAAAGAATAGGTTCTACTACTGTACTTCTGTCGAGTCTTAATTAGTTTTACAGTATAACGAACTATTAAAACTCGATTACTTATCCGACAGGAAAAAAAGTCAGATGATCCGGCTCGAAGGACAAAACAATATAGCTACAAGGCAACTGATTCCAAATCATTTTCGGGCTGATAAGTTTTCTCATCTGCGATCGCCGTATTTCCAAGCATACCGATTCGCTCAATTCTGCCTTCGGACCGAATAAATCATCGCTTCCTTGCATATCCGATTGTTCTGCTGCAAGCCCCTCGAACCGAAAGCGATCAGAATTTTTAATTATAGACGAAGTAAAGTCACGGTGTTAATTAGCGGTAGAAAGTCGGTGTAACAAATTCTAGCTCGCTCCACATCCATAGTACTTGTTAATTTTTCTCCCTGCTGATTCCTATCGCCGATCGCAAACACAATGTGGGTGGGTGTTCCAATATCACCTGCACATTGTACAAATCAACAGAAACATTCCTAACGGAAATAATAGACCATCATTCCGTGTACATTAAATGTAATAACGCTCTTTCTACATTGCGAAACAAGAAGCAAGCATGAGAAAAGTCTAAATCCAGAAGGTCACGTTGCATCCTACCAAAAATGAAGAAACCTTCAAACCGTATAATTTAGCATGATTTGCTGTGAATCGAGGAAAAAGCGACGGTACTATTGCAATGTGCATGTACCGTTAAAGCAAAAGTAAGGACGTTCAGAGGATGAGAATACGGATTAGAGCCTTGAGAGTGATCTCATACATGAAAGGAGTTAATCGTGATCGAGAAAATCCATGCGAATTTCGAAAAAATATAATGGTTCGATGATCTTTATCGGCAACGATGAGGAGTACTGGAATGCATTATCCGCAAATCGCATTTTTCAAGCTCGGCCAATTATGGATAGAAAGAAACCATCATAAACTCGAAATCAGATCTGAGTGGGAAGGTATTCAGCTCGTCATCAAAGCCGACATTTCCGAGAAAATCCGCGCAAAAGAGGCGATTCAAGGTAAGGCTGTTATCAATTAATGATTCCCGGTAAGCTAGGTTTTAATTACGTACCTACTACTTTGAGTAAGTGCATCAGTAATGTTTAATTTTACTAGAACGCTGAGGTGGATGTGGGCTTTTATTATTCACTGTTTGAGCCGCTTCAGTACATGTACCAGTGTGCTAAAAAATACACAGATAAGTAGTACCAGTAGTGGAAACAGCAGGTGAATAATCAAATTATTTAATAATGAAGGTGAGGAAAAAAGCCTTATAAAGAACTTCCTACGAGTGTGTTTGTCATGTTTTCACAATAGAATATCATTATATATACTGAGGCAATTATTTCATTCAAAAGCACCCACATGCCTGTGTTTTTATTCATGATCTCCAATGAATTTATTAAATTGATTTTTGCTTTTTTGAAGAAAACTGATGCCAATACAATCATCGTTTATGAAACGTTTAGTTGATTGATTCATTTTTTAAGCGTTTTGATAATATCATTTTTGTATATTTCTTGGCGGTACACTATGCGATATCACACGAAGAGTTTTACTTAATTTACATCAAAATTATTTCACCTATATTAAAAAAACTACATTGTGGAAAATCGTTAAAACGAATAGTAATTAGTTCTATTTTCGTCGTTTTGGTCTATATTTCTCTTTTTTGACGTTATGTTACTCTAGTTTTATATTACTATTAGTTTCATTATCTTCGAACTCTCTTTTCAACATTCTGTTAAGAAAATCCTAGTTACAATATGCGAAATAATCAGTTTCCGTTCATTTTTCAACTTACACAGCTCTTTGGAAATACGAGTACTAGAAAATTTTACAATTTTATTTAGAAACCAAAAACTAATTGACTGCTAGGAAATTTTGTATATGCTTTAAAATTATCGTGAACATAATAATAATAATATGTATATCGCTACGTAGAATTCATAATAATAATAATAATAATAACCTTTATTTCCTTTTGGGACAAAAAAAATGTATAAGGACGTCAAAAAAAAAAAGTAAAATGAGACATAACACTAAAGAGAACATCATCAAATACAAAAAAGACACTAAAAAAAAATAGTACAAAAAGGACACATCGATCCATCTCCTCCAAAAACTTGATGACGTCATCTCATGCTCTTTTTTTTAATCAGGTATATAGTAATGGGATAGTTTTGTCTTTAAATTTATTAACAGCACTAACATTCTCGTGATAATCTCCAAGAGTTGTTTTCTTTTTACTTTCTGCAGATGCTTTCACTGTTACTTTTTTCTATATATTTTTTGAAATTTTTCTTTTTCATATGCAAATTCTTGGCACCTTCTCGATTAATCAGTTGCGATTACACTACTTTTACATCTTTCGTATTGTAAACCATTTTACAATACTTCCTTACTTTTGATGAATGTGGACAAAATGAAATAGAAGGAGAAGACTTATTAATTAATTAACCACAATCAAATAATATTTGCTAATATTATGTAATTTTAGAGATGACGTCATCCTATTGTTGGTGGGGATGATTGGTTATCTGTCTAATAAAAATCCAGACAGACGGCAGACTGACAAAGAGACAGACAGACGGAAACGAGACCTATTTTTTCGTCCTGTAGGGGTCATGAAACGTCGAGAAAACAAAAAACTAGCCAGTCGTCCCATGGACTCCATTACAAAGTTTCGTTAGCTTACGCCCAGAAAAAAAAATACAATAATTTTTTTCAATTAATGTTAGAAAATAGCGAGCTCTTTTGAAACCTTAATAACTCACTGGGTCAAATTATGAAGAAAGTTGGGTAAGCATTTTTACAATAATTAGAAAAAAAAGTTATTAGTTTTATTATTATTTTATTCCCTACAAAAATAAATTTCAAAGCCACTTACTTCACACGATGACATATTTTTGACTAACTGTAAAATCTAAAATGATGTGTGTGTGTACAATTATTATCAAATTTTAATACAATGTCAATATAGGTTTTGGCAAAAGCTGACAGCTTAGTTTCGGACTTCGTAGACGCTAAAGAGCATATGTGTGCAATAAAATTAGAGTTCTTATATTGTATTACGATAAGAATTAGACAAACACAGCTGTCACTCACCAGGTTTGAACCAAAAACAAATGGAAATCAGGACTTTACGAAATACGAACGAAAACCATGTATGTACGAGAATGCTGGAAACTACAGGTTTCCGGGAAAACAATTTTCCAAGATCTCCTGATGATTTTATTAAAATATGTATTGAAACACGTATGGGGGTTTATCCAACTTTTTTGCAAAGGGTTTTTAACAACAAAGCCAGCATAGAAATGTCGTTCATAAATTCTAAAAAGAGGAATCGTGCTTGAAAATAATTTGTTAGTCGGTAATTATTAATAGCTTTAGGATATTACTGCAGAAACCGCTGTAAATTTTATGCGAGAAGTCATCGTCTGGTGAAACTCATCAAAACTTTTTCCCTCAAACCATATAAAATTTTAACAATCCGCCCCTGTTCCCAGTCTGCCGCGACGATCGTCCGTCAATCCGATTGGCCGAAGACGCCCCGAGGTGGGGGTAATCTACCTGCACCTCTACTTCCGGCCGTTCTAATTGCACTAATTTCCTTCAAAATCGAAACCGTGCCCCGCACGAACGTCCATAGGCGCGTCGTCCGATTGGGCCGCAGAAAAAAGGGTAAAATTTTGAATGAACCGGTCGTACGGCGTGGGCTCGTGTCGAGTAGGCGACGAAATAGTAATTAGTCGGCGTTTTAATTGGCAGAGCCGGGCCGGTTTGAGCCCCGCTCATTTGGGCGTGGCGTCTGGCGTGACGTCACTCATTGACGCCGCCGCGACGCGAGTACGGAGCGCGTGCCGGCGCCAGACGTCGGTATCGACCGGCTGAGGTCAATAATCCCGCCGCCCCCCCACGCCGCCGACCGGCGCGGCGCCGACTCGGACGGATTATTCGTATGTATTGTTGCTAACTACGGACCTCGTCGGACGTCCTCGTACAATTTACACTGTCGCGGATTTGTGGGGCGATGGGGGGTGATGTTCGACGTTCGGAGATGGGATGGGACGGGACGAGACGTCTCAGGCTCAGGTCAGGGGCACGAGCGCGCCCAGACGACGTATGGGGAGCTGATGCACCAACCACGGGCAATTCGTTCCGGGGAGAGCCTGCAGGACCGTCTCGTGCCAAAAAAACTCGCCAAGTGTTGTCCGCAACGCTGCCGCGGTTATTCGATTTGATTTATATTTTATTTTACGCTGCAATGGAGGCTTGATTGAGGTGGCGGGCAGCCAGGGCACGATGGGTCCTCGGTCTAGAGCGCACTCAGACGTCTAAACGTTTTACAGGCTCAATAAATGATTCTTTCACAACTGACGATGACGTAGAAATTATGCGTTATGTCGCTTTTTCGCATCAGCAAATTAAACTGTTACCTTGCAGTTGAAGTCGTAGACAAAACTTCGCGTTCAAGTGGATTCGTAACACAATTTTGAAATTTTAACCAATACATTAAAATGATAAAATAGAATGACTCAAGTCACAGATGCAAAAAATAACCTGAAGTTGTCTGAAAAGTTGACCTCAAAATGTTTTAAAAATAGGGAAGTTAGGTATGACAAACGTTATGTTTCCAAAAAATCACGTCAGAATTTTTAACTCTAAAGGCTAGGCAACTCAATACAAAGCTGTAGATGCAGTTTCGACACCCTTTGGTCTCATCAGTACAGAACTCGGAAGTATTTATTTACCTTAAATGCTTGAGGAAGTATTAACATTAGCGAGGTATATGTTGCCGATGCCGGTAGTGATCCGATAGGTTACTTATTTGTTTGCAAGCATTGCGCACTTAATAATTCAACCAAGCCAGTGGGTGGAAACAGATATTTCCCGGGGATAAGAGTCCCACCGGATGCTGGATTACACCTACTACCACTGGCATCACCCTTTCTTACGGAATATACAGGGTCGTTAGAATGTATGGAAACGGTTCTTGAGAACCAATTGTACAAATCACCTGAAATTAGGTAGGGGGTCCAAGAAGTTGTGCTCTAATTATTCGTCAAAAAAAATTTTTTTTGCTTCATTTGTTTTCGAGATGCAAGGCCAACTTGATTTTTTTAAATGGCACTACCATATATTTAATGCATTTTTGAATAGTTTTTTTTTTTTAAATTCATTGATGTAACACAATCATACTTTCTTTCTGATTGAAATAGCAAAATATGATGATGACAAGAGTTACCTTTGAAAATAATTTTAATTTGACATTTGTATGGTGTTTCTTGCAAAAATGGTGCATCTAAGTGAAACTGAGCGCATAGAATTATTAATGATTAACGGTTACGGTGACAAAAGACAAAGTTTTGCGGGAGAACCTATTTCAAAGTCGACAGTTTCAAAAACCCTACGAAGATTTAATGAAACTGGAAGTGTTAAAGAATGTACCAAACCTGGTTGGCCAAAAACTGCTACAAATGACGAAAATGCTCTAATGTCCTCTTCGACGCAACAGAAAATCCCAAAACGCCAGTGCAATAATTAGGGCTGAATCATAATGTTAGTAGAAAATCAATTCAAACAATAATGAAAAAGGAAAAGTTTCACCTTGATGATGATTTTGATCGTAGAGTTGAATTTACTGAAATTATTATCAACAGAATTTTGTTTTCTGACGAAACTACGTTTTGTTTAAATGGTCATGTGAACAGACACAATTGCAGGTACTGGTCTGAGACAAATCTACACACCGCGTTCAAAAAGAAAAAAAAAATGAATGTTTGGTGCGGTATTATTGGTTACCATGTAATTGGTCCTTTTTTTTTATTAATGGGAACTTAAATTCTGAGGTAAAGGGTGTTTCAAAATAATTTTCATCAAGTTAACTTTGAAATCGCTTCAACTTCTATCTTTCCTTTGATGAAAATCTGCAACCATAGATGAAAATCATTTTGAAACACGTTGTACTAGACTTAGAGAATTGTTTCCCAATTACCAAACTCGGGAGTTACCAACAGAAACTACTTGGTTTCAACAAGACGGTGCTCCACCTCATTTTGGATGTCAAGTGCGACAGTACTTAAATGAAACTTTTTCTGGTAGATGGATAGTCCGAAAGGGTACCTGCCAGGTCACCGTATTTGACACCCCTTGACTTTTTTTTGTGGGGCTATTTGAAGAATCGTGTTTGTATCAATAGACCGATTCACATTGAAGACTTACAGGAACGCCTACGAAATTGCTAGTATTCGTCCAGAAATTCTCATTAACTCACTACAAAATTTTATGCAGCGTCTTTTTTAGTACCATGAAATAAATGGAGAGCATTTTGAGTATCTTGTGTAGAAAACAGAAGTTTAATTTTTGTTTCGGTTGTTATTGGTTAATTTATTTATTGTTTAATATTAATTAAAATTAATACTTATTCATTTATTTAATTATTTTTAAATAATTGTTTTGCTATTTCAATCAGAAAGAAACTATGATGTGCTATATCAATGAATTCAGAAAAAAAGCTCTATTCAAAAATGCATTAATTATAGGGTAGGGCCATTTAAAAAATATCAAGTTGGCCTTGCATCTCGAAAACAAATGAAGCAAAACATTTTTTTTTGTTGACGAATAATAATTAGAGCACAGCTTCTTGTACCCATATGCCTTATTTCAGTTGATTTGGATAAAGTGGTGTACGTTCATTTAAACTTATGGCTAAAGAATTTCTAACTCGAAAGGTTAGCCAACCATTGAAGAGCTTTCGTTTTTTAAATTCACTACTTATTATTTTTTTTAGATGCCCACATCTCCATCTGCCTTGGAAGTTATGTATCACCCCAACCAGAAACTAGAAAATCATGTACCTTATCTACGTAGTGTGATATCTTGTAATAATCAATACAGTGCATTTAAATTTACTAATTTTTAAAGTGGCAGTCCCATAAACAGTTATATTTTCCGTATGTACAAAAGAACTCGCAAGGATAACACAATAGAATTTCATTGAAAAAAGGACTAGACTAACCGCCAAGATATGTACCTTGTACCAGGTTTCTAGTCCCTCAGTTCCATGATTCCAAGTTAGTCAAATGAAGTGAAATACAGCAGGAAGGATAAACAGGTCACATAAATTTTACTATAGGCCATATGGGTTCAACAAATCATCTATTGCAGAAATTTGTATACCAAAGTGTGAAGCAGAAAATGGAGAAATAATCATAAGAGTTGTCATTTACGTCTCACGTAATCAAAGTATAAATTAAAATGATCCAATTCATCGATGAAAGTTTGCTTCCTTTACAATAGTAGGGTCTACTCTGCTTAACCTTGATTAATCAATTACTGATAATTTTGGGTGTGAACTTTAATGTGGATTTCTCAAAACGACAATCAAAGTTGACTTTTTAAAAATCACTTTGGATTTAATCATATTGACTGACCAAAAAGAGGGGGACAGAGTTTTTATTAGATATTTAGACGATTTAAATCAAAAGTATTTTTTTCGTATTTTAATTACCATAAGTCCATTGTTCCTTTCTTAGATTATGATAATGTTGAAGAGGACATTGGATTTACAAAATGAACCATAACAAGATTCCGCACAACTGATACATACTTATAAGTGCCCACAATGGGTATAGGGATGAAAGTAAATATTTTTATTCTATAATTCGTGGCTTGTTCCTGGTTCGTCAAAGTAATATCACCCATAATAATTTAAACCATAATTATGATCAAACAGATTTGTGGCCAAGTGCTCAAGTGCATAAGTAACTACATAAAATTTGGATTAAGGCACTGGCGCTTTGGTGTATCACGGCTACAGGTGCCTCTGGAAAATTCCTGCTTTCCAGACGATCCCATCGTGCTCTTGATATTTTGTCTTTGAAGTAAATTGAAAGAGTCTTGGGAATCTATGTACTGTTTTTGAAGCAACTTGAAAGAATCTTGGGGACAATTTGTGTTTTTTTTTTAAGTAATTTGAATGAATCTAGAGGACCGCTTCTGTTTTGTTTTTGAAGTATAGTTTACAAGAATCTGGGGGACTCCTTGTGCCTGATTTTGAAGTAGATTGAAGGATTTCGGGGACCCCCTTTGTTTTGTTTTGCAGCAGTCTGAAAGAGTCTTACAGATCTTTTGTCTTCTTTTTGAAGTAATTTGAAAGAATCTCGGGGATCCTTTTGTTTTATTTTTGAACTAGTTTCAGAGAGTCTCGGGGGCCCCTTTTGTTTTGGTTTTGAAGTAGTTTTTTAGAATCTTGGGTATTCCGTGATCAGGAAGTATGGGACTAAAAGACCGAAACTTTATTTCACTTAAAGGTATACATATAAAACTTGGATTCGGGCACTGACTCTCTGGTGTATCATGGTTTCCGGCGCCTTTGGAAAATTTTTGATTTCTAGATGGTCCCATCCACCCTTATCTCTGAATATAGCTTATAAATTATAATAAATATACGAATCTCCTGTAAATTTTAACAATGACGTTTCTTTGCTACTTAGTTTTGTCTGCGATTTTACCTACAGTACCAGTGTTTGTTTCCACAACATGTCGTGAATTTGCTGTACTGTCCACAAAAATTTTGCTTTTGATTCTTCGAGTTACAAATTTAAAACAACAGCACTTGCAGCATTAGAATTACGCCGATGACTGCAATAAAAGTGAATATTTTGCCTCTAGTGCATATCACTAATTTATCAAAACGTGAAAACGAAACTGTGAAATCTGACCCATAACTGAGGGGTTTTCAAGATCGATTCTGAATAATAGTAAATTTACCGCCATCTGCCAATATTGTAATACTGGAGTGTTATGTTCTGACTAGGGGACTGTCTACATATATACTTACACACTGCCTGGTATATCTTATTTCATTATTTCAATAATAAAGGAAATTTATATAAATCAGTCAAAGAGAAGATACATATGTTAAGAGTATTTGTACTTTTTTGCTTATCAAGAGCAAATTTTTGAAAAACATAGGTATATATCACTTTCAATTGCTTAATGGTATTGTTAGCTCAGATCCCGTCCTCTTTCTACCCAAATGGTACTAAAAAAAAACTATTTCTTAGGAAACAGTTAGCCACACTTGGTGCTTTTTCGGTTAGTGATAAAAAAAATTCATAAAAATAGTATCCTGTGTTTTACCCAAAACTGATAGTTCAAACAAAAATATCTGACTTCTGAAGTAATGAAAACAGACATCGTTACTATTTAAAATATTCTTCTATGTATATATGATGTAATTTTTTATGGATTTCAAAGTTAGTGTTGTCTTCGCACCAGTTGCACACATATTTATTTATTCACAATACGTTAATTTTCTAGGCTTTGAAACCACTAATACAACATCTGGTTCCAATACTTGCTTAATGTTGCGTTTGGTGAACGACAACTAAAGGAGCCTATTTCTATAACGTCTTTGTACCTTATACCATACGGTTCTGGACTGAGACATCTTACAGTTTAGTATAAATTAGACCACAACCAAATCCGCCATTCTTTGCAGTAACAATAGAGTTCTACGCATCAATATTATGAAGTGTTTTGTTACATCAGGCAAGCCTATTGTCTTGACGTCTGGGTAAACACAGGAATGATCAATAAGATTGGAAAACCAACTGACTTGTTTCAGCGGTAAATCAAAGCTGAGGGTTTTTACGATGTTGACAACACTTTCTTGGGGAGGGGGAGTTAAGCAAGAAACATTATTTTGACGAGCAGCGACCTGTACCTTGATAGTGTGTTTCTCACCTCTTGACCTTCATCTACGGGTCAAAAAACAGACTAGTCCATCACTTGGATTTGTATTAAAAATTTTACATTACAATAGAAAAGCACTCATGTGGTACATATTACTTATTGGCATCAGATGAATATAGAAAGTATTAATAGCTGTGCAAGACTTACATTATAAATTCAAGCCATCGATGTTTTGCGACCATTGGCTTAACCATTCAATTCGCATCTTACGTTTTGATACATTCTTCGACTATGCTTCATAAAGTAGAAAATTTCAGGAAGGGCAAGAAGAAGTTTTTTCAGTCCGCTAATTCGAAGCTCAAAAATCACTCATTATAGTAATCTAAATTTTAGCATGAATTAAATTAATGCAATCTAGGCAATGGTGAGTCTTATTTTCGCAATGCAGTAGATCGATACTTTTTGCACCATTCTTCGGTATATTACCTATGATTTCATGATATTTGATGTATTTATGCCTGTCTGTGACAGCTCAGAAGCTCAGTCAATATAGAACGCAAGCAATTGATATTTTTTTTAATCAGGAAAAAATACACAATTTTCATACTTTAATATACTGAAATAATCTTAGGTAACTCCTGATGAAGTTTGCCCTCAGATCTTGTTTTTAATTCTTGTGGTTCTTAACCTGACAGATTGTGTTTACGACCTATAAGTAAGAAAATTTATTGTGTTCAGCCATTATGTTAGTTTTTTTTTTATGATTAGTAGTATACAAAAAATATTAATCACCCCCAAAGTTACACCAAACACTAAAAGTTAGGGTACACCTCCATTAAACCTTTCTACATTCAATCGCTTACATTCCCGAAATAAATTTAAACACTGCCCATAAATCTCCATGCTTTCGACACTATATCCCTACATTCAGATCAAAATTTCAACTTCGAACCGCCGTACCGTTAAATAAATCTCTGCGATTAAATTTCCAAACAAAAAAAAGCGAAAACCCGTGTAACTCGGAACTTTTAACCCATTTCAGAGCTCAGTCGCCCCGGAATCGATCATGTCACAGCGAAATGTTTATCAATTATGAGGGTCTGATTTATTCGAAAAAGGGCAGCGATTTTTTGCGGTATAGGCTTACGCATGATGTTTACAGGTGGCTGCAGACGGGGGCTTTGCCCCGACATGCGTTAGGGTAGGTCTGGATTGCCAGACGGATCCATACGCAAAGGGCTGTGACCCGGCGAGACTGGATGGGGGTTGAAAGTCTGCTGCTGAAGCTGTGTTTGGTTCAGGCGACTCTTCGGGAACCCCACACCTACCAGACACCCTCAAAACCACAACTCTGTCTGGATTCGTTCACTCGACGCGATGCTTTTTACCCTAGGCCACGGTCGCTTGAACAACCGATCCGTCTTTTCATTTTTGTAAAGGTTGCTATGACTCAGGGCGTCTGGAGGAATTCGCTGTGGATTACTAAATTATGTATTTTTGTTCTGGTGTAAAGGTAAAGTGCCAAGTCTGAGCGAGTGTGAAATGAAGCACTTTATGACTAATACACACAGTCATATTTTTTACTGTAATGAACTCATTCATTATATAGTAGGTAGTAATTAATTAATACATCAATCTTAATGGTTAAGATAAGAACAAAAACAAAAATAACACTTCAGGACACATTTTTAATTTTACACCGAAGGGGTGTTATAATTATAGTTCCGGTTTTGAAAAAGTGATCATTTACCAAATGACATCATAGAATATTCATTATTTATGAGCTCGAACTATACCATAGTGACAGCAATAAAACAATTTACTTCCTTTTCTCCAGTTTTAAGTTCTTAATATATTGAATAATTGTAACAAAATCCGTGTTGAGGTCGAATTATTTAACAACTTCGCAGTTACAAAAATCTTTAAATTTGTTATAATTGTTATAAATGTGCAAATGTGATTCGCTCTTGTGTTTCGCCTGGTTAAGTTATGTAATTATTCTTATTATAATTTATTATTTTATTGTGTGCTATTATCTTTTGACAGCTTTATGCCTTATTTTATGTGTCAATTATATTTTTATTGTTTACATCAACATTTTCGTAGTGATAATTCTTATGAGTTTTCTGCCATCTGAAGGTGAATTGAAGTATAGAAGTAGCTTTGTTTCGCTCTTTCAGCCAAGTAAAAGGCATTTCCTTATTATTAGGTGCATATTTACTCCAGTCTCTCAAACTTTTAAATTACTTTTTGAATTAAAGTGTTAAACAACTGAAGCAACAAAATAAAAAAGTGTAAAACTGTCTTGAGGATTTAAATACGGTGTAGCTCGTTACCGGCAGCCCTGTTCAAACACAATTTAAATTACCGTTTGCTGTCTCTTTTTCTTTATACAGTTGAAGATAATGTACAACTTAATAGCACCGAAGTTCCGCAACATTTCATTTGCTCACTCCCGTCTCTTCCATTTAGAAGATTCTCTTTCTTATTTTAAGGCTGATCTTTTTGTGAGTGGCAGGCTGCAGGAGTGTCTGACGTTTTAACATCACTTTCGTACAACTGCTCCATTAATAATATAATAACAATAATGATGGTTTTGGTTATGCTATTATAAATTAAAATCAGCCAGTGCGGCGGTTGTCATAATTAAAACTGCAATTAATTATAATCAAGAGTATGATGCTGTTCCTTCCGCATAAATAAGGCATCTACGAAACCGAACTAGTGTTTGCATTGTTAGCTATTTCCCGTCTGTCGGACCGCATCGCTTTGTTCATCCGGTGTGCGCGTTGTTCCTTTCTTCTTCTCTTCGATCTAGCGTCAGGGCCGGATTTGCAAATGGATAAAATAGCGGGGTAAAAGTTATTGTATTGAATGGAGGAAAAATGTACCAAATGGCTTGTTAAAAGTTGTTGGACAAAAAAAATACTGTCATACTTCAAGTCATATCCAGAAAAAAAAAGATTTTACGATTCAGGTAGGAATTTTTCATCGCTCTTTTCTTACACTGTGTGATTTTTTAAATTTTTGCTCTAGTTGACCATATACGACAGCACTGTAATTGAAACGGCTGACGTGTTTGAACAGCCATACTGACATTTTTTGCGACTAAGATACTATGAAACTTTACTTCTGGAACTTATTGGATGTCATGTACAGAAGATTGAAAAATTTATCTTTATAAATTAAACAATTGAAAGATTGTCGTCTGTCTACCGTTTGTCGAAAATTTAGTAGACAGACTTTCTCTGAAACTAGCCAACCGACTGCTTTGAAACTATGTGTATATTAGAAGTTTAGTGGATATGGTAAAAGTCAACAAACATTTGTCTACTCATCACTGCTAAAAATTGATGATGTCATTTCAAAATAGTGCTAAATAAATTTTACTTTAAATGATGCTAATTTTAAATCTACACAGTACGGCCTAAAAAGATTATATTATATCTCAGAGAATACTGTTGTTTTTACTTCCCGAGCGTAAACTAATAAAGTATTGTATTCATTGTCCATTGGGCGACTCCACAATTTTATGTTTCTCGACGTTCATGACCTTCAAAATACGAAAATATAGGTCTCTCATTTCCGTCTGTTTCTCTATCTTCTATTCGCGCCTGTCCATTTTTGTTAGACAGATAATCTTCTAAACTACATGACCGATTTTTTCTCAAAATTTTGCCAAATAAATCGTATCTAAAATGTGCAAAATACGATGAGTCTATGCTTGTCATTTATCATTCCATTCATATTTTATTTAAATTGATTATACAGGGTGACTAAAAAAATTAGTCAATTGATATCATTCGTTAAATCAGAAACTGCAACACTGAATGGTTTGATATCTTGCAGACATTTTAAAGTTATAGTAAGCATGGCAAATTTTTAATCAAAATCTGTTTATCCCCTCCAAAAAACTGATAACGTCATTTCAGAATTTTGTCGAATAAAACCTCTCCAAATGTGCAAAATATGATGACTCTGTACTTGTGATTTATCATTCAATTTATATTTTCTAGAATTGCTTAACAAGGTGACTCAAAAAATTAATGAATGAGTCAATTTATTTTATTGATCAAATCAGAAACTGCAAAACCGGAAGTCTTCAAATCTTCCAGATGTTTTAAAGTTATCGAAAGTAAATTTGTAATCAAAACATATTTGTTTATCCCCTCCAAAAAATTGATGACGTCATCTCAAAATTTTGCTTATAAATCGTATCGAAAATGTGCAAAATATGGTGAGTTTGAGCTTGTGATTTATCATTACATATTACATTCATATTTTTTATAATTGCTTGTATAGGGTGGCTCAAAACAATTAATGAATGAGTCCATTTGTTTTATTGATTAAATCAGGAACATCGCACTCCATACAGTATTGCGCTGCACCTATCCAAATTGTTATAAAAAAAAATAAAAATGTTGATGACATCATTCATGTGCAACATATGCGTAGCACGCCCCTTTACAGTAACTTTGACAACTTTTTTTGTACCACGGCAGTTTTTTAAAAAATAGTTTACCGTCATCATTCTTTTTAAAAATTTTGTGAAACATTTCATCACGTATTTTTAAAAATCAATATCACTACTACTTATGGAAATTTTGGAACGTGGTTTTTACCACTGTGTTCAGCTTACAAATCTTTATTTATGTTACATGGAAAACACTGTCGATTTTTTTGTTAAAAATGAGATACAGCAAGAGGCGAGTTTTCGAGAAAACTTCTTTTTTTCGACAAAAAATCGACAATGTTTCCCGGGTAACGTATAGAATTTTGTAAGTCGAAAACAGTGGTAAGAACCGCGTTACGAAATTGTCATAAACAATGGAGATAATGCTAAAAACATGACAATAAATTGTTAAAAAATGCTCTTGCGTTACAATCTTTTAATAAGATTAAGCTAATAACGCATTTAACTAGGTGTTTAGCGACGTTTGATTGGCGCACAGTCGGTCACGAGTTAATTTAATGCCGTGTTAAAAATTTAGTCGCAAATAAACCGCGTCTTAAAGTCTCTTAATAGTGGAGATATTACATTTTGAAAATATATTTAATAAACCATGAGCCAAAGGTAGGAACTCCTCTTAAATAATATATTAGGTGTTACGGGTTGAAGATTTGATCTTTATAAATAAAAAAAAAAAAAAATAGAAGTTTGTCTGTCGTCTATCCCCCGTTTAGTAGATAGAGTTTCTCGGAAACGATCGACTGCTTTGAAACCGTATGTGTACATTAAAAGTTTCGCAGAAATACGAAAATCCAACAAAATTTTGTTTATTCATTACTGCTAAAAACTGGTTGTCATTTCAATATAAGTATTATTAAGTAAATTTTGCTTAATGTCTTAGGCACTATAGAAAATTACGTAAAATTCGTTGTATTCGTCCTTTAGCTGTGAGTTTTTGATAAAAAAAAGTGATTTACTCGTACTGATTTAACCGACTGTGAGAAATTTTATTCCAGACATACGTAATCCTCATTTTCTTATGATAACTATACTGAAGACTTGTTTTGACGATTCTGATCATCATAAAGCACTTGGGATATGCAAAACCGACTTATTTTGCGAAAAGGAGACGACGAAAGAAATTCGTTAAAAAATTTAAGAAATGTTAACTTTCAAGTTTTTTCTTGTGTTGTCTAACGTTTCCGGCTCACTATGGGCCCGAGACCGCTGAAAATACAAAGAAAACTATCAAATTTTATATAAAAATCTTATTTTTGTCGAACTTTATGACTTCTGAAGTACATTATGTCGATTTGTTTTGACTATTCTATTCGTCATGACCATTTGCTATACGCAGAACCGACTTATTTTGCGAAAAGGAGACGATTGGATAAATTTTCCTCATTCTAGAGTTTGTAGATTTATTTTGTAGATAGCGATTTCCTTCTTCTTTTTTTGATTTTTTTTCTTTCATTTTAGTCCAATCGATAGTGTATGCACATTCTGTGTTCTTGTTATAATTTTTTTAACAGTCGTTGATTTATGGGGAGCCTTCCTTCTGATAATAATTGTTTTTGTTCTTTGCGAGTTCATATAAAGATAATGGAAAGATGGTAGGAAAATAAATCACAGAATTTATCAAATCCGTATTCATCAAGACAATAAAGTACATAAGATGAAAACTGCTGCAGGGGACAAATAGTAATTATTAAATTATTAATAATAATGCAAATTTTGTTTTCTACTAAGTATTAATAAGCCTTTTCGTAACTGTTACTATGGGAACGCTAGCAATACATTTTTTAATAAAAGAAATGAAGTTTACATTATTATAATTTTTAGTACCATAATAGGTATTAACAACTTAATAGATTTTATCAGAAATAGGTAAGGAAATGATTTCCAAAACCGATAGATGAGCCATGTCTTTCCGTAGGAAAAAAAATAGGAAGGTGTAGAAAAAAAGAATATTAATAAGTTTCTGTTATACGAAGACTGAACACCATACCACACGCTTTTAAAAAATGAATATAAATCTCGAAAAATGTTTGTGCCAAAGTTACTTAAGCTTTTATTAAGTTTACAACACCTTAAAAAAATTAAGCTTAATATTATTGTCAAAAAATATATATATTTTTAACATCAAAAAAATTGTTATAGTTTTAAATCATAAATTACAGTGAAGAGATTTTATATTTTACAAAATATGTTAGAACTGCTTTTACTTTTTGACAATAATTGTTTTGTCAAACAAAAAATTGCATAGAAGTTTGAAAAAATAAGGAATGCTTGCGATTCTCAATGGCAATGAGAAAAACAAAGATCGATTGAAACATTAGCGAGGCTACATATTAAAATACATATTGTAAATTTAGTTATTCGCATAAACGCACCAATGAAAGTCAAACTCCTACAACCCAAATTTAACTTTAAGCTAGAAAAGCACAATGAACGCAGCTGATTGAACAATTCTGAAAATTACTGGTTACAAGAAGCGATTATTCGCTAGATACCAAAATTGGTCGACATTCTTTCTTCCAACGTAACCATTATTACACTACTGTTAGTCGCCCTCTCTCCAAATAATCCACGTACAAATCAGATAAAATTAACCATCGAATCATGAATCACCTCCTCAACTTCACGTATTTCGTTTTGCTTGTGACAAGGCGTCGGTCCACCAATGTGACCTGAATCCGACCCTGCTCTCTCTGCCTTCGTCTGGGTCATTTTCTCCTCCACGGGGGCGAACTGGCCGTCGCGTCGGCCCCACTTCACGGCTAACTTCTTTTACAATAATTGCACCACGTAATGCCAGCTTAATTTCGTTAATTGCTTATCGCACAACGAGGCTTAGGGCAATAAAGACAGCCAACGATATACTTCCCAGACGACATAAAAAGCCGTAACTGTAATTGTGATTGGTTGATCAACACCGTAAATTTGTTATGACTGGGATCTTTTCATGGGAAAATTCGTAGAACAAGTCGGTACAATGTTGTATTATGTAGTGTTGAAGAGGAAGATTTGATGTTTTGGACGATAGGGGTGAAGAACTATGTCGCGACAGTGTACCATTTTTGGATCAGACAGATTATTCTGTATGTAAATATTTATAAAAATAGGTAGCAGTATTTAAATTTTTCATAAAAATTCGCAGATGGTTGTATGGGAAAAACCAGCTCCTTTGTAAAAACTGCGACTTATATATTTCTAACAGGCATGTAATATTGTAAACAGTTTAGGAACTTCCTAGAACAAGTTGTTTGTTTCACCTAGATAGTAGTTTGTACAAAGAATTGATATCGACATACAATAACTGTCTATATTTTTGGGAAAACCATTGTGAGTAATAACCTCCCAGCTTGGTGAAAAAAAGGAATGACGGGTGACTGAAATATACCATTGGCAGTTCCATAATTGTCATTCAGGTTTTGCAAGCACACCAAGAGAGTAAATCGTGTGGAAATGTTGGCAATTTTTTTCATTGACAGAATATAAAAACTAAACATGCATGTCTATATAAACAAAAAAAATAATAAAAAAATAAAAATAAATAATAAAAAAAATCCTTTTTTGTTTCTTCAATTTTACGATTTATACTCGTACAACTCTCTGAATTTTGTTTTTTAAATTTTTAAGTTTTTCGAATTACCAAATTTTGAATGTTCCATTTTTTAGATTTTGCAATTTACATATTTGCATTTCACGAGTTTTCAATTTTCAACCCTTTAATTTTTCGATTTGGAATTTCTCGTTTTGATTTGATAATGATAATTTTGTGTTGGATTTTTCCAATTTTTCGTTTTGCAAATTTTGGTATTCAATTTGTTCGATTTTTCAACTTTTAGTTTTTTTTAGTTTTTCATTTTTTCAATTTTAGATTTTTCAGATTTATGATTTTTCAAATTTTCGTCTCTTCAAATTTTGATTTGCATTTTTTTGTACTTGGTTTTTATTTTGAATATGTAATAGTAATTATTATTTTTAAAGTTTGTCACTTTTTCAATTTTACGATTTTAGAATTTTTCCATTTTTCAGTTGCTCGATTTTAAAACTTTTTCATTTATTCGATTTTTAATTTTTCAAATTCTCGATACTTAATTTTTCAATTTTTCGATCTTTCAATCATACAGTTTTTCGACTTTACAATTTTGACAATGTTACAATTTTTGGGTTTTCCAATTTTTCGATTGGAATCGTTTTTTCTTCTTTCCAATTTTTCGGTTTTTTAATGTTTTCGATTTCTAAGTTTCTGGATTTTTAGTTTTTCAATGTTTCTGTATTTAGTTTCTCCAGTCCTTCTATTCGTAATTTTTCGATTTTCCGCGTTTTCGATTTTTCCATTTTTCAATCAATAAAATGGAAAAAGTGCAAAATTGTTTAATTGAAACATCAAAAATGAAAAATAGAAATGTATAAAATGAAAATTTTGAAAAATTTAAAAACTAAAAATTATAGATAGGGAAAGTTAAAAATCGAAAAAACGAAATATTTATTGTAAAATCAAAATATTAAAAATTAAAGAAATCGGAAGAACTGGAAATCCAAAATTTAAAAATTGGAAAATCGAGGAATTGAAAAATCGAAAGATTAAAAACAGGGAAATTTAAAAATCGAAAAAACGTAGGTACACTCAACAATTTATTTCTTACTAACTCGAATTTACACGACCAACTATTAGAGCGATTATGTACAAAATAAATCCGGCGCAACTTCACTGGGTTTTCTCGACACTCGTTGGAGTCGACTCGACTCGACTCAATAATAATCGTTCCCAACGGTGGCCTCTATTTAAACCTATACGTTCCTGTCGATGGTTTGAGAACGTCACTTCGAGGGTTTTCTGGGTTGCCCATCGCGACTTCCGCTTCTAGGCTTCTCGTCAGCGAACGCCGCGCCGCCCGGCCGATGAGTCATCCCCGCCCTACATACCAGAATAAATGCATTCACACTAGAAAACCCATAGGCGTCGTACCGGGGCAGCGTATGGGTTTCTTTCGTAACAATATTGTAAAATCGAAATACCTATGTAAAATTTGGAAAATCGAAGATTGGAAATTTGAAAACTGAATAAACGAAAAATGATAGAACCCAAAGGAAAATTGAAAAAATGAAAAATTGTGATATAAAGTCGAGAAAATGAAAAATAAAAAATAGGGAAAATGAAAAATAAAAATCAAGAACTTGAAAAATTGAGGAAGCGAAAAATTTAAAAATCGAAAAATTAAAAATTGAGAAACGGAGAAATCGAAAAATGAAAAACTGTATTATCGAGAAATTACAAAATTGAAAAATTGTAATATCAAAAAATTGGTGAAAAGTAAATGAATTCGGATTTTTCGAAAAATTATATGATTTGTTTTTCCAAATTCTCGGGAAAATAGAGTATATTGTTCTTGATTTAATTAATAAAATAATTTGCCTCAATCATTAATTCATAATATAAGTAATTGTAAAAACTATGATAAACGGCAAGAACAGAATATGTAATATTTTGCATATTTTACGGGGGAATATTAAGCAAAATTTTTTAGGAGAGGATAAACGATTAAATTATGATTAACGATTTACCACGATTACGATAACCTTAAAACGTTTGCAAGATTTTATAGCTTTCGGTTTCGCAGTTTCAAAGTTAAATTGCAAAATGTCGTTACACAAATCTGGATCTCTAGGGTGAAAAATGTACAAGGATTCATACATCACAAGTGCAGGAGCATTTTATAAATTAAAAAAATTATTATTGTAAAGTTTGGAGTCGACGTCATCCCATTTGTTGTGGGACGTTTAGCCAAATTTTGGTTAGGGTTTTGCTATCTGTATGATATTCCTAATATACATGCAAAATTTGACAATAATCGGTCCAGTAGTTTCGGAGATTGTGTCTAATAAAAAATTGATACAGACAACAACCAGACAGACAGAAATGGGAGATCACTTTTTTTGTACTGTAGAGGTCCTTAGCTTACGCTCAAGAAGTAAAAGAAAAAAAAAGACATGTAGCCGAGTTATGTATTCAATTCTAGACGATTCTTTTGATGATTTGAAATCGAATATTTAACAAAACTTGTTCATAATGAACATGAATGTAGACGCAAAAACATTTTTTTTTATTTTGGCAAGTTACTAATAACATATACTTACATACTTTTTATCATTTCCGATTTAACTTTTTTTGCACTAAACGAGTTTTTGTGGAGTACAAAATTACAAAAAATAAATAAATTTGAAGATATATATGGGTAAATAATAAATATGGATCAAGTTCCTTTCTCCTATGACTAATAAATAATAGGCTAGTCAACATAAACCTTCTTAAGGAAAAAATCACGGTGCTTGTTGTTGCATTTACCCTTATCTGACTTGAAAATGATGAATGGTGTAATTACTATAAAAACTACCCTTTCCTATAAATAATTATTATGAAAGCATTAAATAAACGATTCGTTCCCCATAAATATCATGCAATATGCAACGTCTAGATTTATTATCTTTATGCAAAGAACAGATTAGAATATTGGTTAATGGTAATTTTAGCATGCACGGAACACTTACTAAACTCGATAAGAAGCCTTCCATATCCTTGTCTCTGGTAGGGTGGCAACGTCAGGATACAAGATACGTTGTAATTTAGGAAGGAGTTCTTTTCCTGTAATATTAAAGCGTTAGAAAAAACAACTCAATTACGACAAGTAACATGTGTTTTAAATAAATTTTACAAGAATTGTAATCTTTCTTTATCTGTGATCACTGATTATGATAATAGCACGTTAGTGGAATTTACGACAAAAATATTTTAATTAAGACATGAATCAACAATTTAATTGAAAGTTAAAAAGTAGGCTTGCTGGATTTATTGAGTGTGATAAATCTAACGTAATATCAAGCCGATCTACCACAGTAGAGAAAAATTAACCGTTCGTCTATACAAATCGCCTCCGGGAGAACTGAACGCTATTATAGAAGCTAACGGATTTAATTTATGGCAGTAGACGTCTAATTGCTGGGTTTGAATATTATTACACTGGGTTTAACTATTTCACGACTAAAGCAATACTTATTGTTATTTATTACAACAAAAAATCACACAGCACACTTTTACTCGAGCCGGAATTACACCTATTCGTAAAGCAAATGTAGAGTATGTCGCAAAACTGGTGTTGTGTTGGCCACAATGCTGTGTCCATTACTGTTAGTAAAAATATCTTATAATATTATACGCCGAGAAAATCTAAACAAAATTATAGAGTAGAGGTAAAGCAGATGCAACAGCGTTGTAAGCTTGATACGAGATTGTATAAGTTGACGGGAAACTTCCAAAACGTCTTTTACTTTTCTCATAACCTCTCTAACGGACCTGCAAACGTTCATTATTCTGGTGGACGAATCTGCTTTAGGATTGTAAATTTATTTTATCCTTGACAGGCTTTTATTCCTTTAGTTTTTTATCACTAAAATAATACATGTTTTATGACAATGTTTCAGGCCGTGGGTAGAACCATAAGTGTGCGATAAATTAATACTACAACTAAAGCCTACCGCTGTCTCGAGAGTTTAGTTATTACATAAATTTATCGCACAATCCTATAGATATTAATAATTTTTTTTTTATCAATTTAACTTTACATGTTCTAAGTACACCGGTTACATTTACTCTTATCATGAATTTCAAAATATTTTTACTGAAAGTGATTACTTAATTAAAAAAAAATGAGACAGTTTATTTTATTGATTAAATCAGGAAAGGCTCACTCCAATTTACCGAAAATTTGGAAATATAGCACTGTGATTATTAGTACACCTAACCATGAAAAAATGTTGATCATGAAAAAATTTTGTAAGGTAAAAACTAACCTGAAACACACTTTTTGATATCACAATTTTTCGTTTTTTCATTTTCTTTAATTTTTTAATATTTCAATTTTTCAAGTTTTTGACTTACAAATTTTTCAGTTTTACTATTTTTCAATTTTTATTTCCTCGATTTTTCAAGTTCTTATTTTTTTTTTATATGTATTCAATTTATCAAATTCTCAATCTTCAATTTTACAATTCCTCGGTTTTCCAATTTTTTAATTTTTCAATTTTTGGATTTCTCAATTATCCAATTTTCCGATTTGTTCTTGATTTTTAAGATTGATTTTTCCCTTTTTTTAAATTGTCATTTTCTCAATTTTATATCACAATTTTTTCGTTCTTTCATTTTTTTATCATTTTGCAAGGAAGTGGAATTTGTTGGGTTGCTCTTCAAGGCCGAGGGAAGCTCTGTCAAAATAACGTTCTACCAATTTTTTTCTGGATATTTTAATATTCAATTTTTCCAATAAAGCCCATACATATTTTCTTTATTTAATAAAGGATCGTGTTGAAATTCAGTGCAAGTTTTTCAAGAACTGCAACATTGTCTCATTTCAGCAAGCTATAAATTTTATTATCTATAATAAAGTCATTACATTTTCGTTGCAAGAGCGCTCGACTGATTTTCTTCTGATAAACTGGCAAGCTGACGCCTCTGGGCGGTGACGTCAGTATGCTGCTGCAACTACATATTATACGTCATCTGGTCAACTGTTGCTCAAAATTGTCCTTGAATTAACAACCAATCAAAAGTTAGATTTTTGTAAGTGACACGTTGCCTAGCTGGGATATCACCCTGAGACTGTTCTAGTAGCAACGTAAAAGACGTAGGCACTAGTGGTGGCCTGGCAAAACGGAGTGGCTCATGAATAACTCTCAGCATCAAAGCTTTTCGTTCCAATGGATTAGGTAAATGTTGGTTTACATGTAGAAACGTTTGATGTTGTTGGGCGAAATTACTATATAACTGGACAGAATTAGTAGGTAATATATATTTTGTACATGATAAACATTAGCATTAAATGTATTTGAAGGCAATTAATTTTGCTGATTAAATAAACCTTGAGTCGGCCCGGACACGAAACCATGCGAAACCTCTGCGGAATCCTGCTTGACGATGGAAGTGTTTCCCCTTTTTTTCTGAGATTAAACTCATTTTGTTGTGTTGTAGCCTCCAAATTTCAGGACTATGTTTGTGTGAAATGTTGGTGCGAGTGTTTTTATGCGTATACATATTTGCGTCTAATGTTACAAAAAATAAATTACCCAGGATTTTAAATAATTTTTCAATCATCCTAGCTATCTTTCCGATTTGTCCATACATTATGTTTCAACCACGTAAGTCCTAAGTCCATGCCGTTTTAAAAATTGCAGTTTATTATTAACAGTAGTATAATACGTTGGACGGACGAATAAAATCGACGTGGGTTCACTCAAAAACTTATTTCTTACTCGAATTTACACGAATTACTATTACAGCGATTATGTACAAAATAACTTCGGCCTAACTTGTCTGGACACTCGCTGGACTGGACGTGGTGACTTCATCATAATCGTTCCCGACGGTGGCCTTTATTTAAAACCTATACCGTTTCCCTCGATAAATCCAGAACGCCGGTTCGAGAGTTTTCTGGGCCCATCGCGAAATCCGATTCTAGGCTTTCCTCTAGCGAGCGCCGGCTGCTGTCACCGATGAGTCATACTACTAAGAAATCAGAAAGTAAGCCGGAGGTATTCACGCCTTAGGTGACAGCAGTGTTGCCAATTTTATTTTTATAAAATTACGTTTTTTTTCGTAATCTACATCATAAAGAATTTTTTTATTATTTTTTTGGAACTCCCGAAACCCCCATATATAACGTACTGAAGAGATAATCCGCCATTTTCCAGACACCCGGTATACTCCACATTCGGTGTTTTATTTTCTTTATTTTTTCAATTTTTCAATGTTTTGATAACTTTGGTTTTTTCAATTTAAAGTTTTTCAATTTTTCGATTCTTCAATTTTTCATACCTTAAAATTTTTGGATTAGCAATTTTTCGTTTCCGTTTTTATTTTCTTTATTTTTACAATTTTTCGACTATTGCTACTTTAATTTTTTTGTCTCTTCAATTTTACGATATGCAACTCTTAGAATTTCCATTTTTAATTTTTCAGTTATTCGATTTTCAAACATCCTCTCAGCAACTAAAGGACGGGTGGGCGGGGCTAGTACTTGGTAAGATAAGACTGATTTTGGCAAAAGACATATCCTCTAACAAAATATAGGGCGGTGGGTGGGGTTAGTACTTGCTAAGATAAGACTGATGGTAAATGACATACCCTCGATGGAAATTGAGGGCGGGTGGGAGGAGCTAGTATTTGCTAAAATAAGACTGAACAATATCAAGAGTAGTCACTAGAATGCAGGGAGGGTGGGTGACTAGGGCTACTGCCTGCTTATTAGACTGTAGAAGAAAGCTAAACCCTGCCCCCCCCCCACCTCTCTCTTCAATTTCACAAATGTTTCACTTTTTAAATTTTGCAATTTCAAATTATAATTTTTGAATTCTTCAATTTCAGGATTTTTCAATTTTTCGGTTTTCAATCTTGAGATTTTTTAATTTTTCGTTTTTTCAATTTTAGATTTTTAAGTTTCCCGATTTTTCATTTTTTCGTTTTTGATTCGCAATTTTTCTAGTATTCATTTTAATTACATATGTCCTTGATAATAATAATAATTTAAAATTTTCATTTATTCGATTTTACGATTTCAGAATTTTTCGATCTTTCAATGTTAAGTACGATTTTATAATTTTGACGATTTTATAATCTTTCGATTATTACAATTTTTGGGTTTTCCAATTTTTCGTTTTCGCATTTTTTCTTTTTTCCAATTTTTTTATTCATTAGTGTTTTAGATTTTTAAGTTTCTCGTTTTTAGTTTTTCTATGTTTCAATTTTTTGAATAAAAAAAATGGAAAAATTGCAAAACAGTAAAATCGAAAATTTAAAAATGAAAAAACGAGAAATATTGAATGAAAACGTTGAAAGATTTCAAAACTAGAAATCAAGAACTTCAAAACTGAAGAACCCAAAAATTGAAAACGGATAAGCTTAAAAATCGAAAAGGTACAAAAGTAAAAAAACGAAATATTGTAAAATTGAACAATAAAATTAAAGAAATCCAAAAATTTGATAATTGAGAAATCCAAAAATTGCAAAAGTGAAGAATTTAAAAGTTGGAAAATCGGGGAATTAAAAATCAAGTTTGAAATTTTGAAAAATTGAATAAACCAAAAATTGTGATATAAAGTTGAGAAAATGAAAATTAAAAGAGCCGAAAAATGAACAATAAAAATTAAAAACTTCAACGAAAAATTCCAAAATTAACAACTGAAAAATTGAAAAATCGAAAAAATGAAAAATTGGAGTATCGAAAAATTGAAAAATTTGCAAGTTGAAAAAATTAAAAATTTATAAAACGAATAGGTAATTGTTATATCAAAAAAATGATAAAATCGAAAAAAAAACAAACTAAAACTTGAAAATCGAAAAAGTGAAAATTAAAAAACGAGAAAATGATAAATTATAAATTAATAACTTGAAAAATTGGAAAATACTAGGGATGTACCGACTAGTGGCCGACCGGTCGGATAAGCCGACTATTCGGCCGTTTTTCATCGTCGGCTGCAGTCGGCGACTGGTCGGCTAAACAGCTTTTTTTATTAAAATTAAAATAGTATGTAAAACAATTAAACCCGGTTTACAGAACCTCAATTAAATATTTAATTGCGATTTAATTTTTAACCCCGCGTTAAACTACCATGTGACCGACTCTACGCCAATCAGACATCGCTAATGGCCTTATTAAATGCGCGATTAACTTAATCTCAGTTAAAATATTGTATAAACTGGCCCTAAATTGTGTTATTCTTTATTTTTGTACTGAGTTACTAAAAAAAATTAAATGTTAAAATTATCTAAACAAATTTAACACATTTTTTGGAAAACAAAGGAACTTTGGTTATTCCTTTTATTAAAATAAACAAATTTTTAAGGTAGTCAGAGAAATAGAAAAAAAAACACAGTCTGTCGCATTTATTAACCGGTTTTAGCAAAGCCGAACAGTCGGCCGACTAGTCGGTTTTTACTGGCCGAACAATCGGCTAGTCGGTTAGTCGGCCAGACCTACAGTCGGTACATCTCTAGAAAATACAGATCAAGAACTTAAAAAACTGAAGTACCGAAAAATTGAAAAAATTAAACTTGAAAAAAAGAAAAAATGTGAAATCAAAAAATTGCTTGAAAGTAAATGAATCCAGATTTTTCGAAAAATAAAAGATTTGATTTTGCAAATTTTAATATACATTATACATTAAAATAAATATAGTTGGTTAAAAAAAAAAAACGGGAAAAATGAGCAAATCAGGTTCTTATAGATCAATGAAAAGCAATGGGAATATGACGTTCATGTCATTGTCATTTGTCCCGTTTTTTTTAAACCAGCTGTATGTATGTACATAATATTAAAGTGTAATATTAATGATCACAGTACTATATTCCCTAATTTTCGGTAAAATGGAGGGGGTCGTTCTTGATTTAGTTATTACAATAAATTGCCTCGTTCATTAATTTTATTGAGTCACCTCGTATAAGTAATTCTAAAAACCATGAGTGCATTAATAAACCACAATTGTAGAGTCATAATATTTTGCATATTTCAGAGAGCATTTATTCGGCAACATTTTTAGATGACGTCATCAATTTTTTGGGAGGGGGTAACCGAATAAATTTTAATCAACCTTTTACCATGATCACGATAATCTAAAAACGTTTGCAAGATTTCAGAGCATTCGGTTTTGCAGTTTCAAAGTTAAATTGTTAAATGTCGTTATACAATTTTGTTTTTTCCCAAAAAGCTGGATGGTGAAGACTCAACACGAATGCGTACATCACAAGTGCAGGAGTATCTTACTTTGTAATATTAAAAAAATATATATTATTGTAAATTTTGGTAAGCGTTATACCATCTACATGATATTCCTAATATACATACAAAATGTAACAACAATGGGTCCAGTACTTTCGGAAATTATGTGTCTAATAAAAATTGATACAGGGAACAAACGGACAGACGAAAACGGGACACCGCTTTTTTTGTTCCTTCCCTAGAAGTCATGAAATATATACAGTGTGTTTATATTTAACAATTAATTTAAAAACTAATGGTATTTGTACAAAGACCATGAAGAAGAAAATAATTTATTTGACGCATTACTGCGACCTCATTAACTTTTCTTGACGTCATACAAGTTTGTCACACCGGAATAATTTAATTTTGGATAGCACTTTCTAGGACACTTTTTCAGTATACGAATTAATTAAATTAATTCCTGTGCCTTTAATAGTTTTGTTGTCAATCATCGCCACACGACGTACAATGTGGTTTTAGTGCTCTCCTGGATGTGACAATTATTGACGATTAATTTGACGTCTGAGCTGTCCGAGTGTTTTATCGAATTTCATCCGCGCTGGTTTTTATTGAATTTGTTTCCTACTTTTGGATAGATATATGGTGTTTGCATCGTCTTTTTTCGTTTTTCGAACGATTTACTCTTTCCTTATGAATTATAAAGAAAAGAACTGGCAACATTCCTCCAGCATTCAGTCGAGCGCACTCGGAGCGTCCTCTAAAAGGCAGGCAAGACCGATGCAAGTCTTCCATTAGTGGAAAAGCATTGTAAAGAGTGCTCAATGTGAGTCGGCACGGGTTAAATATTTACGTTTTTATGTAAATTAGTTTGAGTGTTTACGCGAAAAGTCCGTCATATGTACAAATAGCACATTAGTCGCATTATTTCAAGAATTTATTGATAGACCACTCATGTCTATAAATAGGATACACAAGCATGTAGACTGCGTCATCACTTTTTAACCAATAAAATATGCAGTACGTAAATAGATCTGGCCAAGCATTCATCTGACATTTATGAATGAAGATGCCTACCACTGGGTTATCGAAGTAGGATGTGGGTTCTGAGATTGCTCTGCTTTTTGAATATTAATTGAAGAAGAATATTGGATAAGTTTGAAAAGGATTGCTGATTCAATTAAGTACATCCGGATTAGATAAACACGAAAAGTGGAAGATTGGCACTCCCAATCTTGAGCCAGTTTTTTTTTTGTTGAGACAGCTGGTATTCGCATTTTTTGGACAACGGTTACATCAACTTTCACCTTTAATAATAGTTCTAAATGCGGCATGTTGATGACTTCTGAGTCATCTGCTTTATGGGTAGATGTAGTAAATGATTAATAACAATCACTGGAACGATAAATGAGGTTGGAATGACTTCCTCATTTAACAATAACTTTTTATGCGGCAGTTTTAGCTCTATTTGTAGGTTATATCCAAACAGAAGCCATTGTACCATTATCGTATATTTTGTTATATTCTAATTATTATTGCTGACATGTTTATACAGACTTCCTGCCTAAAATTTTTTAAGTTCACAATTTGTGTAGTGATTCCAATATTTGATAGACAGGCTATACACAACGACAATTACTCAACCACGGTTTGTAAAAGTTGAAGGTCGAAAGGCTTCCGGTGTTAGTAACCAATAGCGAACATTGTCTTCTCTTACAAAGTGGCATACGAGATTAAGTAACACCTAATTTCGAGGTTTAAGTCTTCAATTAACACGTCACGATCGGTTTCCTTCTGCCGCTATAAGCTTACACTTGTCGATACAGTGTAGGTGATATTATGCTCAACCTACACTCAGTGTGCTGTATTTTTGCAGAATTAAATTTGGAAGTTTTGCTAAATTAATTCCATTTATGCTGATTAACCAAACATGGGTCGGCTTATAGTCGCTCTATCGCTGTTCTGAGCCGTGCATATTTCAGTTGAAACATTTTTTTTAATTCATCGTAAAAAAAAACTTGATCTACTTTTCCGTCTTCGGTGTGCATTTAAAAGTTTAATAGAAAAATTGACGTCAATAGCTGAGAATTAGTCCATTCAAAGATCCGCATCTGATTAAAGAGATTAACGATTTCTCATTAGAGTTAGCAAAAAACACGTACAGTTGAGAGCGATTTTGGACCCACATTCAAAATTTTGTAGGCTCGTTACTATTATATGTAAATATTTTTATTGTATTCATTGATCATCTAAATAATGTGAAATTAATTTCGGCTTACACACACTCGTGACCAGAATACTATGTGATCCAGTGGCGTGTGGTTATTTTATGCAACAACACTCCGAATATGATGATGATTAGTGGCCTCTTGGAATTACTGATTGTGGCAACTTTAAATTAACTTTGAATACCCAAGATGTACATTTCCTTAGATATTTTAGGATCAGAACCAAAAAAGTAATGAATTAATGCAGTCATAATCAGCGTAAGTCACGCTCAATTCATTCATCAATTTTGTCAAGTGTTGGTATATAACCTGCGGTGTGCCCCAAGGGTCAATTTGAGGGACTCTTCTGTTTCTTATTTATATAATGGAATTACTTACGTTTCAAAATCAAACTAAAAAGCACGCTTATGCAAATGATATTCAAGTTTATCTGCACATCAATCTCAGAGATGTTGAAAATACATGTAACATAATTAATCATGACGCGAATTTCATGACTTCGCCTATTTACTACTTCATTTCTAGGTTAGGTTTAAAATAATTAAATCTCAATAAATGTAAACCATTTTATTTCGCCACCAAAAAACTTAAAGATGGGTTTGACGATTGATGACAGCTTACGATTCGTTAGCTGTTTCTTCTATAGTGGAAAAAGGATAATGTTCTCTCATGTTATTATATTGTCATTACAGCAAATTAAATTTCAAAATACCGAAAAAACTTTGTGAAAGCATAATTTTATCAGTTATTATCTGCGTGCTAAAATTATTATTAACAAAACACAAAATTCCTGCTATAGATTTACCTTTTAAATAAAAAAGTAAGAGCACATAACCTGTTACGTCAAAAAATTTTTATTTTCAAATTGTTTCTTACTTACTCACCTTTATATTTGAGAGAAATCTACATGTTCCAGTACGTCGTGTTCATGAGATTACTAAGCAAGTCTTCAAACCACATTTATTTTTCACTGTATACTGTATCAAACTGTAAAATATCATTGATTTATTTAGAAATCAGGTTACCTCTTCTATCTGTCTGCATGGATTTTTATTAGAGAGATAATCTCCGAAACTATTGGACCGATTGTTGTCAAATTTTACTTCTAATTTAGGAATATCGTGTACTGGTAAAACATGTACCTAAATTTGTCTGATTATCTCCGTGATGACGTCACTTCAAATTTTTTTATAGTAAATGTTGTTTATATTTTACAAAATAACAAACTCCTAACATGTGTAGTTTATGAATCCGTCTTGATTTTTTACATTAGACATTCACATTTCCCGAAAAAAATTAAAATTATATAACAACTTGTTACAAATTTAAATTTGAAACTGCACGACTGAATGCTTTGAATTTTGGGAACATTTAAGCATTCTCGTAAGCATGGTAAATCGTTAATACAAATGTATCCGTTTATCTTTTAAAATTTTGTTGAGAAGTCCTGTCTAAAATGTGCAAAATATTATGAGTCTATACTTGTGTGTCATCAATTTTGAAGAAATGAATCGAAAAACATAAGCGTTGATGGTCCTGGATCAAGATTGTGGGAGGAAAATCGAAAATCCCATAGCAATTGTAGCATTTTTGTTAAGGACTCTGGAAAAACTGGGTGACCAAAAATTATGAAAAAATCAGGCGTATGTAGGAATCATATCTATATCTGCTAAGGAAAATAATCCAAAGTCAATATGTTAACCGGTTCTCAAAATATTCGGGTTCAAAATAAAGTTTTTAAAACATCTCAAAAATGGCCAAATATTATTTTGGCGATTCTCGACAAATGGTACGAATTGTTGAAAAAAAAAGCCCTAAAAAACTTTAAAAGGTGCAAATCATCAAAAAAATCTTTTGGTAATGTTAGAAGAAGTCTTGAACAGAAAAATATATCGGTCTGTCTATCGTATAAATTGTAAAACACTAACCAGAATTTGTTTAATCATCCTCACCAACAATATGATGACGTCATCTCAAAATTTTCGACATTAATTAATAATTATTTATTATTTAAATTTGAGAAAACAATATTATACCACTATGTATACTTGTGGTTTATGAATCCATGTTGAGTTTTCCCCAAGGCATTCAAATTTTTGCAAAAAAAAATCCAAATTGTATAACAACCTGACACGGACATTCGGTAGCACCAACTTTGGGCTTTTAACGCGAAGGTCGCGCCCTTAAGGTTTTTTCTCCTTACACTGTGACTGGGATATATCAATCTTTTTAATAAAAAAAATCGCAAAATAAAATTTCATAATTTTTACTTCCCGAGCATAGACTAAGGAAATATGTATAACAATCGAGTGCATTAGGCGATTTGTCAGTTTTCTGTTTTCTCGACGTTTCATGACTTTCAGATTACGAAAAAAGTGGTTTCTCGTTTCTGTCTGCCTGTCTGTCGTTTGTCTGTCTGTCGTTTGTCTGTCTATACTTGTTTATGAATTCGTCTTCAGATTTTTCACGAAACATCCAAAAAGAGTACTCGCAAGGTTACTGCCTGGCTGATAACGTCGGTTTCCAACATTTAAACGCATAAATGGCATATGTTCGAATGTTGCATAGAATTTTTTGTTTTTTATATTATGATTGCAATTACACTGTACGTTTCGGAATTGACAGATGTGAAATAATGTTGATCGAAACATTCTCAAACGGAAAAACTTACGAACACAGACCTAGCCTCCACCTTTATCAATGCATTAATTTTTTTAAATCAATTGTGAATCCGTCTCCTATCATGGTCATGCCAGACCAAATATAGACAAGTGTGTCTTCGTAATATAGTGCGCTCGAATCAGACATTGGCGGGGTATGGGTGATTAAAGTATAACAAATATACATATATAGACTGTTATTAAAAATAAGTTAGATGTCGCTGACAAAAAAAAAAAAAAATTGAGTGTCAAATTACATTTGTAGGATGTCATTTAGCTTTTCACACTGTTACTGGTATTACTTAATATTATCACATTATTATTACATTACATGTATTTGTTTTAATGTATCATAAATAAAAGTTCGTAAAATCACTTTTCAAGGGAAGTCCTGCCTAGATACCAGTAGACCAATTTTTTCTGTCAGTTATTATTATCTCTTTAATTAATTAGTTAGCTCCACATGCGATACTTATTTATTTATTTATTTATATATTTGGTTATATTTATGTCTGTGTGTTCAACAGGTTAAGTGCGAATAGGTCACGCTAGACTTCATCGCGTGATTATTAAATAAAGGGCAACTACAATTATTATTGGTCCATCGAGCCGGATTATGGCAATTTTAAAATACATTCCCAAATGAGTAA
Organism: Zophobas morio; assembly: GCF_036711695.1. Taxonomy (NCBI): domain Eukaryota; kingdom Metazoa; phylum Arthropoda; class Insecta; order Coleoptera; family Tenebrionidae; genus Zophobas; species Zophobas morio. The sequence goes on from NW_026972109.1 coordinate 18,496,990, forward strand.
TGAAATTTTTCTTCTTTTACAAAGTTTGATCCATGTTTGTGTTATAAGTATGAATTATTACATTCATATATTTTTAAATAATCAAATGGTTTCTGTTTATTTTAGCGTTTTTTAGAATTTATAGTGAGTGGTTGGTACACAGTGTCAGCCAACTTTAACTCCAAAGTTAAAAGGATCAGGAACGTTTTTACTGATTTAAAGACACTCTCAAGCAAATCCGAGAGTAAACCAAAAACCACCAAGAGCATAAGATTTAAGATGCACTTCAAAATACAATATAACATTGATTTCAGAGGTACGTAAGTACGATATTCTTTTTAATTTAGAATTATGTGGTTTATGTTACGGATGATTAGCGTTTTAATGGAAAAATCGCATATTGCGCATTGACATGAAGTGAATTTTTAATATAAAACTTGCATTTTTACTAGGATACAAAATTAAACCTGGGTAAGTTTGTCATAGCAAGTGCTTTGTTATGCTGGTAGTCATTTACATAAAAATTTAATTCAACTGGAAAATGAATGCGGAAAATAAGTGTGTGAAGGAAAATTAACATCCAATTGGGGAAAAGCTTCACTAATTATAATGGACAATGCAATGCCATGGTGCTGCAGTTTTAAACTTTAATTAATTCAGATTGCTTGAAATGATCAATGGATCTGAAAGTAGTTATGCTTTTTATATGGTACAATAAAAAGTTAATTTTACAGTTGTTACATGGAAATGGATTGTTTTTAGAACAAGGTCAAGTCAATTTGATATACGAAATATATACTTTTTCGTTTATGGGGAATACTGACTGACAAAAAACAATCTATTTCGGAAAGAATATGAAAATGAACTGTTTAGTACAATGTTCTAAATTGTAGTCAAAATACATTCTAGAGTACCTATATTTTATGACGAAAGATCTGTGGATGACTAACAGCTGAATTTTTAGTGCGACCCAAGGTGGTCACGTGTGCATCAACTGGACTTTTATCTTACTATATCATCATCTAAGTAAACTGTGTGACGGTCGGTCGTCTGCGTAGTTCTAATGTCACACCATTGTCGCCCGTCGAATCCCAAGCCGGGCCAGAGTCGCTAATAGTTTAATTACCGTGACACAGAATTCCACATCTTTCAGAAATTCCAGATATTTGCATCGCCCCAAAAATCGCATTAAAAATAAATACCCGCCCGAGATAGTTTAAATAATTCAGTGGGCGTGCATGTAAACATATTTTACCCAAAAATAGCTGGAAATATTTATCCCAATGCAATTACACCGTACTGAATCAGATTTCTTTAAATATACATTCATCATGTCCCAATCCTCCCACAACTCGTTGCTAGAAATGGTAACACGACCACCAATCGATCACAATCATCCTCGTCGCGTTTGTTAAACCATAAGCCTCGTCTTGACGTCTTTTAACGTGTATCTGACGTCCACCGTCCCTCTTCCCGTGTATTAACCAATTGCTGGCGTTTTTTCTTCACCATTTCTGCTTTGACGATAAACTGGCGAAGTGTGACGCGATAGCGCGTCCGGTGAGCTCGAAAACAGGTTACACACATGACTCAGGCGGGATATGACGCTCAATTACGTCATTTTCATCATTGGAATTCCTTGAAACGAGCAATGAGCTGTCTCCGACGCCCCCTTGGTCAGCGGTTCTGCTTAGAGAAACTAATGGAATATCGAATGGCTGTTTGGCGGAAAAAAGCTGCCCACCTTTTCTGCGAACTGAGGAGCGCAGACATGGCCAGCGTCTGACACCCCGACTGACGTAAAAAATGCAGATCGTTATCGTATTCTACAACAAAAAAGTCAAATAAGAGTCCAAGAGAAAGGACGTCATGGAGATGATGCTGAAAGCAGAAACCGTATTATGTCGAGAGCGCAGCACTTGGAGAAGATGTTTTCTTGACATTTCACTGCTTATAAATACAGGAATCGAGGGTTCCCGTTTCCGTCGGTTTGTCCGTTGACGATTTATGTAGCACTATTACTATTACACAGATATTTCAAGTGCACCTAAGTGAAGACGGTCAAATATTGACTAAAATTTCGCTATTCATCCCCTCCATGAAAAATTGGGCCGACAACTCAAAATATTGTTCCATTAAGTTCGTTCAAGTGCGCAGACTGAATTGCACTGTGGTTCAATAATACACTCCTATTTTTAAATTTACGCACACCTACGTTCTAAAAAACGTGTAAAGTTAATTATACCGTACTTCCTTCGCCTCTGAAGCACAACCATTGAATTGAAGAGGGGTAACTTAACACATGTTTTTGCACTTTTGGACATGCTGTACATCGCACACTTCCGTTTAAGAATTTGTGAAACAGTAAAATATACGGCAGTCTTAAATTGGTCTAAAGTTATTTAGACAGAACTTCCCTCGTCCCTGAATACAGTTTCTTTTATAAGTTAAAATAATGTGTGGACTGTTAGAGTACAAGTAAAAAGAAACATGCGTAAGCGTAAATAACACGCCGGCAGCCCCTGTGTCAGGGAGGACGCAGTCTACACACGTACCGACAAAAGTAAATATATTTAAAGCAGATAATAATCAGTGAGAAAGAAATATATTATCAGTACTGTATTTGCTTAACTTAGTTTGTTTATACACTGAAAGAATGCGACTATTAAGCACGACCAAAATAACCAGCTGCAGGTAAGAAGTATGGAACTATGCATTTAATGAAATTTAAATGATTTGGTCTCCTCAACATAGAGGAGGTGACTAAAATTAAAATATTTATTAAGCTACAATACAGCAAAACGTTCTAAATATTATTTTGGGTACGTAGCTGCCATAATAATCTCTAATTTATTGTTATTAAATATATCCAGACGCAACATTACTGTATTCTTAAATTCTCGAGAAACTGGGGTGAATTGTTCTTGATTGGATCAATAAAAAACAACAAATTCCGCTTCCTTAAAAAATTCAAAAAATTGATTTTGTGATTTTTGTTTTGTGATAACCTCTATAAGAAAAAAACATTGGTGAAAATAATATCTCCGCAGTGCCTTCGCCACGAGGGTGCATATTCGAAGGGGAGCAGTCAGCACGAGTGCGGACAAAATGAAATCTGTTTATAGCAGATGAGCAATGGGAAAAATGTCTTATCGGTACATGCTTAACTTCGCCTAATTTAGGTGAGTAGCTCTTATTACGGTAATTATTATTTTATTATTATTAAATATAGGCGGGCGCAACATTACCATATTCTTACATTTTCGAGAAAATGGGGTAATCCATTCTTGATTTGCCAATACAAAAAAAATTGAAATGCCGGCGATCAAGTTTGAACTCGGGCTTTTCATTTGGAAAGCAACTCCACAAAAGAGATTATATCGGAACATTTTTTAATTCTGAACATAATACCATAAGGCCCGATGTCCCATTAAAAAAAAAACAATACATAAATGCATTGGAAGTGTATGTAATCAATGTTGCTAACATATATAAATTTTGACGACAGTCGGTCCGGTAGTTTCGGAAAATCAGACGACGGACAGACCGCAGAGAGGCAGAAAAACAGACAAAAACAGAAGACCTATTGTTTCATACTCCAACGGCCAGAAAACATATCAATAACCATTAATTCGTGGGATGGACTTCATTACAATACTTAAACTAAAAATGGTTTCATAATCGTCTCATCAATTTTGATTAATATCCAGCATTTCTTTTCTTGGTATGTTATAGATATGGTTGGTATTATTAAATTTTAATTAAACTTACATTAAGATTGGTTAATACAAACTTTATTAGTTGGATTATGTTGGTTACAAGATTTTGGGTGTACTGAAGTACAACACCTGATTAATCTGTATATCCTCTTTAAAAAAACTGGATCCATGGAAGGAAGGAAAGTAAGTAAGTCTTTTGCTACACACCACTTGAGAAAACACAAAAATTATGCAAATCAGGCACACGTCAGTTAGTTGTAAAACTATAGCATTTTTGGAAACAAATTTGTATATTTTGACATAAAATTTATGTCCAGACCATTGATACATAATAATAGTCCATCAAATGAGACCTCCGAGTTAAACATTACTGTGGTTAGAATAACTGGAATGATTCTTATAATTCTTTGAAGTTAGACAAGAGGATGACAATTTTGATGTAAGTAGCATTTTAGAAAAACAAATCTAGTTGGAAGCTTTCTGTCAAGTGACTAAATCTCTTTTGAGAATTAAAACAACAATAAACCCATCAGACTGGCCATTTTTCACCGATTTCTTGCGGTGGTATCCGAAGATACCACTTCAGAACGGAAATTTTAAATTTCCACTGCTATTGCTTGTCGGTACATACAACATACAGTTACATAAAACTCGAGATAACACGAAAGTTATTGATTTTATTATTCAACATAACATATTTTAATATAACATGTAGAATTCTGAAGATGATTGGACACTTAATGATATATTGAAGGCTAAACATATTGTCAAGTACAACTGGGAAATCAGGAAAAGATGTGGGCTAAGGAAAGAAATTAATTTATCCTTTAGACGCAGAACATGGTCCATTTAAATACTTCGTCAGGCCATGCTAGAATTAAATTCAAGTGGTTTCAGTATTTGACTAAAAGAATTGGTAGAAAGTTGTTTCCACAGAACTTTCCTCACACCTAAAGTACAATGAAATATATCCAGTACTTTCGGATTGGTGCAGTGTAATACTAAAAATAACTGTGTTGTATTTCCACAATTTTCTAGGAAAATGAAGTGAGCTGTTCCTAATTTAATCAATAAAATAAATTGACTCATTCATTATTTTTTTGAGCCACCCTGTTTAAGCAAATCTAAAAACTATGAATGCAGTGATAAATCACAAGCAAAAACTCATCATATTTTGTACATTTTGTATAGAATTTATTCGGCAAAATTTTGAGATGACGTCATCAATTTTTTGGAGGGAATAAACAGATATATTTTGATAAACAATTTACCATGCTTACAATAACTTTAGAACGTCTAAAAGAGTTCAACGTACTCAGTTTTGCAATTCTTCATGATATTTCCAGCATAAATACAAAATTTGACAACAATCGGCGCAGCACTTTCGGAGATTATCTGTCTAATAATAATCGGGACGGCAGACAGACAGACGGAAACTGGAGACCTACTTCTTTGTACTCTAGGGGTCGTGAAAACTAAAGAAAACGTAAAGTAGGGAGACTCGATGACAATTCACAAAATGTAGAATCACAAACTTGACGACTATTGAAAATTGATGTTTTAGGCATCACTTTTTGCAGGCGCACTTCGATTTTTTCGCTATAATCCTTGGTAGAATCAAGCTAAAAGATATTTGATTAAAACTGATGATACTAAGATCATATACTAAATTGTTTCATATCATCAGATCTATCGTTATCATTATCAATTTATCAGTATTAATATATATGTATAGTGCGCCGTCAAGTTATGAAAAGAATACAAAGACTTAAATAGCTCAAAAGGGAGCAAGATAAAAATAATAAATTCATCGCTAAAGGTTACAGATATAAAAACGATTCTCAAGATTTTATAAGTGTGATGATTCAAGAAACGCTACGGTATTTAAACTCTGAGTGCATTTTACATTTTAGTGTCTACCTAATGATGTCGCGTGTCTTGATGATGTTAACAGAAATGATAAGTTGTTCAGTTCGTTAGCTGCGCGACATGATATTAAAATAAAGCAAGCATATGTGCGACTGCGTTTTTACAAATCCACGTACAATATTAGTAGAATATTTACAATGGCTTTAAGTGAAGAATCACGAGAATGTAGTTTTGCAAAGAAACTCAGAAGATGCTGCAGAAATTAAGAAAAAGAAGACTAATTGTCGTTTGAATTGCTCTGCTGACGTACGCGTCAATGCTAACTAGAGCACCAATTTAAAAAAATCACACGGTATTATAAAGGTCAAAGGGAAAATATTCTGATGGTGGCTCTATTTGTCAACACATTTGGTAATTCCAAGTAGATAGAAGCTCTGAAAAAGCATCTTACCAAATTTTTAGAAATCGGAGATTTGTATCAAGTATTGGGTAAATATTGAGAAAAGAAGTCGCGTAACTTTGTCACAATCCAATTATCCCATTTAGATTACGTAATTTTAGAATGGTAGATTGTAAACCATCTGATATAGGTACCCTTGGAAGAGGAATTAAAATAAGTGGAATCAGAGATACGCGATAAACATCCATATAAGGAATTAGCAGAAACTCTGATGTCTTAATTGTTTGATAGTTTAATTGTAACTAGAAGTCCAAATATGGATCATGCAACTGGTATTATTCTTTAATTCAGCTGCTATGAGGGTTTCTTGTTATATAAAATATAACAGAGAATGATGGTTATTCTTCTATATGGGTCTACTCTATCTATCTAATTTATTTTTATTAATTTTTTATTCTTATGTAAAAATGTTCTCACATAATAAAAACATTACATGAGCAGTTGGGAAGTGCAAGTACTTACATAAATAATAAAATACAAAATGTTAATTAATGAAATATGTATGTTGACATGGATAGTACGGAAAGCAAAAATGATAACTCAAATTTAGCAGACTATAATAAAACAATAAAATTACCATAAATAAATGTCTGCTGAATGGTGTTATTTATATACACTCCATTTTATGATTTTAATTTTAATAAAAACCCGCCAACCGACAATAAAATGTCGTATGTACCTTAAAATTGAAAAACTGGATCATTATAAACGACTAAAAGCTGTATTTATAATTTGAGCAATGAAAAGTTGTTCCTATCACTGCCCAAATAACTGCATTTAGTGGTAATGACACTCATTACGTCTTCAACTCGTCAACGTTAAAAGTGCAAAGGAATGCATTTTTGTTGCTATTGTGACAAGCTGGTGTTTAACAACTTGCGGATGCCATTCTTCCAGGTGTGTAAATACTAACGAGTGAAATTAAAATTTATTAAGTGACTGAAAGACATTTACACAATCATGCTGCTTCTTTGTCAGTATTGATGCAAGAGTTTTTAGAAAAAGTAAAAAAGTAAGTTATTGACAGAAGAGAAATAGCGTTCATCATTCTACCAGACTTTACATAACGTGCACTTTATGTACAGACTGCAGGAAAAATTATGCAACACATTTCCGCAAACGATATTGTCGCTTCCTCTTGGAAAACAAAGTTTTTCCCGGCTGTTTTACAAAATGCAGTCAGTGTATGTCATCTCTCGTCTTTAACAAGATGAGGTTGTGCGGTTTTGTGGTCATTTTACGTAAGATTCGCCTTATCATCGCCACTTCTCACGATACGAACCTGACCAAAGTACGTGGAAAATTAACCAAATTCCCATTGAATATGGTCAGTCGTGTACGTATGAATCCCGCCGCCGATACAATTTAACACCAGCTTTCCAGAAACATGACATGACGTTGAAAAATTCACCGTGACTATCAGATCTTTTCACCTTAGTCATGCTCGTGAACATCTTGCCAGTGTAATGAAGTAAAATTGGATAAATTGCAAAAAATATCCAGATAAAATTATGCACTATTACTTACGACATGACTAATATGTTTCATTCGTATTGAACGATTTCCATGGCTCTATACGGACCCTAATTGATTTTCTTTGAAAGCGTTCGCGTTTAGCACTCGATCCATCAGATAGAAATAGTGTCATGGATAAAATGACACCGTTAGAGACTCATTTCAGTGAGGTCATTTCATTTAGTGTCAATTAAAAAATCGTAAATGACAAACCCTGGCCGCTCCCGCCTCTGGCATGCCGAGTGCAATAGCATCTGCAATGCAATCTCAAGAATTTCCGTCTGTGACGTAACCGGTTAATTCGATGGTCCCCTCAAGAAGAGTTCAACCTTCTAACATGCATTCTCGACCATCGCGGATTTGGCTCATCAACTAGCTAACTGAGAAGATTTGGGCTGGTTTGTTCACACGATTATTTTAATAATAGTAATACTAGACAATGAAATTTATTTTACATTACGTGCTTAAATGGACTACCATATAAGCTGCAAATCTACTAAGAGTAATACAATTGCCATAAACTTTTTATGGTGCTCATATATTTTCCCTTCTCATTTTCATTTCGTCGGTTTTCACATTTGTTTTTCTTATTCATTTAACACATTCCTTTTTTGCATGCATTTCACCGATTGTTTCAGATTTTTATAATAATTATATAGAGCACCGACACAAAAGCTTTTTCCATCAAGTTTATTACAAAAATTTGGTTCTTAGGGTCCCACTAGTTTCCCACTATGAGTCGATAAGCTTTCGTAGGAAACCAAGAGAGAAAAATAATTTCTTAGTCATATTTGAAGTTCACAAAATCGTTTTTTGATTTTTTTTCTGTCAAATGTTTCATTTTATGGATCAATTTCTCACAGCTTTTCTAAAGTTTAACCAAATTCGTATCTCTTACCATCTCAAATTTACAAATATTGGGGAATGAATAATTAACCAGTCTGTATATGGTTAAAAAGAACATAAAAATGACTAGTAGAAGTTGCTTGGTACAGAAACACTAAAAGAACGATAATTAAATAGTTTAAAAAATCTGGCATGAATATATAGATTTTGTGACCCTTTGTGTACGAATTCGGTATCTTTCTTCGAATTTCGCTGTTATTTACTATAATTTATATTTAATTTAGGCAAAGTTTATATTTTCAACTTCTTTGCCTGTCTCTCTTTTCTAGTCAATGACTGCATCAACATATTTTTCCTTTTGTTTTCTAATCTCTTATTTCTAAGTGACGATTTCTTCAAATACTCTCTCACTGTCTTCTTATTATTCATGCAAAATTGATAGCTCACTATTCTTCTTATGCTTTTAATAAAAATCCTCTTATCTTTCTGATTAACCTTACGAGTAATTCCCAACTTGTGTATTCTTCTTTCATACTCTTCGTACTCGTTCGATTCCCAAATTTCATAACATACACTAACATTTTAATTTTTCGCCAGAGGTCAAATGTCAAAAGCGATGCAGTGGGTCCAAATAGGTCAAAGATCGTCTCACCTTCGTCAGTTTAATTCAAACGTTATGAAAACAAATTTAACAATTTTAAAAATATTTTATAAACAATTCAACTATAACATTGTTTCTTTTGTACTTAACCTAAACACCATAAAGGAAATGCCTTCAATTTAGTTGTCTTCACCCAAATCATTTAATCTTAATCAATCAAATAAACTAAATTAAAGCAACAGGGTTACATTAAATTTAACTTTCAGAAAATTGTTTATATTCTACGCATGTGCGGTAATGTCCTGGAACAATTTCAACTTCTGTCACTCTATGGATGTTTCATGGTTAAGTATTATTTTGTCATACTAATTTTTTTTAAACAATCTATACCATTAACTGTTTTTTTCGTTACAGTTACGTCCACTTTACTGCAGTTCTACAATAAAATTTTAGAGTAAATTTCTGCACAAAATTATTTTTTAACAAGGAATGAACCTATTATCTTAGTGGCTAGGACATTATCCTTGTTAACAACATTATTTACAAGATAGCAGTTCCAAACTATTGTTGAAAAAAATCTTCAGAGCAAAAAAAAAACTGCAAAATTGAAAATAACTACCCCGTTATACATAAAAGGCAAATAATAATTCTAAGGTCTGCTCCAAATATATTTTTTATTGTACACCCATTATTATTTGCGAAAATTAATAGAAATAATATTTAATAAACATTTACAAATGCTTTCATTTTAAATTTATGTTTTATAAACATTTGTAAAAGATTGTTTGAAAATACTTTTTTGACGTACCTCTCTTGCAATTGTAAATATCAAACCGTTCTTAAAAAACAAAAGCACTTAGGTTCCGTCCTTCGCAGATTAAAAAAAAACATTCCAAGTATTTAAAATATAAATAGAAACTTTTTTTCACCATGAAATACAAAGACTTGTTTCAGACGACTGACATAGCGCACAAATACAAACATGTTATGCGAACGACACTGAAAACTTACAAATTGTTGACGCATTTCAGCAGCTACGCTGTCATCTGCTAGGATTTTTTTCCAAATCCAAGCCTGAAATTTGATTAAACTGGAATACAAATTTAAAAATTATACGTCAAAAATTAAAAAGGTAAAACGTAGAGATAATCAGTAAATTGTTAGTTTAAGTATATATTGTAAGACAAAGATTTTAGAAAAATAACCGCAAATCTGGACGATACACATATATAAACACTCTACTGTTAATCTCCATTGTAGGAGCTAATTAGTTAATTTTTTACGTCGTTCCCGACGGAGATATATACTTCGTCTACATACATTTATTAGTTCAGGCTACCTGAGTTTGAACTAATAAATTTGATTATGTAAAGAGTCTTTACAGTCGGATTTACAGTGTTATTTGAATTCGTACCGAGTCAGTTTAGACTGGTTTGTAAATGTAAGATCGGATTCAGGAAGTCCGAGCAAACGATCGCATGTAAATGTAGTAATAGAGAGATTAATTAACTGAGAAGAAAAAGAAACAAGCGGCACACAGTGAGATGAGCGTGCAACCATTTATATAAATATATAATTGTAGGGAAGCCTACATGAGGTACATTTATCTATTAACAACTTTCTGGAATTTTATTTGTTATAACTATGCGAAACGGAGTCCAATTCAGAAAAATCTGTGTTCTCTCTGACTATATTGCTTTATTTTAAATTAGGCCTTTATGTTAAATGAAACATTTTTTTTTTGGAAAACTATCGACTCGGAGTTAGCAAATCAGTTCTTTTTGAGTTGATACAGTTAAAAAGATATAGTGGATGATTTTGAACTGCGAATATTCTAATATATCATAATGAGAACACTAAGAACGTCGGCAGTACAACAATGGAAATCATCAATTAAGACAATTAAAACAAGTTAGCGCCAATCTTGGAAGATTGTATTTAAAAATCATGAATTTCACAATAAACATTAATGATGCAATCATTACAATTTGATAAATTAAGGTAATAGCAGACAAATTATGTCAGATATGTGGAAAAGAACTAATGTGTAATAAATTATTATTATTAATATGAATCCAATGACGAATGAAATGAAAGTTGAAAAGGGCATTAAGACAATTAAATAACTGTAAACATGTTTCATCATTTAAATAGACACAAACATTGTTTTAATTTTCATACATTTCATTCCGAGATTTCGTCTTGTGTCATTTCCAAATTGTCAATATTCGTCAGTTTTTTCGATTGCTCGCTGGATCAGATTGATCTGTTAACAGAAAATACAACTTCTACCCGTAATAAATTTATTCAGTACGAAGCTTTCAAACCAGGAAATTTTAGACCTTTATTTTATATTTTTATGGTATTATGGAAACCCGCAAAAAGGAGGCGGAGAAGACTAATACCTCTCGCTGCTGGGTACCGACAACTTTTGCGTGCGATAGTATAATAGAAAAGGTATGTTTCTGTTTCTGTCTTTGTCCGACACAGGTATACAGTGCATCAGACAAAGACAGAGACAGAAACAAGCCAGATGTCACATTTAGTACAATTTTACATCTTGCGAAAAAAAAATCTATTGTAGGGATGCCGTGTAGAAAATCAGGTAGGAGGTCGTAATCCGTTTCGGGTTTCAATAATGAAAATGTCGAACAAAAGAATTTCTAACTCTTGCACTACTGATAAAGATTCTTGTAATATTCTAAATTAATATAAAGCTATTAACATTAGAAAAAATTTTATGATTATTCAGTATAAAAAAGATATATTTATGTCATCAAATGGTAAAAAAATCAATATTTTTTTCGATGGTATTTCTTTTGATTTTTTGCTTTCTGTTAATTAATTTTGAACAAACACAAATTAAACAAAGAGTCACTTCAAACTACAATACATATATTGAAAAAGTTTCAAAAAGTGCAAAATTAGTAGAAAAATCTGAACTCCAAATTCACTTCCTCTCTTTATTTTTTTTTGTAAATTTTTAAAATGCAGTTTCGTGCAGTTGTTCACCATTGCAATATTTAATTAATTTGTGATCAATCGTGTCAATATTTCGTGTAGATTATTGCCGCTAAGCGTACTCTCCTCGATATTTCATTAATTCTAGTTTTAGTTTTAATACTAAGAAAAAAAGTCAAAGACTGTTGTATGGTTTTAAACAGTATAACACTAAAATTATCTTCAACTACACACAGCGTAATATCATATTAGGGAACTGAGAGAAAAAACATTTTCCCCATCACTCATATACATAATAAATAAACCGAGCTTAAAAACAAACAACGTAACGAAAAATCTGAAAAATTTATATAAAAAGCAATAATTAACAAAAATGAAGAAAAATTGAGAAAATTATGCCTTGTCAAGCAATGTAAACATACGTGTAAAATTTCTTTTTTTAATAATAATAAAAACATTGGACAAAGATTACTTCGACAGAACTTCCCTCGCCCATAAAGTACAGCTTGTCAAATCCACTTCTTTCAAGAAATTAAAAGATTTTATTCTGCGAATTTTATTGTTTTTTATGGCAACCATTATAGGCTAAAACAAAAATATGTATTTAATCTTCGAGTAAAGGTAAAGAAACGTGCTAACCGTTTGATACAAGTGAATTTTTCTATTACAAAATTTTGTATTGATGTCAATAAAATGATTCAATAAAATAAATTGACTGATTTTTTTTGAGTCACCTTATATAAGCAAATCTAAAAAATATGAATGCATTGATAAATTACAAGTATAGACTGGTCATATTTTGCACATTTTAGATAGGATTTGTTCAGCAAAATTTTGCGTCAATTTTTTGGAGGTGATGAGTGATATTTTGATTAAAAATTTACCATGCCTTAAAACATCTGCAAGATTTCGAAGCATTCGGTTTTGCAGTTTCAAAATTAAATTGCAAAATGTTGTTTCATAACTTTGATTTTTTTTTCCAAAAATCTGAATGTTTCGGGTAAAAACTTAACACGGAGTCATAAATTCTACATGTGTAGGACTATGTTATTTTATACAATTTAAAACCCATTTACTATGTATAATATTGAAGTGAGGTCATTAGATTATTTGTGGGGATGATTAGACAAATTTTGGTTAGCGTTTTACCATCTACATGTTATTCCTAATCCTAATATAAATACAAAATTTGATAACAATCCGCCCAGTACTTTCGGAGATTATCTGTCTAATAAAAATCCCTGACGGCAGGCAGACGGACGGACAGACAGACGGTCAGATAAACGGAAAAGGGAGACCTAATTCTTCGTACTGTAGGGGTCATGGAAGGTCGAGAAAACGTAAAAGTAGAGAGTCGGCCGACGGACTCGATTGCAATACTTCTTTCGCTTACGCTCGGGAAGTAAAAGAAACCCGGGATTATACCCACGAGAATATATTTGAGGTTCACAAAAATGTTTTCATTTTCAACAGTTTAAGTTTGGAAACAAAACGGATCGCTAATACCGAACGATAATATCAAGGTAGCTGGGTTTTCTTGCAGTTCGACCTTTACCGATAGGTTCAGTAACTCACCACTAGGGGACAGCGCCTCTCGGAGCTTTACAATGGACTTTCCTAAAGTGGTAAAATTGGCGCGCAGACGCCCCCCTTAAGCTTTTCAGTGTGTTTGCTGCCTGATCGGTAGGCAACCAATAATTTAAGTCGTATGATAGATTGCTATCTAGTCCGTAGAAGCCAGATACAGAAAGATGTTTTATAATTACCTTGTACTATCGCGATTTTCTCGTTTTAACTATATATATTTTTTTAATTTTCAAACTTGCGTTTCTGATGTAAATAAAAAAATTGTTGCAAAGGAAGCGACTAACAAACGAACTTAAATTTATTCGTTTGAACGTTAAACGAAATTATGTTTATGTTCGCAGATAAAATTGTGTTTGAAAATCAGATTAATCAACCACTATAGAATGCGTTGACTTGTACTATCACTAATGAGGTTACGCTTTTTATAAAATAAATACCTATTAGAACAGACAAATGAAATGTCCCAGATATAATATCCCACACAAAGGTGACTATTTGACACATGGGTGAAAGCTAAGTTTAATGGCACGTACTGTTAAGTGCTACAAGTGGCACTGGCGATTCTTGCTCTTTAACGTCAAATGGGATTATCGCACTACATCTTGATTTGAATTAAATTTTGTTGCTTGTTCTTTTTAACGATTTTGCCTATGTTGCTTTATAATCTGAAACGTTTCTAATTGTAAATCAGTGTGTATAATTTCCCACGCAACTGCTTTTGCTTCAGTCCTTTAACTACATTTTCCAGTGTGTGTGAGAAATGGATCTCTTGAGGATTCGATTCAAAGGAACGCGACTGAATCAGACGGAACCACCACTTTGAAGTGAAAAATTTTTTTGATGTGCAAATTTTCAATTTAATGGAAATTTATTTATTTTATTTTACTTAATTTTAATATTACTATTATTTGTACATACAATCTATAAAATATATAACGATTAAGTACCGGCCCACAGAAACCTAAAAAAAAAGTGATCTAAACTGTCGGGTTCTTCGTTTTCAGCGTTAAATGATTTAAAGCGTCTTGAAAACAGGCGTAAGAAGTCCGTCCTGAAATTTCAGGCGCATCCGCGAAATCATGAGATCCCGCTATCGCTTGCCCACATCTTACATTTTTCAGCACAGCATGCCCATTCCCTGGGGCTCTATAGCCTGGCCTACATTGCGGCGACAACCGCCTTCGGATAAATAATACGTTCGCCAATTCTGACGTCTGAAATAAAATTCGCTTCGGTTTTTTTGAAAAGCGCTGCTCGATCCAACGAAAACTCTGATGTAATCACGAACGAGTCGACACCCAAAAAGCGTGCAGAATCACAGAGGGTCCACCGCAGTGCGGTGTTGGGCTACATTATTCAAGATCAGAGAGCTATATCGACCGGTCACGGTGCAGTTTTCTGCACGGGCTGATGTTACGACAAAAATTTATCAATTCGCTTATTATCGGCGGCCGATTGGTGCACTTCTTCGTAAGGTTGGCGCTGATTGTTCTCGGAAGAATTCTCGTTGTCACGTGAAAATCGCGATTTGTTGCGGTGGAACGGAAGCACAGGCCGCAGTGGCGGCGGCGGGACTCGCCGCTGCTTGAAAATATCGGGCGGCGGGATTTATGACTGCATAATCCGGGGGGATTATGCTGCAATATTAAAACGTAATTAGGCGGGCAAATTTGATGAAATGGAGCTTCGATTATGGTTTGAGAGGGTTAGGAATGGGGTGTTGCTGGAAGAGAAACGATGTATTGTTGGGTTATGTCTTTGGCTAGGATTTTCCAGAAGTTTTGTTTTCAATTTTTGCAGCTTTGATGAAGTTGTTCTTGGAATTTTGTTTTTATTTATTTTGTCTTGTTTACCCCATTGTTTTGTTTATACTTTTCATTTGTGTTTGGAAATAGGTAAATATTACGCCCTGCAAAATATCCTTCCTTAGTTAAGAGTTAAGCACTGCTGTGTCATTCAGGTTGTAATATAAAGGTGTACCACTTGAAGAGAACTCTCTAGAACTTTTCTTTTTTGTCCTCATTCATAAATTTCCGTGCTTTTTCACTCCCTCACATTTTTTTATGTTCCCAAGACAGTCTGAATAACCCTTTCAAGCCATTGCTTATTTTTTACTCCTTTCAATTTCACTTGTTACAAAAACTTGTATAAAATTATTTACACAACACATCTCTCGCTGCTGAAAGACTCCGAAACAAGTTAATTTTCTTAGATAAATTATTAAAACTGATTCTGCAAATTTTATTTTTTGACGCGGTATCTCTACTACATGCATATTAAAATAAAGTTCTATGGTTGAATTATTAAACCGCAAGTTTCATGCTGTGAATGCTTCAAGTATAATTTTCTGTTATGAAAATTTTTAGTAGGACAAATTATATCAGTTCTCATACGTACAGTAGTAACAAAAGCACCATGTATCCAAAATTTCAGAAAAATCAAGTGAGCCGTTTTTTAAGTAATTATGTAATAAACTACACTGCTTCATTCATCATCATACGTACATACGCTTAAAGGCAAAGGTGGATTAAGAAATCACAGATATATAGAAGCATATTATTTTAAATATGCTTTACTTGGCAAAATTTTGAAAAGACGTCATCAAATTTTTGGTGAGAATAGTCAGACAAATTTTGTTTTGCGTTTTACAACTTATTCGAGATTCTTAAGATATATACAAAACTTCACAATAATCAGTTCAGTAGTTTCGGAAACTACATTTGTTTAATAAAATCGCCCACAAACGACAGACTGGTGAAAACGGAAGAACTACTTATTCATATTTTAGTATTTATGAAAGCTTACACTCGGGAAGTAAAAAAACTCCTACGTGTACAGACTTGATTCTTATTTTCTGTATTTTCAACGTTTTTTTCAAGTGTTTGGCCATTTCCAACGTAAGTATCTCGGATTATTCTGCACTGAACTGTCATCATTTGATATTTGTTCGTGTCTTCCCGTTTGAGGAAATTATAAAAGATAAAAGCTGGGACTGACTCCGTAACGCAATCAAAAATGTAACGACCAAAGTCATAAAATTTTTGGTCAAACGGGAAGTGGGTTAAAAATGACTTATTACTACTTAAAAAAATCATAAATAACTCCAATATATTTGATTGAATTTAATTAAAAAAGAAACGTATTTATATAAAATTAATCATAATGAGTAGATGATTATAGGCTAATTAATTTTTAATCAACTTTCATAATTGAGCAAAGAAAACTAATTCACAAGATGGTAAGGTAATGGGAAAAGACAGAGAAGCCATTAAAGTCGCCGCCGTAATTTTTTTTCAATCCATTTTTAACTTGTTATTTCCTTCATCGTTGATTTAGTACTCGAATTTGCGTCTACGAAAAATCATTAGATTATTAAGCCCAAGATTGTTGACTAATACCGTCGGGCTACCAGCATCAACATTTTTGTTTTACTTTCCCACCGTAATCTTAAGAAATATTCAGTAGTTTTCATCCGGTGAACCACTACTTTATTGTTTTTTCACGTTTCATTATCCCTGGAGAAGGAAAAAAGTAGGTCCCCTGTCATCTGTCTGTGCTAGACCGATTGTTGTCTGATGAGGTCCTCTTAAAATTTCTTTCAATAAACGCCATTTAAATTTTATAGAATAACATATTCCTATACACACTTGTGATTTATGAATCCATCATGATTTTTTACCTTAGGCATTCAGATTCTCACAAAAAATCTATTTATCACATTTTACACCAGTATTTATAAGCACTAACTTGTGGTAAACTCAGTGGTTATGCCGTAAAAATGTTAAAAAATGGGTCAATATTTTTTATAATTATTTGTCGAACATTTGAAAATACAGTAATGTTGCGCTTGCCTATGTTACTAATAATTAAAAAATAATTATCATGATAAGAGCTATTTATCTAAAATAATATTCAGAACGTTGTGCTTCATTGTAGCTTAAATAGGCAGCTTGTTACGTGTTTAATAGTTGCATTCTTTGGCATTCGAATGAATAAACGTTACTCAATTATTACTAGTAAGTATATTAACTAAAATTTAAAAAAAGTTAGGTAGCTTGGTAGGTTAATTTAAAAGTTTTTCATAGGAATAACATGTTAATATTCATCAATGTTTTAAAAGAATAGATACATTTTCTTTAATCCTTTATCAATATGACAGCCATATGGTACATTTAAAATTTCGAATAATGGGTTCAAGGATCGGGAAGATTATGTCATAAATTTCCAATAGACAACCAGAAACTGGAAAACATTAGATAAAATGATCTTTTTAGAAATATTTCTTCGACTATTACTTGGGAAGTAAAATTCTAACTTTTGATAAACTTGTACATGTTCGACTGTTTATGTTTAACTTCGAAAGAATTCGACTATTATGAGTTTCAGATTACAAGCAGCAGCGGGTAAAAGAAAATGAAATTGTATTGATTTTGTCTTCTCAAAGCAGAGGAAAGGACTGATTAATGAAATAATCACACTCAGTTTTTTCCTAAAAACTCTCATAAATCTGAAGAATATTTATTCAACTGTAAAGTGACGGACAAATTTTGGTTAAAGATTTAGCATGCTTATATTAACCTTAAAATATTCCTACTCAATTCTTATTTTTTCCCCAAAAATCTCAAAACGGATCATCAATCACACATGCAGGAGTGTGATAAAAGACAAAAATTTCCAAAGTTGGATTTTTTCAAATGTTGTACCAAATTATGTTACACCAATTAGAACAAAGTCGGTAGAAATAGTCACGACATGGCAACAACGCTCGTCAAAAGGAAATATTCGCTCTCATTTGGCTGCCAGTGTTATCCACACTCCTGTAAAATAAAAGTGGCAGACCTAACTTTTAAGGCTGCAACAGGATCACCATAACAGAATAAACTTCTGTCAAATAATGTTTATCATCCTTCTATTGTTTTCTTGTCTACCTGGTCTGGCCCTATTTTCAATGCTACTTGAGTTAATTCATCATCTCGCTCTTGTGCAGATCTTTATTAATAAATAGAAGGATAACAAACATTATTTGACAGAAGTTCATACTTTTATGAGAATAAATTTTCAAATCATTCCGTTTTGCAATTTCAAAGTTAAATTGTAAAGTACAATTTCGAATTTTTTGACAAAAATGTGTATGTCTAGGGTAAAAGCCCGACACGGATTCATAAACCACATATGCAGATATTTTATTTTATAAAATTTAAATAACATAGTCTAATATAAATTTTAGAGATGGCGTTATCCTATTGTTGTGGTAATAAGTAGCCAAATTTTGGTTAGCGTTTTACGATCTACACCGATGTTCCTAAAGTGCATGTAATACTCAAAAACGAAATTTGCATTCGTAATTCGTAATCTACAAATAAAATTTGGCAAAAATCGTCATATATCTAATAAAAGTTCGGACAGACAGATAATATACAGAAACGGGAGACCTAATTTTTCGTTCTCGAGGGGTAATGAAACGTTGAAAAAACATAAAAATAGCCAGTCGTCCGAAGGGCTCGATTACAATACTTCCTTAGCTTACGCTCAGGAAGTAAAAGTACTCATTTTCATTAGATATAATTGTAATATATTTTTTGGACAATATGGTGAAACATTTTGTTTTTAAAACTGATTTTTCTATAAGGGTCCTGACAAACTTAATTTTAATTTTAATAAATAATTCAACATGAGAAATATTTTTATTTTCAATTTGTTATAGCTGTAAAGTTTTCTTAGGTACAAGTGAAGTGAATTTATTATAATTTATTTTTTCAATAGAATGTCCTATTTAAAAATTGTAATATATTTTGAATATTTTTGAGGTAATGCCGCGAATTTTTGGAAAAACTCGAAGGGTAATGTAGATTGCCAAGCAGTGAAGTTGCTAGGGTCAGTTGTTTCGAGTTACCCCCACCACTTATTTTTCTCAAATGGGATTACCCATCATCATGTGATAACTTCTAGTTTCCTTATTAGTAATATGTACGTAATTAAAACGTTATTACTGCTAGAAAAACGTGATTGTAAGATTTTCAGATTTATTTACTTATTTTATTGTTGTTATCTGTTAGTAAGAACTTTCCAAAATGAAAAATTTTAAATTGAAAAGCGAAAAATTAAAAATCTAAAAGTTGAAAAATCGAAAAATTGAAATATCCAGAAGTTGGAAAATCTAAAAACTGAAACATTGAAAAAAACTGAAATTGAATAAAACAAAAACTTATAAAATCGGAATACTACTGAAAAATCTAAAAAATGTAAAAATAAAGAAGATAAAAAACCGAGAATTCGAAGAAATGGAAATTGAAAATTGAAGAAACTCAAATCGAAAAATTGCAAAATTCAAAAGTTGGAAAATTGAAAAACTAAAAAAATGCAAACTCGAAAACTCAAAAAATTGCAAATCGAAACACTGGAGAAACAAAAAAACTAACAATTGAAGAGTTAAAAAATTCAAGTAAAAAAAGTCTCGGGAGTGTTATTTACTTTATAAAGTTATCAAAAAACAAAAATCGCAACAATTTTTTATTTTTGTTTCGATTTTTACGTTTCACTGTTTGTCACCTACTCTGGAATAATTTTGTCTGTAAAGAGAGACGCAATTCCACAAAAAAGATGGTGGGAGTAACTCTGGGTAAGTAAGTGCGTTGCCTTTCATATCTTAGAAACTGTGTGTTGTATTTTTATCAATTTCAGTTTATTACAGAGAGACATTAACAATAAAGGGACCTTTCAACAGAGTTCACACGATGGGTAGTCGCATTGGAAAAAAATAAAAAAGTTGGAGCAAGTCAGAGATTGTTGACCCTAGCAACATGATGCCACGTTCCCTTCGAGCAGTTTTTTTTTTTTTCAGAAAAATCGTACTGTCACAAAAAATGGCAACAGTAAATTGCAGTAAGTCAAATTAACTTATTTCTATAATATAATGCCAAGAATAATGTATGTTCTTTTTGTGTACTCGGTAGTTTTGCTGTCTAGTTTTTCGAATGATTGATTCACACTATTTTATATTTTCCTTTTCTGTGGTCTTTTCATGGCTTCTTCAGGTAACAACAATCTCTCTCGTAGAAAAAGTGTAAAACATGTAATTAGAGAAACATCCGTTAGTCGATAAGAATTCATGAGCGCACTCGAACAGCTTTAATAACGCTAATGAAAGCCAGGCAATTTCTGAGCTTCCGTCTTTCATAAGGCAGATGCTCTTCAAGATGCAACAATTCCCTCGTCTAGACGAGTTCGCGACCAGAGATTATTGGACGATGACGGCGACGACCCCCGACCATCCTCGGACGTGCGGTGGATATCTGAAAACGCGCTTAAATCTCGAATAACAGAGTAATCAAGAACGTTACTTTAATCAAGACATGTGTACGACACGTACGTAAAGGCCGCAAACTGAAGGCAAAAAATCACTGACAGTTAATTAGTCAAAGTAAAGTCTGGAAACCTGAACGCGCATCATCCTAGAAAAAATGTGTATAGCAAAACAGGAACAATTACGTTTATCCGCCATGAAATAAGCGTTGGCATAATTCAAACGATCTGTGTAACATTACTTTTTCACCGAATGCCAACTGGTAGAGAACAAGAACCATGTTGCCAAGCAGGTAGAACTAAAAGAATGAAATTCCTGCGAGCAGCAGTAAGTATGCACATAAATAAGCGATACCTCTCAATTGGCACACGGTGAGTAACCACTAGTCGGGCATTTATTTTTATGGATTTATTGCAAAAAATGTGTCGAGAGCGCTGCAAGTGCACTTCTTGCTCGAGGAATCTGGTGAATATATGTCACATAACTTCGAGATGACGGTGACGCGATGAGTGTGCATGGGAACCGGATAGGCGAACAAAGGAGCACAAGATCAAAAAATCTAGGAAAAAAATTTCGACAGGTTCGGTCTGTGAATGCGAGAACGCCAAAATCGGACGATGATATGCGACGAAATATTTTAATTGTCGTGGAAAAGGAAACGCACCAAAAATGGACATTTCGCTCGAACAAAGGTACCGGATTTCGCGCTTCTGGGTGTCCGAATCGAGAAAAATACACAGGGAATAGCTTGCACGAACTTCAACAATCAAAATATATATCTGGCAGAAAATGCAACAATATTGAGACTATTTTATGCTTATGCGTAACTGTTTTACGTAGTCTGACGCTTGTAACGTTTCTTGGTTGTAGCAGTCGCCTGTCGCCAGGTATAGCGATACCAGGTGTTTCAGATTTTATTTAACAGTATTATTTTATGATCTTTATGGATGAGACTTCGTCATGAAAAGCCGACAGTTCTGTTTGCGTAAAACTTGCTTTGGATATGTAAGTGCAACTGTTTAAGTGAGGTTATGAATTTCTAAAAGGTGGGCGAGACAGTCTTGGGATCGATAAAATCTATACTACAATAGTATATAATAAACGTGATGTAATTTTTATTATCGAAAACGATAGATTTTAATATAAAAAAATTGGTCTAAAGAGTTTAGACAGTACTTCCCTCGCTGTCGGAAATGTGACGACTGCATGCCTATTATGTTTTTTTTCGCAGTGGATTTCAAAGAATTCGGTTTTGTAGTTCCTGATTAAATCAATAAAATATATTTACGCATTCATTAATTTTTTTGAGTCACTCTGTATATGCAAATCCAAAAAATATGAATGGAGTGATAAATGACAAGTACAGGCTCATCATATTTTGTACATTTTAGATATGATTTATTCGGCAAACTTTCGAGCTGACGTCATCAAGTTTTTGGAGGGGATAAGCAAATATATTTTGACTAAACATTTATTATGCTCTTTATAACCTTAAAACATCTGCAAGATGTCAGAGCATTCCGTTTTGTAGTTCCTGATTAAATCAATAAAATATATTTGCGCATTCATTAATTTTTTTGAGTCAGTCTGTATATGCAAATCCAAAAAATATGAATGGAGTGATAAATGACAAGTACAGGCTCATCATATTTTGTACATTTTAGATATGATTTATTCGGCAAACTTTCGAGCTGACGTCATCAAGTTTTTGGAGGGGATAAGCAAATAAATTGTGACTAAACATTTATTATGCTCTTTATGACCTTAAAACATCTGCAAGATTTCAGAGCATTCGGTTTTGTAGTTCCTGATTAAATCAATAAAATATATTTACGCATTCATTAATTTTTTTGAGTCACCCTGTATATGCAAATCCAAAAAATATGAATGGAGTGATAGATCACAAGTACAGACTCATCATATTTTGTACATTTTAGATATGATTTATTCCACAAACTTTTGAGCTGACGTCATCAAGTTTTTGGAGGGGATAAGCAAATATTTTTTGACTAAAGATTTATGATGCTCTTTATAGCCTTAAAACATCTGCAACATTTCAAAGCATTCTGGTTAGCAGATTAAAAATTAAATTTCAAAATGTTGTTTTATAATTTTGATTTTTTTTCCAAAAATCTGGACGTTTCGGGTGAAAAGTCGATTCAGAGTTGTAAACTACATGTGTAGGACTATGTTATTTTATACAATTGAAAACCCATTTACTATGTACAATTTTGAAGTGACGTCATCGCTTTAGTGGTGGGGATGATTAGACAAATTTTGGTTAGCGTTTTACCATCTACATGATATTCTTAATATAAGTACAAAATTTCACAACAATCGGTCGAGTACTTTCGGAGATTATCTGTCTAATAAAAATCCGGGACAACAGACGGACAGACGGACAGACGGACAGACGGACGGACAGACGGACAGACAGACGGAAATGGGAGACCTATTTCTTCGTCTTCTAGGGGTCATGAAAGATCGAGAAAACGTAAAAGTAGAGAGTCGGCCGACGGACTCGATTACAATACTTCCTTTGCTTACGCTCGGGAAGTAAAAATTGTTCAAAGTTATGTAGCCACAGAATTTCCCTCATTTGTGTTTTAAAATTTAATTTAGTCAATTTTACTTTTTTGCATAAGCAATTCTAAAAAATTAGTCGAAAGTTATTTGGACTGTACTTTCCTCACCCCTGAAGTATAGTACAAAAAGTTGCAGTTAACTGTCAAAAATTTGACCGTATTTTTTTTTGCACGACACGTTAAACAAAAGTGTCAAACTTTTTTCTATCGAATAGAACTTTTCCCAAATTTATTGTAGCTAGTTGTGCTGCCACTATTCACTTGTATTTTTGTTTTACATTTCTTGTTACTTCACAAGCATACGGTAGTATGTATAGTAATTTGGTGTTTTCTCAACATTTCGTAAATTTTAGAAAATGAAAAAGTAGTTCTCCCGTTTCGCCTGTCTGTTCTGCGTGGTCTATTGTAGCTTTAATTACTCTGAAAATACTAAATTAATTCATAGTTATGGAATTTCAGGTTTTCCACTCAAAATTCGATAATGTTATCTCATTTTTCGATCACTTTCGAAAATTAGCTAGACATTTTCTTGTAGATCTCGATCCCCAGAAATTATTTTCGGCGTTATTTCGTTGAAGAATCTTACCACTTTTCCAGAATCACTAATTGAAATGTGGAAAATTTTAGGACTTCTAAAAAATTTGATGTTCAAAGAGAATATTAACCACAAACACGCTATATTTTTCAAATCACCACGTCGAGATCTGTATCTCAGAATTTTTTGTTGATTCTTAGGCCATTTTTCCAAAAAAACAACCTTATCAAATTTTTGACCGTTTTTCGACCATTTTCGAAAATTAGCCAAAGACGTTTTTCGTAGAATTCAACCTCTAACTTCATTTTAAGCCTCATTTCTTGGAAAATTCCTACCATTTTTGCACAATCGCTAAATGAAATATACATATCAGAATTTTTGTGGGTTTTCCAAAAGTTCAATTTTTCAATACATTGTAAAATTTTTGACCACTTTTCGACCACTTTCGAAAATTGGCCCAAGATATTTTTTGTAGAATTCAACGCCTAGAACTTATTTTAAGCTTCATTTTTGCAGAATTGAAATTGAGATATGGTAATTTTTAGGATTATTGATAAATTCGGTTTTCAAAACCGAATATTTCAGAAATGTTACTCTGAACAATAAAATCTTTAGATTTTTCGAATCAGTACGTATACCTCTCGGATTTTTTGATAACTTTTCCAAAAGCTCAATCTTCCAATACTCCCTCACAATGAAATTTTTAAACATTTTTCAAACACCCTCGAAAATTAGCTAAAGATTTTTTTTAGATTTCGACTCCGGCTAGTTATTTTCGGTTCCATTTTTTAGAAAATTACTACCATTTTTCCCGAACGGTCAATTGAAATATGGCAATTTGTATGATTTAAAAAAATGACTTTTAAACCAAACATAAAATTTAATTTTGCGTTTTTCTTAAATATAATAACATCTATAAAGTAAAAAAATACTTAATGCATTGATAGATAAACCATAACAATAGTCTCAAAACCATGTTTTGCACATTTTAGATGTGATGCATGGGAGAAAATTTTGGCGATGGCGTCATCAATTTGAGGGAGATGGAGGAGATAAAGTTTCATTAGCATTTACCTAAACCTAAATAGTAAAATGTCATACAGTTTTTTTCTTTACAAAACTCTGGACATCAAGGTTAAAACTCAAGACGGACTCATAAATCACCAGTGCAAGAATATGATATTTTATAAAATTTAAATTACATTTACTATGATAATTTTGGAGATGACGTCATGCCATCATTGGTGAGGGTGATTACATAAATTTTGGTTAGTGGATTCATAAACCACAGGTATTGAATTTTTTTATACTTCAGCGGTCATGAAGTGTTGAGAAAATATGAAATTAGTTATTCACAAGAAGGATCTATTACAAAGTTCCTTTATTCTGTAACTTACGTTCAGGATATAAAAAAAAAAAATAAAAACCGATTCCGGCTATTTTTTCCAGATAATGCTAAATTTCTCTTTATGTCCTTCATGTCGAAAATTGCAGAATTTTATAGCTAGGTGAGCACTATAATCTGTTACACGATACAAAAATTAATATATAAATAAACGTTAGTAGTACTACTAAACGTTACTATATATCTTTGAAAAGAAAACTTCCAAAAATGGCTTTTAAATGATGTATCTGAATAGTTACGGACACATAGCGCAGTAATTTTAAGTTCTACTCCTGATTTTATTCTCAATTCATACAGAACTGAAGTGGATATTTAGAATTTTTTCAGAGAAATAATTTCTCTTAAAAATAACAAATGTGAAATATAATTCACCTTCAAATCCACTTTTATTTTGCTTTTGACCGTCGATTTCAATATTTTATATCACGGATTATAGGTAGGCATGTAGATGAAAAACAATTCAACAACTCTCTGATTTATATAAAAAAATTGTTGAATTTTTAATACACATATTAACAACTCTCTTAACTTTTGTAATTTTTTTGTCAATGAAATACGCGTCTTAAATATTTGATGACATACTGGAATTTTAAAAGTACGTCTCTGTCATGGGATTCCACCTGCTTCTGGTACAATACCATTTCGTTAAACAAACGAGTTATATTTATCTTTCATCACTACTGACTGCCAAGCGAATTGTGATTTTTTCAATAAACAACTCTTTAACAAATTGCTTCATTTTTAATAGCCGTAATGTCACTAGTACAGAAGTATGCAAAATTATCGTTTTTGTGGCGAATTTGCAGGGTTTCAAACTAGCTTACTTTTTCCTCAAGCACTTAGATCTGTCTGATCTATTCCTGGTTGAATCTTGAACTTTGGCTTGAATATAAAACGTAACATCCTGTGTAATGGACAGCAATTTCGACTTATCTCGTACACTACCGGAACTATTAGACGTAGCAGATGAAGCTACTTTGAAACTGTTGCCAAATAAATCAAAAAATTTCTACGACAAGGCGCATTCAAAATTTATGGAATGGCAAGCAAAGAAGAAATCCATTTCCTTCTCAGAAACTGTGCTATTTGCAGCAAATGAAGCCATCGACCGTGTGGACACAGTATTTCATATTTGAAGTACGTTAGTCGCTAAAGACGCATGCTATGCAATATTGAAAAGAACTTCTAATTTTGAAGAAAAGTTTAAAAGGTTACCGACCTAACCAATCGTTAGAGTAAAATTGTATGAAATATTAATTTAACTACGAATTTCAGGTTATCCACGCGAAATCTGAAAGTAATAAAATTATAAAAAAAGTCGATTAGTAATCTCTATAAAACAGAACAACTTTTTTTAATTAAATAATGTCGCAGTTGTGACGGGTTTATGTATTCCACGTGTAGGATATAAAGAAGTCATTCATCATTGTATTTGAGCTATAGTCAAAATGCCATTATTACAATAAAAAAATATATAAAATTTCGACTTCTATCTATCGAAGTCGAAAATTTAAAAAATTTTCATTTCAAGACATGTCTTAAATTTATCAAAACGCTTTTTTTATTTGAACCCCACAACGATACAAATTGACACGAACTAATCTGTTTTAACATTAAAGGAGGAAAGACTGGTCTGTATTTTCGTCTACAGGATACAATATATTGATAATTTATTAAAAAAAATCGATCCAATAATTTTTAATTTTTCGCACATTCTGTGCGACAGAACGGATACTGTCAACTAGAATTCCAAGAGCGAGACAGCGGATATCAGGTGGCGCCACTAGACGAGCAACACCGACTTCGACGATCATCGCAATAAAAATCCATACCTTCGCAAATTGCACGTCCATTTTCTTTATCTTTCAAAAATATCATTCTCCCAAACCATTTGCGAAAACTGGTAAAGTTCTTTTGAAACTCACGACGCATATATATTTTCGGCGGTGTCAGACTAAGCGCCGATGGGTCGATAAGACATCTGCCCACATTTTTGTTAGCAAATGTAGTAGTAGGTTTATTTTAAGAAAAATACAGAACCCTCGATAAATGCGCTTTTATGAGAGCTTTGACCAGTGGTACAAAGTAATAACTTGCGAAATGGAAAATTGAACGTCGTCTGTGAAATTATTGTCAGATTGTAAATAAAACGAACAACCAATCCGGCAGAGACGGTGCCTGATAGTGACCATTGCACGATTTTTAAGGTTTACATAAAGTTTACGATATTGTTTCTCGTCGTAGGTACGCCAATAAATTCTCAAAACTCGTTCCACTTTTATAGTCGTGACAAGTCGGTTCTCTTTTGTGCAGTTTTATGCATCATGGAAGGAATTTTAATTATATGTGAGATTAAAAAAAGTGCAGTTGAACCGGATGAAACCGTATTGGAAAATTGCCAAGTTGGGGGCCTCGACGTCATCAGTCTAAATGATAATGAATATATTTTCGGATTTTACTTCGAAAGGACATAAACAACGAAAGACGAGACGAAAATAAACGGGTGACATATTTGTACTTTAACAGCAGGTGTCGGAGAAGTTACAGGACTGGGATTCCACTCGATCGTTCTATATAATTTCAATTATAAATCTGAGGACCATAAAATTGGTTTTCGCAATCCCTTACCAACGCTCGTTAAAGAAAACAGCAAAGTTCGCTTAATATGATTACCATGAGAACGTTTAAAGGCGTAAGTAATAATAATTGGCAGTTCTCTTGAAACATTAGTTTTAATCAGGTTAAAACTTTCTAAATTATCACACGACTGTGGGCTAAATCATCGTTGTAATTTGATTAAATACTTTCTTTCCACTTGGATTTATACCAGGAGTAGCAGGGATTTTCTAAAGCAAGTTGAGGATGTCCGATTTTATGTTACAGTTCGCAGAATGAGCTCACGATTTTCCACTGTATCGTAAAAACGTTAAAACGCACCAAAATTTGGCTACTCATCCCCTTCTAACAACTGATGACGTCAGTTTGGATGTCGTAAATCAAACACCATATACACTGATTTAAGGACTACAACACCTAACTTGAATTAATTTGTCCATGATAATTTCGGTAGAAAATCGGCTCTTTAATTGCGATGTTTTTACAGGAGACTCTTCTATGGTTGAGGACTTCCAGCCACTGCAGATGAGTTATGAAGCAGTGACCTGTATATAACTTCGAATTTCTGTACACACAGATAAGTATTTTGCGATTCAAGGAACTTGGGAAAAACAACAAACAAGATGAATATATGGAAATTCATCCTTCAAAATTTCTGTAATAGTTTTCTAATGAATGATTGTATCTACAAACGTGCACCTAAATTTCAAAAACCGTCTTCTTATGTAAATTTTCTTGCAAAATATGTTGTAATTTCTCAGTCTAATTGCCCATGATTTCAGTTATTTCACATAGCTTCAATCTTAGAACCTTCTTTTAACGGTTTCATTGTTGGTTACAGTTCAGAGGCTGTCTATCATGTAAATTTTAATTATTGCTGGAGGTATTATCTGATTCGCAACGGGTAATACGGAGTGTACGCTTTCTTTGGAAATGCGTATGAAAAAGCTTTTTTCGAATTAAGTTGAAAATTTTATACCTTTGTATTAGTTTACACATAAAAAGCGCTTTTATAAAACATGACTTGTAGTAATGTAATACAGACACACCGTTTGAAATCTACATTAAAATATCTAAAAATGGAATCTTGGTGCTCAACATGATTTCGGCTTTCTAACTTGAAAAAGAAATTTTATATCGCTAAATTGTTAAGTTTAAATCGAATTGTACTCTTCACTTTAAGTAATACAACTAACTATTCGTATGTATCACTGTTATTGTAGCCATTTTTGGTCAAAAGTTCATCTAGAAGTACTATAATCTCAAATTCCTTCATATAATTTCTAGCGATTTTAATACTCGAGGTTGATCGTTTGGTATTCCTCTTTAGAATAAACCTGACCAGCGGCGTACTAAGTGGGAATCGAGTCACGCAAGCACATCGTGGCGATGTAAGGGCGTAAACGTTTGTTTTTATTTTCTAAGCATTACTTACTATACAAATTCTGAGAGTACGGTCGCGTTCTACCAATTGAATATTGCTGGAAACCGTCCTTTTCCTGTCGGAAAAGCCTGTGTTGGGAATTTCAAATAGTCCGCACTTTACAAATACGCTTTTCCAGACAACATTGACTTAGAATAAAAAAACGTTCTATAGTTGGCGGTCAATCCTCCGGATTATTTACTGTGTGTAGCAGACGACGTCCATACGACTGACAGTTCTTAAAAAATTATTCTACCTTAGTAAAAAATAGGGTCAAACTTGGCTGTTCAGAAAAATCAAACCAGTTGATTCTGAAATAGTCTAATCGTTTTATAATTTTTTTTTGATGACGTGTATGCTGCAGCTGAAATTTTAAGAGACAAAAAAAAACTATTAAAGGAGTATATTTCAGGTCATAATTTTGGGTAAACACTTGTTATATAATCCTTTCCAAGTGCATTTGTATTGTAATCAAACGTGCGATCACTTTTTCCTAAGAGAGTTTTTATTATTGGTAAGTCTTAGTTTTTGATATCATGTGATAAGACGATTACTTGAAGCCGCCATTTGCTCTGTTTTTACCTTTGTTCTCTCTTTTTCTTTCCTAAGGTTTCACATACAC
Source organism: Zophobas morio (assembly GCF_036711695.1). Taxonomy (NCBI): domain Eukaryota; kingdom Metazoa; phylum Arthropoda; class Insecta; order Coleoptera; family Tenebrionidae; genus Zophobas; species Zophobas morio. Next base: position 18,527,016 of record NW_026972109.1, read on the forward strand.
ATATTCCGCTGTCTTATTACCCTTGTTTGTTTAATTGATAAGTCGTTACGACAGGCACCGTCAACGTGAAGAGTGTGTCCCTGTAATATCCTTTATTATTTCTTAATTTTATTCATTAATTTAAGATCTGTATTTGATTCTTATCACTGCACGATGCCTAATTTTTGTCTGAGTTGCAACTCAGCAATTACCCCGACAACACCCTCAATTAAATGTAACGGATTTTGCAAAAAATATTGCCATATAAAGTGTTCGTCTTTAACCGATGCTGAAGTAACTGAAGTTATTAAGAACAGTTTGATATGGTCTTGTGAAAAGTGTACTCAAACCAAAACTAATAATGAACAACCCAACCATTCTATTACAGCTGAAGTTATTGAAAGTATTATGGCAAAGCAGTTAGAGTTATTAAAAAAAGAACTGCAACAATCAATGGATGATCACTTTAGACAGTTGAATGATCGCATTGCCACAGTCGAAAATAATGTAAAAATCATACAGGATGAATGGGCCGAATTCAAGAATAATAATAATAATTCAGTGGAAAACAATGAAATTAATTTAAATAACGTTGTAGCAGAAATAGAGGAACGCAAACAACGAAGCTGCAATGTCATGCTGTTTAATATCCCGGAATCGACTGCTGCTGAACTAGCAGGAAGAGTTGCTGAAGATCTGCAAAAAGTGATGTCTATTTTAACACCCTTAGGTACGTTTCCTCAGCCTAATAAAATGATTAGGCTTGGAAGCAAGAAACCTAACGTAAAGAGGCCACTAAAAATTATCTACGACTCTGAGACTGCGGCAAGAGAAATTTTAAGGTCAAATAAGTCTAATCCCAACCGGGAATATCATTTTCGTCCAGACTTAACCGTATTGCAACGAGATTACAATAATCGAGTGAGAAAAGAATATCTTGATAGAACTGCTAATGGAGAATCTGATATTGTCTTAAAGTACAAGAAGAATTGCCCGTTTATTGCTAAACAAAATGTAAAAGGAGGTCCATCAAAAAAGTAGTTCATTTTTATTATCACAATGTGGGTGGGATGCGAAGCAGACTTAAGGAATTTTCTCTTAATGCTAACTCTAGTGTTTATGACATAATTATTATAACAGAAACTTGGTTATTCGATGAAATATCAAATGAAGAATTGCAACTAAGTAATTATAATATTTATCGCACGGATCGGGATTTGAAGAGGACCATGAAATCAAGAGGTGGGGGTGTGATGGTTGCTGTTAATAAGAGTTTAAATTCATCTGAAGTTTACTTGGGTACCAGTGTTGAAAGCGTTTATGTTAAAATAAATACTGGTGATTTAAATTTGATTGTTGGGGGCGTGTATATTCCTCCTGCTTCTGATCTTAACACTTATAATACTCACTGTTCAGAGTTGGAAACCATCTACTCTCAATTTTCAGATTTTTCGTTTATAATTGCTGGGGATTATAATCTCGCTCATCTTGTATGGGAAAACAACAAAGTAAACTTAGATTTGTTGGGTAACTCGAAGGATTATTATGATGTCATTAATGCAACATACTCTTTTTTAAACTTGCTACAAGTTAACGAAATTCCAAATAATAGAAACGTTTTCTTGGATCTAATCTTTACAAATATCACAGATATAAAAGTCTGCGCTGCCATTGATTCGATTCTCCCGGAAACTTATCATCATATCCCATATCATTGGTCAGTCTACTCATCATATGATTTTAAGAATGTTACTTCTGAATATGTAATTTTTGATTTTGCAAATGGTAATTATCATCTTCTCAATGAATTTATTGCTTCTGTAGATTGGAAATTTCTTTTTGATGGTCTTGAATTTGAGGTGATGGTTTCTACCTTTTATAATATTATTTTCACTGGCATTGAAAAATACATTCCTAAAAAAACTATTAAATATTGTTCTAGGTCTTTTCCTAAATGGTTTAATAAAGAATTAATAGATTTGTGTCGAGACAAAAAGGTTGCTCATTCAACCTACATTAAATCTGGAAAATATGCGGACTATTTACATTTTAAAGCGTTAAGAAGTAGATGTAAAGATCTTAGCGCACATCTTTATAATTTGTATCTGGTAAATGTAAATAATAGTATTACAGATAATCCGAAATATTTTTGGAAATTCGTTAATGATAAGAAACAGTCTCGTGGCATCCCGAATGAAATGAGTCTTTTTCATACGTTTGCCAATGGTGGAGAAAATATCTCTAACTTATTCGCTAAATTCTTTTCATCAGTGTATGTTATTGATGACAATAGCAACTCAGACTTTAACTTCAGCCTTGATGGAGAAGTATGCGATAGTGGATTAAATGTAAATCTTGCTGAAATATTTGAATATATCTCTCAATTAAAGTCTTCTTGCAATCCTGGTCCAGACGGAGTGCCTAGTATTCTGCTAAAAAACTGTGTTTTTTCAATCTCATTACCATTGTTTTTGTTATTTAAGACTTCTTTATCTTTAGGGAACTTTCCGACAATTTGGAAAAACAGCTATGTAACTCCCATCTTCAAATCAGGCAATCGGAGTAAAATTGATAATTATAGGGGGGTATGTAATCAGTCAGTAATACCAAAAATATTAGATTTTATTGTGGCCAAACAATTACAGTGGATTTCTTCGTCTCTTATTTCTGAGAAACAAAATGGTTTTTATAAAAACAGATCAACATTAACTAATTTGATGGAATACTACTGTTATCTTAATGATGCTTTCTCTCGAAAAAGTCAAATAGATTCTTTATACGCTGATTTCTCAAAAGCGTTTGATAAAGTCAATCATAGGTTACTTATTTTTAAGATGACTAAATTAGGTTTCAGTGGGAAGACTATCAAGTGGCTAACATCGTTTTTATTTAATAGATCTCAGCAAGTTAAAATTGGTAATCATTTGTCTTCTCAATACTTTGCATTTTCTGGTGTACCACAAGGTTCACATTGTGGACCTATACTGTTTCAAATTTTCGTTAACGATTTGACAATTGGATTTCAGCACTCTAAATTCTTACTATATGCTGATGATCTGAAATTATTCAGAACTATTCAATCTGTTGATGATGCTTCAGATTTTCAACTAGACCTAAATACTCTGCATAAATGGACAGTGAGCAATTTACTTCCGTTGAATTTGAAAAAATGTTGTATAATTTCTTTTTTTAATGTCAAATCAGTGTTGTATTTTGATTACCAATTAGGGAAATCGTCAGTAATTCGTGTAAATGAAGTCAAAGATTTAGGAATCATTCTAGACTCCAAACTTACGTTCAAGGAGCATTTTCATTATATATTCAATAAATCAATAAGCATGCTGGGGCTCATTTGGCGTCACTGTCGAACATTATCTGTCTCTGCTCTTAAAACCTTGTATTTTTCTTTGGTGCAGTCAAATCTTCAATATTGCTCTCCTGTATGGTCGCCATTTTATAAGAAAGATATCGACCTTTTAGAAAGAGTCCAGAAAAAATTTCTACGACTGTTGGAATTCAAACTTAATCGGGTCCATCAAAGAGGGGATTATACGTGGATTATGTGTAATTTGAAAATATTGTCATTAGAGGATCAACGTAAAATGTACGATGTTTGTTTTCTTCATGGGCTAGTTAATGGTTACATAGACAATCCTAGCTTGTTGCGTCAACTAACATTTCTAATACCTCCTTCAAATAGTAGAAAAACTCGGAGCACAGTGATATTTAGGTTACCTGTGTCCACGACTAACAAATCGCAAAATCATCCGATCAAACGTATGATGGAAACGGCTAACAGGATGGCGGACAATTCAACATTTTTATTATTTGATTGTGACAGATCAAAATTCAAATCTAGAATTAAGTGTATTTTAGGTCTGTAAATTAAAGTGTATGATAGAATGTTAGTATTTAAGTTTAATTCATTTTCAATTCTTTAAGAAAATTATTAGTGAAGGGTTTATAAGTATATAGATTTTATTTACTTAATTAGTTTGTTTTTTTTTTCTGTATTTTCTAAGATAATTTCAATTTGTATAGTTTATAGTATTGTAAATTGGGGTTTTCCCGTCAAATTAAATTAAATTAAATTAAATTAAAGTTAGACAGGTCAGCTTTGTGCATTACCAAATTTTAGTTAATAGGGCTAGACTAAAATAAAGACTACTGTTTCATCAAACTTCAAATACTTGAAAGTAAGAAAAAAATGTAGAATTAAAAATTATTAGGTATATACCAAATTTTTTCAAGTTTGATAACAAAATATAGTTTGATAAAACAAAAACAGCTATCGATCACACTAATTTTCTTAGAATAATTACCACAAGTGAAGTTAAGGCAAACATGGACTATTCGTGATGACGTCATGATTTATCTGAACGAGATGGATAGACAAATTTTGGTTAGAGTTTTCACGTATAAGATTTTAAAAGGTATCGGATTAATATTTTTAGAGACTAGCCATCCTACAGACAGACGAAACGGAAAGGAGCATTTTCGTATTCTGTGTTTGGGGATACTCATCATTGCAAGGCCATACTCCAAATATTTCGATTATGTAAAAACCAGATTTTAAAAACAGTACGGTCTAAGGGAGTGATCTACAGTTCAGCTACAAAGAATTGGTCTAAAGTTGTTTAGACACAACTTCCATTAAATAATTATAAAATTAAATTTTGTGAATAAAGATATGCGTGGAGTGTTAAAGTACGGATAAAGAAGCATGTTGTGTGTTTGTTTCAAGTGAGTTTTTTCATGCTAAAATTTTGCGATGACGTTATCAACGTTTTAGCAAGGACACATGTCAATTTGAATAGATGCATTGTAACACTAATAATAATAACAGTACGTTATACTCAAGTTCCCCAGAAATATTTAATTTGATCAATAAAATGAATTACCGTAATGATTAATTTTGAGTCACTGTGTATAAGTAATTCTAAAAAATTGGTCGAAGATTATTTCGACAGAACTTCCCCCGCTCCTGAACTGCAGTACTTCCAAATTTTTCGAAAAATTGTAACATATGATTTTGCAAATTTTATTATGTTTTTTTGTATAACCCTTATAACTTAAAATAAAGATAATTATGTAATGTTTAAATAATGGCAAATAAGTGAGTTTTTCCATTACAAAATTTTGGCAACGCCACGTATATCAATTTGGATCGGCGTAGTGTGATACACTACAGACGTAACGGGAGACCACTTTTTTCGTACTCTGGGGATCATGAAACGTCGAGAAAACACGAAAGTGGCAAGTCACCCGATGGACTCGATCACTACACAGAGCTTATAAGTACTCAGGAAGTAAAAATATGTATGACAATGATTCATAAAATTCTGCTTATTTTACACAGGATTTATTCAGTCAATAAACATCATCAAATTTTTTGGGAGGGGACAAACGGATAAATTTCCATTGGTGATTTACCATGCCCAGGAGAACCTTAAAACGTTGGCAAGATTTCATAGCTTTCGGTTTCAAAATTAAACTGCATAATATTGTTACACAATTTTGATTTTTTTTTTTCAAAAAATCTAGATGTTTAGGGCAAAAAGCTAAGACTGATTCATAAATCTCAATTGTATGAGTTCATTATTTTATAAATTTTAAAAAAATTTACTATCGTAAATTTTGGAGATAACATCATCCCAAAATTAGTGGGGATGATCACAGAAATTTTGGTTAGCGTCGTACCATCTCTGCAGTGTTCCTTACATATAAAATTTGACAACAATCGGTCCAGTAATTTCGAAGAATATCTGTCTCATATAAATCAATATAGACGAAAGATACACAGACACACAGGAAACGGTGGACCTATTTTTTCGTGCTCTAGGGGTTATGAAAAGTCGAAAAAACATGGAAGTCATTCCTCGGATAGACCCTAAGTATTACAATAATAATAGAGAAATAAAAATTGGTCTAAAGAGTTTAGACAGTACTTCCATCGCTGTCGGAAACGTGACGACTGCATGCCTATTATGTTTTTTTTTCGCAGTGGATTTCAATGAATTCGGTTTTATAGTTCCTGAGTAAATCAATAAAATAAATTTACGCATTCATTAATTTTTTTGAGTCAGCCTGTATATGCAAATCCAAAAAATATGAATGGAGTGATAAATCACAAGTACAGACTCATCATATTTTGCACAGTTTAGATAGGATTTATTCGGCAAACTTTCGAGCTGACGTCATCAATTTTCTGGAGGGGATAAGTAAATATATTTTGACTAAACGTTTATTATGCTCTTTATAACCTTAAAACATCTGCAAGATTTCAAAGCATTCGGTTTTGTAGTTCCTGAGTAAATCAGTAAAATAAATTTACGCATTCATTAATTTTTTTGAGTCACCCTGGATATGCAAATCCAAAAAATATGAATGGAGTGATAGATCACAAGTACAGACTCATCATATTTTGTACATTTTAGATATGATTTATTCAGCAAACTTTTGAGCTGACGTCATCAAGTCTTTGGAGGGGATAACCAAATATATTTTGACTAAAGATTTATGATGCTCTTTATAGCCTTAAAACATCTGAAACATTTCAAAGCATTCGGGTTCGCAGATTCAAAATTAAATTTCAAAATGTTTTTTTACAATTTTGATTTTTTTTCCAAAAATCTGGACGTTTTCACTCAATTCGGAGTTGTAAACTACATGTGTAGGACTATGTTCTTTTATACAATTTAAAACCCATTTACTATGTACAATTTTGAAGTGACGTCATCGCATTAGTGGTGGGGATGACTAGACAAATTTTGGTTAGCGTTTTACCATCTACATGATATTCCTAATATAAGTACAAAATTTTACAACAATCGGTCCAGTACTTTCGGAGATTATCTGTCTAATAAAAATTCGGGACGACAGACAGACGGAAATGGCAGACCTATTTCTTCGTCTTCTAGGGGTCATGAAAGATCGATAAAACGTAAAAGTAGAGTGTCGGTCGATGGACTCGATTACAATACTTCCTTTGCTTACGCTCGGGAAGTAAAAATCAAATTTTAACTATAAATTTTGTCACAGCTGAAACTTTATAAACATACACAAGGTAGTAGTTGCAGAGCTGTAGTCTCTGTTTTTCAGAAAATAATTAATTTTCAAACCTTATAGATATATCAACCAAAGCTTTTTTTCCAATGGATTTGGCTAAAGAGTAGTATAAACTCATGGAAATGTTTTCCAACGAAATTACTACAAAATTGGATCGAATTAACTGGTAATACATGTTCCATGTATGATGAAAATTAGGATAAGCTGAAACAAAGTTTTGACGATGTTGTATATGATTATGATTAACTATGCTCGGAGGCAATGAAGGCAATCAGTTTTGCAGCTTAATCAAACTAGTTGAAATTTCAACAGTTTTCATATTTCAGAAATCAGAACTATCATTAGTTTAATTGTTAATAAATCTATTTTTCTATTTTAATGCCAATAGATGTTACAGTCTAGTAAAATTTCTTATGTTGGTGGAATCGCATTCCCCTAAATGTAAATGTCATTGTCAAAGCAACAAAAGTGTGACGTTTTTATAACCTCACAAACCCGAACTGACGTAAATCTGGCACTTACATTTAGGGCAACGTATTTACGCTAGCGGAAGAAATTTTAGTACACCACTTTTCAAAATTGACGTTGAAAATGGTCCATTATTCCGCCGTTAATAGCATTTCAATGTTTGTTTGGCATAAAACTGTCGCAGACACGCTTCATCCGATCACCTAAATTTCGTTTATTTTAGGTTTGTCGTTGTTTCGAATACGGAATAATTAACCCCACAACGGCAACCATCTCCCGTCCGTCTGCCAATAAAATCCGTCAGTTTTCCTTGAAAAGTCCTCGTCCCGCCGGCTGTTGACACCCCCGACCGTTTCCCGGTGCTAAAACCACAACTCCTCGCTTAATGTCTTCACCCCCGAGTCCAATTCGCGACGACCGCCCTCTCCAACGACGTCTGCAATGAGATGTAGCAGCAAAGGGGTACGTTAACGTCGCCGTTCGCTAGGTCAATCACATCACGGTTTGGGATGGGATGGATGATTTGGGCGTCTGTGGCGTCGCGTCTCGCCGGGTCGACGACCCCAGCCAGCGTCTGGTCTGGCCCAGCCGGTCGCCCGTTCAGGTGGGGCGGGGTTAGTCGCGCGATACCCGCTTTACGTACGCACCCCGTGCGAAATCCCACCCTTTTACACACACGTTGAGGGGGATGCGCCGGTCGGGATGGTCCTGTGTGATAATCCGGGAAGCGATTAATTCGGTATTAGGGGCGGCGGACGGAATTCGTTGTCCCGCGTTAAATGCTGGAACCGAGGCCAGACACCGGGTTTTCGCTTACGGGGGAGTAGCTGAGACAACAAAGCCTTGATGAATGGCTAATTTCGAGTTTTCTGGCCGGTTCATAGATCGTAGAACACGAAAATTCACGTTTCCTGCTTCCAGCTGGCTGTCGTCTGCTTACCGGAAATTTATAAATCGCGGAACTAAAGAACTGATTGCTTTGAAAGTTTAGGTTTGCTTTCAAATTATCTTCAGCTGGTAAAAGGGTTAAAAAGCACAGTATTGGTGTAGTGTGGTTAATCCACCCCTATTTTAACTTGTTCAAAAATAAGAACGTATGACACATAGAGTTATATAATGTTTACTGGAAAAGAAATAAGTAGTATAAGCTTATAACCTTTTTTAAAATTTTTGTTGTACATAAGGTACTAGTAGTCCTACAATTTTATCTCAAGAAATTTATGTTATTTTTATTTATTTATGCCCTCTTGTAACTTGATGACGTTATCTCAAAAATCATTAAATAAATACTTATAGATGCGGTATGTGTTTCAGTAATACGTTGCTACTTTATGTGCTTATACAGGATGATTCTCGTAGAATCAAATTTATTTTATTTGTTACATCAATCTTTACCTGATTTGAAACTAGAAAAACAACATACAAAATAACCGGAAAATAAATATATAATATATAAAATATGTATATAATTATAAGAAATTCCTATACGTGTAGTTTATGAATCCGTGTTGAATTTGTACCCGAAACATCCAGATTTTTGGAAAAAAATTCAAAATCGTAATTTTGGAATTTTATTTCGAAATTGCAAAATCGAATGCTTTGAAATCTTGCAGACGAGTTAAAGTTATCATGAGCATGGTAAATTTTTAATCAAAATATATTTGTTTATTCCCCCAAAAAATTGATGAGCTCATCTCAAAATTTTGCTGAATAAATTCTACCTAAAATGTGCAAAATGTGTAACTATTTTTTAGAATTAGTTATAAAGGGTGACTCAAAAAGTTAATGAATCAGTCAATATATTTTATTTATTAAATCAGGTACGACTCACTCCATTTTCCCGAAAATTTGTGCATACAATACTGTTAGTATTGGTATCACATTGCACCTATGCAAATTGATATACGTGTCTTTGAAAAAAGTTGATTACGTCATTACAAAATTTTGTAAAGGAATTTAACTTGCAGAGGTTCTCATAAAAAAAATAAAATTAGCGAAATCAAATTTTATAATTTTTCGAAAAAGCTGGATACATTTATTGCCCTTCAGGGGTGAGAGAAGTTCTGCTTTACACACTTAAAGTGATTATTTCTTTTGCAAAAAGATTATTCTATGCAGAACTCCTGCTGTATTTTTTCTATTTCCAATATAATTTTATTTAATTCTGAAACAACCTACTGCACATTAGAGATTTTGACACTTTTCTAATACGGTTTTATTAAGATGCTCTCTCGAACGATGTGTGTATAGTGTTGGATTGTATATATTAAAATTAATATACTTATCCCGACCAGAAAACTGATGACGTCATTATGGAATATTTAATAAATCTTATTTCCAGTACAAATTCTTAAACCCGGGATATCTGCTGAAATATTTTGCTACTTTCCACGCGTAAGTGAAGGAAGTACACTTTGCAATAAGGTCCATCCGACAAATGTCTACTTTCATGTTTTCTCGACGATTCATGTCCCTTGGAGTATGAAAAGGTAGGTCTCGCATTTCCATCTCCTGAAGTCTGTCTGTCTGTTGTCTGTGTCAATTTTTGTTTAGGCGGGTAATTTCCGAAACTACTCGACCGTTTGTCGATTTGGGTTACCATCCCCACCACCAATAGGATGACGTCATTTCCAAAATTTATAGCAGTAAATGTTATTTAAATTTTATGAAACAACATACTCTTGCACTTAGGATTTACGAATCTGTGTATAGTTTTCACCCTTAGACATCCAGATTTGAAAAAATTAAAACTGTATAACAATATTTTGAAATTTAACTTTAAAACTATAAAACCAAATGCTTTCAAATCTTACAAACATTTTAAAGTTATCGTAGGTTTTGTAAATCGTTAATCAAAATTTGTCCGTTTATCCAAAAAATTGATGACGTAATCTCAAAATTTTGGAAAATTAATCCTACCTAAGAATTGCGAAATATTATCAGTCTACACTTGTGATTTATCAGTGCTTTCATACTTTTTAGAATTGCTTAAACAGGTGACCTAAAAAAATAATAATGAATGAGGATATCTATTTTGTTGATTAAATCAAGGACGATAATTTTAGTATACAGTACTATTATTAGTAGCATATTACACTGCACCTATCTAAATTCATATACGTGCCTGTGCTAAAATGTTGTTTATGTCATTACAAAATTTTGTTATGGAAAAATTCACCTGTACTTTCGCAATCCATATCTACCTTTTTTTAAAACTATATCATCAAAAAATAAAATTCGCAAAAATGTTACAGTTTTTGAAAAATACTCTAAATAATTTTAGACCAATTTTCTTATTTTGTCAAGTAAACATGTCTTAAAAAAATTAATAACGGGAGGTTCTGTACAAATGACATCTACAAAGAATTCTGTACTATTTTTCAAAATGGGAAACTTAACACTAGGTCTGGAGAAATCCTTGGATTTCTGAAAATTGTATTTATAAATTATACATAGGTTTTTGAAATTCACAAATATACCTACTTTTCGTTAGCGAACAGGTTTTTATGTGTTGCAGGTACATATATGCTCTTAGCCTACTCGTGAGTTGTAATTATTTCCCCTTGTGATATAAAATTAATATTATACCATCTGTCAACACCAGAAAATCAAATTTATATTTTGCAATAAAATGAATACCGTAATAATGTATATTAAAATTTCAAAAATCATATTACTGACTAGACTTCAAAAAAAAAAACGATAAAAAATATCAATGAAAATATATTTAAAATTTTGACTTTAGTTTTTTATTTGTATACTAAATTTATGACATTGATATAAATTTCTGTAAACGTAATAATCATTTAAGAACGTATTGTTTAATCGTTTTTCTACTTTTTACAATTTTTTTAAACACCATGTTTCAGAGGTAGAAAAATGATTCTTCCTCTTTAAAGATTATTATACAGGTATGCGAGAATCTTTATTAAGGACCATTAATCACAGTATCAGCCAACAAAATTTTATTAGTATACAAAACAGAACACTTGAGTAGGTGCACGTATGACTTTCTCAATGCAATTGTTGTTTTTCTAATACGCTTTTCTTATAAGAAAAATATTAATGAAAATTAAAACATACAAGAGAATTCCTCTTCCATAATTTTCCAAAAAAGTAAAACAAAAAAGGTAGAAATTCCTACAAAATGTCCAACGCATTTTTTAACTATTAAATCATACGTCGTTGTACAATAGGTCAACTTTTCCGTAAATCTATCTGTACAGGTCTTATTACCACACGTCACACAAGCATGACATAATCAAACATTCATATGTAAAATAACAGAATGTGGTCATTTATATGAGCGACTAGTTGTTTCCAATATGGACGCTACTGAATACTTTATTTTATTCCAGAAGAATCATAGAAAAGTGTTAGCCTTTCGACATTTTTTTAAGTATAACGCATACAAAAACAATCCACTTAGATAAACCCGAAACTGTAAATTAAACGTGAATGATTTTCTGTTAAACGCGAAGTGAGTGTAATATTGTGGGAACAATGAATGATGAATATTTATTTCGAGTACGAAGCGATGACAGCAACGAAAAATAAGAAACAAAATTTTAATTGACGATTAATGAAGATTAACAGACACAACAAAAAGTTTCGCGGTTTATATTGAAAAATAAAGTACGAAAACTTGACAAGTATGAATATTTAACGACTTCGGCTGCCTACGTTTTATTAGAAAATTATTACCATTATTGAAATTACAGCATATTCCATTCGGACGAGTTTTTATCGTCCAGACCAGACTATACATTCGGCAAAAACGTCTCTTGTATATAATGGAATAGTACTCCTACAGGACTTATTTCTAGAAATTGCAATGCCTTGCTTTATTACATTTTTCTCGCAAATACGATGCATTCGAGAACGTATTCCTCCCGGAATCATTAGCAGCCAAGATCCTCTATATTTTAAAATTCCGTAGGGGTTCTACGGTTAAAAGCTGCTCTAAGTAAAAGTTGTAAACCACTTATTAAATAGACGCTAGACAACAGACAAACGTAGTTGCAACAAGTTTAAAATTAAAATTAAGAGCTATTAATCTTTTCTAGTTTTACACACTTATACACCCGCATTTCCGGACTTTAAAATAACAACGTAATCTATTCTCTCGGATCGCTCTATTATATGTCTCAGGTGTTGCTAGTCATTCCAAAAGGCTCGAGTCCCGAACGGATGATGGATCGAAAGAGTGTATAACGTAAAAGGAAAAAAATGGAAGTTGCCGATGACACTACATTTAATTTGACGAATGGTTTTTTATAGCGTGCCGCATGATATCAACATTTTCATCGAGTTTATCAAGAAATAAGACGTGCGTTTTGTAGGTAGTACAAGAAACGTGGTGCTTTGTTATGAACTGTAATCTTGCATTAGGTAAAAGGTGGAAAAGGGGCAGAACACATTAAGGTAGGTTTTCCCGCTGACAACTACCAAGAGTTCCTGGAAACCCACTGACATGTGGTCTGCTGGCGCCGCTGTTGGGAAATTAATGATTTCGTGAAGATTTTTCCGACTCGAATTTCAAATCAAGCGGAAAATTAGAGCAGAGAATGTACTGGTAGTTTAGTTAGCAAACTTTCTGCAATGAATAAAAACGTTCAGAAGTTAGGTACCTGAAAAATTTAATGACTTGGCTATTTTCTCAATATTCGTTATTTGTGTTAGCAAACTGAACTAGATTGCTGGCAAAAATAGGGGTCCTCATACAGGTGTACCAGAGAAAATGTACAGGAATATTTCTGGTGCGATTTAAGAGTTATGCAATATGAAAGAAATTTTATTTTTTTAAATTGCTCATCTTGAAGCACCTCATGTAAAATTTATCTAAATAAAACTAAAACTGACGTTACAGTTTAAAAACATATTTATTACTATTATTACTCTGCACGCAGAAAATTAAGTTATTTCAATAAACTACTGATGGTGGTCCAACTTTCACAGTGTCACTAAAGAAATGCCAAACACATAATTAAGGCAGATTTCTTTTCATTGCTTGACATTTCATTAATTCCGTACATGGTAATTAATTATGCACAAACTTTATAGAGTAGTTCTTATTCAATACTCTAATTTTATCTTTTAATATCCTTAATAAATGAAATCACTAAAATTACTTTTTTAGTGTATGCAAGAAAATGAGGTTGTGTTCTTCGAACAATTTATAACATTTTTATTATTACTTTATTAATTATACAGGCTGTCTCCAGTTATTAGAGACAAAAAATTGGTCGAAGGTTATTTCGACAAAACTCTCTTCGCCCCTGAAGTGTAGCCCAACAAATTCCGCAGAATACTTAGGTATGTAGACGGGAAAAAAAGCTTTTCCAAACAGGGGACTATAATATCAATAACTCAAAAAAATTGAGAAATCAAAAAATTTTAAAAATCGATATGCGAAAAGTCAAAAAATCGAAACAAAAAAATCGAAAAATTGAAAAGCTTCCAAAATTGAAATGTTAAAAATCGGGAAATCTAAAAATAGAAAAGTCGAAAAATTTAAAAAATCGAAAAACGTAACATTTAAAAAGTCAAATAATTGAAAAATTAAAACTTTAAAAAGTGAAAAATTGAAAAATAGGAATATCGATGAACTCAAAAACCGAAAAACCGGAAAATTGAAAAATTTAAATTTAAAAAATTGAAAACTTAAAATATCGAAAAATTAAAAATCCATATAGAAGGGTTTTTCTTTTTACTAAGTGTGTTTTCCTACCATGTAAGGTTGCTAATGACCTAGCTGTCGATGCGACCAAATGTACAAATAAAAAAAAAAAATCCAGAAATTGAAAATACCAAATTTAAAAAATCAAAAAATTGAAAAATAGGAAAACTGAAGAACCGAAAATCCGAAAAATCGATAAAGTGAAAAACTAAAAAATCGAAACATGGAAAATTGGAAAGTAAAAAATCGAAAAATTTAAAATTACGTAAAAGAAATCGATAAATCGAAAAACTGAAAAATTGACACATAATATCATCAATAATAAATCAAGGAACTGAGAAATCAAAAACTTTTAAAAATCGAATAATTGACTCGATAAATCGAGCAATCGAAACTTCAAAAAAATGGACAAATTAAAAATTTTGAAAATCGAAAAATTGAAAAACCAAAAAATCGAAATACGAAAAGTCGAAAAATCCAAAGATTGGGCAGTCGAAATATCAAAAATCGTAAAATCGACAAACGTAAACTACAAAAATTCGAAAAATTGAAAAAATCGAAGAACTCAAAAATTGAGAAATTGAAAAACATGAATTTTAAAAAATTTAAAAATTAAAATTTGGGAAATTGAAAATCGAGAAATCGAAACATTAAAAACTTGAAAAATCGAGAAATCGAGACATTGAAAATCTAAAATTTAATAAACAGAAAAATTGAAAAATCGGAAAACTGAAAAATTTAATTTGAAAAGTTGAAAACTTTAAATATCGAAAAATTGAATATCGTGAAATTGAAGATCCCAAACTTAAAAAATCAAAAAATTGAAAAATAAGAAAACTGAAGAACCGAAAATCGGAAAAATCGATACATTGAAAAATCGAAACATGGAAAAATTGGAAAGTTAAAAATCTAAAAATTTAAAATTACGTAAAAGAAATTGATAAATCGAAAAATTCTTAAAAACCGAAAAATCGAAATCCGACAAGTCGAAAAATCGAAATCCGACAAGTCGAAAAATAGAGCAATCGAAACACAAAAACATCGAAAAATTAAAAAAAATCAAAAAATTGAAATTCAAAAAGTCGAAAATTTTAAAAATTTAAAAAACCGTAGTGTCTTAGAAATTGGAACATCCCAAAATCGATGAACTCAAAACTCGAAAAATCGAGAAATTGAAGAATCGAAATATTGGAAAATCCCAAAACTAAAATAGTGAAAAATTGAAATATGGAAGAAAAATCGAAGAATCGAAAAACTGAAAAATTTCAAAACTGAAACATCGAAAAATTAAAAGCTAAAAGAAATCGATATCAACATCGGAACATTAATAAATCGAGAAATTGAGAAATCAAAAACTTAAAAATCGAACAACTGAAAAATCTAAAAATAAAAAATTTAAAAAATTGTAATAATTACCGTAAAACAAAATCTCGAAAAGTCGAAAAATTGAAAGATCCAGAAATTGGAAAGTTCCCGAAATTAAAGTGTTGAAAAATTGAAAAAAGAAAAATTGAAAAAGCCAGAAATTTGAAAATCGAAAAGTCGAAAAATTTTGAAAACCGAAAAACCGAGATGTCAAGAAATCGAAACATCAAAGAATCGTAAAATCGAAAAAAGTAAAATTTAAAGTCAAAAAATTCAAAAATTAAAAAATTTTTAAATTCGAAAAAATGAAAAATAGAAATATCGAAGAACTCAAAAATCGAAAAATCGAGAAATTGAATATTCTGTAATTTAAAAAATTGAAAAATTAAAATATTGAAAACCGAGGAATAGAAACACCAAAAAAGTGAGAAATTGAAAATCCAAAATTTAAAAAATCGAAAGATTGAAAAAATTCAAATCCGAAATGATGAAAATCTAGGTCATTTAAAAAATTAAAAAATCGAAACACCGAATAATTGAAATCCGAAAAGTCGAAAACTCGAAAGATCCAGCAATCGAAACACCAAAATTCGAAAAATGAAAATAGCAAAAAACTGAAAAATTCAAAATTTGAAAAGTTTCCAAAATTGAACTATGTATGTATTGAAAAACTGAGAAATCGAAAACTTAAAAAATTGATAGGTAAATCTAAAAATCGAAAAGATGACACATCAAAAAATCTTAAAATGGAAAAACGTTAAATTTAAAATGTCGAAAAATTGAAAAATAGGAAAAATAAAGAATCGAAAATCCGAAAAATCGAGAAATTAAAAAATTTCAAAATTAAAATATTAAAAAATTTAAAATTAAAAGAAATCGATTTATCGAAAAATCGAAATATCTAAAACCGAAAAGTTAAAAAATCCAATGATCCGGAAATCGAAACAACAAAAAACTAAAAAATTGGGCAGTCGAAACAACAAAAAATCGAAAATTTTAAAAACCGAAAAATCGAAATATCAAAAATCGTAAAATCGAGAAACGTAAACTACAAAAATTCGAAAAATTGAAAAAATCGAAGAACTTAAAAATTGAGAAATATAAAAACATGAATTTTAAAAAATTGAAAAATTAAAATATGGAAAATTAAAAATCGAGAAATCGAAACATCAAAAACTTGAAAAATCGAGAAATCGAGAAATTAAAAATCTAAAATTTAAAAAACAGAAAAATTGAAAAATAAGAAAACTGAAGAATCGAAAATCGGAAAAATCGATAAATTGAAAAATCAAATCGAAACATGGAATAATTGGAAAGTTAAAAATCTAAAAATTTTAAATTATGTAAAAGAAATTGATAAATCGAAAAATTCTTAAAAACCGAAAAATCGAAATCCGACAAGTCGAAAAATAGAGCAATCGAAACATAAAAAATCGATAAACTCAAAAATCGAAAAATCGAGAAACTGAAACATCGGAGTGTCAATAAATCAATAAATCGAGAAATCAAAAACTTAAAAATCGAAAACTGGAAAGATCGAAAAATCGAAACATCAAAAAACTAAAAAACTGAAAAATTTAAAAGTCGATAACTCGAAAAATCGAAAAGTTTAAAAATCGAAAAATTTAAGAATCGAAATATTGAAAAATCTCAAAACTAAAATAAAATCGAGAAATTGAGAAATCAAAAACTTAAAAATCCAACAATTGAAAAATCTAAAAATAAAAAATTAAAAAAATTGTAATACATACCGTAAAACAAAATCCCGAAAAGTCGAAAATATGAAAGATCGAGCAATCGAAACTTCAAAAAATCGAAAAATTAAAATAACGAAAAATTGAAAAATCCAGAAATTGCAGAGTTCCCAAAATTAAAATGTTGAAAAATTGAAAAAAAGAAAAATTGAAAAAGCCAGAAATTTGAAAAACGAAAAGTCGAAAAATTTTGAAAACCGAAAAACCGAGATGTCAAGAAATCGAAACATCAAAGAATCGTAAAATCGAAAAAAGTAAAATTTAAAGTCAAAAAATTCAAAAATAAAAACATTTTAAAATTCGAAAAAATGAAAAATAGAAACATCGAAGAACTCAAAAATAGAAAAATCGAGAAATTGAATATTCTGAAATTTAAAAAATTGAAAAATTAAAATATTGAAAACCGAGAAATAGAAACACTAAAAAAGTGAATGAAAAGTCGAAAAATCGGCAGATCGGGAAATTGAAAGTCCAAAATTAAAAAAATCTAGAAATTGAAAAAATTCAAAACTGAAATGACGAAAATGTAGGGCATTTAAAAAACTAAAAAATCGAAACCCCGAATAATTGAAATCCGAAAAGTCGAAAAATCGAAAGATCGAGCAATCGAAACACCAAAATTTCGAAAAATGAAAATGGCAAAAAGAGGAAAGAAAAATTAAAAATTTTAAAAGTTTCCAGAATTGAAATACGTGTGTATTGAAAAACTGAGAAATCGAAAACTTAAAAAATCGATAGGTAAATCTAAAAATCGAAAAGTTGACACATCAAAGAATCGTAAAATCGAAAAACGTAAAATTTAAAAAGTCGAAAAATTGGAAAATTAAAAATTTAAACATTCGAAAAATTGAAAAAATTGAAATTCGAAAACTTAAAAAATCGATAGGTAAATCTAAAAATCGAAAAGTCGACACACCAAAGAATCGTAAAATCGAAAAACGTAAAATTTAAAAAGTCGAAAAATTGGAAAATTAAAAATTTAAACATTCGCAAAATTGAAAAATCCAAAATTGAAAAAACTGAAATTCGAAAACTTTAAAAATCGATAGGTAAATCTAAAAATCGAAAAGTCGACACACCAAAGAATCGTAAAATCGAAAAACGTACAATTTAAAAAGTCGAAAAATTGGAAAATTAAAAATTTAAACATTCGCAAAATTGAAAAATCTAAAATTGAAAAAATTGAAAAATCGGGAAACTAAAGAATCGAAAATCCGAGAAATCGGGAAATTAAAAAAATTCAAAATTAAAATGACGAAACCTGGGAAATTCGAAACTGAAATATCGAAACATCGAAAAATTGGAAATTTAAATATTAAAAAATTTAAAATTAAAAGAAATCGATTGATCGAAAAATCGAAATATCTAAAACCGAAAAGTTAAAAAATCGACTGATCGAGAAATCGATACACCAAAAAAACTAAAAAATCTAAAATTCAAAAATTCAAAACATTTAATATAGAAATATCAAAGGAACACCGTGCAAAGAACTAACATATCCAAAAATAGAAAATTGTAAAACTGATAAATCTAAAATTTAAAAATCGAAAAATTGAAAAAGCAAAAAATTGGAACCGAAATACTGAAAATCCCAAAACTGACATCGAAGAATTGAAAAATGGAACATAAATTGATCGAAGGTTATTTCCACAGAACTTCTGTCGCTCCTAAAGTACAGTACAATAAATCCAGTTTTTCAGTAAAATTAAAAGATTTGGTTTTTGGCAATTGTATTTTTTATGAAACTGTTATAAGTGAAAATAAAGACATGTGTGTTAAAGTAAAGGTAAAAAGCATGTTAGGCATTGGTCTCACTCTCAAGTGAGGTTTTTCATTACAAAATTTTGTGATGGTGTCATCAACAATTTATACATTATAGGACACGTACGAGTATATGAATTTGGATAGATAGTAATAACAAAAATACTGCATTTCCAAATTTTTGGGGAACTGGAGTGAATCGTTCTTAATTTAATCAATACAATAAATTGCCTAATTTATTAATTGATTTGAGTCAGCCGGTATATGTAAAAAAAATTCTAAAAACTATGATGCATTGATAAACCACAAGTATAGAGTCATAATATTTTGCATATTACAAAGCGGATTTATTCGGGATAACGTCAGCAATTTTTAGGTGGGGATAAATGAACAACTTTTGATTAACGATTTACCATGATTACCATAATCTTAAAACGTTTACAAGATTTTAGAACATTTGGTTTTGCAACTTCAAAGTTACATTGTAAAATGTGGTTGATCAATTTTGATTTTTTTCACAAAAATCTGGATGTATAGAGTGAGAACTCTACGCGGATTCGTACACCATAAATGCACGAGTATCTTATTTTATAAAAATAAAAATAAATTTACTATTGGTTGGCATTTTATTACCATTTGTATGATAATCCCAATATATACACCAAATTCTACAACAATCGGTCCGGTAGTTGCGAAGATCATCCGTCTAATAAAACTCGACACAGACAGGCAGGACAAACCGAAAGGAGAGACCACTTTTTTCGTAAAACGTCGAGAAAACACGAAAGTGGCATGTCACCCCATGGACTGGATATTATATATACATATGGGATACTATACTTCGTTAGATTACGCTCAGGTAATAATACGATAGAAATATTTGTCATGTTACCAGCAATACCAGCATTAATCAACAGGTGGTGAGTCCCTAATTTGTGAGTATCATTTATGCATGTAATCATTTTGTAATATCATTTTGAATATATTTTACATATGACGCCACACATTTTATACCTTGTTTATTCCATAAATGTATGCATTAGGTATTAGTTTAACTAATAAGTTGTTCATTTTAATCCAGTTTATTCTAACAACATTTGTTGAAAATACTATTTTTCATTGCATTTTTCGTACACCCTGACTTACCTTGCTGAAGTACCCCACCGTGTGGCACCCCTCACTGTCCACGATAGTCATAACATAAAACAAAAACGGTTCCACGTCGTAATACAGCGTCTTATGGTCCAGAAAGAACTTCGCCAACAAACAGAGATTCTGACAAAATTGTTTATAGCGCTTCCCGTCTACTTCCCACACACTAATTCTGTCTTTCCTATAGACTTCCTCGCCCGGTGGGTGCCTCCAAACGCACTTAACCACGTGCCTCTGCAAAACCGTTCGCGTCTTCATGTACCTCAAACAGTACTCGCAAATGTAAAGTTTCGGTAATCGCGCGTAATCTTCAGGATACGGACTCTGGTACCAGACCTCCATTTCGAACTTCCCCATCTCTATGCATTTCGTGCCTTTCGTGTTGGGCTGAGTTTTCAAATCTTCCTCGATCTTTTCGCTGGCCAAAGCCTGAGCGTCTCTGAATAATTTCAAATCATAATCTGGCACGAAATTCGTTAAATCCAGCTCACGGTTTTTATCGGGGTTTTGCGGTTTTACTTCTTCTACAGGTTCTGATTTGAATTTTAAGTGGATGTCACGGATTTTCTGCAAATACTGTCTTTGGTCTTGGGTTATTTGTGGCCGTGGTGACTTTCTGTGGTATTCCAAGGCCTTTTTGCGATTGTCTTCGCGCTTTTTGCGCTCGTTTAGTTCTTCTTTGCACTGGGTTGGGGTGAGGTTGTGGAATGTAGGGCAGGCTTCTAGGGTGAAGTGTTTGTCGAATTTGCCGCTTAGGTGCCCTTGGCTATTGCAGCCCTCCAAGGGACACTTGCGTTCTTCTATTAGGATTATTTCGCTCGCTCGTGACTTTGCGTCGTTGCGTTTATTGTTTTTCGTTTTGCCTTTTGTGGAAACTGGTGCCCGCTTTACGGGAGATCTACTTAAAGAACGTTTTGTACTTTCAGTGTCTGAATCTGTATCAGAGTATACGTTTTTGCCTAGGACGTGCTTAGATTTGCGAGTACTGGCAGATCTTGTCAATTTTCGAGTTACTTGTTTCGTAGGTGCACCTTCAATCTCTGAATCAGATAAAACAATTCGCTCTTTCGCCGTAACAGAAGGTTTCTTTGTTGCCTTCTTCTCAGACATTTTTCTGTTGGTACTGGACGATTCTGCGCTGCTTTCGCTATCAGAGCTGCTGCTAGAGGCGGTACTTGAAGATGCAGAGCTCGCTGAGCTAACCACGGCCTTTGATTTAGGAGCAGGCTTCTCAATCTTTTTCTCAGGAGGTTTAGGTTTCTCAACAGTTCTCGCAGCGGCTTTAGGACGCGGTTTAGGCGCTGGAGGTTTTGGTCTATTTTTCTTTGCCCCATCTTCAGACTCTGAGCTATTCTCCGGCGAAAAAATACTTTTTTTCTTGTTTGCAGGATCACTCTTACCCTTTGTAACAATTTTTTTAGATGGCTCTTTAGTTTTAGCCCCTTTATTTTGGACAGGCTTAACTGTCGGCTTTGTCACAACCGGTTTGTTTGTAGGTGCTGGTTTAGGTGTTATGGTTGCGCTGCTTTTCGGCTTAGCGGTGCTTTTTCGCTTGATTGCAGCTTTATTTTTAGCGTCTTCGTCTTCTGATGAATAAATGGCAGTTTTCGACGATTGTTTGGTCGGTTTTGTTATTTGAGCTTTAGGTTTTGGTGCTGGTTTCATTTCTGATGATTTCGTGGGGGCCAGTTTTATGGTGTCGGTGCTTTTTCGCGGGTTTTTTTGAAGGGTGGTAGCTTTCTTCGTTTCAGAGCCAGATTGCTGCTTGGTGGATTCCTGCGAGCTGGAGGACTCGCTATCGCTTGAAGAAGATGAATCTGAGCCGGTTGACGAAGAGCTGGAGCTAGAGGAGTCTGTAGAACCTGAGGAACTTTCAGTGGAACTTCCGTTCTAAAAATGGATTTTATAAAAGAGGCGTTAAGTTAAATGGATCATTACCTTTTTGTTGTTTGCAGACGTCATGGTCGACATCACAATTTGCTTCCAAGGGGGTTGTTTTTACTTTTATTTACAAAATATTGACACACAAACATTCACTCACAGGTGACAGTTTGAGGTTAAGTGCACTGGCGCCACCTAACGGCGTAATGGCAGTACTGAAAATTGCGGATGCACATGAGGAAAAATTTTAGCACGTTATTCTACTATCACAGTTTTTCCTATAATTTTTATAATGAAATAATGTATATTTTTTTAATCGCGTTTATAATTTTGCCCAATCTGTAATGTTCTGTAAGGTTTGGATTTACTGAGCCCCCTACCGGTGAACCATTGACTTATTTTTGACATTGACATTTCATCGATCGATTACTTGTCAAACAAAGTGTCAAAAATTGTGTGTTTATCAATGTGTGTTAAAACAAATCCTGTAATTAATGTAAAATGTCGTGTCAGATTAATGTGACGGCTAACATAGCTGATGTTGCCGCAATCAGGAGATGTCTTTTCCCTACCGACGACTCAAGAGGTAATTTTTTTCCCATCGTGACCAAAACAAAAACGATAAGTTTCAGGGTCTGATAGTTGGTTACAGCTGTGTGAATTATCCGTGTCACCAACAGGTGATATAATAGCAATAGCAAATGAGCGAAGACTTGTGATTTTAACCGCTAAATGGGACACCACCTCTTCGATTAGTCAATTTCAAATAAGTTACTCTGGTTCGATACACGAAAGTGATAATATAAGGGCTGTGGCATGTTTACCTATTGTTGGTCAGAGTAAAAGCTCTCATGTAATGCCCATCATAGCTTCTCAGATTTTTTCCTTTAATAATTTAGTTACAGGTTGGGACAGATTGGACTTGTGTTGTGCTTGGTTTTGAGTCAGGTTTTCTACGCTTTTACACTGAAAGTTGTGAGTTACTATTAGAAGAACAGCTCCACAATGAAGTTATCGGAACCATCAAGTGCCGCAGTCAACATAATCCACGACCCGACATCGCCCCAGACTTACACCCAGAAGAACTCTATGTTCAGTATCAAAGTACCGTTTGTGTCGTAGCAGGCAACCAGTTATTTCCAGTGTTACGAGTTTGTAGAAGTGAATTAGCTAGAGGTATTCCATAAAGGAAACCTAAAACTTTTCTTAAATATGCGTTTTTAGTACAAGCCAAAGGGGATACTCTAGAACCATCCCATGGTAACTTAACCCCCAAAAAATGGGGCTTCCAAGACCAGGCCACCATTAATGACATTGCGGTGGTAGGTGTCAATCTGCATGGAACTTTTGATCATTTACTAACAGCTTCCACATGTGGCGGTTTTGAGACAAGGTATCGCTCTTCTGCCCCTTATAATAATCTTGTCTTAGCCACGGGCTCCCGCCCCTTTGTTGGTTATCACTACGCTCTTGAAGGCTGTCCTCAACCTGTCTTCAGTGATGTTGCAAAAGCTGTCGCAACAAAATTAAAATCAGCTTTACCGTAAGTTTTAATTCAGGTTTAGGGTTCAAAATATAAGACTGACCACAAAAATTGGTAATCTTTTGTGGTACACGGCTAGAGTTTTTTTTCCTAAAAAAATTTGTTTATCTTACGTTTTTTAAAACTAAAAAGTTCATAAGATACGCTGGATCTTTGTCATAAAAATAGACAGTTCTTTATTTTTAGTAAGATTCTGTCTTTGAAATTATTTATTTTTACTTAGCGGTCGTAAGCTAAGGAAGTATTATAATCGAGTCCATCGGGCGACTGGTTACTTTCGTGTTGTCTCGACGTTTCATGACCCCTAGAATACGAAAAAATAGGTCCTCGTTTCCGTCTGTCTGTCTGTCTGTCGTCTGTCGGATTTTTATTAGACAATTTCCGATAACCGGACCGATTATTCTGAAATTTTGTATGTATGTTAGGAGTATAATTTGTCTGCTCATCCCCACCTAGCAATGGAATTACGTCATCACCAAATTTTACAATGGTGAATATTATTTAAATTTTATAAAATAGCGTATCCTCCATTTGTGGTTTATGAATCCGTGTTGAATGTTTACCTTAGGCATCCAAATTTATCGAAAAAATCAAAATTGTATAACAGCATTTTAGAATTTATCTTAAAAATTGCAAAATCGAATGCTTTGAAATCTTACAAACGATTTAAGGTTATTGGAAGCATGGTAAATCGTTATTTAAAATTGATCCATTCATGACCCCCCAGAAATAGTTCATGTCATGTAACAGTTTTGTCGAATAATGTTATTTAAATGTTAAGAAGTAAGATAATCCACAGTTTGTGGTTTATGAATCCGCGTTGAATTTTTACCCTAGGCAGCCAAGTTTTTGGAAAAAAAATCAAAGGTGTAGATATAACAAGATATAACAATTTTTCGATTTTTCAAATTCCCGAATTTTCGACTTTTCGGCTTTTCGATTTCAAGATTTTTCAACCTTTGTTTTTTAATTTTCGATGTTTCACGTTCCCGATTTTTTAATTGTTCAATTCCTCGTTTTTATTTTTTCGATTACCCACTTTTTCGATATTTCCGTGTTGGTATTTTTAAATTTTTCGATTCTTCAATTTCTCGACTTTTCAAATTTTTGATTTCTGGATTTCCTCATTTTTCGATTTTTCAAGTTTTCTGATGTTTCAGTCCACGTTTTTCCAGTTTTGAGAATTTTCTTAGTTTTTCGATTTTTCAATTTTTGTCATTTTTAAATTTTCAATTTTTCGATTTCTTATGTCTGGATTAATTGATTGTTTGATTTTCTCATTTTTCGACTTCTCGACTTTTCAATGCTTCGATTTTTCAGTTTTGATACATATTTCTATTTTTCAGTTTTTAGATTTTCAAGTTATTGATTTTTCAATTTTTCGTTTCATTTGTTCGCTTTTTAGACTTTTTGGTTTCTCGATTTTTTACTTTTGCCATTTTTCAATTTTTAAATTGTTTAAGTTTTCCAGTTTTTTCATACTTCAATTTCTCGATCTTTCAATTTTTCGATTTCTTGCTTTTAGATTTTTCGTTTTTTCAATTCATCGATCTTAAAAATTTTTGATTTTTCGATTTTTCAATTTTTCGGTTTCTAACGTTTCTGAATTTTCAATTTTTTGGTTCTCAGTTTCTCGATGAATTTGTTTTTGATTTTCCTATTTCTCGATTGCCCGACTTTTCAATGTTTTGATTTTTCAGTTTTTCAATTCTTCAATTTTGCAATTCTCAAGTTTTTGATTTTTCAATTTTTCGATTTCTTGCTTTCAGATTTTTCGTTTTCTCAATTCATCGATCTTAAAAATTTTTGATTTTCCGATTTTTCAATTTTTCAGTTTCTAACGTTTCTGAATTTTCAATTTTTTGGTTCTCAGTTTCTCGATGAATTGGTTTTTGACTTTTCCTATTTCTCGATTGCCCGACTTTTCAATGTTTTGATTTTTCAGTTTTTCAATTCTTCAATTTTGCGATTCTCAAGTTTTTGATTTTTCAATTTTTTGACTTCGATTTTTCGACTTTACGATTTCTCGATTTTTCAATTTTTCGCTGTTTCAGTTTTAGGATTTTTTAATTTTTCGATTCTTCAAATTTTCGATTTCTCGATTTCTTGATTTTTTGATTTCTCAATTTTCCAATATTTCAATTTTACGATTTTTCAATTTTCCGACTTTTGAATTTTTCGATTTTTGATGTTTGTAAATTTTCAATTTTTCAATTTTGTATTTCTTGATTAATTGATTTTTTAATTTTCGCATTGTTCGATTTCTCGACCTTCAAATGCTTCAACTTTTCAGTGTAGAGATTTCAATTTTTGAATTTTTCGATTTTGAGGTTTTTGATTTTTCAATTTTTCGATGTTTCAGTCTTGTGATTTTTCACTTTTTCGGTTCTTTAATTTTTCTTCCAGTTTAAATCTTATCGATATCATGTTATCAGTTTTTGAGATTTCTCGATTTTTCAATTTTTCTAATTTTTCAATACATATTTCAGTTTTCCATTTCACGGTCTTTCGATTTTTCGACTTTTCTGTTTTACATTTTTTGATTTTTCGATTTTTTAATTTCTGACGTTTCTATATTTTCAATTTTCTGATCTTTCAATTTTTCGATTAATTGATTTTTCAATGTTTAGATTTTTCAGTTTTTCAATTCTTCAATTGTTCGATTTTTAGACTTTTACATTTTTCGATTTCTCGATTTTTAAATTTAAAATTTTCCAGTTTTTCAATTTTTTTGATATTCCGATTTCTCGCTCTTTCGGTTTTTCGACTTCGGTTTTAGAGTTTTCGGTTTTTCAATTTTTCGGTTTAAAATATTTTTTTTTTTTAGAATTTCTGACGTTTCTAAATTTCCAATTTTTCGATTAATTGATTTTTTCATTATCAGAGTTTTGATTTTTCGATGTTTAGTTTGGGATTTTTCAATTTTTGGATTCTTTAATTTTTCTTCCATTTTAAAACTTATCGATAATTCAGTTTTTGGAATTGCCCAATGTTTCGAGTTTTAGACTTTTCAATTCCTAGATTTTATACTTTTGCGATTTTTCAATTTTTACAGTTTTTCAGTATTTCAATTGTTTTGATATTTCGATTACACGATCTTTCGATTTTTCGACTTTTCTGTTTTTGATTTTTCAATTTTTCAATTTCTGACGTTTCCAAATTTTCAATTTTCCGATCCCTCAATTTCTCGATTAATTGACTTTTCAAGTTTTCAATGTTTAGATTTTTCAATATTTCGTTTCAATTGTAGGATTTTTAAGACTTTGATTTTTCGTTTTTACCATTTTTGAATTTAAAATTTTTAGTTTTTCAATTTTTTTGATATTCCGATTTCTCGATCTTTCGATTTTTCGATTTTAAAAATTTTTCGTTTTTTGATTTTTCATTTTTTGAATTTCTGACATTTCTATTAATTGATTTTTTGATTTTCAGGTTTTTGACTTTTCAATTTTTCGATTTCGATTTTTCAACTTTTCGATTTCTCGATTTTTCAATTTGCCGATGTTTAGTTTTGGGATTTTTCAGTTTTTCGATTCTTTAATTTTTCTTCCATTTTGAAACTTATCGATAATTCACTTTTTGGGATTCAATTTTTCGATTTTTAGACATTTCAATTTCTAGATCTTTTACTTTTCCAATTTTCAGTATTTCAGTTGTTTTGATATTTCTTTCTATTTTACGATCTTTCGATTTTTCTGTTCTACATTTTTTGATTGGTCGATTTTTGTTCTTCAATTTTTTTTCCATATTTCATTTTTTTGGGGATTATTCAATATTTCGATTCTTCGGTTTTTCAATTTTTGGACTTTTCGATTTTTCGATTACTCGATTTTTTACTTTTTCAATTTTTAGATTTTATAATTTTCAGTTTTCTTGTTTTTTGTGTTTCGATTTTTCGACTTCCCAGTTTTTCATTTCAGTTTTGAAATTTGCAATTATTTTTTAGTTTTTCGATTCATCAATTTCCGATTTTTCGAGTCGATTTTTCAATTTTTCGATTTTTTTATTTTAGATTTTTCAGTTTTTGAATTTTTCCTTTTTTGATGTTCCGATTTCTTGATTTTTCAATTTTTCGACATTTTGGTTTTCCGATTTTTAAATTTAAGATGATTCGATTTCTCTTTTTTTTTTATTTTTCAGTTCTTCGATATTCCAATTTTTCAATTTTTCGATTTTTTAAATGATCGATTTCTCAGGTTTTTGTTTCAATTTTACATTTTTCGCTAGTGTTTGAATTTTTGATTTTACGATTTTTTGGTGTTTCGATTTCTTGACGTCTTGGTTATTGGATTTTAAAAATTTTTCGACTTTATGATTTTCAGATGTCTCAATTTTTCAAATTTTCGATTTCTCAGTTTTGGGAACCATTCAATTTTTGAATATCTTAATTTTTCTATGTTTTGATGTTTCGATTTTATGGTCTTTCGATTTTCAATGTTTGGGTTTTTCATTTTTTCGATTTTTAAATTTTTTTGAATTTTTAATTTCTCGATTTATTGATATTCCGTTGTTAAATTTTTCGATTTTTCGGTCTCTGGATATTTACATTTTTTAATTTTTCTAATTTGCGCGGTTGAGTTGCTGGAGTATTATTTACGCCACTAGTTTTTCAGGATTTGCTGGACTGCACTTCAGGGGCAAGGAAAGTTCTGTCGAAACAATTTTCGACCAATTTTTTATTTTGGTAATAAAATCTCATTTAAACAAATAAATTACAGGAAATGAAGATGGCTGCAAACCATAACCTCAAATTTGTATATATGTACCTCTAAATACATGCTGTCTACTTGTATGCTCATTTCACAAAATACCAATTTTTGTGGACGAATTTCTAGCCTCCATTGAAAATATTTTAAATATATATGATTATCAGGGGTTGGCTTACCGGGGGCAAAACAGCAGCCGAGAAACCGATGTCAGTAGCCATGCAACCGTCAGAAACCATGGGCTGTAGATTTGGTTTATGCGACCTACGCAGAACAGCAACGAATATCGTTCTCTCGCCCGACCATAAACTAGCAGCAGTTTCCGACGCTCTGGGTCGCGTTTTATTAATGGACGCCTTCAGAGGCATCACTTTACGAATTTTCAAAGGCTACCGCGAAGCCCAGTGTTCCTTCATACAAGTACCAGACGAAAGACATTCAAAGCATCGGATAGGAAATAAAGTAGCGTTGTTTTTAGTGATTTATTCGTCTAAAAAAGGTACTATCGAGATTTTCACCGTACAGCAGGGTCAAAAGGTTACCACGTTCTCGGCATCTAGATATAGTAGGTTAGTTTACAATAATTACGGCTTAATGGGGTTCACCACGACGTTGAAGTCGCGATTTGTGTGTCAGTTTGATACGGTACTGATAGATAACGACGGACAGATCAAGGAGGTTTCGATACCCTTCCATTTTGCGCTAAGCGAAAAAAATAATAAACGGGCTCGTGATATACATTTGTTTAAAAAACTGAAACAGTTTTTGAAACATGGCGAATGTGATAAGGAAGCTTTAGAGGGGGAGATTTTGAAAATTTCCACTGAAATAAAGACTGCGGAGTTGAAGTTGCAAACGTTGGAGTTGTTGCTAGGGGATAAGAATCTTCCCGCTGAGATAATTTTAAAATGTGTTCAATGCTTTATAGAGGATAATACGGAGACGGATGACAATTTGAAAACCATCTCGCAGAGTGTGAGTTCGTTGCTTAATTTTTACCTATTCACGAGAAAGGAAGAGTTAGATGAGAAAAATGGTAACTCGGGGGAGGTTTCAGGAGAAACGCAAATACACTTAGAGACGAAGCAGTTGGGGAATTTACAAAAACTTTTAGATTTAAGTACAATGAAAGACCAGAAGTTAGAACTTAAAGTAGGGTTTTTAGAAAGCGGAATTTTGTCTCCCTCGGAATTTTTATCGGTGTTCAATCTAAATCAAACTGAAGTTATCACTCTAAAGCAAAACGTAGACGATAGTTTGTTATTTAGAACGTCAGAACTGATTTTTAAAACTTACGTCCAAAGCCCTAAATTGCAAGGTTTGGAAGAAGAAATCCAAAATTGCAAAATTCCAACTAGAGATCTTTTCTTCTTATTGATTCACTATTGGGTTAATCGATCTTTGAACAATGTTAATCTAGAAAATGAAATGAACAACTTGTACTCTTTGATCGCTGTTTTGGTAAAAACTGCCAAAGTGGAAGAAATTACGGCCGACTATAGCTCCACTTCGACGTTTTGGGAGGGTATTAGAGACATTCTAGCCAATTCTTCGAGACCGTTCCCTGCTCTAACCGCAGCCATTTTGTGTAAACTGATATCAGAACAAATCGAAGCTTCCAGTAGTGTGGACGACGAAAACATCGAGATTTTGTCACAAGAAAGCATAGAATGGACTCTACTGATCGGAAAACTCGAGGATGTCTCCCTTTTAAACATAGTTTTAGCCAACAAACCCGTGGCAAAATTCACCACCTTACCGAAGCTCAAACATGACCATATTGACATTAGTTTGAAGTATATTCTAGACAAAGGGAAAGGGTCGGTTAGTGAGTTAGTAGCTCGTTGGTTGACAATGTGTGGAATAAATCCAGAAAACATCGTCATTAATGACGCTCTACTCAAAAAACAACAAGACGACACTCCTAGTGTGTCGTCTGACGACAACGACGACGATTTGCCCGAACAAGACATAATGCCCCATAAAATCGAAGAAGTGCAGTCGGAGCAAGTGTTCGAACTGTTAAATTTGCTAAAATCACAGTTCCCCTATAGCTTGGAAGCTAGTGTTGTCTTGACGAACATGTGTTGGGAGTATGCTCTAGCTTGGCAAAAGAACATCGAAGATTTAGGCAACCTAGAGGCTTGCATTAAATGTTTAACACACATCACCAGCTCACATATCAGAGAAGGTCTATACAACCTCGTGTGGAACACCCACTTGAAGATCATCTTCGAAAGCGCCAGCAAACTTATAAACAAAGTTGGCAAGTTGCCGAAAGAGAGACTTTGCAAGCAAGACACCGGTTTGTCCGACTACCAGGTTGCGATTTTCTTAGGGATCACTACAAATTTTCTAGACACGTATATGGACGCAGTACAACAAAGTTACGGTATTGTTAAGCCCGTTCTTCAGTTTGAGCAAGTTTGGGAAAACGGACCACAGCCTCTGGTAGAGTTAGCTCTTCAACAGAACGCAATCAACTACGATTTGCTGCATCTACACTACCAGTTGAGTTTGACACTACAGATGATCACCGCGTTTTCGATCAAACATTCAAAACCTCTCAATAACTTGTTCGAGTCGTATATGCTCAGCCTTTTTTTCATCGATTTTCAGACGAAGGCTCAAATCAATTGGAACTATAGCGATTTTAAAGTGCAAACTTCTCGAACACAGTTTTTGTTCAAAGTGATATCGGCAAGTCTGGAAAGTGTGACTGTCAATGATAATAAGATATTTGCGGCTGATCATATCAGGTGGATGTCGAAGTGCGTAGATCTTGGGAAACTGTGGAATTTGGAGTTGGATGTTTTGAGGAGGTATGAACTTGTTCAGATTTATACGAACGGTTTTGATAGTTTCGGCGACGAACTGTTTCGTTGTGTGGAACAAAAGAATAAGTTAGGACCAGAATTGTTGGCTATTGCGGGTAAACGATTGTCACAATTTCTGACAACATCGCCCAACTTGTGTCAGAATGTTGTAGCTTTAAGTACTGCCGTCACACGATACATGGACCAGTTGGTAAGATTTTTTGCTTGTGTGAAGATTTCGAGTAAAATTGTTTGTTTCAGAACGGTGATTGGTGTGCCCCTAGTAGCTTAGAAGGTATCGAAAATTTAGCCAATCGTAGTCTTTCGTGTCTAGACGAGAGTCAGTACGAATACAAAATAGCGGAATTGTTACTAGACGGCTGTCAAACGTTACAGAGTATTTACAAGAGCAATTCATAGTGATTCATACTTTCTGATTTTACGTCGGTTACATTGTTAAAAGATCTATTTATATACAGATACGATTGTGATTTATGAATTAAACCATTTGCAAGTAGTCTCATTTCAGTTGGCTTCGTTTTCACCCTTTTTCTCTTCCGATTTTGCTTGTTCTTCTCGAATGCTTGGTTTCACGTTGGATGGTTTGAGTTCTTGGAAGGGTGGCATAATAAGATGTTGATAAACAGGAATCTAAAACAAAATAAACAACCGTACTAGGGTTGAAAGTCCTCAAAATTTTTCATCCCCTAGTTTTTGAGCCCGTAACTTTTTTCTGATTAATATTATTAGGCTGGAAAATTCTATTATAGGGTTTGCGTCTCGTAATATTTGGCTTACATAAATTCAGGTTACGGTTTAACTGTAACGTAAATTTATAACGTTAACGTAGAAATGTTTTTTTTTTAATAGCGGAGCTAATGAGAAAATCGCCTATTTAATATAATGTGGGGAACAATATTAACTGTTTCTATCGAATCCTAACTTCACTTCCGTGCCTAGAAATAATACATTTTATTTTCTTATATGATACTGAAGAAATAAGCAATGCTACAAGTGAGATATGTAATCTTTATATTTAAAAGGCAATGTCCCGACTGACATATAAACGCCCAGCCCAAACCGCTATTGATAGAAAGTTGAAATTTGGAGAGAATGTTCATTTTATACTGGAGGCATCGTTTAAGAAGAGATTTCTCGAAATTCATCCCCTAAGGGGGTTAAAAAGGGGTGATAAAATTTGTATAGGACCAATATATCTACTGTAAATTTAGATCGTTGCGTGAAACCTGGTACATTTTAATTCTCTTCAATACAAATAAGCAAATACGTATTTAAGCATTTTCGGAGATTCGACCCCTAAGGGGGTGAAAAGTGGTGTCTAAGTTTGGGCAACTAAGTTTGTATAGGAACAATATTTCTACTATAAATTGAAATTTTTACGTCAAACTTGGTATTAATGTTCTTCAACACCAATAATGAAACCAGTCTTTAAGCATTTTTTAAAATTCAACCCCTGAGAGGGTGAAATATGGTCGCTAGATTTGTGTGGGAATAGTTCTATTGTAAATTTAAATTTTTACGTGAAACTTGGCACTAATTGTCTAAAACATAAATAATGAAACACGTATTTAAGCATTTTCCGAGATTCAACCCCTAAGGGGGTGAAAAGTACTGGCTAACTTTGTGCGGAAAAAATATTTCCATTGTAAAATTAAATTTTCACGTGAAACTTGGTATTAGTGCTTTTAAACACAAATAATGAAACACTATTGAAGCTTTTTCCGAGATTCAACACCTAAGGGGGTGAAAAGTGGTGGCTAATTTTGTATCCGAAAAATATTTCTATTGTAAATTTTGAGGTGATGTTTATTTAAAACTTGGTATTAATGCTCTTCAACACAAATAACGAAACACGTATTTAAGCATTTTCGGAGATTCGACCCCAAAGAGTGGTATCTAAGTTTGGGCGGCTAAGTTGGTATAGGAACAATATTTCTACTATAAATTGAAATTTTTACGTGAAGCTTAGAATTAATGTTCTTCAACACAAATAATGAAACCGGTGCTTAAGCATTTTCTAAAATTCAACCCCTAAGGGGGTGAAATGTGGAGGCTAAGTTTGTATGGGAAAATATTTCTATTGTACGTATATTTACATTTTTACGTGAAACTTGGTAATAATGCTAACCCTAAGGGGGTGAAAAGTACTAGTTAAGTTTGTATAGGAAAAGTATTTCTATTGTAAATTTAAATTTTTGCGTGAAACTTGATATTAAATTAATGCTCTTCAACACAAATAATGAAACACGTATTTAAACATTTTCTGAGATTCAACCCCTAAGGGGGTAAAAAAGGGTGTGGCGAAGTTTGTATGAGAAAAATATTTTTACGGTGATGTTTACTTAAAACTTGGTATGAATGCTCTTCAGCACAAATAATAAAACACGTATTTAAGCATTTTTCCAGATTCAACCCCTAAGGGGGTGAAATATGATAGTTAAATTTGTGTGGGAATATTTCTATTGTAAATTTTAATTTTTACATGAAACTTGGCATTAATTGTCTCCAACACAAATAACACAGGCCTGCGATGGTTTTCCCCCAAGAAAATCAAGTAGTAATTTCGGTAGGTCTTAGATACTCATTAGAGATGTACCGACTGTAGGTCTCGCCGACTAACCGACTAGCCGATTGTTCGGCCAGTAAAAACCGACTAGTCGGCCGACTGTTCGGCTTTGCTAAAACCGGTTTATAAATGCAACAGACAGTGTGTTTTTTTTTTCTATTTCTCTGACTACCTTAAAAATTTGTTTTATTTAATGAAAGGAATAACCAAAGTTCCTTTTACTTTCCAAAAAATGTGTTAAATTTGTTTGGATAATTTTAACATTTAATTTTTTTTAATAACTCACTACAAAAATAAAGAATGACACAATTTAGGGCCAGTTTATACAATATTTTAACTGAGATTAAGTTGATCGCGCATTTAGCAAGGCCATTAGCGACGTCTGATTGGCGTAGAGTCCATCACATGGTACTTTAACGCGGGGTTAAACATTAAATCGCAATTAAATATTTAATTGAGGTTCTGTAAACCGAGTTTAATTGTTTTATATAGTATTTTAATTTTAATAAAAAAAAGCCGACCGATCGGCTGTTTAGCCGACTAGTCGCCGACTGCAGCCGACGATGAAAAACGGCCGAATAGTCGGCTTATCCGACCGGTCGGCCACTAGTCGGTACATCCCTAATACTCATGTATAAAAAAAAATTGCAAAAATTTCTATCACGTACAGTTTCTGCAAATATTATTTTTTCAGTTTTGTCCTTAGTACTATAAAAATTAACGTCTAGATTTTGTGGTAATAATATGTATGGATAATGGGTTGATATTTCATTTCGTGTTCAGCTTAGTAACAGTTATTTGTGTCGACTATGCGCTTACTACCCTGAATTTAAACAAAAATTACTAATGTCTTCTCGGAAATGGGTTAATCCTTCAGATAACTTCTGTTACATTTGTAGAAGTTATTTAATCAAAAAATAACAACAAATAATTTCTGAATTTATCGAACAACTATGCAAAAGTTATTTTAAAGTTAATATAAAAAACCAAGACAAAAAATGGGTGCCTTATAAAATGTGTTCATGCACCTCGCAAATGGTCAAAAGGAAAAAAAAATCTTTAAGTTTGCTGACACCAATCATTTGGATAGAGCCACAAAATCATACAGACGATTGTTACTTTTGCTGTTCAAATATAAAAAGATATAATGTGAAAAATGTAACAGCAATAACATATCCTATCGCGATTACAAGAGAAAACGCTTAAATCAGAGCTTTGAAGAAAGAAAAAAGAAGCTTCTTGATTTATTTGTTTTTTTTTAAGTCTTGTTTATAACTAATTTAGTTCATTTAATAAATAAACATTCAATTTTATATTCTTTATATTTTATTTTTTCATAAAAATTGTTTGAAAAACTATGAATATTTAGGCCTACATAAAAATAAATCTCGATGTGCTACAAAAAAACTAGAGTTATATTTTAATTCATAAATACTTAAAAAAAAAACAATATGATTTAAAAAGGAAATTAAAAGTTATATTTCGCAGGCCTGTGTAATGAAACACGTATTTAAGCATTTTCCAAAATTTAACCCCAAAGGGGGTGAAAAGTGGTGGCTAAGATTGTATGGGAAAAATATTTGTAAATTTAAATTTCTACGTGAAACTTGGTATGAATGGTCTTCAATAAAAATAATGAAGCACGTATTTAATTATTTTCCGAGATTCAACCTCTAAGGGGGTGAAAAGTGGTGGTGAAGTTTGTATGGAAAAAATATTTCTACTGTAAATTTAACTTTTTACGGGGAACTTGGTTTTAATACTCTTCATCACAAATAATGAAACACGTATTTCAGATTGTTTCGAGATTTCACCCCTAAGAAGATGAAAGGGGGTGACAAAGTTTTTATGAGCAAACAATTTTTATGTCGATTTTTACTGGAAATTGAATTAATGTCCTTCAACACATTTTTACTTGAAGGTTGATAATAATGCTCTTCAGCACAACGAATGGTCTACGCGGGCGAAACGCTAGTATTTTATAAAATTTTAAATTGATATGTTTAAAGCAATGGATGGTTTTTCCTAATGTATTATTTACATTTAAATAGATTCTTATTTGTCAATTCTAAAATAGTAAATAGTAGTAGTAGTAAAAAAATGTCATCGTGAATTCGAAGAGGGAAAGGGGATTTTATGCTGATTTTGTATTATCATGTATGTGTTTTACGACCTGGATTTTGAATATTTATTTTCGGAGACTCCTCTCACAGCGAAGTGTGTACCGAACTATGTTATTGTGATTTTGACCATATCTAGTATGTGTTTTTATTTATGTGATGAGGAATTCGATTCACGATGTAAAATTTTTGGTTAATTAATTTTGATTTGATCAACATCATGGAGATTCTTATCGTTTTGTCGTTGTGGTGTGATATCACGAAATTTTGGTAGTTTTGTAATGTTTACTTAATTTACCTACCTCGACCTTATAGTCATTTATAAAAACCCTGTATAAGGGGACTATTGAAGTGATGAAATGTGCTTGGAATTTTATATGAGAAACTTATCGACTACAACTGCTCGATCTAGGTACATTAAATTTAATTTTACTGTGTAAGGTTTGGCTATAAATTTGTCCACTTACAATCATTTGTAAAAATACAATAGCTTGCTTATAAAAGACTTCAGGAAAAAGTTAAACTTAGAATCATCCACCCACCCGTTCTCTTTTTTTTTTTTTGTTGTGAAACAAGTAGGAAATTTTATAGCAAATAGTATAAAAAACATCATAATTAGGGCTTTTTTACCTTTTTACAGCCTAGGTTTTATTAGTTCCCACAGTCTACAAAAAATATATAATTAACTACGCCCACCCACCTCGCCTTTATTTCACTGATTAATTTTATCTCGTTTGATTGGAAGGTGCATCTTAAACTAAACAGAAATAAAATTCGTCGTTAGAATAAAAAGAGGGCGGGTGGGTGTGGTTAGGACTTGCTACAATAAGGCTGATTTTAACAATTGACATACCTTCTAATAAAATAGAGGCTGGGTGGGCGGGGCTAGTACTTGATAAGAAAAGACGGAACAATATTAGGAGTAGTCACCAGAATGAAGACAGGGTGGGTGGGTGGGGCTACTGCATCTTTATAAAAGACTGTTGAAAAAGTAAAACTTACCTGACCTGACCTGACCTGTTTTTCAGTTAATTTTTATTATTTTTTTTTATTAATCCGATTAATGTATATAAAGAAATTGTACATGTGAACGGTGTAATTTGTTTGTAACTTGACTGATGAAAGTTCTTTCCTTATGAACTATGGTACCCGGGCTAGCCTAGATGCGTAGTCTGTCCTTGGGCTGATACTTTGCAAAGGCTCGGAAGCTGTATTTATGTGATTGAAATTTGTAATCTTGCATTCGAAAAGAACGAGAAATTTTTTTTAGCAGAAAAAATACACCCCTTTGATAAAAAAAAAGGTCACTTTTACACCTTTGTGATTCACCACTTTGCATTATAACGCATTCCGCCATTTTAAAACACAATGTAGGGCTCCATTTCGTCAACGCTTACAGTTCTTGGCCGCTTTTCAAAATTTTTTGCGGGTTTTCAAATTTTGTGTGCATGTCTCAATTTTGACGGAGTGGTTGGCTTGTCACAACCGGAAGACGTTTATGCGCAAACTAGCTTGCGCTTTTTCTGCTTACACTATTTTATAAGAGAAGAACCATTGTAATTTAGACCGTAAAAACATCCAACGCAAACTCTCTAATATCTACAAAAATGCTCCTTATAGATTTTTTTGTCTTTACCCGTATAGGCCAAAAAAATAATTGCACCCTGATTTTTCCCAGCCCCCAAAACTCAATTTTGGATTGACTAGCACCATTTTTCTCCGTAACATCCGTACTTACGTAAGGGAACGAAGTGTCAAACTTGAATTCGTGAAAGTGCGTTGTTCTTTCTGACGGTTTATAATAATGTCCCAAAATGGGTTCCGTCAATCTCTCACCATAAATCTTCGTATGGTCAACGTGAGTCAGCTCTTTTACTCGCTTCACTTGCAGTTGTTTGAACGTGAGCGTCCTCAAAGGCGTACCACCTCGGAGTACCTAGCAAGACTTTAATAAGTTGACAGTTGTTTCATGAGGAGCTCACTCTGAGGGTCGTTGTACTTCCCAGTCTCATAATATCAGGAGGAGTGGTGAACTCGAAGGTCTCATCTCGCACTTTAGGGTTATGGGGGACATTGCGCCACGGCTTAAATGTACCCAGCGTTTGGAGATAGCGGCCACCGAGGGTCCACATTCGTACGGTGTAATCCGCGCTGGAACTAATACAAAATGTTATTCCACTTCAGAGTAAACCCTAAATACCTGATCAAAATCTGCGCCTCGTCGATGTACGCCAGGTCGGATATTGTCATAGCGTGACCCTTGTAACTATTGAGCAAAATCGGCACAGGCTGCGATCTCGCAATTCTTGCAGCTCGTCCCACGAAGAAGTCGCCCCACAAAAAGGGAAAAGTCAAGCGCAGTTTGGGCATACTGATATGTTCGCATTGTGTGACGCAATAGTTTTTTATTAGCCAGGTTTTGATATAGCCCACACTCGAGCCCGTGAAAAGGTACTCGTTTTTCTCGTCGCTGGCCATACAAATGATGTAATCCCCCGCCTTGTGTATCGCAGAGAACGACGTTAAGAAACCGCCGCTGATGTGGTGCGACCAGACTTGAATCGCTCCGTTCTCCAGCGATATAAACAGAGTACCGACGTCCGGATCCATGGTTCTAGAGTGAAGGAAAATCATACTGTGTATGCCGAGTCTTCTCATGGGCATGCACTGCTCTGGCATGACTACTGTGGAGACCCTTCGTGCCCTCATAGCGCTCCTGTTTGACTGCATGGTCGAGCTTTGGGCGATCAATCTTTGCACAGCCGACAACCTCCGGGACATTACTGGCTTGATGGTGTCTTCTTCCGTGGGAGGTGCTACTTTCTGAGGTGCCTTTTTTTCCTGATCTATAGGTTTACCCAAAGCGCGAGCAATAATATTGCGCTTACTGAACTTGTTCACTCGAGCTTCTGGTTTGTGTCTTTGCTTCTTGTATTGGATCTTAATACGAGTCGTGGGGTCGGCACAATTAAACTGTTTGTAGGGTTGACCGGTCTCTAGTCTCCACATGATCAGCTCACCGTCGTAAGTACCTGCGACGACAACACGATATTCAATCAAATTTTAGGATTTTAACCATATTTTACCTGTAACAATCGTTTGCGGTACGCGAACGGCAGCAGAACTTATATCTTCACGGTGCCGCAGATCCCAGTTCTTGTAGAATTCACCAGCCGCGCTTACGGTTTCTCCGCTGTCTCCGAATTCGGTGACTCGTCGATTCCAACCCATCACCAGGATTCGGTTTTTGACCCAGATAATGCGTTTCACTTCGCAGTTTTTTTCGATTTTCATGTTCCGCAGGCATGTGCCTGTGTTGAAGTTCCACACTTTGAGGGTACCATCGTGGGCACCGGTTATGATTCGTTGGTACCCCGGATCGAAAGATGCTGCTGTTATTTCGATGGGGATTATTTCGGCGTGGATGCTTTTGGTGTGGGCTTCTTTCACGGCCATCATTCGGCGACCGTCCCAGGGGTTCCAGACAATAATGGTACTGTCCAGGCCGCAGGTCACCACCACCTTCGAAGAGTTAAAGACGATTAGGTGGTGATAAAGTAAGGCTGGGTTATTGTGAAAAGGAAGCTAAATGAAAATATGGAATTTCGTTTTCTGCAAAATGTAGTATGTATTTTGTGATGTCCTAGTTTCAATTAAAATTTCGCGCCGAGGAAAAAACAACGCGCGAAAACCCATTTGAATAATTTGAATTTGATAAATAAATTAAAAATGTTGGCAGCATAGATAGGCAACTTTACATTTTCAGAGGAATGTCACCCTTTTGACAATGTGAAATATTTGTCCTAAATATGTTTCTTTTTAACTTTACCTTGAATAATGGATTGTAGAGAACCACTGAGACTCCAGCCGTGTGGGTAAATCCATCCGTATGTTCTCCACTCTGCTTCGGACTAAGAGAAATGACCGCCAACATGGAACTTCCAATAATCCATTGTCTGCTTTCTGGGTTATACATAGTCGTCATATCGCTATGTTCCCCCAACTCCTGCGGGATCCCTAAATAATTTTGCACACAAACCTGCTTTGCACAATCCCACACTCTGATACTCTTATCTTGCGAAAGACTATACAAGAATTTCCCTTCATCTTGCAAAAGAACGGAACTAATAGCAGTGTGGTGGCCATACAAAACTGCCACAGGGTTTTGTGGTACGAAAGGATTCCATAGTCTAACAAGACAATCCGGGCTACCGCTAGCTAGTAACTGAGTGCCACTAACGGAAAAACACCATGCGCCTTTAGTGATTGCGTAAACATACTTTCCTTTATCTTCTGACAAATCTCTCATTTGCAAACCCACTTTTGGGCATTCTGAACAAGATATGATCGTGTTAAGTCTTTGGTAGTATTGGATTTGGAGTACTGAATTTGTGTGCTGTTTTGGTAAGATGATAACGCGGAAGCCATCGACTAGACCCTTGACAACTTGGTCGTACCGAACTTCCAGGAGAGGCATACCCAGCTGGCTGCGGAAAGGTCCTCGTGCTATCGATTCTATGAAAAGAACGTGGATGTTGCCCCCTATATCCCCTAACACTAGCTTGGATTCTTCATTTGGGTCGTCACTGAACCAGTAGTTCATGGTGTAGATAGCCCAGTCCATCAACGTGAATATAACCCTCAGTTCGAATTTTCTGGCTGAAGTGTCGTAGAATCTCAGGTCCCTTTCAGTACTAGAGGTACAGACCACACTGACATCTGGGAGGGCTATCATGTCGGTGACCCAGGTTTGCTGCACTCGTAAATGGGGGCAAGTGGATTTTACTGATCTCTCGAACTGTACGTCCAATGACCAGTAATTGATAGTACCATCTCTACTACACGTCATCAGACTACCATCGTGCCAGCTTATGGTACGATCTGGGCGCACCGTTGGGTTGTAAGTGACACGATTGATAGTGTAGCGATGATTGCTTTTTATCATGTTTGGTGCCAAAGGAATAGGATTTTCGAGGGTTTCAAACTCGGCTTTCACGTCTTGTTGTTCGTAACACAGAATTAGGTAAGAGATGAATTCATTCCAGGTGACGTGCCCATTTCTAAAAAAAAAAAAAAAATGGGACGATGAGTACAACAAAAATCTGACAGTACTATGACAGTACCTCTCCGTGTTCATCTTCATGAACATCACGTTGTAATCTTCATCCGAGAACACAATTTTCCCCACATTTTGTAGCACTTCTCGCAGACCACCTGCATCGAATTGTTTTCCGGGTTGTTTAAGGAAGATTTCGTATAAAATCTCGAGGTCGTACTCATCCAGGCTCTCGTGAAGTTCGACAGTGGTCTCTTTAGCATCTTCCGCAAACTTGGTGCTTGATTGCTTGCGGCTACGACTGCTTGCGAGAGAAGGACGTCCATCTGATCGACCTTCAGAGGGGTGCACTTCTGCAGTTGATATAGACATAACGCAACAGGTGATTGGTCGATGTTACCATGATTACCACCACGACGAATATACAAACAAAAGTGGCAACTCAGCGCGATTCTGGTAAAAATGGATCCGATGTATTTAGCTTTGAGTTTATTTCGGAGAAAAAAGTACGATAAATGTGCGGAAGTTTGTACGGAAATTTTGGATAAGCAGCCGTTGGATCAAGCGGCTTGGTGTTTGAAGATGAGGGCGCTAACGCAGAGGGTGTATGTGGATGATATCGAAAGTGAAGAACTTATAGAAGGGGATTTCTTGGATGATAATGCTGTTGCTACGGCTCCTAGGCCCGGAACTTCGATTAAGACGGCAATTGCCACTACAGCTGCGGCAAGGTAAGGGAAAAAGTTACCCATGTTATAGTAAGTTTATAAAATCTGCAAATTAAAAAAATATATATCACCATAGATTGTGGTGGTCAAAAAATGAAGGACCTACGTTGTGCTTATTGGTTAGTTATGGTTCAAAATTTTTTGAATTACAATAAATACACTTTTACCACAGAATATACGAAACACTAACAGATTATGCACTTTTTTTAACCAAAACTGTGTTTAAATTTCGACAAAACTTGTGTAATTTTTATGGTGAAAACTCTGAACTACACCCATTTCGTTTACTTCAGTTTTTCGTTATGTTTTAACTGAAAAAAGTTTCCATACATATTTGGTTACCTGCATTATTTATTGTTAGTTTTCAATGGATTAAAATTATAATCATTAGAGTGGAACGCTAGACGACAGGCAAGTTTGAATTAGACGCCATTTGTTTCCCCTAAACGCAACCAACAATTCTTCCTAAAATCTACCTGAACTAAGATGAAATTTCTTAGTAACTTTTCAGTGTCCAGTTATTAAGAAATTTCTGGTAAAGACAGTTATCGGACATGGGTCATAAAACCATCGTAAGCTGACACTGAAAAGTATTAATAATAATTTATGACAACAGACCTTCAACGCAGAATAACCATTTTCCGAATTTTTTAGAAGTATGTATTAAATAAAGCAAATTGTTGCTTTGTGTACTGATTTATGTAAAAAAGGACACTTCAATGAAATAAGTTTCTATATTTAAAGAAAAGAACAAATTTTAATGAGTCTCTAAAAATGGTCACCAATGTGAACTAGGTAGACTTTTATTTATTAAGTCTTTATTAAGAAAAAAAATAGATATTTAATATTTTGCTGTTGTTAATATGTATAGTTCTAAGTGCATTTTTTTTTAAGAATGTGAATAAAATTCACTGCTCTTCCTACTTTTTATTGGCAGAAATTCTTTTGATTTTCTTTAAAAAAAAAAGAATTATAATAAACCAAAAGTTTTAAATCGAAACAAGAATTTTTTGAGATAATATTTTAAACCATACAGTAGTGATTTTTTTAATAAAAATTAATCTTTATTTAATGCATTTATTACGGGTAGATTTTAGATGGGAAGTAATTTTTTTTTCCACTAGTAGCATTACAATGGCTAATTGTCGACTTGTCTAGAGGTCTGTAATTTGGAAAATTGTGAACCTTGGTCAATAATGTAAACGTGAAGTTGGCCACCTAATGTGACAACTGTCCACAACTGTCAGAAAAACTGAGACATAACCTGAAAACGATCATTTTGGAAAATTTGCTTTTAAATTATGCCCTGGAATGATTTCCAAACCCTGAATTGATTATAAATTGAGGATAAATTGGTGAAACAAAGTTGATGAAGTTGATGGGAGTGAAAATGAAGTTTACGGGACTGAAACTGAATCATGGTTCCGATTTGGTTTGACTTGATTTGCCGTAGATGAGCTTTGGACGATTTCGGCGATTTTTTTTTTTTATTGAAGATCGAGCCGTCGTTGTATCCTTCTGCTATGCTGGAGGATTTCCATTCCCCGTGTCGCTTTAACGATAAAAGGTCCATACCTTTTTCAGCCAAATTTGTCGCGGTCGCGTAAGTACGACGGAATGAGGAGGGGTACATGATGGTTCACTTTACAACATTTTTCACACAAAAATTTATTAAAAACGGGAAATATGGAGGAAATTAAAACAAAAGTTCTGGACCATTTCTGGATTGTCAAAAAATAATAAAATTCCAAAGCTTACTAAAATGACGTGAGTACACATTTTTATTGATGCACTTCAGAAAAAACATTTTGAAAATTCGCAAACCTCAAATGGGCTACTAGTGGAAAAAATAGTATATTAACCACGTTTGTGAAGCCAATTCTAGACCTCGCGCTTTAGAGCCCTCGACGCTGCGCGTCTCAGGTTCTAATTTGCGCTCGGTCTAGAATGTCTGTCTTCACAACCTTAGTTAATAATATACTATTATTAACCGATCAATCTAATCCAATGAGCAGTCGAAAAAATTGACGAATGTTAACAATTTGAAAATAACACAATACAAAACCTCGAAATGAAATGAATAAAAATTAACATAACGTTATTTCGTTATTTGTGTCTGGTGAAATGGTGAAACATGTGCCAGATTATTTTATTGTTTTTAATTTTCATTTTCTTCGTCATTGACTTCATATTAATAATTTGTTACATATTAGTTCTTTTCCACATATGTATCTGACTATAAAACCGAATGCTCTGAATTCTTGAAAACGTTTTAAGGTTGTCGTAAGCGTGGTAAAAGGTTAATCAAAATGTATACCTTTATCTCCTCCTATAAAACTAAGGCGTCAAAATTTTGCTGATAAATGTTTAAGTTCTATAGAATGTGTATGTTACTCCTGCAGTTGTGGTTTATGAATCCGTGTCGAGTTCTTACCCTAGACATCCAGATTTCTAGAAAAAAGTATAACAATATTATATGGTTTATAAATTCATGTTCAGTTTTAACCCTCGACATCCAATTTTTTGGAAAAAAAATCAAAACTGTAGCAACATTTTACGATTTAACTTTGAAAGTGCAAAACCGAATGCTGTGGAATCTTGCAAACGTTTTAAGTTAATCAGGAACATGGTAACTTGTTCATGAAACAAAAAATACTATTCATCAATGAAACAAATTTGTTTCAGACATTTT
Source organism: Zophobas morio (assembly GCF_036711695.1). Lineage (NCBI taxonomy): Eukaryota > Metazoa > Arthropoda > Insecta > Coleoptera > Tenebrionidae > Zophobas > Zophobas morio. The sequence goes on from NW_026972109.1 coordinate 18,571,371, forward strand.
TTGTAAACAAATAAGTCGCTACGGTTATGGTTTAAATCTATATTAATAAAAATGAATCGCCGAAATGTATGTACGCTCATAACTTCAGAACGACTGCACCGAATTGGACGATTCTTTTTTTTACGTGTACCTTATTGTCAGGACAAGGTTTATATGTAAAAAAAATTATAAAAAATAAGACGGCTAAAAGATTAAAAAAATTTAAAAGTTTTGCATGGGAATCGCCACTTCGAATGAATTTGAATAGTTGGCGTTCCTGACGGACCTGTCGCCTAACTGACGTGTCATACAAAACTATTCCTTCCGTGCGATTGTGAAAAAAGTATTATTGCATTTCAAATCGTTGTTTGTTTTTTCGTAAAAAAAACGTCGTTTATTTTAAGAAAAGTCTTAGTTAAAGTGAATTTAGTTACACATTGCGAAAGTGTCTTATTTATTAATTTTGATCTGGCATTTTATTTACCTATGTTCACTTTGTTGGTTTCGACAAAACTTCAAACTTTACCGTTATTCAAGGATTTAATTTGAAGTTTTCAATATTTTAAAATTCTCAAGACAAAATTTACAGATTTGATTGACTGTGAAAATAATTCTGTGTCGTTTTATGAAGTTCATTACAATGCCGAGAAGACGACAAGCTGACATAAGTCCACGAAGTCAATCAAATGTGCGACGAACTACCTAAGGTGCAAATCGCGATGATTTATTTCAAGGGTAATTCGGATACGGAAGTTGATCAGCGTTATGCTCATAATCAACATCATAATCAAACATTGAAGCGAAACATTGGACAGTATGAATAAAACTGAGTAGATACTCATATTCGAAGTACGAAGTACCTACTTCATTATTACTCTTATATACCTGAGCATCTACCCGATGTACTGTGTATCTACTTGCAAACATTGTATCTCCCCGGACACAAATTGAACATTTACGCGTTTTGTGAGCATTTAATCTAAAAATGAGCATCGGCGTGGCAAATGACTATTTGTCCTTCCTTATAAATGATAAATTAAAGGTAATATATTTTTTTTTCCTTAAGAATATAGAGTTAACAAAGTTAATTGAGTTACGAAAGTCTCTTTTGCTCCACGTTGGCCATCAACGAGCGATTTTCATGATTTTTGTGTAACTTTGCTGGTTTTGAATTTGAATTTTCTGTCCTCGATAGTTGATGCTCAGCAAGAACCACGGGAAGGTCTGGAGCAGATCTCGCTAGGAAAGGAGAGGGCTAGGAATTGTTAATGAGGGATAGAACGTTATACAGTACAATACAACGGAAATACAATACAGGTACCTACAATCTAGCTACAATACAGAATACACTACAGATACAGATACAGATACAATTCAGATACAATACAAATGCAAAGTTAGTACCCAATACACCACCGGAAGAAATTGCACCAAAAATTGAGAATGTTGCAAAATGAAAACCCAAGCAAGCACACCGATGGAACTCGGGACGAAATCTATTGGTCGCAGCGCTCACACGCCCAAGGGAGAACGCAGCCGCATAAATCCAAGGTCGTCTTACCTCATTCTCAAAGAACGATGCAACCCAGCGTCTAAGAACCCCCCCCGGGCCAAAGCGTCTGACGACATGGAGAATTCAAACCCGGAACCAAAGAATGCACTGTTGCAAAATTAATACCCAAGCAAACACACCGATGGAACTCGAAAGGAAATCTATAGGTCGCAGCGCTCACACGCCCAAGGGAGAAAGCAGCCGCATAGATGCAGGGCCGACTGACCTCATCCGTTTAGGATGATGAACCTCATCCGTTTAGGATGATGAACCTCATCCGTTTAGGATGATGACTCAGCGTCTAAGGGCCAACAGAACCCCCCCAGGCCAGAGCGTCTGACGACATGGAGAATTCAGTCTCGGAACCAAAGAATGCACTGTTGCAAAATTAAAACCCAAGCAAATGCACCATGAAAACAAAGCATTTGCACCACTGGAGCTAAATTGGCAAGACCCAAGTTAAGTTAGTAACACATACAATATACAGTACAAAATGCTTCAATTACAAAAGTTACAATATACAAATTTCTCCACGTTTGCCAATAAAGAGCGATGACTGTGCTCGCTCGTTGCTGTTGCCCAGCAAGAACCAAACAATACGAGGAGGTCTGGAGTGCGTCTTGCCATTAAAAGAGAGGACTAGGGTTTGATAACATGGGTGAAGGACACCGTATTTTGTAAATTTGGACGCCGTAGTTTAAAAATGATGGATACGGTATTTTGTGAATTATGAACGCTGCACTTTGTATATTCCAAAGCCGTACTTTATCAGTCCTGAATGCATGTTATTAACAACATATTTCAAAAAAAATCGGGCATTTTTGGAAACATATCCACTTTCCTTCGTGTTCACAGCACTTAACACAAAACATTTTCGCTAATATTTATTAACAATAAATTAGAAATTCGCGAACACGTGCTACTTTTAAGCCAAAACGGAGCTCCAGTGTTGCTGCTACCAGACCGGAATCAAAACTACACACAGAGGATGGAAAAATTGACCTTTTATCAGGTAGCTCACGTGACAGTGACGTCATCGTACGTCACGATGAGATTGCAAAAATTATTTTTCATATTTTAGATCAGAAATTGTACATTTTCGGGGTTAATTTAACAATGTTTAAACAAACTAATTTGTTTTTGCTAACCTCGTGTTCTTAGGAAGATGGATTTCGGTTTAATTATCATATATTGATAGTTATCATATTTGAACATTATGAATTCTATTAATTATGTTTAAATTTTATTTAATTATATCGCGAAAATGTATAGCTTCGTCCCACCAACTTCAATCGTTTCGGAAATGTATCCAAAATGTAAACATTGTCGACCAAACGAATCATGGAATCCGATAAATTAAAACTGAAGTCGTACTTACCCTGTTTTCGGTCTTTTTCGGAAAAATATTCATTTTCGTCCGTGTTCACAGCACCAACACAACAAATTTTCCTTAATATGTATTAATAATAAAATTGAAATTCGCTAAAACGTTCCACTTTTACGCCAAAATGACGCGACGATCTTGCCGCCATCAAACAGAAATTAATACTGAACACAAAGGACCGTAAAACGTGACCTTTATACAGGTAGCTCACCTGACATTGACGTCATCGTACGTCACCATGAGACTGCAAAAATTATTTTTCATATTTTGGCCGGGAAAATGCACATTTTCGGGGATAATTTAACAATGTTTAAACAAATTGATTTGTTTTTAATAATTTCGGGCTTTTAGGACAACGAGTTTCGGTTTAATTATCATATATATTTATGCTTATCATATTTAAACATTATAAGTGATATTAATTATGTTTAAAATTTATTTATTTATATCGTGAAAATGTATAGCTTTTATCAACCGATTTCAATCCTTTCGAAAATGTCCCCAAAATTTAAACAAAGTCGAGCGAACGAATCACGGAATCCGATAAATTAAAACTGAAGTCGTACTTACCCTGTTTTCCGTCTTTTTCGGAAAAATATCCATTTTCGTTCGTGTTCACAACACTAACACAACATACTTTCCGCAATATTTATTAATAATAAAGTAGAAATTCGCTAAAACGCCCCACTTTTACACCAAAACGACGCGACGATCTTGCCGCCATCAAACAGAAATTAATACTGAACACAAAGGACCGCGAAACGTGACCTTCGGACAGGTAGCTCAGGTGACAGTGACGTCATCGTACGTCACGATGAGATTGCAAAAATTATTTTTCATATTTTGGCCGGGAAAATGCACATTTTCGGGGATAATTTAACAATGTTTAAACAAATTGATTTGTTTTTAATAATTTCGGGCTTTTAGGACAACGAGTTTCGGTTTAATTATCATATATATTTATGCTTATCATATTTAAACATTATAAGTGATATTAATTATGTTTAAAATTTATTATAGTAGCCTGCATAGATATTGTAGCCGTCCATAGAGTCGAAATTTGCGATTAAAAATAAAATAAAACCGGTTCAAACGGAGCCGACGACGGCTTGCAAGTCCTGTCACTACGGCACGCGTCGCATTACACAGGGGTGTATTTAAGACCGATTGCACAAAATCTTAGGGTCACTGTAATCTTACTATTTTCTATCTACGACAAACGATTTGTCATACAGCTACGAAACCGACGATCTAGAGAAAGATGGAAGTTTGAAAATGTATTTCAACAAGTGTAATAACCGTTTGGTGCAACGCAATTGGTTCAAGCAAAGTAAAATATGACAGGAAACAAACAGTCCACGTGGACTAGTTTATAGCCGTGTTTGCTGCTAAGATGACCGGGTTTTTCGCTCCACCTACCTTCGCAACGATGAATATACCATACCACAACTTGTGTACAGTGAACAGAGCTTTGTTTTTATTGACGAGATTGAGCTAAGAAATGAAACAGATTATACCATAACGGAAAAGATGACATTTAATATTAAATACGTCTCTGTGCAACGTGTGCCAGAGTGACGTCACAATTTGCAAGCCACCGTCGGCTCCGTTTGAACCGGTTTTATTTTATTTTTATTCGCAAATTTCGACTCTATGGACGACTACAATATCTATGCAGGCTACTATAATTTATATCATGCAAATGTATAGCTTTGATCAACCGACTTCAATCGTTTCGAAAATTTTCCCAAAATTTAAACATTGTCGAGTGAAGGAATCACGGAATCCGATAAATTAAAACTGAAGTCGTAAGATAATTAGCTTTTATTTATGCATAAATTGTGCAGTGCGTTCTTTCTAACACTGACCATAGAGATTCCCAACTCAAGGTGTCTACCCCATACTAACTTATACTTTGGTGACTCGATTTTTGCCTTGATGGTTGAACACTGTCACTGTTTTCCGTTTTTGTTGTATCGAGATACTACTTGAGCATCAACTGTTACCTACTGAAGTATTAGCATCATCTAGAAAAAATAGAAATATTTTGATTTGATATTCGAGTAGATACTTCGTATTTCGAGTATGAGCATCTACTGAGTTTTATTTATATCAACCATTGTCAAAAATTTGATCGAACGTTGTTTCGACAGAACTTCCTTCGCACCAAAAGTATAATGAAACATATTCAGCATTTTCGAGTTGAGTCTTTTCTTCACACAATTTTGTGATGACCTAATCAACATTTACGATCAACACGTATACCACCTTGGATTGGTGCAGTGTAATACTAAAAATAACTGTATTGTATTCCCAAAATTATCTGGGAAAATCGAGTGGGCCGTTCCATCATTTTTTTGGGGGGAATAAGTAAATATTCTTAACAATTTACCATGCTTACAATAACTTTAAAACGTCTGCAAGATCTCAAAGAAGTCATTTCTTCAACTCTTGAGTTATTCTCTAAAATAAATTGAATGATCCATACATTTTTTGGAGTGACTGTAAAAACAAATCTAAAAAATATGAATTCAATGATAAATTACGAAAATATACTGATGATGTTTTGCACATTTTAGATAGGATTTGTTCGGCAAAATCTTGAGATGACGTCATCAAGTTTTTGGGCTTGATAAACAGATATATTTTGATTAAAAACCTACCATGTCAAACAGTAACTTCAAAACGTCTGCAATATTTCAAAATTCAGTTTTGCAATTCTTGATTCAATCAATAAAATAAATTGACTCAATGATTAATTTTTTTGAGACACCCCCTATAAGCAAAACCAAAAATTATGAATGGAATGATAAATCACAAGTATAGTCTCATCCTATCTTGGACATTTTAGAGAGGATTCATTTGGCAAAATTTTGGGCTGACGTCATCAATTTTTTGGAGGGGATAAGTAAATATATTTTCAATAAAAATTTATTATGCTTATCATATGTTTAAAACATCTGCAAGATTCCAAAGCATTCGGTTTTGTAGATTCAAAATTAAATTGTAGGTGAAACGAAGTTCACGGGGCCAGCTAGTATATCATATAATTCTGACATGGAAACTCGAAGTTACTGGACGGATGGCTTTTATTAAACACTTGTTTTCTGGGATCAGTAGTAAATCGTAGCTGTTGATACGTGTTAAACAATGGCTATATAGTTTTATTGCTAACAACACAAAATATAAATTAAAAATGTATTTACACACGTCCAAAAACAAAAAACATACATTATTAATTTACCGTGGAGTAAAAATATTAACAATTATATATTAACTCCAAATCTACTAGTTTCTACTATAATAATAATCGGTACGGTAGCATTCATTCTGCCGTACGACTTTTATAAAATCGACTTATTTGTCCTAAATTAGAAAAATCAGTCGAGAACGCCAATAATTATTTGATGGTAAATGAGTGTTGGATTGAGTGGGACTCTGTGGTATTGTATGCAGATGTTGTTTGGGTATTCGTATTATTACTATTATTATTTTCAATTTTGCCGGCGACATTGGCGTTTTGAAAAAATTATGTTGTTTTTGGAATTTTGATGACGCTACTAAGAAAAATAAAGCTAGTAAAAAAATTGGGGAATATTATTTTGACAGAACTTCCCTCGCTTTTGAAGTATATATAAATAAAATTAGATTTTGCTACTTTTGTTTTGTGATAACTGTTAACGTCTATAAAATGGCGTAATTAACATTCTTGCAACTCCTTCGTTTTTAAATACAGCAGATAACTGACGGGAAAAATATAGACATTCTTAATTTCTCAGTATATGCTTAACTTCGACTGTCTATGTTTATTCTTCGTCCGAATTCGACTTTTAGCATGTTCAGATTACAAGCATCAGCGGTGAAAAGAAAATGAAATTTGGTTGATTTTGTGTAGTCAACGCATAGGAAAGGACAGAAAATAATCTTAAAATATCTTCATGATTTCACAGCATTCGGTTTTTGCAATTTCAAAGTTAAATTATAAAATATTGTTATAAAATGTTAATTTTTTCTCCAAAAATCTGCATCCTCAGAGTAATAAGTCAACACGGATTCATAAATCACACATACAGGACTATGTTATTTTATAAAATTTAAAGAACATTTATTCGGTATAATTTTAAGATGCCGTCATCATTTTTTGGGACGACCTTAATCGAAAAAATTTTTATTAACGATTTATCATTTTAGAATCTTAAAACGTTTGTAATATTTCACTACATTCGCTTTTGCCATTTTAAAGTGAAATTGTAAAATACAATTTTGATTTTTTTCCCCAATAATCTCGATGTCTAGGGGAAAAACTCAACACGGATTCTAAATTACACATACATGGAGTATGTAATTCTGAAAAATTTAAAGAACATTTGATCTGCAAAATTATGAATTAAAGTCATCATCTTTTAGGAGGCCATAAACGAAAAAAAAAATTATTAACGATTTACCAAGCTTACGGTAGTCTTAAAAAGGTTACAAGTTTTCAAAATTACATTGTAAAATGTTGTTATAAAATTTTGATTTTTTTTCTCAAAATCCTGAATGACTAGAGTGAAAACTCGGCAAATTAGTAGTAAGTAAAATGGTACGTTTCACCTCACATTTTGTTTTTTAATTTATTATAAGGTGTTTTATCATTTGTTTTTAAGAAAACAAGTTTTTACGTTGAAGGGTTTTTTTTTCAATTGTTTTGTAAAAATCTCAAAGTCAGCGGTTTCCAGGTATTAGAAATTCACAAGTTTTTAAAACATAACCTTAAAAATCGGGTGAAATATTAAAAAATGCATTAAAAAACTTCACGACAAAAATTGGCTTTTTTTATTAAAAAAAAAAACAATAAAAAAACTTTAATGTCAAAATTGCCCTGCTTGCTTAAAAAAATGATACAGTACCTTAAAATAGATGAAAATAGAGGTAAAAAAAATTGGTCTAAAGAGTTTAGACAGTACTTCCCTCGCTGTCGGAAACTTGACGACTGCATGCCTATTGTGTTTTTTTTTCTCATTACATTTTTGTAGTGGGAATTTAAAAAAAAATTGTGATGACGTCATCAACATTTTTGCAAGGACACGTATATCAGTTGGGATAGATGTAGTGTAATACTAAGAATAAAATTATTGTATTCCCAAATTTTCGGGAAAATGAATTGGGTCGTTTTGAATATTGATTTCTTATAATCAATAAAATAACGAAACAATTTACTCACGTATACGGCGCCGGTGTGTAATATCTAGAGAGCGGATTTCTGTCGGGCTAGGCAAGGCCAAACTCGGTACGGCTCGTACGGGATGCGAATTCATTGCGGTTGCGGACTGCACTTCGTTTATTTGAGATTAGAATAACGCTGTTTCGTTGCACTCTGCTGTTAATTCCCGTTCTCATTTACTTAGCCGTTTGATTAATAAATCGTTAATTATATTTATGGAATTAGTACTGATTAAATTCAGTGATTATCTATCACCCGCTACTGAGTCCCGGCGATCCAGCGCGTCCCCACCTATAATCGTGACGTAGCCCGACAAAAATCCGCTGTCTAGTAATATGAAAGGCAACTGAAAATCGTTTATGTATAAACATTCTTAATTTAAGATGATAAGCGTAACAGCATACGTGAGAGTCAAACAGAGAAACTGTAAACAAAACGACCATCGGTTTTATTGCTTCGACTTCCGCTTATTATATGAAACATTGGGTTTTATTTTAATTCTTGACGGTGAAATTCACAATTGGTTGATTATAAACATGTCTATTTCACATTCGCGGAACCAAGTAAGCGCATAAAACAAATGCAGGTCTGTAATGTTAAAGTCGATGTAAATAAGCGTACTACCCTTATGTTTCAACCGAGTTTTTCCTTTAACAAATTTTGTGTCTACCAAATTGGGTTGGTTGGGGTGTAATACTAATAATAAGTGTTGCCTTTAATTTAATCAATAAAATAAATTGACTTCATTAATTTTTTTGAACCACCTCTTAAGAAAATCTAAAAAATATGAATGGAATGATAAATCACAAGTACAAACTCATCATATTTTTTGCATTTTAGATAGGATTTATTCAGCAAAATTTAAGGGTGACGTCATCAATTTTTTTAGGAGGGATGAACAAATACATTTTGAACAAAAGTTTACCATGCTTATAATAACTTTAAAATATTCCCAAGATTTCAAAGCATTCGGTATTGTAATTCCTGATTAAATCGATAAAATAAATTCACGCCTTCATTAATTTTTTTGAGTCACCCTGCATATGCAAATCCAAAAATAGGAATGGAATGATAAATCACAAGTACAGACTCATCATATTTTGTACATTTTAGATACGATTTATTCGGCAAACTTTCGAGCTGACGTCATCAATTTTTTGGAGGGGATAAGCAAATATATTTTGACTAAACATTTATTATGCTCTTTATAACCTTAAAACATCTGCAAGATTTCAAAGCATTCGGTTTTGTAGTTTCTGAGTAAATCAGTAAAATAAATTTACGCATTCATTAATTTTTTTGAGTCACCCTGTATATGCAAATCCAAAAAATATGAATGGAGTGATAGATCACAAGTACAGACTCATCATATTTTGTACATTTTAGATATGATTTATTCCACAAACTTTTGAGCTGACGTCATCAAGTTTTTGGAGGGGATAAGCAAATATTTTTTGACTAAAGATTTATGATGCTCTTTATAGCCTTAAAACATCTACAACATTTCAAAGCATTCTGGTTAGCAGATTAAAAATTAAATTTCAAAATGTTGTTTTATAATTTTGATTTTTTTTCCAAAAATCTGGACATTTCGGGTGAAAAGTCGATTCGGAGTTGTAAACTACATGTGTAGGACTATGTTATTTTATACAATTGAAAACCCATTTACTACGTACAATTTTGAAGTGACGTCATCGCATTAGTGGTGGGGATGATTAGACAAATTTTGGTTAACGTTTTACCATCTACATGATATTCTTAATATAAGTACAAAATTTCACAACAATCGGTCGAGTACTTTCGGAGATTATCTGTCTAATAAAAATCCGGGACGGCAGACGGACAGACGGACAGACGGACGGACAGACGGACAGACGGACAGACGGACAGACGGACAGACGGACAGACAGACGGACAGACAGACGGAAATGGGAGACCTATTTCTTCGTCTTCTAGGGGTCATGAAAGATCGAGAAAACGTAAAAGTAGAGAGTCGGCCGACGGACTCGATTACAATACTTCCTTTGCTTACGCTCGGGAAGTAAAAATAACTTAAATCGATAAATAAAATGTGGGGTGAAACATTTTACTTTCTACTGATTTCAATTTAAAAATTTCATCTAAAACGTTCGATAATCCAATCTTTAAACCAGAGTCATTCAGATGAAATATATATTAAAGAACATTTATTCGGCAAAATTCTAAAATGATGTCATTATTGTTTTAGAGGGATAAAAACGAAAAAAATTTGATTCACAATTTACCAGGGATATGATACGATAACCTTAAAACGTTTGCAAAATTTCAGCGCATTCGGTTTTCAGAAGTTAAATTGCAAGATGTTGCAACTTTGATTTTTTCTCAAAAAATCTGGATGTCTAGGATAAAAACTTAACAGGGGTTCATAAACCACATATGGAGGAGTATCTTATTTTATGAATTTTAAATTATATTTACTATTGTAAATTTTGGAGAGGACGTCAACAAATTGTTGGTAGGGATGATTAACCAAATTTTGATTAGCATTTCACCGTCTACACGATAATCGTAATCCACATATAAAATTTGACAACTGGTTCAGTAAGATTCTGCCTGAATCACTAATTTTCCACTCATTCGACGTATTTTGAATTATTTTATGGCAAATTTTGATTTTTTCAGACATTATTATTTAAATAAATTGTACTACTAACAATTAATTACTTAATACGACAGGAAGTACAGGAACCTTTAAAATACGTTACGTTGTCCGTGTGAGGATTTTCAAGTGATTCTATGATATTTAATACATAAAAAAAGGAAAATACAGAAGACAATGGTGTTTTTTTACGATACGTTTCTGGTACTTTTTTTTGTTGGTTAAACTGTTTTCAAGGGCTTAGAATATGATTAAATATCTGCAGTTTGATGCATAATACAGAATTCTAAATCCACAGTCCTGGTAAACTAATGGTGCAGTTTTGGTTGCAGCCGTTGTGGCTCAAGAATCGACGTCTTACATCTAGGAAAAACTCTGGTCTGACTAGTTGTGGTTATTCTTCAAATAATGATAAATAAATGTAGGATGACGTATCCATTTTAACAGTATGTCTATGTCATCGGTGTTAATTTGCTATTTACAGACTGCAATACTTGTAATTGCAAATTATATTCAGAATTTTTTTTATATAAAATGTTATTATTGTTCACTGAGAAGATAAGATTTAAGAATAAAATCACACATATAGTGATTGGTTATATGAGAAGCCTAACTGAGTTTAACTGGTTGCATACTATTTAAACTTTGACCACAGTATACATATCAATCAGTAGAGACAACTCGCAATTTTTACTGACCCGTTTTCATGGGTGGTCGTTTGTCTTGTGACCGTATGAGGGCGCGCAACGCAAGGTACGTCACTTTCTTACACATTGGGACATTGAACTGCGGTACTTTGGTTATCTAGTGACTTTAATGTGAAATATTTGAAATTTGGCAGTTTAGTTGCATTGGTTTTGATGGTTTAAGGTTGATCTTCCTGTGTAATTTACAGTTAAGTGTAATTTTCACAGAGACATTTTAAAAAGCGTTCTTCACGTTTTCATAGGACCATTGTTTACTGTTTAATTTTTTTTGTAAATAATTAAATGTACATATATTAGCGTTTTCTAATAACGTTGAATTTTACAACCATTTACAGCCATCATGAAAAAGAAATTAATGAAATGTAAAATCATAATCAGAGAAGCGGGCCACATCTAAATTTCAACACGGCATCTTTGTTATAGGGGGCTTAATTAATTATTTATTATAATAGACTGTGTGGTTTCTAAGATCAACTAGTTACAAAATGTTATTGTTATTACACTATTTTTAAGTCTTTTCCAAAAATTCATTTGCATAAAGTGTAGTAAATTGTGTACACGAATCGATTTTAAAATGAAGCGTTTGTGATCCTTTTTAAATTGGGTGCCGACATCTAGAAATATTTTGGGCAACGACCACCGATGACGGCTTAAAAATCGAGTCAGAAAGATCAAAGGCGCCGACACGAGTTGTCCCTACTGATTGATGTCTACCTATACTGTGCTTTGACACAGACCCTTAATAATAAAAATCACATAAAACACTTCCTCGTAAAAATTTCAAAAAATATGGAAATCCGCTTCTGTGTTATTTGCTCTAAAGTGACTTGAAAGTTAAACGTTAGGTAAATGAAAATGCATTATGTATATAAATAATCTTTTCATTTTATTGCCATACAAATTTTTTCTTCTCCCTAATACATATATAGTTCTCAAATAAAAATTTAACAAAGCACTGATGGTGTAACCGGTAGTAATTGACAATATTTTGTAATCCGAACCTGCAACGTTAATAAATCTTCTAGACACTGACTGAAATGTTTCTGAACTTGACCATTTTAAGTTGAAATAAGTAAGTATATCGAGTTTTTAAATTCTAGTTTTAGATTTCTTAGAACCGAAAACCCTCCAGCTTATTTAATTTGTTGTAGTTCTAGACCTCGAACTTCCACCGGCCGTCCAATTTCAGGAGTTGCCCGCCCAGGTACCCAAATGCGCCCCGGCTCCGCCCTCGATCGCCTAAAGACCGCCCGCCCCATCACCGGCCAATCAGCTCGCGCCATCCGCTTAGGCACCGCCGCTATGTACTCCCACAAGGAGGGTCCCTTCATCCAAGTATCCCGCCTCAACATCGCCAAGTACGCCAAAAACCAAAACCTCAACAAACCCCTCTTCGAGTACCTATTCTACCACGAAGGCGACGTTCGCAACGCCATGGAGCTCGCAGTGCAAGCCACGCAATCCTGCGATTTTCAAGATTGGTGGTGGAAGGTTCAACTATCTAAATGTTACATAGTTTTGAATTTGATTAGAGATGCCGAACAACAAATGCGAAGTGCTCTAAAACAACACTACCACGTCGAGACTTTCATCAGGCTGACTAGAATTTACCTGCGATTGGGTAACTAAAGTGTTAATTTATAAAGGTTAATTGAGTGAAGCGCAAAAATTGTAGACCAACCTCTTTCCGCCGTGGAAATATGCAGAGCCGGTCTTGAGATTTTTCCCAATGATGTTTCAATCATGACTGAACTGGCAAGGCTTTATGAAACCTTAAACGAGACGACGTCTTCGGTTAGGTATTACAGGAGCATTGTGATCGAAGATGCGATGAATACTGAGGCGATTGCGTGTATAGGAATGTATCACTTTTACAATAATCAACCAGAATTGGCATTACGATATTACAGGTCTGTATAAAATCATTTCATACATACAACACAAAAGGTCATTACCATTTGAATTTTTTTCATATAGACAGTTTTCTGTCTAAACTTACCCAATGTTCTTTTCAGTTACAAGACAAAGAGAAAGATTTCAGGTAAAAACTAGGTCAGAAACTTTTACATCTTCTACCAGAATTCTTTGTCGAAAATTTTGCTCATTCTGAAATCTTTACCCTTTGTTCACTGCCCGAGCTGTATTTCAAAAGCATTTCAAAAACAAAATGGTGGAACGCATTCCTAAGTACCTACAAAATAGTGAAAAATAGTAAAAACATTTAAAATGTTACAGAAATCGAAGTACTCGAATAAACCGCTTATCTATTTTTTATTATTGCTTGGAGAGTGACATAAAGTCCATAATTAAATACGACATCAAAAATTGTACTTAATTGTAATTTTTTTCATTATGTAAATTAAAAATTCCAATACAAAATGGTCTTTGCACCCATATTAAAATCACTGTACAATTTCTGATTGAACGGGAATTTTACGACTACACGCACTATAGACATGGGACAAAGTACTATGTGCATTCTGTCATTATACAAATGAAACAATAATTCAAAATATCAAAGGAACAAAAACATATCGTCTAACTTGATTTACTCCACCATATCACGTCGAATTGTTCGTAATGAGGATTACAGAATGATTAAAACTCAGAATTTAATCAACTAGCTTCGGTACGTTTAGCTTCCATAGTTTATGCAGTACTTTGGTAGGTACTTATTTGACCACGACTGGTTTCTTGTAGCTATAGATGGAGTATTGATGAGACGTAGTTGGTTGATAACATTGTTGCTAGGCGAGCACCTGTTTTTGAAGTGCGCGTTGTCTATGCCTTTTTTGTGTAAGTATACGTTGATACGCGTATTTCTTGAAACTGACAGCGGAGCTGCTTTTCTTTATTTGTAGGTGGTGCGCATTTAAACTGTTTTTGGGATATTACAATGTGCTTTTACTGTCAGTAATTTAATTCAGTTTTAGGAGAATCATACATTTATATTGCTAATCTCAAGTAATTCAACTTTATTGGTTGTTATAAGTATTTCGAGAAGTTTGAACAGCTGCAAATTTGTAAAAATTGTTTTGTGGACGAAAACAGTGTCTTTGTCTTTTTCACATTTGACGTGATGCGATTGATCCAGAAAATTAATTAATTATAATTCAAAAGTTCCTTTTCAGGAGAAACATAAAATAGTGATTACGTGAGTTACGCGTAACCAAGCCATCGTGAGACGTTTTGTACTTTACAAAGATCTTGGAGAAAACATTCGAATAGATTTCGTACATTTTGCTAGTGAAGAAATTAAAACTGTACAATACATTTATCATCCGTATTAATAATTGGATGAAGCTGTCCCAAAATTTCATAAAATAACATACTTCTATACGCGTAGTTTATGGGTTCGCCTTTACGTTTTACTCTTGACATCCAAAAAATAAAAAATGTATAACAACGTTATAAAATACTACAAAAAAATGCGACTAAAAGAAAGGACTCAAAAAAGGTGGCAAAAACAGGTCACAAGAAATGAGAACAAAAAAAAAAACGACAAAAAAAGTCTTTAAAAAAATGCAACAAAAGCAGAGAACAAAAAATAATATAGAAAAAGGCGACTTCAAACAGTAACAGAAAAACAGAAAAATGACAAAAAAGGCGAATACCAGAGAAAAAAAAAATAAAAAGGGCCTAAAAAAGACAAAGAAATGACAAAAAAGAAAATAATAAACGGATAAAAGTTCACAAAAAAGGTGGTAACAAATGCGAAAACAAAAGACCTAAAAAAATAAAATAAAATCCGCAGAAAGAGCCACAATAAAAACTCATTAGGAACAGGGAGCACAAAATGTGACAAAAGACTGCGAAAGAATCAAAAAGGAGAAAAAACTATAAAAAGTCCAAAAAGAAAATAAGAAAAAAAAAAAGGATGAGAATCAGAAGATCACTATAAAAATTGAACAAAAAGGGGTTCAAAAAGCAACAAAAAACCTACAAAAAGTGACAGAAAACGGCAAAATATCCAATACAGAAAGAAATTCAAAGAGTGACAAAAAAAGAAGACGGCTACAAAAACGGCTAAAATTACGAAAAAAGGTAAACAAAAATAGAGAACTATTCATAAAAAGTGACAAAAATGCTAAAACAGACAATTAACAAAAATCACAAAAATGCGAAAAAAGAATAATAAAGGTGAGAAAAATACAATCTATAAAAAAATGAGAAGGCCAGTACAATAGGTGAATAAAAAAAGGGGTCCAAAAACGCGACAGCAAAAAACATAAAAAAGCAGCAAACTAAGCGGCAAAACAAGATAAAAAAAGATGTCAAAAAATTGATAAAAAAACATTAAAAAAACGAGACAATAAATAGTCAAAGACACTCACGAAAAAAATAGAGAAAAAAAGCGTCAAAAAAGGGCGCTAAAAACGAAGACAAACAAAGCGAGAAAAAAGGGCCCAACAATTCGCGCAATTTCCAAAAAATTCTTTTCTCTGAGAATATCTGTGAACGAACTTCCCTATTTAAAATAATAATAATCAAAAATAAATAATCAATTTTAACTTTAGTGCACCTTTAATGTATTGTTACGTTGATCGGTGATTAAAATCGGCGTGGGTAAAACTCAACAATTTATTTCTTAATAACTCAAATTTACACGACTGATTACACAGCTATTACATACTTATGTACAAAATAATTCCGGCGCAACTTGACTGAATTCGTTCATTGGATTCCTCGCTGACTGAATCAACTCAATAATAATCGTTCCCGATTATTTATTATTATTATCTATTTAAAGCCATACATTCCTCTCGATGGATCGCGAACGCCGCTTCGAGATTTTTCTGGACACCGCAATCGACACTTCCGGTAACCGGCTGCAAACTTGGCTTTATGCGAATGTTGCCTCGCCATCGTAACCGATGATCATCTCCGCACATACTAGAAATCTCATAGGCGTCGTACCGGGGCGGCGTATGGGTTTATTTCGTAACAGTATTATGCTTTAATTACCTACACTACGCCACTTCTCGTTCGAGCCAATATGTTACAAAAACGCATGACAATAAGTCTATTTTTTCATTACAACTAAACCTAGACAATGTCGCTGAGATTCTTTCCTAATCACTTCTATGAGACCAAAAAAGAACGCTTAGAATGCGAACGCAGCGAGCATACCCATTAAAAATAATTCGTTGTTGTCCCTGAGAAACTAAATTACATATTTACAAAAAATGTATTTATCGTCTACAAAAAGTGAATTTTAAAAACAAACATTGCGATTACTAAAGATGAAGAGACTTGAACTTGCTCGCTGTGCTCGTCTTCTAAGGGTGTGTTTTTTAAATGAAGAGATTTTTTATTATTGAACCCAAACCACTTAGTTACGATTCTTTCTTGAACGCTTCGGAGAATATACTTTAAAAAAAGAACGTTTAAAAGGCGAGCACAGCGAGCACGTTCAGGTCTCATTGAAAAATTGGTCTAAAGTTATAAAATAGATTGGCTCATTCATTTTTAAATCACCCCGTATAAGTAATTATAAAAACTATGAACTGATAAACCACAAAATTTTGAGATTATGTCATCAAATTTTTGGGAGGAAATAAATGGATACATTTTTATTAACGATTTATCATGTTTATGATAACCGTTTACGAAATTTCAGAGTACATATTCCGTTTTGCAGTTTTAAAGTGAAATTGCTTTCAGTTTTGATTTTTTTTTTTCCAAAAATCTGGATGTCTCGAACTTACGCTCGGGAAATAAAATCTATTTAATTGTAACCTCATAACTAATTTTCTAATCAATGGTGTATGACCTTACCTTAAAATCAATACATATTATCCAAATAAAAAAACACGTACTTCAGATAAGGAAATCCAAAATGCAAACATTTACGGGAACTGTACCGCATAAATTAGATAATTGATTGTAAATAACTGAATCCATTATCAGAATAAATTGCAAAATATTTAACCAACTTGGATGAACAAACATTTATAATCACTCTGTATAAGGAAAACAACTTTTATTATCGGCAGTAATTAATAACACGTTTTTGCAATTTCAAGTAGCATAAAACACGAGCAGTTATAAAACTTCGTAACTTTTCTTTTTTACGATTTTGGTAAGGAACTACAATTTTTGCTGGATAATCGCTGTAGTATCAAAGATATTTAAGTATTTAAATTAAACTCAAATATATTAAAACTAATTAATTGCTGCATGAGACATAAGCCAGTCTTTTATATTGTAATACAATAAGAGAACAGTTATATAACAATATAGCATTACGATATTTCGTTAAGTTGTGTTAGGATAGCAGATTTATAGCGCTAGTAGATCAAAATTTCATAGTTGTAGTGTTACAATGGTGACGTAAAGCCGGAACTGCAGCCCTGACGTGATATTATTAAATGTTGCACAGTGTTATATCACCTCTCATACTTGTTGTTTACATAATTATAATTACGTTCCCTTTAAACGATTGTCGCCTTTTCTTTGTTAAAGGATCTCTCATTTTCGTTTTAAAAAGGTAACAATAGCCACTAATTTTAATTTTCTTGTAAATCCATAGGCGTGTGCTGGCAATGGGGGCCCATTCAGCGGAATTGTACAACAATTTAGGGCTCTGCTGTTTGTACTCCCAGCAGCTGGACTTAACTCTGGCGTGTTTCCATCGGGCCCTCGACCTAGCCATCGATCCTCTCATCAAAGCCGATGTGTGGTATAATTTGTCCCATTTGGCTTTAGTAAGCTGAAATACTATGATAGTTTTAAAGTGGTAATATTGTAATTTGTAGGCAGCCGGTGATTTGGAGCTGGCTCTGCAATGTCTCAACTTATGTTTATCCTCCGATTCAACGCACGCTTCTGCGTTCAATAATTTAGCAGTTTTGCATCACAAGATGGGCAGAACAAATCTAGCAAAAGCCTATTTTACGTCCGCTAAAGGCTTAGAACCAAATTTATACGAGCCAGGGGTTAATTTGGAATTCTTACAAAACCCTTGAATTATTCACACTGTTACATTGTTTTCTATTAAATATAATGCGGTTGAGCTTGTTTATATATTTTTGCATATTTATGAACCTCGGCTAGGTGGTAACTCACTGCGGGCGTACAAGGAGAAGAAATTAATTGCGTAGGCTCTGTTAAAGGTAATTAATAAATCGTCATTTAAACGTTAGCTTTTAGATAAATTTCAATTATAACAGAAATACACGTTTGTGAGGTGGCATTTCGATTTGAAATTTATTGTCGAATGCGAGACTTGATTGTGTTGAGCGTTTATCGTCATTTAAACGACGATAAATAACAATATTAAAACGGAACTTGGAATATGTGAAATCGAGTAACTAAGGCAAGTCCGTGACGACGCCGCTGGAATTTATAAATAAGAAAATAAATTGTAAATTAATAATCTGGTGGAATTCAAATAAGTCGTAATTAGGGAGTAAACATATGATAATTAGCAACTTGGCGCCGTTGGATTTATTGGGTACGGATGTGCGTAAGAGTGTAAGCGAAATTATGTTACTCGTAATTTGTACAATCTGCCATAAAGTAAAAGTATGTAAAGGTAGGTAAAACGATCGTTACTCCAGTCTAGAATACGAAAAATAAACACTAGTTATTTGCACCGAACTTCCCTCGCCTCGTAACCGCAAACTTTATGTTTAGATGAAAAAAAAAACATTAAAAGATGCAGAATGTAAATATACAGAGATGAGTGTTTAATAAATATGTAACATTTCTATACAGACCTTGTAAGTAGATTTCTTCCTAAAGATGTTTTAAAACATTTGAAAATAGGTAATAATAATGAAATTAATAAAATAAAATTATCACTATTTTCATAAATTGGCTGGAAACACGTAGTAACATCGTACTCTGAAAAACTAAATAAGACTATTGCAACTGTTTTATATTTCATAAAATGCACAAATTATAACTTAATTTATTAAGTTTCTTTGTGTAAATTGGGTTCCTATTTAACTGAACTTTGATATATTTTTATGCATAAATTATTCATATCGTCTAAGCCTCAGCAAATATCCCAATTTGTAATAAAATACCAACATAAAATATTAAAAAATTCATAATTATTTGGCTTAAGTTACATACATATTTAATAATAAATTCCCCAGTAATTTATAGCCGAGTTTTACTTAAAATTAGGTTGGACACCTTGGGAAATATTCTTCTCGACCTTCACTTGTAATCTCGACCTTATATTATGCAAGAGTTATTCTATGCGTTTTTTATTATCGATGCATTCAAGTATTAATAGATGTTTAGAAAAAAAAACGAGGTTGTCTGTAAAGTCGGTTTACTGACGATAGTTGAACGTGACAACGTCTTAAGAAAATACTGATGGAATGGTTTTGGGCTTTTGATTTTGAAGCAGCGATTATTGGCTGCGCGAATGGCGTTGCTAAAGTAAATGCTACAGCATCTTGAACCTCCATGGGTTCACTCATTGAAGGTAAAGGCTTATTCGTAACATCCTCTGGTTTGTCAGGCTTTTTTTCCATGGTGCGTTTGTAAGCAGTTCTGCAAAATAAATCGTCGTTCGAAACAATTTAAATAAAATTCTTAAAATATTATCGTTGTCACGTCAAAATTGACACTACATTCACTTTTCACTGCACTTGATACTCGACCAAAACATGTAAATGTACTATAATATAGCAGCTGTCCACGCAGACGCATCGCTCACTCAAGTAGGAGAGAGACGGATGGCGAACGCTGCCGAACGCGAAGGCCGATTGTGCCTCTTTGTCGCTCGTTCCGCGTTCTCGCTTGCACTTCAAGCCTTACATGGAACGTGACAGCAACGGTATGAGTCATGCTTTTTCGAGCGTGCAGCCGGCTCCATCGATTTATAAGACGTTGTCACGTCAAAAGTATAATGACGAACTTAACACTTATTTAAAAATTGGTCGAAGGTTATTTCGACAAAACTTCCTCGCCCCTGAAAAACAGGTATTTAATTGACAAATCACTCAGAGTAATAAGAGAAGGCGGTGAAATTTCATTTGACAACTGACACAAAAGGCATGTTTATTCTTACAACATCCATCTGACAGGAACTTAACCTTACATTTTAAAACCAACACTTTCTGTCACATATCCAACCATTGCAATTCTATGACTGCAATGGTAGACGAATGTGTAAAAAAAATTTACACTTTAAAACAAACCACTGCAATGGTTGGATGTATCACATAAACTGTTTGTTTTAAAATGTAATGTTGTGTTTTTGCAATTTTTAAAAAATTGGTTTGTACACGAATTGATTCGATTTTTTTTATCATAATTGTGATGAGTGGAAAATAAACATTTTTACATTTAATTGTAAAATTAATTTTTGAATGGTTGGTATAGTTGGTTTCAGTTTGGTTGTTCTATTTGGTAAGTAAATAAAGGTCAACGTCAACCCTGGAAGCCGTTAGAAACATTTTGTTTCTTCTTTTGTTTAAAGTTTGTTTCATTTTTTTATTTGTTAATTTTAGAACTATTGTTAATTTTTGAGACTTCGTTTTTTCAATAAAATGATTTATTAGATATATGAATTGCTTAAAGTTATTTATCGTACTCTGGATTGAATCGATTTGTTTAAATCGACTTTTTTCCGGTTAATCCATTCGGAAAATCATCAAAATGTAAACGAATCGGTTCCGGGAAATCAACCTTCTGTGTAGATTTTGAGCACCATTACTTTGTGCTAAATGAAAAGCAAAAGCCTACTCTGAGTGATTTTCAGTTGAACACCCGTTATAACAAAACATATCCAGTGTTTTGTAAAAATTATAAAATTTGATTTTGCGAATTTAATTTTTGTGTAAGAACATCTACAAGTTAATATAAAGGTAAATATGTACTGTTAGTCAATTTTAAATAAATTATCCCTTTTCAAAATTTTGTAATGACGTCATCGACATTTTTGCAAGGACACATCACTACATCAGACATCAGTTTGGATAGGTGCAATATACTTAATACTAATGATTACAGTATTATTATTTTGTTATTTCGATAAAATAAATTGATTCCTTAATGAATTTTTATGAGTCAGCCTGTATAAGCAATTCAAAAACTTTTAGTGCTATGAAAAATCAAAAATATAACAGTTTGGACAGGATTCATTCGGCAAAGTTTTGACATGACGTCATCAGATTTTAGGGGATAGACAAAATTATTTTGATTAAAATTTACCATGATTAGGATAACTTTAAAACGTCTGCAAGATACCAAAGCATTCGTTTTTGCATGTTCTGATTAAATCAATAAAATAACTTGACTGATTCATTTTTTTTTGAGTCACCCTATAATAAATAATAAAAACTATGAGTGCGTTGATAAACTACAAGAGTCATGATATTGACTATATTTCAGTTTTTTGCGAGGGAGAAAACGAATAAATTGAAAAATATCACTTAATATTATTATTGTGCGTTTTTCTTTAATTCAGTTCGCCTGGTATGAATGAAGAAACTTGACAAACTTGTGTGGAAGAAGTTACTTTTTACGGCAACTCTTTTCCGACAGAAAAGCCGATAATGGTTTTCCTACGATTTATAGAGTTTTATAAGTTAAAAGCAGTAGTGAAAACCGCGTTCCAAAATTTCCATAAAAAATGGAGATTTCATCAATACTTTAGGAAGAAGATGATAAACTTCCCTTGCGTTGTATTATAGAGGTACCTATATATGTATAACCTAAAGATACACTCCTATTGCCTTTTTTTCTAATGGTCATTTTTTTCAACCAGTGTCTAGTCCAGATGTGCTATTGAGTGTTTTGGTATTGCGTTAAGCTGCAAATTATTGGATGTATGAGTGTATGACCAAAGTTAAAAAGTACAAACCAAATATACGCAAAAGACGTCATCCTTCTATGCCGGATCTCATCCCATTATAAAAAATAAACAATGAATGAACAGCCCAAACGTTTTCAGTTCCAACGCCGAAATCATCTCGTGAGTGCAGCGTAGCATAAAGTACGCTTCGCAGACCTCCGTCAAATTTGGTGCAGACAAAAACAATTTAGAAACAGGTGCAGAGCTCGGTAACGAATAAAAGTACAAAATAAAAGTCATTATTGTTTACACTCAAAAGTTGTTTTCAATTTGGTATTGTATTGTGGTATGCGGCCTTGAGTAGTCAAAAGCCGAAGGAATTCTGGGAACACTAATTCGATCACAAAAATAATATTGCAATAATAATAATTCTGCATGATAGTGAATGCGATACGGGAAGTGCGAGTAATGCTGGAAATATTTGATAAACATTGCAAAATTAGTTTTTGCAATGTTTTGATAAGATTGCTATTCGCGTTAAATGTTAAAAATTACATGTCGCTATTTGCTCAATCTTCCTATCACCGTATTTGTTTTGGAGATCATTCAAGGACGAGATTTAACGAGCGTGAATTGGGGAATTGAGAGGGGTTTTGATGAATCTGAGGACGAAACAGAATGTAATAACTATTATTGAAGCAACAAAACTAAATTAGCTCACTGAGTTACCATGAATTATGGTTATGTAATTTGTTTGACAATAAAAATCTTTGCTAAGGAAGTTCTATTTAAAATGTGCAACATACATTTAATGATTATTATGGAACGATTATAATTTAAATTATGTGTGATTAATTAATACAATTATATTTATTGGCTTCAAATATAACTTTCGCATAGTTTCATAAATATGATTTTTTCGGATTGTAATTATAACTCTGAAACAATTACTCAAAAACTAATTAAATAATATTACTTGTTACTAAAAAAGTAATTCGATTAGAGTACAGCATTACTTGTAATTACCTTCCAATCACTTCTTTCAGGTACCGATAACCAGTTTATCCTGATAAAAAGTTTTAATGTCATAAGTATGTATGCTTGTATAAATAAAAAAGAACGTGCCTATAGATATATAAATTTAAACAATCAGTATTTTAGTAGAATAAATTGAATATTTACTGATTTATCGGCAGCAATAAGTATTATTATTCATAAACTACCGATTCAATGTAAAGTAAAATACATCCCTATAGTTCAGTCTCAGTGTGTTGGCAATTGACTTTTTTGCCTTAGATGAAACTAAATTTTAAAATGGATTTCACAATGAAAATTAAATAAATTATTACAGCCAAGGATATTTTTGTTCTTTTATTTTGGTGTACATTATGCCACTAATCGTTTTACGTTAATAAATCTTTCAAATGGTTAAATAATAAACCATTAAGATTCGATTAAAAAGTATGTAAAACTATGCAACAAAAATTGGAAATTTTACAAAAGACATTGCTCAAATTTTAATTTTTCTAGTTACAAAAATAAATTCAAAAGTGATGCTATTTTTTTAATTCTAAATATGTCATCTGGGCAATTAATTAACATTAAACCGACACATCCAGTTTATGTTTAATATTCGGATTTCCATTACAAATCATTTACGTCAATTAATAAATTCTAATGAAAGGTATTTAAACTTCGTTTTGATATTATGAAAAATTTGATACGGGTATCAATACCAAAACCCCTATTACCAACTGAAAATATGTTATTATCATTATTAGTTAGCAAATCTAATTTTCTTTGCGGTTGGATTGCACTTAACTGTTACCGCAGTAATTTGTGGTCTTCTGGAACTGGAAAATGGCGCGTTGTGAATAACCAAAATAAGATTACTAGGGCTTATATAGTATTTTCCAAATCTGACCGAAACAAAATCAGTAAAGATTTTAAAGGAATAAATATTAAAATTGATGCTGAACATACTTTTGTTCTTCTGGAATAGGGCAAGGATCTGTTCCGGGGCTTTTATTTTTTCTCATGTCTGTTAATGACTTTTAAAATTAAGCTCTGAAAATAATTATTTATTTGCAGTTGCAGAAAAAATTACTTAAAAATATCAAAAACCTGAGGCATTTTTGTGGCAACAAGAACAAATCAGTTGAAAATGTCATCCATCCATTTCATCACGAGGAATTACTCAGTCGTTGAAGACAATATTGACATCTTTGCAACTAATGTTCATCAATAAAGTGCATATAATGATTTACTGTAGCTTATTATTATACCTACAGCAAAACATTTGTTAAATTAATATTTTTGTCCACCTGGAGGTAAACAGTGGTTCTGCTGTAGTTTTCTCTGGGACCAGTAGTAACATTAGCTATTGTGATGCTTCGACAGATTAATCATAATGATTTATGTTTATCTATTTGCTTTTTGCATTCCATCCTTGTATTATCAAGTTGGGTTCTAAATGAGGTAAGCCTGCTCGAAATATTACTCCTGTTAATAACAGTGGCGGCTCGTGACATTTTGAAATGGGGGGACATAATTTGATTGATGAATTAAATATGAAGAAATAAAACAGGCTGTTATTACTAATTAATAGACGAAATTGTGTGACGGAAGTAAATACAAAAATACATTAAATAAAACTAAAAAAGTACTTGGCAACATACTTTTGGTTTTAACTTATTACTGAGGAGACACACAAAACAATTTATAATTTTTTTCACAATCGCACATCCACAAAATATCATACTTGTTATGTCTATTGAAATATCCATTAGTCTTTGGTTTTGCCATGAACACTTTTTTTGTTAATAAATCGGGGGTGGCTGTCCCTAAATTTTTTACTACAATTTTATCGTCGTAAGACGGAGGAGGATTTTTTGTTAAATATTCAATTGAATTCATTATTTTTATTTAAAATCAAACAATTTCACTCGCGCAGAATGAAAATGAATTCCCGTGGTTGAATTAGTACCAGCTGTCACTGTTTCAAATGTGACCCGATTCCAGCCAAATACAGCGACTAGATGTGTGGTTTCCATGCCAACGGTGTAAACAAAAAAATTAAATGAGTCATGACACAATATCTTTAGATATAAATTTTTATACATTTGGTACAAATGGAGGGAGATAAAGACTTTTGATAATTATGACCATGACACAAACTTCTGGATAATTTTTTAAAGTTTGAAAATTACTATTTTGCTATGTCCATTGTGTCAACAGACGTAGACGTTGTAATTTTTGGAAGGCACGTGCCCTTGTTTAATATAATTATATCAACATTAGTGTACGCCATTTTCATTTCACATAAAAACAAAAAATCAAACAAATACAGCTTTTTCGAAAAATGATAAAATTAAATTTTGCAAATTGAGATACGATTTATTGAGCAAAATTTTGGGATGACGTCATCAATTCTGAGAGATAAATTTTGATTAACGATTTACCAGGCTTATGATAACCTTATAACGTTTGCAAGCTGTCAGAAAATTATATTATAATATTTGCTTTAATATATATATTAATAGATCAAATTATTTGCACGCTGAAAGATTGTCAGAATATTATTTAAATATTTTCATATATGTGTTGCAGATATCAGTATTATAGATAACAAGATTTACTCAGGAATCAGGTATTTGAGTCCTATTTTTTTCATTAAATAAATAAAGGATTATACGGTACTTTTGTCACTTACTCATATGAAAAAATTATTCGAAGGTTATTTTGACAGAACTTACGATTTTTGTTTTGTGATAACTTCTATAGAATAAAAACCAGTTCGAACAGTGTTTATTTATTGAATACATCATAGTATACTAACTATAAAGCGATAATGTGCAGCGAATAATTCGCCTGTTTTAGTAACGTGTTCGACTTGAATTCCCGTACGTCGTAACACTGGTGTCAGAAGTGGGATTCAAGGTTAATAATTGGTTTTACGAAGATTTACGGGTAGGTTGGAAAAGAATTCTGAAAGTTTATGTTGGTGGTCAAAATCAGGGTTCAAACTTGACGCAAAAAACAAAGAAATGGACAAAGAAATGGACAAAAACGAATACAAAAATAAATAAGCAAATTAATCTAACTGAAAAATTCCAAAAGGATGTGGAAACAAACAAAAATGAAATAACAGAAATTAAAGACAGTTATGGAAAATATTGTCGGACGAAATATAGTTTCAATAAACGAAAAAGTAAAAGAGAAAGTTGAGCATTAGCTAATGACTAAGTTAGAGAAATCAGTACAGGAACGCATGGAAAATCGAATGTAAACTATAGGATATCGAATGGACAATAGAATAAAAAAATTGAAAAAATGATACAAAATTTCATAGAATTCTTCGAAAAAGATAGAAGCAAATATAGTGTATTCACTGCTGCTTCAGAACTTCGATTTGGGGACGAACAATCTTGCTTACTCGGACGCACGATCGACTTTTCATGAGAGGTTGTTGGCAGAAAGTTTTGTAAATGGCATTTTCGACATTGAAGTTAAGATGATCCCACTTCTGAGGCTAGTGTTGAGATTTACGCCGATTTTATTTCCGGAAATCGTAACAATATAAAAAATTTTTAAAATAGATAACCAATCGGAGAATATATTACGATCAGTGTACATGCTTCACTTCGATTGTTTATGTTACCATTTAGCACACGAAGCAAAATGTTCTGAACATTATTATTATAGTTCTTATTTTATTAGTACTAAATATAGACTTAATTTGATCTCAGATTTTTCATCTACTAGGTAAATCACTAGCACGGAACCACCCATCTGCTGGTACAAGTTCATATTATGTGTGTGTAAAGAACAAGACGGATTAAACAAGAAACGAATATAATAATAATGTGTAATAACCAAAATCAAAGTAAATACGTAAACCACAAGTACAGGTGTATACTATTTCATAACATTTACATAATGTTAATTACGCAAAATAATAAGCGTACGTCATCATATTGTTTCAGATATTTGTAATTGTGGGGATGATTAGCTACATATTTTAGATGGCGTTTTACCATCTACGTCAGAAGTTCCCAAATTTATGTGGCTTATCCCATCCTTTTCAAAAAGAAAATTACTTTAAGATCTTTCCCCTTCATACTTTGAACATACAAACAGAAAAAATGTTATTGCTAATAAAACATCCTACTCATGAAAATTTAACAAAATATTTAAAATGCGAATTACAGACAATAATTTTAGAAAACATAGTTCTAGATTTGGTAGAATGGCGACCAATTTATTTAATACCAAGGTAAAATTTTGTCAATAACATCCGTAAGTCACCGCGATCAGTTATTTGTAATCGATTTATTTTTTTTTAGTTAACTAATTTGTAACCCGCATTCTACTAAGTATGACAAAAGAAATACAACTAAAAATGTTTGCACCAAAAATTATAATAAGCATTAAGCATCAAGTATTGTAAGCAAAATTGTTGGTGGTCGTTTTTAAATTAATCACGTTAATACACTGGGAGAGTAATAATAAACACGATTAAAGACAGCTGTGTATTATTATTTAAAGGTTTGTTTTTAATAGAATTTTAGTCTTGTCAGATGACCGTCAGTTTGAAAGTTTGAATTGAAAATCCAATGATCAAAGACAAACTTTCAAAAATCCATGGTGGTTTTTGATTGTCTTTTATTGCTTTCTTATATTACAAGTATAGTTTTGGAAATTTCATTTTACCCCATAAAATTTTATTGACAATAACGAGGCGGACAGTAGTACAAACGTAAGAAATATTTATGGCTCACACCAGTTTACCCGAATTTGTCGGAAAACATTTAGCAGGTAGTTGTACTCATAAAATAGTGCTCATTTTCGTTCGTGAGTAACGATGTCCAGACCTGGATTATTCTTCTTTCTAACATCTGGGGATTAGCAGCACGCGACAATTTTAAGTTGTAAATATCTCTTGCTATTGTACTACTGTCCGTCTCGTTATTGCCAATAAAATTTTATATGGTAGAATGAAATTTCCAAAACTATACCTACTGTTTCAGTTGGGATTAATGATGTTTGCTTGAAATTAGTAGACCTGTCCCTCCACCTTACTTCCTGTTGTTGAAATTGACATGGGTGACAGTGACATTTAATTTACGTCAAGATTTGTTATTGATTATTAATCAAAAAATTTTTAGCACTTAAAAGTGACGTGGCGCCAAGCATTTGCATCAGTGTTGGCAAAAGCAGGGCAAGAAAAATTCTCCCAGAATTGGTTAATTCTGTTACTAACTTAAGCAGTACTGTAACCTCATTTGACATACACCTGTTAAAACTTTTATGACTTTAGCGGCTTAAGCCAAAGTACCCTTATAAGCCAAACTGGCTATTATAAGCTCTGTGGACCCGAATTGCAAGATTATGACTGTCCATTGTTGGCATAATGTAGCTGTGAACTGAGTTAAGTAATACAATAAGTATAAGTTATAAAAGTTTTAACAGGTGTATGTCAAATGAGGTTACTTTACTTGTTGATCACGCTGTATAGGTATAATTTGATTTATAACATTTTGCCGGTTTCTCAAAATGTTCAAATTGTGCAGAAGCTCTATGCACTCCTCTGAATCCTTCCAGCTCCCTCCAGGGAGCGGTACCGCGTACTTTGGGAACGACTGACATACAAAATTTAATACCAATCGATCCAGTAGTTTCGGAAATTATCTGTCTAATAAAAATCAACACAGACGACAGATAGAAGGAAACGGGAGACCACTTTTCCGTGCTCCAGGGGTCATAAAACGTCGCTCGATGGACCCTATTACACAAGTTACATAGAAAAAAGAAAATATTAGATCTGACAGAAACGCCAGAGAATAAGAGAAATTTTTTCAGATGAAGTCATAATAAGAAGAACAACTTTATCGTTTCTGATTGATTCAGATTTTACCCTAATAAACCTGTTACTATTACTGTTACTGCTAACTAAAGCATTACTGTTACCACTAATGTTTCTTTTAATGTGAGGTCAGCAAAAATTATCCTCTAGTACCTAACTGTCATTTTTATTCCCAGATTTATATAGCAGATAATGGGAAAGATAGTTTGTTGGTCCAATGCTAATTAGCGAACGACTTTTGTTGACAGTAACTTACTACTGCCCTACTGCCATTTCAACTGTTTATTTCTGTTTCCCAACATCTTTTTTTTTCGAAAAATGTAAGAAACCGGGAAAGAAAATTATTAATTATTTATTGAGTGTTTTTGGAAATATGAAACTTCAAATTGAAAAAATCTTTTAACTACACCTATATATTTCAAAGCGATCATTATTTTCTAAATTTCGAAACAAGGGCCATTTTGACGTCATCTATATAGCGTTCGCGATTGTTTTAAGTAGGGCAAGATATTTTTTTGTTAGGTTAGCATCAGATCATGTTTTATGACACTGACTTTTTTTTTTAATATTCGCCTTGTTAATTCTGTTATTAATTTAGCTCATTTATTCCTGACAGCAATATTCGGTTGTCACCAATTATAACTTAAAATAAATTTATTATGACAAATCATAACACTGTCAACTAAACTATCAGATCTTTATAAATTGTGCGAATTTGAAACAATCGTGAACAGTTATTAGATTGGGTTGAAAACTGAACAAAAATGATAACCACAACTAAGATATTGAGATATTTGAGATTAATTATATCAATAATATTAAAAAATTTAGTACGTTAAAGAACTCGAAAATCAATTAAAATTTATTATTAAAAATAAATTATCGGGATTGATAATAATCAAAGAAAATGCTGTTAAAATATATTTGGCTAAAATATTGGGATAAATAGATGTAAATTTTGTGAGAGAAAAAAAAAAAAAACTTCCGGGCATCCGGACTCCTTGAGGGTTTAAGCCCTCAGCATTCCGGGAGATTTGAGTGCCCACATCTTGCTCAATGGTGAACCATTATTCCAACGAATTATGGTGAAATTGTTGGTGAAATTATTGGTTTTTAATTTTGCCATATTAAACATAGAAGAGATATCTATAGATTTTTTCTGGATACATTTTGGTGATAATATAAATTTTACTTAAATGAAGAGGGCAAACCGAAAGCCTGTGGTACTCATAAAACTAAAGCGCAACATTTCTCTGAATGGTAAGATCCAAGTAAAATTAATTTGATTGTACCCTTACGAGACGAAGAATATTTTGGCAGTCGTTCCGCAGTACCAAAGTAGTACCCGCACACGTATAATACCAGGAACCGCAAATCCATTAGAAATGGGTTAATGTGTGGTTGGCTAACATCTCCGAAGCTAGCGTAATACGAAGCCCCAGGTCTCTCGATCCAAGCATGCGGATCACCTTTGGCGGGCTCACTTCTCATTGGTCAGTACCAATCGTCGGAATGCAGCACCGTGTTATCCACGTACGTTTTTTGAGCGCTAATGATGTGGCATTCGGGCGAAAAAGCCCTCGTGGCCCCCGTCCAAGAGGAGCGTCTGTTTTAATAAACCCCCATAAAAAGGCACCCATATTAAAGAGAACACGCGATAGCCCCTAGGACGAGGCTATCGACAATTTCACCATGAGGAATGCCGCGTTACTCGAGGAATGTAACCTCTAGACGGGTACCAAACACACCTGAGTTTAGTACAGTCCGCGCAGCGGATTTCAGCCGCGGTACCGCAGCAGTACCGCGTTCGAGGCGGTTCTGGCATCCACGGGTTTGCGGCGCGGAGTGTACGCGCAGCAGACCTGCGGAGTAGACGTCCTGGTGGGCAACACTCCGCTGGTACGAGGCGACTACTCCTCCGGTCGTGCGCATTCCAACGATGTTTTGCTTCGGAGTGTACCTGACCGCTCCAGAGTTGAAATAGGGAATTTAGTCGAAGAACACCTTCGCCGGCTGCTGGTGCACAGCGCTCTTGGCTTTCCAAAAGCACGTGGAGTTGTGCCTTGTGTTGGTGCTACTGTGTTGTGTTTACACGGCTTTGGGGGATTTTCTGCGGCGAGGGACTGTCAAGGATTAAGTCGGGATGGGGAAGGAAGTGGACGATTTTTTGGATTTTTCTTTCGGCACATGGTAAGTTGAGATGGACTTTGCGAATTCTTTCGGCGTGACTTCACGGAGGAAATTACATGAATGTTTTACGTGGATTTTAGGCGGATTTGATTTGGCGAGCGTATGCTTTGCGGGTTTATTGTTTCTGATGATTCGACAATCGCGAGCTGGTTCGTATCACTCCAATTTTCTAATTATGATATAATGGCGAGTGTGGATAAAATGCAATCACTACCTATTTGACTCGTTTAAAAATTTGTTTTGTGGGGCTTTGCTGCATGGACGGAGGAGCTACTGAATAACATACAAAAACGCTGGATTGTTTACAATTTTAAACTAAATTGACCTTAGAATGAACGATTTAGTAGAAATTATAGTAAGATCTGTCAAATTATGGACTTGTTTTAAAACTCGTTTTGCAAATCAAGAATATTTATTATAATTTTCAAAAAAGTACTATTTATTATGTGAGGTTATTAGTCATTCCCCGGTAATAACGAACCTTGGCTTTTACAAAATACCATATTGTTATTATCGGTCGATTAATTACTAATTTGTATGTAACCTAATAAATATAGCCAATAGTACTACGGTAGTACTAACATCCGACGCACATGTGATAATGTAAACATACTGAACCTTATTGTTTACTATTTTAAGTTCCACAATAAAATTATGTTAACCACTCCATATTTAAGTAATAATATGATTTCAAAATTGTGGTTTAGTAGCCGGTATTATGCATTATACACTTCCTATAATTCAAGTGTAATCGACGTGCTGTAAAAACCAGATTTAATCCAGTATTGATTGCTATACATAGATGTAGAACGGTTTAATGTTTACATTTTATAATTTTTTGTTTTATCTCTAAAATTCATCATGTCATATCATGTCACAGGTTTAGAGTAATTATTCTTTTGAGCTTAAAATAAAAGAAATATTGTTTTAAATCAAATTATTAATTAAATTAATTATATATCGTATTCATGTGACGTGCATGTTACATCAAACATTAGACATAGAGTGATTGACAACCCAACACTCGTTTTGCTCTGAAGTTATGGCAGTGAAAATTGCAGATACAATTTTTCTCATCGTTTCGGATAGCTGTAGATGTATAGGGATATAATTTTATTTTTCCTGAGTCTAAATTAATGCGTCCCCACGTTTTCTATGTAGAGCACAAAAATGCAGTTTTTTTTCCGTCCAAAATTTTGAATTTGCTTTAAGATTCTTGTTAGACCGTAATAAATTTTTTTCAATTCATGCGGACCAATCATTTGATGACGTCATTCTAGAAATTAAAAATTATTTAGATGTGTAGATAATTAATTAAATATGACTTAGTGTTTATAGTAGGTTAGCCTATGTGATGGCGTCTTTTCAAAAAATTAATAAATAAACTGTGCTGTAATATTTTGCCGTTGATTTTGTTGTTTTATGACTTTGACTTTTCTGACCCCTCGTCTATGAACAAAAAGCATCTTAAACTAATACCGTTAAAGATAAGCCGGTCCTGTGTAGGAGAAGCGTGCCAGCCAAATACAAGAAAGAACCTCAATTTAAGCTTGGGATGGTGTCATAAATTTGCATGTAATAAGCTGCATTATTCGTTGACAAGGGTAGTGAAGGAGTGAAAGTCGTAAAATCATTAAATTTCTTGTGCCGGTATACTATACATATTTGTAAAAATTTAAAACCGTGGTGTAAAGATCTCACCGAACTTCGTTCGCTTATGAAGCACAGTAAGTGTGGTGCTTCAGAGGGAAGGAAATTTCAATATACTTAGTATGTCAGAATATATGCGTTTCGGAACTAATAATGCCTGAAATACTTTCGCCTACATTGTTGTATACTATCAACTTATCTATCATTAAATCTGGTTTTTATTACGTAGGGATATTTTCAGTGTTCCGCGCGCTATTAATGTTAGACAGAAGTTAAGACAGTTGGTATAATTTTTATTTTATGACATGACGTATGTATGAGATTTGCGCAAAATATAAGGAATGTTCTTTTTAGAACTAACGACTTATTTGTTAAAAAAATCGATCGTACGTACGATGACTACAAAATTACAATAATAGAAGGAAAATAATAATAATAATTTTAATAAAACTACAACAGTTTGTGCTTATTAATACAGAAAAAATGAGCGATAAACGCTTGTATAAAAACAATTACATCATTGTTATAATTGATTTACAAAAAACGTTTTCAAAGCAGCACACAATATAATCTGATGTTTTGTAGTTTTAAGTTGGTTTTTACTGTTTGGATCATCTGAATCAAGTTCTAATATAAACAGATTTGTTTTTAACGAGTTCTCGGTAATTTTTTGGTCCATTCGCAGATTATTTTTAGAAGAATTGGTGGAAAGAATTCAGGTTCACCGGTAAGAAATACGTAAACAAAAGTTAAAGTACGTAGTTTTCGTGCAGAATTCTGACTAAAGTATACCTAGACATGTACATATCAGAAATACATTCGTTTACATTTTGGACTTTTTTAACTTCAATGGTTTTAATTCACATCAGATTTATCTTCCAGACGTGTAATCCAGGTGATATTCAGATTTTGTCGTCGGTCGTCCAATGAGACGTAGATTTTCATACACACCAATGCCTGTCACAACCTTTATCCTCAAACAATGCATCCTCTATATAATAATTTTTTAGATCACTCTATGCCTATATTGTCACTGGTAGCATAGAATTCGGCTCGCATTGTTGTAGTAATTTACACTGACGTAGCTAATCTTCAGTGGAATTTCTTTCTAATGAGTTGTATTCATCATAGATTAACCCACCGTTCGCATGGATAACCACAAATTATTTCGAGTAATCTTTTTTTTTCTAATAAGATAATAAAATTATAGCTTCGCAAATTAATGATTTCTGACATTTAGTCATAAATAATACCAATAAAAAACAATTTGTAGGAGGAGTTAATGCAAGTCAAATTAATTTCTGTTCAGCTTTTACCGTGCGAATCAGAGTAAGCTATTTAAAGCTAATCGTAGACTACTTTTTTGATGCTTCTTATGTTTGATTCATGGTTACTTTTAAATGGGTATTTTTATGGTTTCGTGATTTATTTATTGCAAATGTTGCTTTCGTATTTAATTAAGTTGAATATGAAGAAATTAATAGTTTTTGTGGCGTGCGATGATGGGTTTTTTAATAGCGGCTAAAGTGGGGAACGTACGGGAAGTTTTTTTTTCTTAAGCCGATTAAAAACGTCACGTGATATATTGACCTAATCAAGAATTTGATAATATTTTCATTTTAACACAAGCTTTTATCTACCTAATTGTAATAGTTTAAAAGGTTAGTAGTTTCTCATACGTGCGTAAGGAATGTATAATCACTTTTTTTATAGGTTGAAACGTACCAGTTTTTTCTCGTTTGGAATGTACGTGATTTCAAAGAAGGGTGATTACATTACAAAAAAGTTGTTTCCTCACTTGTAAAGATTATTGTACACAGCTTTTACATTTACGGTCTTATCATGTCGTGTTTGGCAGAAGAAAATAGATTAATAAACACTGCTTTGTACTTTTTTAATTGCTATTGTATAAGGAATTCACGTTCGGTAGATGTAACTAGATTTGGTAACTTTTTTTTTTAAGCTGTGTAACTGCGGACATAATTGTTCTAGTGTATAATGTATTACTGGAATGTCAGAAAGTAGGTATCAAAAATGTGACATGTAAGTAAGTAAAGGTCAAACATCGAAAATGTGATGGTTTTGTGGTAATCTGGTGAATCTATTTTTGAACCAAGGAGAAAATCGCATCCCTCTAAAAGCCCAAAGAGCAACCCGCATGTAAAATTTTGAATCTTTTCCCTTCACTAGTTTTTTTAGGAGGACAAGCTTTGTTGTCATCATCATGTATCCACAATTTCACCATGGATCCGTTCTGGTATATCCATGTCTCATCCAAGAAAATGAAAAGTAAATCTTCACCACAATCACGCAATTGGAGATAGGTACCGCCTTAGAAATTTGATTCTGGCAGATATAACGTGTTTAAAATGTGAAAAACTTCGCCTTCGGAAACCTAAATT
Source organism: Zophobas morio (assembly GCF_036711695.1). Taxonomy (NCBI): domain Eukaryota; kingdom Metazoa; phylum Arthropoda; class Insecta; order Coleoptera; family Tenebrionidae; genus Zophobas; species Zophobas morio. Next base: position 18,606,700 of record NW_026972109.1, read on the forward strand.
TATACGTGTATTACGTACAATTATTTACAAAGCCGAGTGTTTTGCCTCTTACAAAACAATAACGATTATATAAAACTTAAAAACCAATTGTAGAACGGAACCAACAAAGCATGTAGGTATATAAATCTGCGCAGTCGTCTTTCTGATCCTGATTATAATATTAACGGCACAAGCGCCGCTGTATCTGTATTATTTTAAAATTCGAAAAACATTCGACAACACTAGCGAACTTTACGGAGAATATTTCTGCCACCAGTTTAACTGTTTCCGTTTTACCCAATTTTTTGAAAACCACGAAATATTTCTTGTTTCTTTTCCTTTAAAATGAGCTTTCTCGTGATGACTTTTATGGAAATTGTTTCCATGCTGTATTTAGGATTTTCTTGAAACGAAGCGTGTTGAAATTAGAAAAACTTCGTTTTTTTTCCACACAATTCAGATTTGACATTTGAATTAGAAAATTAGACAGTTGATGCCAATCTTAAATTTCTAGTGATCTTAAGATTGCAACTTAACCACAGAAAAGTTTCTGTCAGTTACTTCTACCGAACGTGAATGCTTATTAGATGTTTTAGTGTGTTTTGGGTTCTGCACGTGTCCGTCTTGAAGGTTAACCAGGAGTGGGGGAGGGTTAAAGTTTGACTTTTCTGTTGTATTGAAACTCAATATCTTTGTTTTTTCTCTTTAAATCTGGCCACAGCTTTAAGTGGCCATCTCGTGGCTCCCAATGACGTACAATGACCTTTCTTCTCTGGCCATCGGAGTGCCGCTTTGAACGCGTTTAAAATTCACGCGTATTTCGTCCTTTTCTTGCAAAAAACGTCACCATCGACACAACATTTTCCTGTTTACTATCGATTAATCTTATCTCTCGAACTAGAAGTTCAAGTTTCGAATAATTAATGTTAAAATTTTATGAATCGACGTAACATATTTTTTAATAGTGTGTCGTGAAATAGTACAGTGTCACAACAGTTTTTTTTTTCTACACCTACCTACCTACGTGTTAATGCTTGATGAATGGAGAATTCAACAACAAACTTTTACAAATTAGCATTGATTAGTGCATGTAAATACATAGTTTGGCGTATTTAGGTTAAGATTGCAAAATAGCTTTTGCATAATTTCGTTAGCAATAATGCTGTGCATTCCAAGAGATTTAAATGTGTAATATAAAACCCAATCCGACATGTGCTCAACCTTGAAATAACTAAGCGTTTTATAATTTCAATAAGCATTATGTTCGCTTAATGCATTTTACGCTCGTATCATTGTCTTAACGTCACGTGGTTTCGTGCCATAACATTAAGAAATTTTTTATGGGACGTACGTTCGTTTCTCTTTAAGTAGACCACGTTATATTTGAACATTTCTCAGAAATTTAAAATCACCTTAAGTAAGATATAATTGAAGAAAAATAAGAAACTGCCGGAAAAAAAGGAATGCGATTAAAAAAGGAAGCTGATATGCGTTTGTGGTTTATTGTGGTATGCACGCACGTGATTCTTTAAAACTATTGCTAAGCGTAAAGTGCTTGAAAATTACGTAAATGATGAAATATGCGAACTTATTAAAAGCGCTAAATGCAGCTTTATTGCGCCAGCTAATGAGGGGATTACACTGGAATTTATGTGGCTTATTACGCGCGCTGCGATGTTGTAGGTTTTCGTAGAATTTATGTTAACTGTGGTGTTTCTGCATAATCGACATCCGATTGATTTGTGCAGAGTTCCTAACCTAAAAAGTCAAGGTCTTGGGGTAAACTGCTCTACCGAAAAGAGCCGGTTTATTTCCGCGATTTTTTTATCCGTTTCAGACATATTCAAGCGAACATTTCTTTTATCTTTTATTTTTCTTTCTTTGTTTATACTTATAATGTTTGTCTTGACATTTTTTTTGCATATGTTTTAATCTATTTTTCACAGTTAGTATTGTTTCTGATTCATGTCGCTTCTTATACTCTTCGTTTTTCATTTTCATTTTCCAACTTTTTGAAACCTTTGATATTGTTTTTTTGATTCTCAATTTTTTTTATTTCATTTTTAATCTTCTCAAAGTTTCTTAGTTTTTAGAAAATGGAAAAGTAGGTCCCGTTGCCGTTTATCGTCCTAAATTGCTGGAGTGTCCTGAAATTATAAATATATTCTGAAAATATCGTTTAGATATTATGTGTATAAAATGATTCTATATCTGTGATCGCTATTTATATTAAAAAAATATATTACAAATTTTCTTGTTTTACTTAAAGCCTTGTCGTAATTTAAAATATATTTGTGTAATTGTATATTAAATTTTAGTGGTTGATCTGACAAACTAAATGTTAGGCTTGAAATACAGTTATCGGACAAGATCGGAATGTACCCATTTTTTTGGTCTCGTAAAACTTTTTTTGATCATTACTTCTCGGTGGCCGTTTTTGCGATTCTCGCGATTTCGAATGTGATATTCCATGAAAGATTTTTTTGTCAATAATCATGAAGAACTCTTATGATTTTAATATTCCTGGATATAAAATTTAATGTGGATAACCAAATGAAATCCGAAATTTAAGGCCAAGTTTATTCACTACTCAAGTGTCAAATTATACATTTAATTATCAGCACGAAAACGTTCAGGATACCCAACCCACAGCTTGTACACAGGACACATAAAATAATAACACCCGGAAATGAATTTTATTTTTTTATTTCCTATACATTAAATCAGCTCCCACTTCGTGGGTATAAAAAAAAGTCACGATTGTCGATTAAAATTCGTCCAAAATGAAATCATACTCAAGTTCTTGTTTTAGTTTACATTTTATAGACCATTTAGGATCGATAAAACTCGATCGAAACACTCAAGACTGAAACTGTAGCGAGTAAATTAAAAATATATTTTTAAAATTCCATTCCGTCAAATAAAACGTATTTCTTATCTGTTTAAACAGCTCGTTTAGGAAGAATACTAGTAGAAAAAAATTCATTAAAGTATTCAAGAGTGAGTGGTTCAAACTGTGGGTCACCTGTATCATAGTGTCCATTATTATGGTACATTATGTTTGTTCAAAATATTATCTCTTCTTAAAACAAGTATGTAACAGCAATTTTTATGTTCTTATTGTGGAACTTTTATTACTGCATTACCATATATTACAGGTTCATTTTTATGCTAATCGGTGTTGCACTGTTTAGATTTTGTGCTCGCTATTTCAAAAGAAGATTTTCTGATAATAAAAAAAAGTACCACTTTGTTTTCTCCATTCAAAGCACGTAAATTTTACGTTTTCAAAATAAATATGTGGATGTAATGTATGTATTTAAAAAAAAATGTCAATTTCATTCATATGATTTAAATATTACACAATGATTGACTGATGGATCACAATACAGTAATGTGGCGCCCGGCTATATTTAATGCACTTCAGAGGCGAGGGAAATTCTGTCTAAATAACGAATTTTTTACTTCTCAATCTCAAGCCAAGAAAATATGTATCTGTTGTAATTTCACTACATGTAGAATATGAAAATGTTGGTCGCCTCTTCCGTCTGTCTGTCCGTTTATTGGACAGATACATTCCGAAATTACTGAATCGATGTGAAGTTCTGCATGTTTATTAAGATTATATTGTTGCCAAAACTCTTAATCAAAATCTCAAGTCACCGTCTCTTATCAAAAATTTGCCGATGCCAATTAAAAATGACATACAGAACCACCTTTGGCATCTAGTAACACATTATTAAACTTGTTTTAGTGATTACAAAACGCCGGTTAAAACTGATCTGTTCATCCCTCTCAGCGAGTTGATGACGTCATCTTAAAACAAAAGTTAAATACATTTTTACTGAGAAATATGCTCCAAGTTGTTGTTTATGTATTGATAACATTTTTTAATCTTTGGAATTACAGGCTGGCATCTATAAGTTAACGATTTATCTAATTTTTCTGAAATTCTGCCTAATTTAACATAAGGGATTATTCTGAACAATTAAGCTAGCGAAATCATAGTTTAATTTGATATAACAAAACTTTAATGTATTCATCTTTATTTTAAATTGCACGTGGATTATTCTAACAAAATAAAATCGTGCAGTTTACCTTAGAAAGTGCGTAACTAATTAATTTTAAACCTTGGTAACTCACTGGGTCGTATGAATAAACTTCAATAAATGCTGTTACTTTATATAGTAATTATAAGTATACAGAGCAGGACAAAAGAATAGAACCGGTCAAATGTCTGGAAAACAACTTATTATAATCTGCAGTGTTGCGTAGATTTCTTGCAATTTGACATTTATAATATGTCATTTTTTCCACGGCTGCTCAAAGGGTTCGCCATTTATTAACTTTGTAGGCCAATTTTTGATATATAAACAGGGTATAATACTGATACATAAAACTCGTTTCGCGAGCTCCGAACTTCGCATTTCTTCCACTAAGTACTATATAAATGCAAATTCCGTGAGCAAAGTACTGGTGATGCAGCCATCAGCACTCTCGTTCGCTGTTTCAGATTTAATTAATAAGGGGCAGTAGAGTATAATGTTTCCGGTTGACTTGGGCGATGCATAGTGTTGGCTTTTACGGCTCACGTACCGTCACAGCCTAATGACAAAGGAATGTGGTTTTACAATTATTTACTTATCAAATGCATTTTACAACAGTAATTACATTAATCAATGGTCGCGTTTTTGTGCCCGGGTAGTTGTTAGTTTATTGGAATGTGGAAAACGAGACATCGAGCGAAGATCGGCACCCGGATTTGAAATTTCCCGCCGAAATCGCAGTGCAGGTGTTCATCGCCTCAAATAGGGCAGCGATTTTTTTGCATAGCACTTATCTTGTTTACAAACACTTGTTTTATCGGTTGTAAAACGAAAGTGGTAAGGCCGGAAAGACTTATCGCAAACTTATTCATTACGGGGAAACAAATATTGCGGTAAACCTAAATGTGTTACAATGTGATAAGCATACTGCGGGCTTTTTGTTCACGGGTGGTGGGCGATACGAAGTCGGCAGATAGGACCCGCACAGAAAGTGTGACGTCAGCCGGTACCCGCAACAGGGGTTCGATCAAATCCGGAGGTTAGAACTTTTTTAATTTTGTTATGCAAGAGTTACAGTTTTCAAGTGACAAGTTCCATTTGTTGATTATGTTGGTACCAATGGTACTTCTAGTAATATATTCTTATTTTTTAGATATTACTGACGATAAAGAATGCATCAAAAAAGATGTTGCTTTTTAATTGTTTATTATTATTTGTTGTTTATTTAATGTTTCTGAAATTCTAGGAAGATAGCAGTGCTATTATTCATGTTTCGCTGTGAGTATGAAAATAAATATATTTATCCGTCCCCACTAAAAAAATTCATTAACAAGATTACTTAAAACATACAACTTAACACGCTTTTTGTTTGTTGTTTAATAGTCCACGCTTGTTTTTATCCAGTTATCGAGAAAGTTTGCAGTTTATAATTTATTTATCCACGGTCAATTATCTTAGTTATTTTTAAAACGACTTTTTAAAGAATTTATTGAATTTATTTTTTGCATTTTGGGTATAGGTGCAATTGACTTTAACATGTTTAAATGAAACATCCTGTATATTTTCAGTAAAATAGGATGTTGATATCTCTCAGTGTTCCTGGACCTTTAATTAACGCAGTGAACTGTTTAAAAATGCTTGGTAACATTAACGTACTAACCTTCACTCAGTGTTTAAAAAACATTAGCAAAATTTTATTTATTAATCTCCTTCGAAAACTTGCTGACGTTACGCAACTTTCTTTTCACCCTTAAATGAAAGTTTTGTAACAAATTATGAAGTTATTTACAGTTACCATTGATAAAAGTGTCATACTACTATGTTTAGTCAATGTAAATAAATGCCCCTTCTTTTTATTATGAAAGTATTATGTGTTGTCTATGTTACTCTACTTTTATTTATAATAATCAACTTTCTTACTTATCTGATATCTCAGAATGTGTTATGCGATTTTTATTTTTAATAAAAAGAAAATTTGAAAATGTTCGTGAATAAATTATCATGTTCCAGTGCTCCTACGATATACAGGGTGTACCAATGCATGTACCAAAAAATCGTTACATTGCAGTGTGATAATTTTCACATATCCCTTTACATTTTTACTTCCTCAGCGTAAGCTAAGGAAGTGTAGTAATCGAGTTCATCGGCGAGTTGTCAGTTTCCGTCTGTCTGTCGTCTGTGTCGATTTCCACACGTCATCTCCTAAACTACTGGACCGATTGTTGTTAAATTGTATATGTATATTATGAATATCATGTAGATGGTAAACGCTAGCCAAAATTTGTCCAATCATTCCTACCAACAATTTGAAGACGTTATTTCAAAGAATTCTATTTTAAAATGATTTCAATGTTACACAGCAATATACAAAAAAATTAAAGAAGCGGAATTTGTCGGATTATACTTCAAAAATTAGAACGTATGAAAATTTACAATTTAACTTTGAAACGTAAGTATACTTCGTTAACCAAAATTTATCCGTTTATCCGCTCCTAAAAAATTGATGACGTTATCTCAAAATTATGCTGGATAAATCCTATCTGAAATATGCAGAATATCATGACTTTTTACTTATGGTTTATCAGTGCACTCATACTTTTTAGTTACTTATACAGGGTGACTCAAAAAACTTAATGACATTTTATTTTTTTAATTTGTAATGGAAAAGCTCACCTAAAACATTTGCACAACTCGCTTCTTTATATTTATTTGAACTTATAGGAGTTCTCATAAAAAATTAAAATAATTTTTTTATTATTTTTCGAAAAACCTGTATATGTTTTATTATACTTCAGGGGCGAGAGAAGATCCATCGAAATAACCTTCGACCAATTTTTAATATAAAAATTATTCTTTTAGTTATGGATTCTTACGTTTAAAAGTACGAACAAGTTTTTTTTTTAATTCAAACACTCCATTTTCACATATAACATCTTCATATGAAAAAAGAAGAAACACAAAATTTTTGTTTTTGGATTCTACCAATAACTGTAGAAAAGAACTTTTTGCTCACTGATGCAAAATTTTTGGTACTTCTCAGGCACTTCGTGACATTTACTAATTATAGTCATTACAGTTCCGTAGAACCAACTCTATTATTCTATTTTATGTAAGTTTTCTAATTATATTGTTCTAATGTATCACTAATAATTACACAGAAAAACCGTGCAAAACTTTCCGGGACACGCCTTAATTCTCATTTTGTCTTGCATAGCCTCTTACAAGCCAAACTTAATCGATCATACGATAATTCTTATTTACTAGAACAATGGTAGTTTTGTCCAGACATAATACCACACATTTATTTCATGACTAAGGTTGAAAAAATTTGATAATCGATTTGCTTTTTTGTTCAGATTGAGTAAATTTATTTGCGAGTTGCCACTTTATGACAGTAATTATAGCAGTATTGTGAAAATTTTATTGCTATTGCCTGTTGTTTAATTAGTACTTGTTTAGTAATGACTGCTGTCACGTTCGTCTTATCGTTTTTTAGCAAAATAAACCGTGATAGGAATCTATGTCAAACAAGCAATCGAAATTTTTAGGTGTTTTTATTAGTTGTTTGGATATTTTTGGGTTATATGTATCATGATAAAATATTTCTTTTTGAACACATTATATACATTTCGTCAATAAATTTTCAGTAGGATTCGTCAGGTGGCTTTAGTAGAGACACAATTGACACACGATTCCACTTTGACGCATGACTTGATTACAAATTTTTTCGACCGAACAATAGCTTTGACAACTTTAAATACTACCAAAGGTAAATTGGAACAACCAATCAAATCTGCAAATGATAAGTACAATTGTTGACTTGGTGCCTTGACAATGAATAGTATTTTAGATTTTTATGATACACCTAACCCAGTTTGATTTGGACGTTGCATAACATTTTACATTGAAACACAACGCTTTGTATTTATTGAAAGGCGAATAATGTAGGAACAGCATGTTTATGGCCCGGAATTTCAAATCAGATTCTCTTAATTACTGTTAGATTTGGAGATAGATAGACAGAAAAATGCAAAATGTGGTTAAATTGCAAACATTTGACAAAAAATTTAACGATCGTCTGATACCTGTTAATGACATGAACATGAGCAACTGAGAAACATTTATGAGGATTTTTTGATGTATTTCGAATGTTTTGATGATGTTGATAATTACGTAGGTTAGATCATGTTTTATACATAATTGTAGAGAGAACAAATAGTCGATTTTAATTTGTTCTAAAGATATTTGAACATCATTTTGGACACTACTAATGAATATAATTTAATGTTGAAATAATAAAAACCCAAATATTTCAGACAATTCGTAGCACTTTGCTATACTTTGTGTATAATTCTGGTTCTTAAATAGTGAAAATGGTACACGATAGTGTTATAGTCGTTTAAATGTTGCGACAAACTACCTGAGGCGCGTATAAGTGTCTGCAAATTTCGTTCTCTTAGGACGTTCCTAAAAGTCATTTCACTATTTCATAACCGGAACTCTACTAAACAGTTTGAGATTTTTTCACATTCCTGTTTCTGTATTATCTCCTATTTCGGTTTGAAATGGGGCCGAATGATGGTATGATTGACATTAAATTATTAGTAGTCGTCTTGTTGTTCTTCGCGCGATCTTCAAGTCGATCTAGCATCGTCTAAAATGGAACTTTAGAGTTTTTTTCGTACTTTGTGTGCAGAACTTGTCCTCTATGGTAGTAGAACTGCGTGAAGATTACAGTATCAGTGCGAGCATACCTACGCGTTCCATGTATTTTTTTTTCAAACTATAGAATGCTTGCGAGCTACCCACATGAATCCTACACATTTCTTCGTTATAAAAGTGAAATTGCACATAAGAATAGAACCGCATAACTTCATTACGAGCCGTTTTTCATCACGTTTTCGTTTTCGTGTTTGCGGGAGGTAAGTAGTCATAGCAGCGTGTTCATTTTCTTGCTAGTCGTTAATTAGTGATCTGGTTTGAACGCAAGGAAACATTACTCCAAATGGTGGGAACTCGAACCGGAAACGCTAGAGATTACTGGTTACTTTTGTATGGACGTTGTTTAATTCGAGCTGACTTATTACCTCATTAGAATGCAGAAAGAAAACGTTGTCTGGTCATTAATAAAGTATTTGCTGGAATTATTGGTATTTTCTGTATGCCCTTATTTCGCTTGATTGAAACGAAGCTGATGGGCATCATCCATCATTGCGTCAAATTAATGAAATGGTAAATGAAGAGAGTGAAGTCATTTACGACAACAATATTAATTATTCTATTCCGTACCGTCATAGATCATGCTCGGAGCTGTGAGGCATGGACTCGAACCTTTCTAGCGACCATTTTTAGGGCACGATTCCATTAAGAAAACAAAACGGAGCACTTCCTTGAAGCTGATGCTGGCACAGTACATGCTTGACGACTCGGCTTTTCTGCTGCCGGAAAACACTCCTTCGATGAGGTGATCGGTGAAAAAATTGATCAAATATTTATAGAAGCGCGAATGTAAACGACAGAAGCATTCTCGAAATTTTAAATATTATATTCAAAGTCAGGCTAACCTCGGTAGCCGCTGTGCTGAAAAATGGGCACCTATTGTTGCCATGACAGAACAATTAATGTGGATGGGGATTTCTTGCTCTCTTGACAAGTTATTTGTCACTTAATTACGTATACACAACGTTTGGAACGTAAAGGACCTTGTCTGGTCAAATATAGGTGCTGGAGTACCACCTAGGCAATTTTTCGGCAGAGTGGTCTCTATAGATGGTTCGGTCTAGCGAAAATATCGTAATGATGTGTAATACACTCGACAGAAATGTTACACAGTGTGTGGTTACTTCACGACTTGTGGTAAATTTGTCATCATTTGGACACATTTTTTGACCATAAACTTAAACCAACACAGAAACAAATGAGGTCACATGAGACGATTTTTAATTTTCCTTTAACTATCCTCAGCCTTATGTTCCATAGAAGCGCTTTTCAAAAACTAATTGGTTTGAAAAGATGGAAGTTTGTAAAGTGTCCTTTGCACCTCTACCTTTGGCAATCAAAATGATTAAAATTTCTTGTGTTGGCTTAATCACATTCCCCTAAACGTAAATGTCAGATTTTTGGTCCGTTAGTGAGGTTATAAAAATGTTACACTATATAATATATGATAAGAATTAGCAATGAAGTAATTCAAGGTGGAAAAATGGCGCCTACCTAACGTAAATTTGATATTTTTAGGAACAAGTAGTGACGCAAAACATTCTTCAATTGTGGAGTATCAAGTAAGCTCCAACTTTTTTTGGATTTTATAGTTTTAGAATTGACAAAAAAAACCTTAATGGTTATCAGTAGTAACAGTTTGTTGAAAAACAAAACACTCACCTGAGGGCCTAGGGAAAAACAAGAAGTCAAAAAAACGGAAAGAAAAATGAACTAAAAATATAGAAATACTTTTGAGAATACCGAGCACGGAAGAGAAAGTTAAGATAAAGAAAAATATGAGAAACGTTTAGACACAGAAGTAAAAAATGAAAAAGCAGATAGAAATTTAATAATTGTATATAAGTATGTAAAATAAAATGAAGAAACAACTTGTGCATTAATGCTGCATGTACTTGTTGAAACTTCATGATGAAACTCTACTGTTTCGGTAGACAGTACCTTCATCAAACAAACGAACTGATACCTGACGAAGGTACTGTGTACCGAAACACGTTTAGTAGCGTCCTATAAATAAATTACATATAAAATTGTGGGCAATGCAAATTACTGTCATTCTAACTGCACCAAGAAATTTCAGAAAAGATATGTTTTCTTGAAGGTGTTAATATGTGCATCTTGTTCTATGCAGTGACCAACTTTCTGGTACCACATGAAGATTAATATTTGTGATTTTTTTTCGACAAGTCGGCAACATATTTAAAGTTTTATGGTGGTGTACCTGATTGTCAGATTAAAATTAATAGTACCAAGTCAGTACTTCCTATTTTTTTTACCACGTTTGTTAGGCTCGCTCATGTCAAAATTGTCAACTGTAAACTGACACTGGCATTGCTGTCAAGAATTCAGAATTGCCAATACAAAAATTTACTTCAATCATTAGTGGTCACTGGCGTTAACAAAAATTTCCATTTATTATTTATGGAATAGGAACCATACACCCAAATAAGAAAAATAGGGTTTAATTAATGTTTTGTATGACAAATCAGATAATTTTGACAGTTACTGTTTAGTTTCTTAGGTACACTCTGATTTTTGAAAATTTGACATTGCTTGTCATTTATGTTTCGTGAGCAGATATTTGACAGTTTATTTGTGCGCATCTGTCAAACCTAACAAGGAAGATGTTAGTGCTGCCAACACATTTTTTAACATTAAATTCCAGTGGTTTCTAACGACTTTTTTCTCGATCAGACGGTATTACGATTTGTGTATGTTCAATATTTTATTTCTCGACGTTTGTTTAGTTAATTTTGCTGCTAGAGAGCGACCTCTACATTATGCAAACTGACATTAGTTATGATCTTTGTGCTAGTTTGTCCCACCAACCTAAATTGAACGTAGATTGCGTATGAGGTACAATTTTTAACCCTTAAATGTCACTTGTATCAATATTGTCCTGAATTTGATTTTAATGTTTAGTGTTGAGTGGGACTTCATCAATCGGATTTTAACCCAAAATCACGGTTGTTTATTACATCACTCGTAATGTAAAATTGAATATATTGTAAACCACTGTTTTGGTTCCATTTGTTTGTTTTTTTAAATTTAAATTCTAATTTTGTGTTGGTGTTACTGTTGAACGTTTGACAGTAAGACTGTTTTGACCTGTATTAAACTACATATAAAGAAACTATAGACATATTATAACTAAATATTTTCTGTCGTTAATGAACCTACTTATTCTATATTTTTTCTAGGTTTGTGATTTTTCCGTCTCTCCTTTCATGTATGCCATAAAATAAAACATTTATCATTTTAAAATTTCCGCCAACATGACGTCACGGGCCGAATAGGCCTAATAATTGAACTTTTTAATAGCACAATAATTGATTGAATTTACCTTATTTCGGTAAACTACTAACAAATTTTCAAATGTTTCCCATAATCTGGTGTTACGGTTATTTTTTGTAACAGTTTTTTTTTCTCCTATTTGGTTTATCATAGTTTGATTGTGCTGCGCTGTGTGACAAGCATCACATTTGGTTTTTGAAAGATTTTATCAATAACAATAATTCAGAACGTGTTAGTGCTCATTTCATACTCAGTCTTTGACCGTAAATTAATTTTCAAATGAACAAATTACCACGTTTTCATCTTAATCAACAGTTACTATTTAGTAAGTCGATTATTAATTTATTAATAGCATTTAATGACTATTATTACGTGGTAACTGTATTAATTAGATGCCATTTTTTTGTCTTGTTGCTTCGTAAATGCGGATGCTGATTATCTGGCTTTAAATTTTCTGGATGACTGCAAATACGTCTATTAGATCCACTTTAATTGCTACAATTTATAACTATCGTGAATTTATATTATCACTATAACATCCTGTAGTAAAAAGTGTCATTTGAATATCGCTTGATAACATTACTTTGAAATCAGTGTGGGTCGCTTTTATTGTTTGTTGTTGCCGGTTTACCAAAACTTGTCTGGATTATGTTATATTAAATTTTTTAATAGCTGTGACACTGTCATTGTATGTATAATAAAAACTGACATGGTAGTCATAATGGTGCCAGTATGGACTAGATCGCGTTTAACTTTCTCTGTTCCTCTAGTTTGGGTCAAGATAATCCAAACCAGCACAAAAAGAGTTCGAGTTCATGGGCGAGAACATCACCCAATATGAGAAAAGTTGCTTTATTAATTTTTTGCGGCTCCTCATGACTGGTATTCCCGAAAAACAAAATTGTTTATTACTGAGGAATTCGGCGGACGCATGCGGAAAAATTTTAATTGCACGGAATCGCCTGGAGCCGGATTTCTGTCCAGGTAGATCATCAGTTACTCCACAATAATTGAATTAAAGTAATAACTTCGGAAAAACCATTAATGCTTGTGAGTAAACAATTTTTTTCGGGCGGATATGTTTATGAATGATTTTAAAGTAGTCGTCCTGAATAATTTAATTGAGTAACATCAGATCCGAGCTGAAAGATCAGAATAACGAATTAACCTATAAACATAATGACGATAACCAGTAGGATTTAGAAAAAAACCGTTTCATATTTCCTGTCTGGGTTAAAATTAGAAATTCTGCTTAGATAGTTTTGATTTTTACCACTTGTTTTATTTTGTTTTTGTTGTTTTTTCCTCGCGAGTTGTTTCGCGTCTACTGTCTTTAAAAGGCAATGCCACAACTGGCCAAACGTGGGATGTTGCATCCATACCCGTTTCTAGACTTGCTTTATTCCGCTGGACTGGAATGCATTGCCATTTTTGTAACAATCATTGTAACCGAACTGATCAATGAAATGCTGCCACAAACGAGCCGATTCATGCCGGAATTTTTAATTGAAAGAAGAAAGTGGCTTTGTGGATGTGTACTTGGTGCTACGAGTTGGTTCCGGACCTTCGCTTTTAAACCCAAAAATTACGCGTTGGTATAAAACACAATTTTTAATTCCCGAATTTTGAAAAATTTCTAATTACGTATTTTCTCATTGCTCCTAGAATACGAAAAAGTAGTTCATCCGTTTTCGACTGTCTCTAGTGATTTTATTATATCGATAATCTCAGTACTGTCGTGTATTAAAATTTGTGATCATCTTCAAAAAGTAAATGTCTTCACATAATAATATTCTTAATGAGACGTAGAGGAGTTATCTTAAAAAATAAATTTTGTCAAGGAAATTTTACAGTTTGTGTTAGAATTCAGACCAAACGAAGCGATTTTGAAATTTGGGTAAGATATTAACAATGATTTTTACTAGCTGTGAGGTAATTGCAGAACCCTTGACCTTACATTTTTAGATCCCATTTGCCCAAGAACTAGCATAAATGGAAGTTATCGGGTCATGCCAGTATGCCATAAATGAGAAATTTCTGTATTAGTTTATAGGAAAATAAAATGCAAGCAAATGAATTATACCAATTAGCTATCCCAACACAATGCTGTGGCCCTTGAGCGTAAAATTGAAATCATAGGAGAATTAAACAAAGCTCATGCTTAAGATTTAATTTATAAAATAAATAAAGATATGAAAACAATTTTCAGGTTATTGATAGTAAGTGATGCGAAAAATTTTCTAGAATTCAAGGCGGCAGTGCGAAAATTAATGCCTTATCTAACATAGTGCACATTCCGGACATTCTTTTTTGGCGAGTTATTGTTTCATAATTGATGTCAAAGTTAGAAAGAGAAAGTCTGATTTGAACGAAATCATAATTCTGTACTGATTGTTTAGGGCTTTGGTTACATATTGCACCATTGACACGAAAAATAATAGATAGCTGTTTAGTTATTTTGAATTGTTCGTGAAACGTATTCACATTTTTAACACCGGTTGGTGTAAATCCCCACTGGTTTTGAATGTAAAATATTTCATTCCGCAGCATTTTATCAAAGTTGATAGCAGTAAAAATAATCTCATTTTACGAGCAGATTTTCCTGCCGGGCACGTTTATGAAGGTTGGGTATTATAGACTTTATTTTATCTGGTTATAACGCCAATAAAAGTGATTAATCTCGGAGCAGTGCCTGCGAAGATTTATCCCACTCGATTTTGTTCATCTGATAATAAAATAACATCATTATGCATAGTCCAATCATCACTACCGTAGAGAGCCAAGTAACCGCTGAAAAATTCCATTATCATATTTGGGTCCCTGCGGTCATTTTACATAATTGTAATTTCATCGGCGAGCTGCTGATGTGCTTAGAAAAAAATAATCTCTTCTCGGATCAGGCAATTTACTACAGGCATTCCTATATTTCTAGCGGACAAAATTGTGGCCGAAAAAATCCGGAGAAAACACGTTCATAATTTCCCTGTTATTATTCAATTTACATAAAAATTTATAATCGCGCGGGGCCAAATGAAATCAGAAAGAAAAAAAATCTTACGTACTGAAGTAGTTTATCTGGTATACTTTCGACAATTGTTAAAGAACTGATTACATGGTTACTTTAATTTAAATGATACCTGATATTTAGAGTTTACGGCGGCTGAAGGGCATCTTAGAAAATTAAACCACAATGGGGTCAAGTGCCCCTAGTTTGAAAACTCCTTTTCCTCTCAGTAAGCCGCTATTTTGAATTTTCTTCAATCAAAGCCCACTTTAAGCGATAACCAATCTATAGGATTTAATTGACAATTAACAAAATTATGCAAGAAAATATCTAGGCTATGAAAAACGGATGAAGGACACAACCGCATTCTTCTAACCTCAACTTGAACTGAATTTTTATTTGTAAGACACCTAAGATTAGATACGACAAAGCAAACTCGAAAGACGTATATAGGAATCAAGGAAAAGAACGGAAATGTGATAGAAAATATTGCAGATTTAAAAAAAAATTAGAGAAAGAAGTTATAAAATATAAATCTAGAGGAGGCCTAATATTAAATGACTGCACAAAAAGGAAAACATAATGATCAGAAATGAAGAAAGCATGGAAATTAACGATTGGACAAACGAGGAAGTAGAAGATCAGAGGCACTCAGGAAAGAAGAATAAAAGAAAGGCTATAGAGGACAGTCATAAAACCAGTAACCGGTGCAAATGCGAATTGTGAACATGAAATAAGTCAGAAGAGCAAAACTTGAAATCGAGAAAGGAAAATCCTATGAAAATATGTAGAAAAAAAGTGGAGGAAATATGAACAAGAAGAACGAAGAGTGACAATGGTGGCAGTGGAGGAAGATCATTGTAAAAATAAAGACTCAGACAAAGAATGGAGAAAGAACCAAGATAATAATATATTTGAAACAACCGGAAATAAAAAAGAACTTGGATGGCGGCGCTGCTTGAATAAATCTAGTTTTTTACAACTAAAAAAAACCGTGAAGTATGAAACTTTTTATTTGTGGCTTCGGCCCGGACTGACCTCCGTGTGAAATGCTGAAAAAGCCCCTCGGTCCGCAGCCGTATTTGGTAGCGTTTGCAGTGAAGGCAAACATTGCTCTAGTAGCGAAATTCTGCCGTAGTATGTCAATATGCAGTATACACATTCATACGTGTATTTTGTACACAAACACGCCCAGGCAGATGGTGTGAGCACCATTCGAAGGTCATCTGCATTCCACGATGGTCCGTGGACGGCGCCCCAAATCGCGCTGATTGTTATTATTATTATTAAGGTGCTTGGGTCAAAAATGCGCATCCCTTCTGCCGATAGAGGCGCTATCGGCCATTAGTTACGCCAGCCGTCTGCGATGCAACCAACCATGAATGGAATGCTGAATAATATCGCATTAGATGAACCGGTTAAATAAACAAATTAGCCTGCCAGGTAGTGTTTTTCATAAACAACCTACATGCTAACTTAATCGTTGACGATCTCGCTATTTGTAATTATTGCCTTTGGTTTGTGTTGACAACAATGTTACCGTTTACGTCGGCGCCGAACTGATCATCTGACAGGTTTTCAAAGACTTTTCTTCGATCGGATCTGCGTTTGTTGCACAACAACATTTTTGTCTCGCCGATTGTGTTTCACAATGCTTTCACAAGACAAGCGGACATTTAAATTCTTCGGGTTCGGCTCCGGCTTATATAACCGCGGAAAGTCACTCTTGAATGGCTGATGAACGGACGCATCTCATGGCTGACATCATAGACGATATGACCTAGACTTTTTTTTATTCCGATAATTATTTATTCTTGGTTTTTCAGTTTTTACTAAAAAGAAGAGTGTAGTGTCTGGGTCTTTTGAAAAAATATTATCACAAAGAAACAAATCATTTTTATTCTCAATTGACAATTATAGTTTTGTTAAGCACATACATGATGTTGAAGCAAAAATTTGCATTGGGGTTATGTTTGTAATATTTCAATAATCTATATTTTTATAAGAACCTCAATTTATAAATTAGCCAAAGTACCTTTTTTTTTCTAACTACAAATTCAAAAGTTAATGTATGATGACTGATGAGTTGATGACTGATGAAGTGATGAGTAAGAGAAATTTCCTTAGTACGTTATATTTTAGGCTCTCATCGGACCGCAATACTTTGAAAGATTATTGTGATTTTCTTTAATTTTGTTAAGCGCTTTTTGAGATAAATCCCAAAGGAATTCCCTATATAGTAATTAAGATTGGCAACAAATTGTACCTAATTCCGTAAGTAGTTAGTCATCAGAGCTACGTAATTTCGTTATGTCTTTGTAAAATTACTTTCGGAATTATATTTATTTAATGGAATTTTTTTAATTCTTAAAATTGTTCAGGACACACCCCACTCATTGAAATTTATTTATTTACACTTCTTGAATGTATGTGGAATTTGAATTAGCCGGAATTAATGTTTTTCTGATTTCATTGTTTATATCCACAGTAATTTCCATAATTATTTATTGTATAGTAATTTATTTAGTTTTTTTTTTAATATTGTTGGCAGTAGTTGCACTTATTTTGGAAACATTGGAGCTGGATTTATATTTCAGTATGTACATAATTGCACGCTTCGATGCAGTTGGTTTCGAGATTATATTTAGTTAATAATTTCTTGGAATTGTTTTGTTGTTGTTTTATATACACTGAAATGAATGGAATTTGTTTGGAATTCTGGTATTTGTGTGGAATTTTTTAGAATTCACTGGGACGCGTTCTGTTTTTTTCATTATGTTCATTGGGAGAACTGCTTTGTTATTTAATTCACTGGAATTACTGGGAGTTGTTGGAAATAGTATTAGCATTTAATTCTACGCAATTATGGAAATGGTCAATCACTCCAAGGTTGCTCGCCATGTACTTCCTCTGTACTCGGTTTTATGGCATTTTTGGAGTTCTTGGAGTTGTTTTATGTACTTTGACATTAATCAAATTCATTTGAAAATTCGTGAGTTACGTGGAATTCTTTGTAATTCACGGTAATTTGGTTAGAATTCTCTATATTTTCGATGTGAGAATTATTTCGAGTATTATATTTAATATTTGCTGAATTATTTGGAATTTCGTACATTATTGTGGCCAGTTTTTTTATTTTTTACTTCCCGAGCGTAAGCAAAGGAAACATTGTAATCGAGTTCGTCGGCCGACTCTACTTTTGCATTTTCTCGACCTATCTCCCGTTTCCGTCTGTCTGTCCGTCTGTTTGTCCGTCTGTCTGCCGTTCCGGATTTTTATTAGACAGATAATCTCCGAAAGTACTGGGCCGATTGTTGTCAAATTTTGTATTTATATTAGGTATATCATGTAGATGGTAAGACGCTACCCAAAATTTGTCTAGTCATCCCCACCACTAATGTGATGACGTCACTTCAAAATTATACATAGTAAAAGTTTTAAATTGTATCAAATAACGTAGTCTTACACATGTAGTTATGACGCCGAATTGACATTTTACCCGAAACGTCCAGATTTTTGGAAAAGAAATCAAAATTATGAAACAACATTTTGCCATTTAATTTGGAATCTGCAAAACTCAATGCTTTGAAATCTTGCAGATGGTTTACAGTTATGATAAACAGTAAAGTTTTTATTCAAAATATATTTACTTGTCCCCTCCAAAAAATTGATGACGTCACCTGAAAAGTTTGCCGAATAAATCCTTTCTAAAATGTAGAAAATATGATGAATCTGTACTTGTAATTGATCATTCCATTCATATTTTTTGAATTTGCATATACAGGGTGACTCAAAAAAATTAATGAATGCGTAAATTTTATTTAATTGATTTAATCAGGAACTACAACACGGAATGTTTTGAAATCTTGGAGATGTTTTAAAGTTATCATAGGCATGGTAAATTTTTGATCAAAATATATTTGCTCATTCCCCCCTAAAAAATTGATCACGCCACTCCAAAATTTTTCCTAAAAAATGCTATCTTAAATGTGCATTGTGCGAAGTATGAAGAGTCTATAATTGTGATTTATCACTGGATAAATATTTTTTAGATTTGGTTATACGGGGTGTGTGAAAAAATTAATGACTGAGTCAATTTATTTTATTGATTAAATCAAGAATTGCAAAACTGAATACTTTGAAGTCTTGACGTTTTGAAGTTATTGTAAGTATGGTACCTTTTTAATGAAAGTATATGTGTTTATCAACCTCAAAAAATTGATTATTAGCAAAAAGAAATCTATAAAATAAATGTAATAGTAACATTTATTCTATTCTGGTTTTTTCTGAAATATTTTTTTTTCTTTTTAAATAGAATAGCGAATGTTTTTAAGTGCGTTAAATACGTATTTTTACTTTCCAAGCTAAATAAATATTGCAATAGGGTCCATTCGGGGATGGGTACTTTCATGTTTTCTCGACATTTCATCACCATTAGAGTATGAAAAAATAGGTCTCCGGTTTTCGTCTGTCTGTCTGTACATCGGTCTGACTAATTGAGTGACTGA
The DNA here is from genome assembly GCF_036711695.1 of Zophobas morio. Classification (NCBI taxonomy): domain Eukaryota; kingdom Metazoa; phylum Arthropoda; class Insecta; order Coleoptera; family Tenebrionidae; genus Zophobas; species Zophobas morio. Next base: position 18,626,250 of record NW_026972109.1, read on the forward strand.
GTGACTGAGTGACTGAGTGACTGAGTGACTGAGTGGCTGACTGACTGAGTGGCTGACTGACTGAGTGGCTGACTGACTGAGTGGCTGACTGACTGAGTGACAAAGTGACTGAGGGACTGACAGATATGGAAAAACAATTGATCAACTGGTTGAGTGAATGGCTGCTTTTACTTGCTGACTGACAGACTGACTGAGTGAATGCTTGACTCACAGACCGATTGAGTGACTTATTGACTGAGTGAGTGACTGACTCACTAGTCTATAATATTTCAATTGTCGAAAAATTAAAATTCAATTTTTGAAAAGTAGCCTGTTGCATTGGAAATAATAAAGGCAAAAATAATGTCAGCGATATAGTCTTATATATTTTTTATTTTAGTCAATTGTTTAATCTAAGTTCAAATTTTTAGATATTTGAGGTATTAAGAGTGGAGTAGAAAAAGAGGGATTAAAATTTTTGAAAACAATAAACCAAAAAATCATTGTTACACCACTGAAAAAAATACAAAAAATATTATATTTAACCCACGAAAAAAACATACGTTTTCCATTTCAAAAGAAAAGTTGATGTCTTTTTCGAAAAAATCAGGAGTGATGTAGTACTACTAGTAGTTTTTAACTTCTGTCTAAATCCTCGACTTTGCTACACAGTGGGTTATAAAAGAAATGTCAAAATGTTACCGACAAAAATTTTTTTTTTCTTCTAATTTTTAATAAAGTTTTAAATATAAAATGAAAATACTGACAGTTGCCTTTTTTTTTCCAAAATTTGTGAACATGGTTTTTCTTCAATGACACGAAAAACAAAGAGAAATCAATTGTAAATGTTTCCAGGTTTTCGTTATTACCATTTGAGAGCAAGTTTCTTTTCCATAACCATATTAATTAATAATTTTTGTTAATCGAGAACACAATACAAAATTAGTATATTCAAAGTTCTAATTTAATAAAATTTGTATTTGGTAATAACTCACAATAAGAACGAATTAAATTTGACACAGTCGTTTTTATCTTCGATTTTGTTTATGTTGTTGCTCTTGTTTTGTTGAAGAAGAAGACCGCTTACTTTACAGGATACATTAGAATAATGAAATGAGACTAATAGATTTCGTTTGATAAAATTTTCATCGTCCGAGTGCAGTCTTTACGGAAAATTTCAGCCGTCACAACCTGAAATTCTTTAATCGATTAGTGGGTGATTAAGAGGTAATTCACCTTTCCTCGTTTACTACTCACTCTGTGCATTATGTATAATCATAGCTGTTTATTGTAATTTTGTTTAAACCTCGAATACGGAAGTTTGATTTATTGTGTGTTTAACTCTGTAAAGATTATATTTGTGTAGCTTCTAAATTAAACGGTATTTGATTTATGGTGCTGTGTTTTTCTAACAACGTTGCATTATCTTGAAAGTGAAAGAAAATATGCGCGCAAGGTATGGACAATAAAACGGAAAAGTTAAAATTTTCTCATGCTTTGATAAAATGTGGTGGATTTGGTAAATTTAGAATGTGAACCTGTCTTTGACGCTTTGTTTTTGCCGTGTAACAAGAAACATCCAAGCAATTTCCGGTGTTCTCACTAAATCAGATATGAAAAGTGATACTGAGAATCCGCCTCTCCGTGACACAAACATTTCAGCATAACAATGATTAAAAAAGAAAATAATACAAATTTACTTTACCTATTTAAATAGCCGACACAATAGACTATTAGTATGTAAATCACCAGACGCGAACTATCACTGTCAACAAAACTCGTGGCAGATTTTAATGCATAGTCGTCCTAAATAATTTGAACAGTTTCACTTCACAACTGATATAATAATATTACTTTAATAATAATAACATTTTATTGTATTCACTTCATTGTTTTAATTTTTTGCAAAAGGAACACTCGTAACAGAAAACAGTATAATTACAAAACAAATTGCTTTTAATTTTTTTGTGTGGAACAATGTTCATAATGTTCATCGCAGATGTAGAAAGCGTTTGAAAGTAGACATTTTTAAAAGCATTTTATATGTCATAAAATTATTTTGTTTTGTTTGTCGGGAAGATGTTGTAGAACTCTACAATAGTAAAACATACTCAGCATGTGTTGTTTGTGTTAAGAGACTCAGTTCTTACAGATTGTTAATTCCTGTAGTGAACATAATTTGATTATAGAACCATATACTTAGTGTGTACGGAACGAAAGATGTAATTGACCAAAATTAGTGAAATTTTGGTGAGATTCTAAGATTGATTTAGGGATAACAGAACAATTATTAAAATGTATTTGTTCATCCCCTCTACAAAGTTCATGACGTCATTGCAAAATAGCTCATTATGTATACCCTTAGTTGTTAAAAGTAGTAAGGAAATGAAAAAGAATTCATTTCTTATTCATCTGAACAACTTTCCAAGCTTTCATACACGAGGAACAAGTGGGTGCCCGAACGTTGTTTGGAAATCTTTTTTTACTTTACCAATATAGCTAGTGGCAAAATAACAGCCAGCTAATGCGGTATTTGCCCCCCGGGCACCATCTTCGATTCGAGCCATCATTGTGTTATATTGTTCAAAAAATGTATGCAAAATCATGAAAAGCAAAAAAAGTAGGCGTAGACTGGCGACCGGGACCGTGAGTTTAGCTCCGTAACCGTAGAATACAGCTCAATCATCCTCCCGCGTCCTGCCTCTCCGGCCCCCATCGAAACCCCCGTTTCGGTTCCATCAAAACCCACCTGCTCCGAAGCTCCTCCGGGTGACTTCTTTACGTTTCGGAATCCGCATCGGCAACGGCAACTTCTTGGAAACATTCATAAGCAATTTTCGAGTTTGTGTCTGTAAAATTGCCAGCTGTGCTGAATCCGGCGAATTAATGATAGGTTTGCGAATGTGGAAAGAATTAGCAGGAGTTGTGTTGTGTTGTTGCAGGTGAGCGGGCAACCCCCTTGAAGAGATGAGCGGGTCATGCGCGCCGGCCTGTGCACGGTAAGCGCCCCTCTGGCCGCGTGCAGCCCGGCAGCAGCGCTACCCCCTTCGGCCCGTTTCCTGGCGCTACATCTGCTGCACCAACAGACGCTCTACTTCATCGTTCAAGCGAAATCCAGAGTCAGGGAGCTTTACCAGCAGACATGCCTGCACTTCGCCCAGCAGGGAATGCTCGACACCGACCTCTTCGGCTTGGCGCTCATCTGCGGTGAGTTGGGGGACGAGAAAGAATTAAGGGAGATTATTCACAAAAGACTTTGAAGGAATAGTTTTTTAAATATTGCAGATGTTGTATGCATTCTATGAAAACAAAGTGATTAAGCACTGATGGAAACTTCAAAATAATCGTCATTGACACTATAGCACATTGCATGCGACATGAAAACGTGCATTTTGGGTAGCAATTTGTTGTTTTTTTTTTTATTTCATAAAGAGGTTGGTCTTGAGTGTAAGTAAAACTGGGCGTGGTGACATACGGTCATCTTCATCGGGGTGCGAAAATTTTTTTGATCTTGAGTTAGAAAATAAATTGTAAACTACAAGATATAATCATCTATAACTTTGATTTATAGTTTTTTGGCATAAGAGTGATAACAAAAAAAGTTCTAGGTGGAACATTTGAAAAATTATGGACCGAAAAATTTCAGTGTGGTATTTTCAGTCTAAGAGAAACTTCTGTTGCAAACCGATTTGAAAGGGTGAGATTAAGAAAAAACGGTAAACCAGCGAATTATTTAATGAAAAATCAGCTAGTTAACGGGACAAGTGGAAGATTTATGGAGAATGGAAATAGGAATAGAAGTAAGACGGCGAATGGGTGAATTATAGTTAACTGCGTAAGAGTGTACAAAGCACACACATTAAAAAATGGTCGAGTGTTATTTCGACAGAATTTCCCTCGACCCTGAAGTACAGTAGAATAAATCCAGATTTTTCGAAAAATTATGAGTCAGTTTATTTTATTTATTAAATCAGGAACGGCTCACTCCATTTTACTGAAAATTTGGGAATGCAATACTGTTATTATTAATATTACAGTGCACCTATCGAAATTGATACAAGTGTCCTTGGAAAAATGTTGATGACGTCATCACAAAAGTTAGGAAAGAAGAAATTCCTTTGAAACATACGCATAGCACGCTTCTTTACATTTACTTTGACATCACATACATATCTTTATTTGAAGTTATAGGAGGTACCCGCCACTGATTCCATCTCATTATGTTATGAAAGCACACTTGTTTATATTTGGTCTAAACTGTCCCGTTGTCAACCAAAGATAGGAAACGGATTCACAATTGGTCTAGAAATATGAATCTATGGATAAAGTAAGCTTGTAATAATGAGTTTCCCCATTTGAAAATGTTCCGATTAACATTATTTCAGCAAAGTATGTTATTTCGACACCTGTCGTGTAATGCTAATAAGAAAACATTGGAATATATCGTACTTGAGATTTAATCAATAAAAAAAATATAATGGATAATGGCAGCCAGTAACTGTGGAAAAAACTCCGTGCCGGATTCGAACGAACGCGATATTCGCATTCGAAGGGGAATAACTGCTCTATATGCCAAGAAATAACCTTGTACGAACTCCGGATATACTAGTACGATTTCAATTTTTGGGGGAAAATTTGGATGCCTTGGCGAAAATCTGAAGTACAGAAATATGTTCTTTTAAAAAATTAAAAAAAAAAAAAAAACTTGAGGGGATGTCATCACATTGGTGGTGGGGATGATTAGAAAACTTTCGGTTAGCATTTTGCGATGGTAAAGTTGACCAAAATTTTAGTACATGACATTCCTAATATACATAAAAAAATTGACAACAATCAGTCCAGTAGTGTCGGAGATTACGTATCTAATAAAAGTCAGCACAGACAACTGACAGACAGACAGACAGACAGACAGACAGACAGACGAAAACGGGAGACTACTTTTTTCATACTTTGGGGTCATGAAACGTTGAGAAAAGAAGTGGCTGTTCGTCCGATGGACACCACGATTATTGTACTTCCTTAGCTTACGCTTAAGAACTAACAAATTACAATAAAAAGCCAGGGTTGGGAAAAATGGATTAAAAAAATAAAGATCAATGTTTTTTTGAAATCACGATTTTTTTTTTATTTTGTTTTGGTTCTTTAATGATTTGAAATTAAAACGTTTAAAGCAGCTATGAAAGTCAAAAGTCGGGAGTTTTAATTATGTTTATTCAGTTTTTGAGAGCGTTTTATATATGATTTAGTTATTTTAATTTTTGTTGTCCACGTATTGTAACACGCATTTTAAGCAATGAAGACAATTTATTTTCATTTACATTCCTAGACAGTAATATGCAGGTTATTTATGTGCAAAGCGTGCTCGAAAATTTTTAATTAATGTTTTGTAATACCAAAAAAAGAGTGTAGCTTAGTAGACAAAACTTTTCTCCCCGTTGAAGTACAGTCCAATAAATACAGCTTTTTCGACAAGTTATAAAATTTTGTTTTGCGAATTTTATGTTTTTGTTAAATTTAGGATTGTTATTTTATTAAATTTAAATATCATTTACTGTGCAAAATTTTTAAGTGACGTCTTCAACTTGTTGGTGGGGATGATCGGACAAATTAATTTTAGTTAGCGATTGATAACAATCATTTTAATGGTTTTGGAATTATCTGTCGAATAAAATCGACACAAACGAGAGACGATAGATAGACAAACGGAAGACCTATTTTTTCATACTCTGGGAGTCATGAAATGTCGGGAAAACAAAAATTTAAAAAACAGGAATGCTTTAAATTAATAATTTCATTTATTTATTTTTTGCCGAAAGAAGTGTTTAGTTGCACTCGATATTTGTTTCACGGTTAGATGTTCCAGAAATTTTGAAACATTAATTTTTCTTTCACTATGTTTGATTTATTTAAAAATGTTATATTGTGGATATTAACGTCAAAAATTTACTGAGGAGTTTAGGGTTTGAAATGGGACGTTGTATAAAACAAATCTGTTTGATTTTATGGAAAGAAAATCAAATTTTTTCACAAGATGAACATAATTTCGAAATTTCCTTTAATATTTCACTTTTCGTTTTTAATTCCTTAGGTTCTTTCGAACGTCGGATTTAGGATATCCATGTCCCAGTTATAGAATTTTTCCATCTTTTTCGGTCTCTTGATACAATTTTCGTTTCTTCCATTGTTTTCCTTTTCGATCTTCCTGATTCCTGTATTTCTTGTATCCAGGTCTTCCTGGATCTTCCACTTCTTCTTTTTCTCATTGTTCCCATCTCGTGTACTCTATTTGTTAATTTTCCTAGCTACATTTCTATTATATGCCTATACACCACATTCTACGTGTCTCCATATCTTCTCAATTTTCTTCGTTACAGGTTCTTGCTGTACTATTTCCTTTATTCGTTCGTTTGGTTTTCTATCCCATTTCGTTTTCCCTGCTGTTCGTCTTAAGTAAGTATTCATTTTCATGGTATTAATTTAACTTTCAGGTTTCTTTGTTATTTTTGTGTTTCCCCTTTACGATTAACGTCTCTCTTGTTTTTCGTTTATTATCATTACTCTACTTTTAATTGTATTTACCTTCATGCTTATTTTATTTATTTATTATTTTGTCGATCATTACTGTAAACAATAATGCACTTAAACCATTCCCGTTTTAATTATCTATCCATTCGGAATTCTTGTGATCTTTCCCAGCAGAAAACTTTCCCATACTGTTTGATATTTACTTCTGGTTTTAAGATTTCACATTTTAGAATTTTTAGATTTCTTTTATTCGAAAATTTTATTGTAAAAGTTTTAAGTGTTTTCGTTACACAATTTTCATCGACACTGCGTTTTCCGAGTACAGTGTTCTAAAGCACACGATTCGTCAAGTTTACTTCTCTTGGTAATGCTGTAACGCTGATAAATCAAAAAACAAAGTAAATAGTAATTGTTTATGACGAAATACCCCAAAAAAAGAAAATCAGCAGGGCTTCGCTGGCCCCCGAACAAAATTTAAAAAAATAATAAAAGTATAGATTTTGGGAAATTTTATTTGTGATAACCGCTATACACAAAAATCTATAATAATAGGTACCAGGGCATTTTTTTGATTTCGAGATAACATATATCCACTCATGAACAAAAATATGGAATATTTAAATTCAAAATATTCGATATTTTTGTCCATGAATATATAAAACTTGACAACAATCGTAGTTTCGGACACAAACGATAGGCAGATGGAAACGCGCGACCAAATTTTTCGTGCTCTAGGAATAATGAATAGTCGAGCAAACCTGGCAGTGGCCATTCGTCGCTAAGAAATATTTTTTATGAGATTGAAAATGCAAGGGTTATTTCGTCCAAATTTGCCCATTTTTTAGTTTGTTTAAATAATTGTATTATGTTCTCAAATTTTATATTATTGTTCCTACTAAACCAAATATTTCGAAAACTAACTATTGACGCGTTTCAGCATCTGTTCGGATTAACTATCGAGAGATGACAGCGTAGCTGTTTGAAATACATGAAAAATTCAGGTGTCAGTTGATTAACGACGCGTACATAGAACGCAAACAATAATACGTTGGATTGGATTATTTTGAAGTATTGTAAATTGTAAGCTTTAAATGGGGTAAAATAAGGGTGCAATAAAAACACAAAGAAGCCTTTTTAAGAAAAATTAGAGGAAATGAGGAGTAAAATTTGGTATATATTTTTTTTTAGAAAAATGTTTGTACAAGTGATTACAACCTACACATGGACTTAAAAGTGAATGTTGTCATAACTTGAAGTTGAAGGATAAAAAAAAAGTTGTAAAGTTGTATTAGACAAAACTTCGCTCACCTCTGAAGCACAATCAATATTCTCTGTTGTTAAAGTAAAAAATATTAGACGAAATTGTTAGTAATGAAAAAAATTAAAAAGCAGTAGTTCAGCAATTTGTCAAATGTGACAGATAATATGACAGTGTGTCGCCATCTCGACATCAGCGGCAAAATTACTAAGAAAACCTTTGTAGAACCAACATAACTAAACTACATGGTGACGTGGCCTTAATTTGTTATTAATTTATCATTATAAATCCCACATCCTAACTCAAAAATTGACCATTACTGCAACAACGACAACAATACATTAACTTGGAAAAAATTGCCATTAGCGGAATTACTCATTGACGACAAAATCAGGTGATCCCGAGTTTCTGAGATAACTTCGCGCTGACGTTTCCTCTCTGGCAATTACCCAGCAAAAATAGCTAAATAACCGCTAAATACAATACCAACACTGATGTAAAATCGTAGATGGTTTTGTCGTTAGTCACCATGTAAATTTTGCTCGCCGTAGAAAAACCAATATTTGAACTGTTGAGCAGAGAGGTTACCGGGCCGATTAACTTTTCTGATGTAACACGGGAAAAAAACCCGTTGCGAATACGCATACTGTCGTTCTCCATTCAACACACAATTTGTTATTATGTTTGTTTATTATATCGTGTCCACGTTATGGTGCCGTTAAAACGCGTAAAGGTCGCATATTCGCTTTTCGGAGCAGAGAATCAGCCAGGACCGGAGTTCGTCGATCCACATGGAGTCGAGGTGTAGCACAAGGATATCGCCTCGACCGTGCCTTTTTTCTTTTTCCATCAGTGATATGAATGAACTACTATAATTATCAATAATAATTATTATTTTCATCCTGTGCCTCAGATTTTGTTCACCAGCCCTTGCTAGGTGAAATGTCAGTAATGTCGTAGCAGTTGAGTTTGATGACAATTTGAGTGGTATTCAAAAATCATTAAAACTGTAGTTGTGGCTGCCGCCCTAATGTCATGTACACGCAATGATCTCTTTTTACCTTAATATTTCTGTCTGAAACACTATACTCTGTTTACTGAACAGATAGAGTTGTAAAACGTGCGATCTTCACGGGATCTTTTAAAACCATATAATATTATTGGTCGAGGGATGTCGGTAGTAGAATTAGTTTAGTGTAGAACGTTTTAAATTTGGTGTCAATATTTTTATGTGTGGTAAAATTGGACCCGAAGCAGGGTCTTGAGGGACACCCGCTCGCGTCGCGGCCCCACAACGCGACCGTTCATTACGTTCATGAGGGCCTCCTCGGCCGAATACGCCCCTGTCGGCGGCGAGGATTCCTCCTCGCATCTCGGCTCCAGTTTCTTGAAGGCAGGCATCTGGTAGCGCGCATCACAGCAGGCCGGGCCAGGTCAATAAAAAATCGAGTCAGCCGTGGGCTAAAAAACGCGACTAAAAAAACAATGCTGAGCCGCGGTTAAAGACAGGTAGCCGAGTGTAGCGGAGGGGGGGAGGGGGATCAGGATCATTTGTATACTCGGGGAATGTGCCCGACCCGGTACAGTCGACGTCAAAACGGCGAGGGCAACTCGAGATGCCTATCTGACGATAATACGGACGCTTTTAAAAACACTTTTTTGGTTTTTAAAAATTAAAGGCGACACGACTAATGGAGACTCTTTGTTAATCTGACAAATTGGCGGCGGGATTTTTGATCGCCGCGGCGGACCTTTTGAATTCGTAACAAATTGGACGGTTGCAGCCGAAGAACGCGCTTTGTCAACACCTTATTAACAATGGCGGGTCTGCCATATTAGCATAAGGGAGAGGTGGGGATTTTCGAAAAAAGAAATCGCGCGTTTGTTTTTCGGAAAAAAGACTGCTTGATCTGAGTGTGTTCGTCTTCGCGGAGTGACACTTTTTGTTGGTTTCTCATGCACTGATGCAAATTTATTGTTTGGACAGGTTTGTCACCGAGTAAACGTCTGCATTTCACTAGTGGCGCCACCTGCTGTTCACAGTCCCGTTCTTAAATAAACATTGTTGGAATCGGTTGATTTACCAATCTGGCGCTTTTTTATTTTACTGGTTCGCATCTTTGACTTAAGTATTGAACGTAATCTTACTTTTCCGTATATGATGACCATTACTGCTAAACAAATCAAATCATAAATTGCGGAAGATAACGGTACCAGAAAGCGTGCAAATGATCCCTTCACAATGCACTTAGATAATATTTACTGAAATGTACGTACGTACAATAGAGTGTAAACTATGAGTAAAATCGAATATTTTATGACCTGTCAACTGAGTCTCAAGTATAAAAGTGAAAATTCTTGCATCATATTGTCCTAATAGGACAGACACCTCTAACGTTCTGTGTACAAGTCTTCAATCAAAAAGCTTATTAATGTTTTATTCATGAGCATTATGTATAATTTTTATGTAAATTATAATTATGGTTACATGACACCATTGTATTCGTTTATTCTAAATAAGGTGGTGCATATTTTGAAACAGAAGAATCAATCTCCTGTTAAGCTTTTGTATCCGATTAAAATTTGTAAATAGAACTTTCACCAGTTTCAAAATGCATTAGAAAGAATTGAGTGAGTTGAGCAATTAAGCGCGCCATCTAGCGACTTTCAAGACGCAGTTCGTTACGGTGGCGCCTCTACCGGATTGTTAAGAAATTATATATAAACATTTTTGTCTGAAAATAGTAAAATATTTTGTAAATCTGTTACTCATCGCTTAGATATAATACACGAGTTTCGTATACATTGTTATTGTTTTTTTAATAGTTGGCCATTTTTTATCAGTTTTTTACTATGCTTAAGGCCAAGGCCGCCAATTGAATTCGCGGGATACAAGTTTCTCTCATTAATTCTCTGATGTCACACATTTTTCATGAATTAGTTTTTCTAGAGGTTGACGTTCATGGAAATTTTTTCTTTGTGTGGTATTTACTCGAATTGACGTAATTTCATGCTAAAAATACTCAGTAACTTAAGACCTTCTCGAAAGTGCACAGTTTTTATTTTGTATTGTATGCAGTTGAGTACGGTTCGTTATTAGGGTCATTGTGAAATCAGAAGGGTACAAATTAAAGAAATTTGTCTATTTAAATTTGATTGTAATTTTTTTTTTAATTTGAGTGATTGTTGTTGGAACTATAACAACTTTAAAGTGTAATTGCTGGGTCAGTTTTAGAATAATTAATATTTAATGAGAATGTTATTGGTTGAAAATAAATGCCGAGATTTCACCACCGCCTCAAATTTAAGGGTGTTTTGGTAAATACGAGGTGAGTGAAGAAAATATCTATAGTTTTTAGAACGTCCTTCGCTAATTCATCATCAAAATATTGAATTATTCTTCTTTCCTGCTTCAGTAATTTCCTGTAGGTTTCCTTTCTACACTTAATATGGAATGGGTGAAATGATTTCACCGTTTTGTTTCATAAATGCATTTTATTATGTAATTTGTCATTTACATGCATTTACACTAATGACATTAAGTATCAGTATTCCGACCACGTAATTACTGTTGTGTTTCCACAGCTACGCTGTCACCTTTTCGGACTAAACTACTCCACTAAAAATCACTGTTCTTGTAGAAGCCTTTTTTAACCTAAAGTGTTGGACTTGACGTTTAAATTGGACAAGCAAGTTGCCTGTGTATGTGTCACAAATTTAGATAAAAAATCTTCGAAATAAAGAAGTTATTGCTGATGTTTCACATCACAGGTAGAATTAGCTCCCAAAATTATTCCCGTTATCGACAATACCGCAATACTAACAACTAATTTTGTCTAAGCCAGATTTTTGTTAACTTGTAGTCAATATGTTTCGAGTGTAATTGCTATGACAACAAACATGAAAATATTCAACTCGTTAACAAGATGTGAAATTGAGTTAATTGGTTGTTTCGATTTTCAATTGCATTTTTTCTTGTGGATTTGAACGGAGCAACATAAGTTTTAATCAAACATGTCGGAAATTATGTACCTAGTTTGAAGTGTCACATCCCTAATTGGTTGAATATCACCATGACGTCACGTAAAATCTTGGGCTACTTGATATTTATAAAACTAATTATAAAGAGGCAAAGAAAAGCGTTTTAAATGTGTGTTACGTAATCGAGTCAAAATTTTAGCATGTCTTGTTTCTACAACTGAATAGTATTTTATCCCAGTTCAATTACCATATTATCAGCGTTTGTATCACGTCGTAAATATTGTGGGACTTCCGATAAGAAAGTTCATTGTAGTCATAACGTTAATTTATGAATTTTTTTGGCAAAATATTTTTAAAATAATTACTCTAACGGTGTGTCCGGAATAAATTTCGTTGTGTAAATCCCGTCGTTTGATAACCGAAACTTCACTTCGATTTAATTAAGCTGGGTCCATATAAGACATTAATGTTCCATTTATCTCCGGGAGTTAAAACGAGTTCGTAGAAAAGTCGAAATTATTATAATTTTTCGTAATTTAAATTTCTGATGTGTTATTATTAATAAATTATTGTTGTCGGGCCGTAATTACGTCCGTGTGTTAGGAATTTGTTGAACTTATCCAACATTCTTTTTTAATAAGGCGAGTCCCGTAAAGGAATTTCATAAAAATCGAGTCAATTATTTACACATACCTAATTCGAGATGCTTGTCATTTTGATATGTTTAGTGGTGTTTTGACAATGTAATATCTATTAATGTGCGTCTGCCACTTAATTTGTATCACATCATGGCCGCTGTCACGTCCGTAACAGCTTTAATTTATTTGTTTAATAACATAGCAGTAGGTTACATACCTGAACTTTCCTCGTACTTTTTTCAAAGATTGATGATGACATTGCATCGTCGGATGATTTATGTAAATGAAGGTGCGGCCACAAAGTATGACAAACAAAAAACTCGCACATTCTTGTTTTCATGTCGATATTTCGAAACCGATTCGCAATAAATTCAAATATTTGTGTTTAAATTGGCATTCTTCGGGAGTGCGTGGGCTTCGCGCTCTTCGCGGTACCGTTGTCCTTCGAGCCGGATAATTCTCTTTTTTGTTAATTTGTCCATCTTTAATCGGGGCTGATTGGTGTGGTAGATGGTATCGGGAGTGATGTTGCAATAGCTAGGATATGCTGGGTGTTCTTCGCCTTGGGCAGCGGCCCGGTGGGGCGAGCAGTGACGAGGAGGCCGTTCGGAATGCGGTCCGGCGCTGCCACATTCCTGCCAACCTCTCTGACAGTACACTCGGAGAGATAAAACTCAAACTCCGCAACTACAACTCTTTCATGGTCCTGCCTCACTTGATTCAAGGAAGCCTGCTAGACCATGGCCGAACCCAAACAACCAACCGCCGATGAATTGATGATGGGACACAAGCCGGCCCGAATGCCATCAATTAATTTAGGCGGTTCTAGTTGATGGCTTGATGGTACCGATTTGCTCGGCTTCGTGAGCTGGTACCGGCCGGATTTTTTTGCGACTAAAGCCGACCGGAATATGCGAACGTACGGCCACTTTTTCCGATGGATTTGGGTTTTAAAATACACTCGACCACTTCGAATTTTTCTGGTTAGTTTAGTTTCGATGCTACTTTTTGTGGGTGTAGACGAAAAATAGGTGAAGTGTAACAACTATAAAACTTGAGGGTAAAATTATCTTCGCTTTTTTACTCAAAGAATGTTCCTAATAGTAATAATAATTATACGTTCGAATATTTTTGTCAATGAATTGTAACCTCAAAATACGTTTACCGGAAATATTTGTTTCTTTTTTTTTTTGTTTTAATAAAAAAAATCTACTGTAGAATTCTTCGTAACTGGATTGGAAATCGATGTGGATATAACATGGTATACTCAGATCGTTATTTTGTTATGTACTAAATATTTATGACGTTATGAATTATGATGAATGAATGGTCAGCGTTTTAGAGGTATACTTAATATATGTAGGTACATCTAAAATTTCACAATAGTCGCGGGAATTATCTATTTAATAAAATCACCAACACACACGCGGAAACCGGAGGCATATTTTTTCGTATTTTAGGAGTTATGAACCGGCAAAGATGAAATTATGTAATCATTTGCCAAATGGTCTCTATTGTAATACCTATTATCTTGCCTAGCTTACACACGAGATGTAAAAACACAGAACTTCTTTTAAAAGTTGATTTTAGAAAGAAGAAGATTTCGGAAGTTAAGTATGGATCGATTTTTTATACTTACATACTTATTAAATATGAAAAACAGCACTTTTTGAGAACACAGAGGACAGAAAAAAACGGTAGATCCACTTTTTCATTTCCAGAAGTTATGAAATATCGAAGAAAGATGAAATTGACTATTCGTCAGTTGACCCTATTATAATATTTCCCTAGATTACGCTTGGGAAGTAAAAGTGGAATAAATTAAGACTTTATGGAATTTTATTCATTTTGTAAAATGGAAATTACATGACATTTGTTAAAATATGTATTGTGTAATAAACCTCCGGAGGCTATCGTTTGTGACTGCATTCGTTGTCATCGAATTTCAGTATTTGCAACGTTTCTAGTTCTAGATTTACCTACTTGAAGGTTTAATGGTTATGAAGAATTTTTTAATACTCCTTTCTCGCGGTGAGTTGCTACATTTTCACTCCACACTCTCTTTAAAGGGGTGTAGTATCACTCTTCCATAGTAGAAATGATCGATGTATTTCTATTCTTACCAATTTGGAAATTTTAAGTAACAAGCATATGTGACTAAGTTATTAGCTTAGTAAAAGGTCTTATTTTATGCATTTGACTCTCAGAGCCAATAAGGATTGGAGATTTAAAATAGTATTTTAATTAAAATCTTGTGTCTACCTTCGCTTTTTGAAATAATATTGGATGTAGATCTGTTTGAGTGAAATTTACGTCAAGTTTACCATTTCACTCAGACAAGGGAGGGATATACTGGAACTGGATGATTTTAGGTTATAAACATTGAATCTATATCGCAAAAAAAAATTCTTTACAAAATAGCGAAACATAATTATGTTTATTACTGTGTGTTTCTTTTATAACACACAGGTGTATTTTTTGCAGTGCAATGCAAGTTTTAAATATTTAGGAATGCTCCGCTGAAATTTTCAAAGTACGTTCCTGGCAGGGATTCTACCTACTACTAGTACAGTGTCATTTTTTTAAGAAGTTATAGTTGCGCAAAAATGTTGTCCTTTTATAACTATGACTTCATAAGCATTTTACAGAGGATCCCTTATGAAATTCATTTAATACAAACACTGGCAGACCATTGGTTGGGCACGTGTTGTATTGAAACAATTTTTGTTACGTCCAGCTAGACAGACAGATTTATTGCAGCCCACTTCGACAAAGCCGTAAAAAGACCCCAAATTGAGTAGCAATGAAGCCATAATTGCACCAGATCTTCCGTCGTATTTTACAGTGTTGTCATTATCTTCACAGGGCAATGAAATTCTAGTATAGTCTTTGACATTTCTATTGAAACACAGTGACTAAAAAACAGTTTTCTGCTATTTAAATTCTGTGAATATCTCTAGACGTTGCAGCTATTTAGAACGCTAATAACATATAATTCAGACCACTGCTGATTTAGTTTTTCTGACTCCTGCTACTGCGCTTTGTAACTACCAGCAATTAATGCAGATTTCTACACAGTCTTTAATGGTAAGTATATATTTGAACTTCAGACAGCTAAGGAAACAAAGTTGTGCTATATATTAACTTTAAAATATGCATATGTCATCTTAAATTACCATGTGTTATAAATACAAAATAAATTTGATTTTCTGAGAATTCCTGCAATCTGACATGTAAAGATCAAATTCGTAAAAAAAGAAATTCTTGTTTACTGATGGAGGTTTGATAACAGTGTTCAAGGAATCAAAAAAGGTTAGATGATTATAGTCATTATGGGTCCCAGAAGGGGTGCCAAAACAGGTAACCGAACCAAGATTCTTAGAAAATCGATTCCATTAGAAGATCTTCGTGTTAATTGACGCCAAAAATTTTTATTGTTATTATAAAAAGACGAAAGGGAATAACGGCCTTCTGAGAATTTTTTTTCTACTGCTTTCGTAGTATTACAATCTACCATGTGCTCTGAAGGAATTGTTATCTTATGTATCTCTGTACCTGTGACTGGATGATGTAGCAAAAATGCTGCTTAAAATTATACCCACTAGAATCATCAAATTTTGCTTGTAAAAGTGCAAAGACAACTTGAGTTTTTTAAGTAAAGCAGATTTGGTTTTTTAAGTTGTGATTCGGTTTTTTGGATTAATCTTTATAACTTTTCTATTTCTGGTACTGCAACTGAATAAATCAAGAGTTGCTACAGTTGTATAATTCGTATACTCTAAAGGTTGGTAAAAATATTTCAATATTTATCTTGCTGGTCTCTCTTTGTATCTTACAATGGACCAGGTGACCGTACACCAGATGCAACCTCCAATTTGGAGCTAACAAAAGAAAAATATGACTACAAAAGTTCTTCTGCTAGTTTGGAAATTGGAATAATGTGTAATATAAATCCTGAAAAGTTGTTGACATCAGAAACTATATTATATGCTCACAATGGGTAATAAGACACATTTGGAATCAAACCATATCTCCAAGTCCTTATCAACATGTCCGATTAGTTTGTTTTCTATAATACATTATAATTTTACTAATAGGGTCGTTTCATATGAAAACACCAAATTTTAATAAAAAAGTGCGGCACATAGTTTTTGATTTTGATGAAAAAAATTGAGGGTGGTCTTTTAGGTAACAAACCGTCATCATTTATTTTTTTGGATGCTTCGCTTCCGATTGGCACCCCTGAATCTGAAGTTGTGCTATTTTGAAAATCTCCTATTATGGGCTCTAAGTTTTCTTTTATAACACATATTGAAATGATTGTAATTTTATTTTTCTGTTTAAAAAGTGTGCTTTCAGTAATAAATATAAGCACCTTGGTGGGCTTCTGAAACTTCGTTATAATTTGCTGATTTTGGTAATTTTCAGCTGGCTTATGTGTTAACGCAGTACCTATGTATCAGAGAGTTGATTTTTTTCAGGTATTTAGTGCTCATGCAATAGAAAATATAACGGAAGTTTTGAATGCCTGGACTATCATTTTCTTCTGAAAAACATTGCCTGAAATATGTAAACTGTCAAAAGTAGCTTACTGTACCCTGAAATCGTTATTTTGAAAAATTTGAAACTTTGAGGAAATGTAGTCCCTACGTTCATCTTTTCTTACCTCGCCTCACTAAGAGATCTAATTTTTCTAAAAGATAGTCTTAGGAGATATTAAAAAAACTTCTATGACACCCCTATATACACACCTAGTTCCTAACAATATATTTAGAATTTGGAAGAATTGTTTACAATAGTACTATTTATTAAAAATAAAGTAATATTTTCAAGACGTATATCAAAATTTGAAAACAATCATGTTATTCCGTGTAGTAGAAGTAAAACAAAACATGTAACTCCAGTCATAATGTTAGATATGTTTATTGTACATAGAGATTTATTTACTGCTTATTTGACACATTTGGTTTCTTGACTTATTTTAACAATGTCGAAGTGGTAGAAGCTTGATTCGTACTTTTAAGTATGATGAGAAGGAGGTACAAAATTACGATAAGTCCTTGTATTTTTGATTGTAATTAAACTCATAAATCTTTCGGATAAATACGTTCCTGCATCTTCAACATCTGTTTTTGACACCAAAAAGAACTCATGCAGACACTTTAAGCTTAACAAGGCACCATAACTCATTGCCAGTCGCAGCAATAATTGGAATTGAAAGAAAACTACATATACATAGGTACTGTAATAGTTTTCTGTGGAAGCCAATTTGTTGTAATAATTTCACAAACAATCATTAAAATATATGTATATGTATATCTCTTATAGTGAGGTGAAAATAACAGAACAGGATTTGCTGGCGTGACAAGATGAACGTGGGGACTATATTTCCTGAAATTTCAAATTTGTATTTTTTCCTTAACGTAATGATATCAGGAGCTTTCAAAATAAGCTATTTTTAAAAGTTTACAAATTTCAAGCATTTTTTTCTCCAAGAAAATGTTGGTCCAGGAACTTACTGAAAAAAATCAACTCTCTCAGGTCAATAGTGTTGACATAGGAGAAAATCACCAAAATCGGCAAATTATAATCAAGTTTCAGTAGTCTACCATTCATTCATTGGTACTTGTTCAGGTAGGGTGCTTATATTTATTGTTGATACATCATTCTTAGGCAGGAAAATACAATGATAATGATTTCAATATGTGTTGTAGAAAAAAGGTTACAAAAATAAAAATAACAGAGTTTGAAAAAGGCACAACTTCAGAATTCTAATGGATGCCGATCGGAAGTGAAGCATCCAAAAAAAGAAATTACGACATTTTGTAACATTTGTTACTCAAAAGATCACCCTCAATTTTCATACGCCAAGACCTAATATGCGATGTTGTTCTTCGTATTGAGTACATCTACTTAAGTAGAAGGGTCTGAAATTTGATTTGATATATAAATACCTAGATATAACCTTCGGTGGTACAAAATGGCTGCCGCATTCTCATAAAGGGTTCAATTACAGACCTGTGCTATCAACATATGCAACAGGTGTTTTTTTTTTTAATTTTTAGACGTATCATGATATCACTGTATTATGTTTGGACATTGATTTTGATAGCGACATTTGTCACTTTCGTATTGTAGGGTAGAGTTTTTCCCAAACCTCGTGAACTTTGTTTTCGTTTCAGATGGCGAATACCTCTTTGCCGAGCCCGATAGCAAATTGTCCAAATACGCCCCAAAAAGTTGGCGTTCTTCCCACAGCCATGGCCTCGACGCCAACGGGCGTCCTGCCCTCGCCTTCTACTTCCGCGTCCAGTTCTACGTGGACAGCCCTCTTCTTCTCCGCGACGAAACAACTCGCCACCACTATTACCTTCAGCTGCGCCTTAACGCATCTTCTGGCGCTGCTGGAGACGTTGCCATGCACCTGGCCGGCCTTGCTCTTCAAGCAGACCTTGGGGACCGTACTGACAGCACAACGTTCCGACCAGAAGATTACGTCCCACCGAATCTACGCGGACCTGCTGCTCTTCGCACTATCCAAGTGCTACATCGCTCCCATCGCAGCCTTTCGAAGGCCGAGGCCCGATCGCGGTTTATAACCGAGGCCTGCCAGCTGGAGGAGCCCGTCAACGCGCACGTCTTCCGGCTGCGGGCCTCCAAAAGCGAGCAGGCGCCGGGCTCCATCCTGCTCGCCGTCTGCGCCAAGGGGCTGAAGGTGTGCCCCGACAACAACCCGCCCTCCATCTTCCTCTGGAGCTCCATCGGCAAGCTGAGCTTCGAGCGCAAGAAGTTCGAGATCCGCACCGGCCACGAGAAGCTCACGCTGTACACGAGCAGCGACGAGAAGAGCCGGCTGCTCCTGGCGCTGTGCAAGGCGGCGCACCTCTTCAGCATGGCGGTGGCGCCGAGGCTGAGCGAGGCGCGCCGCGAGGAGGAGGAGAAGCAGCGCTGGGACTGCGACCAGCGGATCTCGGTGATCTCGAGCACCTCGTCGAACACGACGTCGGGGATCGTGAGCGACCGGGTGCACTCGGAGGACGAGCTGGAGATCATGATTACGAGCCCGCCTGCACCCTCCACGGAAAGTTTGGCTCTGGCTCACCTGCTGGACAGTGCGCCAGCTAGCAGTCGAACTTCGGCGGCGTCAGCGACGGCTGCTCTCTCTGCACTTTCACTCAAGGAAGAAGAGGAAGAAGTCAGCAAGCCGGCTTGCAGCGAAAGCTCTGCCAAGACGGTTAGCGGAAAGTGTGCAGGATCGCAATGCAGCTCGTCGTGCAGCACTGTCGTTGTGACGCCGGTGCAGAACAGTAAGTCTTCTTTTACATCAACCCTGCTAGGACGCGATGCGGTCGAGGTTATTAATGCGCACCGTTAAGGCAGAACCTCATCTACCCAGACTATTATGTCAGAAATAACGTAAAACGCTGTTCCCAGTTGTAGTTTCATTATAGTTATGACTTTTTCACATAAAAATATCTGAGAAGAAATATTTTATTTGTCGAAATTTTGTTGTAGTTTTTTTTGAAAACATTACAAAATACAAATACGAGAACTTGTTTTGTATGAAGATAATACGGCATTTTGATGTGAAACATAAAGAGGCTTGTAGAAAATTTTACTACGCATTGGGCTGATTTTTTTATTTGCCTTTAAAATATAACTTTTTAAGTTATAGCAAAACATGAGAGAAAAAATTGCAAGATTTTGTTAGACAACTAAGTACACAGAGTCGAGATGATTTATGACATCTTGGCGGGTATAAATCTTAATCCGATAATTGACTGGGTACAAATAGTACCTGCTTTTTAAACCCCTCAATCGTAAATAAAGTAACCCCATTTTAGATACACCTGTTAAATCTTTTATGACTTAGCAGCTTAAGCCAAACCACCCTTATAAGTCAAACTGGCTATTGTATTACTTAACTCAGTTCACAGCTACATTATGCCAACAATGGACAGTAATAATCTTGCGGTTCGGGTCCACAAAGCTTACAATAGCCAGTTTGTCTTATAAGGGTGCTTTGGCTTAAGCCGCTTAAGTCATAAAAGTTTTAACAGGTGCATGTCAAATGAGGTTACAGTAAATGAAGGTTATTTTCTTCATTTCACCTTCATTTTACATACAGTTTTGCTGAAGATCTGACTACTAAGTAATCTTTCATGAACTGTTACAGTTTTTCAATTCTATATATTTTAGATTAAAATGTGAAACTAAACAAAAATGCACACAATGTTATTGTAGCAGAAATCTACAATTAAATAAAAATGAAAGAAGAAACCTACCTGACTATGGTAAACTTCTTTTAATTTTGGCAAGGTGTTGTAAAACAGTATGTGTCTGTTTCTGTCTTCGTCCGACATACTGTATTTACGCAGTATACGCTTCCGTCGGTAAAATGCTAATAGTTAATAATTATAACTTCTATTATACCTGTGGCGTACAATTCAGGGGAACGGGTCAGTTGCGCGCCGAGGTCAAAAAAAAATCTGCAGACAGGTGCTCCTAATCTCTCAAGACAGTTGCACGCAAACTACCTGAGAGGGAAGGGTCAATTGTTTGCTGCGATCAAGAAAATTTGCATATAGTTTTAACCACAAGAATAGATTCATAATATTTTGCATATTTTAGATAGGATTCAGTGGGCAAAATTTTGAGAAATCGCCATCCATTTTTTGGGAGAGGATAAATGGATAAATTTTAATTAACGATGTATCATGCATAAACTTTAAAATGTTTGCAAGATTTCAGAACATTCGGTTTTGTCGTTTCAAAGTTAAATTGGAAACTGTTGGTATACAATTTTGATTTGTACGTCATCAGATTATTGATTAGACAAATTTTGGTTAGCGTTTTACCATCTACACGATAATTCTAAAATGAACATAAAATTTGGTAATAACCGGTCCGGTAATTTCGGACATTATCTGTCTAATAGAAACCGACAGAGAGGACAGACAGACAGACGGAACTGGGAGACTAATTTTTTCGTATTTTAGGGGTCATGAAACGTGGAAAAAACGAAAGTATCCAGTCGTTCGTTTACGCTGGGGAAGCACAAATTAAACCCGATTGTAAAAATTTTAAGCCGTGTATATTTTCAAGTAACTAAATAACGGTCAAAGAATAAATAACTCCACAAACCCTGCCATCTTATTATACGAAGTCCGGAAAAATCATAATCCCCGGGTAATGAATATTGTTACAAAAAGGTGATAGTTGAATTCTTGCCTAAAGAGTTAGTCTTGTGCAGTGTCACATTTTTCGGTGATATCAAAGCCTGATTTTGGATAAAAATTACACTTATGTAGTTTTCGACTGCAGAAACTCAATTGTGCTCAACAAAACTATAAAGTATATATAAAAATTTTTTCAACTTTATCTGCTCTCAGGAAATTAATTTTCGTTATTGCCGTTTTTTATGTTTGTCTTACAGATTAAGTTATAATTTTTAAACTTTTTACAGTAGCCTAGAATAATAAAATGCAGTTACATATTAATCTGTAAATTACTCGTATGTACTAAGACTTGGAATATTCACATTTTTCTTTCAAGCCGAAATGAAACATTGATTTCCAATCTGCACAGTAATTATCTAAGCAGATTACACAGCAGGGGGTTGTCTCACTATTCTCCTGTCTGTGCTGTCAACTTGACATAGCACAAGTTGCCTATTTGCCAAAACTAAACTTTTGTCTGACCATGATTCCTTCGGGACGACAGACGCTACGGTTTTCTTTCTCTCATCGTATTTATCCGGTAGATCTTGAAGAGTAGCAATAACTTATCAAAACAGTGACACTGATGAGATTTCTAAACAGATAAGTATGGGGTGTGCTTCAGTGGGCGACTATGGGCCCCTTTCGTTTTATATTTATGTAAACGACTTACGTGTGATATCGCATAATAGCCAGGAAAAACTGGTAAATGTTTTGAATCTAATGTTTACCAACTTCCGTAGTTTATCTTTTAATTTCGAAACCCAAGTCGGTTGGAAAAATTAAATTGTTAGGAAACGTAACTTTTGGTAGTTTTTAGTCCAATGCAATATTAGTTATTTTAAGGGTCCCACAAGGATCTATTCTGGGACCTTTTTCATTTTTATATGTATATGTAAGTAACGCCATCTTAGATCTAGATTCTGAAGGTCTGACAACCTGAAGCAATTTATAAAAAGAAGAACTTAAATAATCGCCATCTGTTCTACGAGTAATCAGAACTGTTCCAAATGCAGAGTGTCATTACTTTTACTTCAGCACATCATCACAAGTGTATTTGAATGCAATAACGTACTTTACAGTCAAAAGACTTTGGTTACAGTTCTTTTCGACAAATTGTAGTTCTTTCGAACACCAAGAACCCTCACAGCTTTTTGCCGTTATCATTTCTCACGCCAGACAAGAGTGAAACTAAATATCTCTGGAAATGATATGCAAAATTTGAGGTCACGTCTCAAAATTTTAATGGCTAAACATTTCTCTTCCGAGCCTCGGAAACATTAAAGTTTCTACCAAAAAATAGCATATAAGGAAGGTTAAAGTGTTGAGATTAATTATTAATAAGCTTTTATTCGTATTAATTATTCACGCTATATATTTTACGACACCAAGTTGTCCCGGCTCAGGTCACTGCCACCCATGAATCCCCTTCCGTTTTCGCGCATAAATCAACTTTGGGCACTAACGCCTTTCCTCTTTCAGAAAACAAAGGACGAAGACCTTCCACCAGTAGCAGCCTCGAACTCGGCTATTCCCACACGGCCCAAAATTCAGCAGTCAGCGATGCCACATGTATAGAATTAGATACACGGGAACCAGTTTACACATCCGGTCCGGCACCCAGTAGCCATACCAGCGGTGTCTACACTCTCACTTCCAGCGATCAGTACACGTTGAGTTCTAGCGATCAATATGCAACAACCCAGAGCGACCAAGTCGATGGGCCTTTCCGAGATCGATCCAATTCGAACGTCAGCAACTCGGGATCGTTCCACGGAGATGGGAGCGATCCCACCGATAACAAACAAGCATTACTCTCAGCCGAAGAACTGTCAGACTTGATCGTTGGTCGTTACCCGTCGTGTAAGAGCGTCAGTCATACGTTGGATTCTGACTCTGATTACGTTACGTTACCTTCGTCGTACCAAGGGTACATTCCGGTACCACCGAAGAGGATAGACAGTGCCGAGCAGAGGTTTAGGCCGCCTCCGCCACCGTATGGAGCGCAGTTGACGAAGGTACTTTAAATGTCTATTGTGAGAGTGGGTGTTTTAACTCTAGTTAGATAGTAACATAATTTAATATTTCCAATTATGATAACCAGCACAATACCTGAATATTTTCTGATTAAGACGTTTTCCCCAGTTAGTACTGCTAGTGCAAGTCGTCAGCGTGCATAATTCGGTTATTCTTGTACATATTTCCAAATCACCCTTACATTATTCACTAAATGTTTTTCTTCCCCTCTTACTTTGTACTTTGTTTACTATGAAACCATTCTGGTTTTCCTCTAGTTATGACCAGAAGGTAGTTTTAAAAAAAATTAAATAATGATTGCTGATTTTGTAAAACTTGTTATAACTAATGCGCCCTGTTGTTTTAGGTACCCATCACCGAGGCGTCTGATTTTGATGATCAGAGCTTCGTTTCTGAGATATCCATGAGGGATCCTCCACCGTATCCAGATAACCCGACGCCTGTACCACCGCCAGTGTATCCCTCGGAGGAAGCAGCCGCCAGGTTCATAACCACGCGTTCTCCGAGCATTTTGACGGCACATGCTAGCAGCGTCGGGGCTTCATCCTCTCCGAGTTACTCCACTCCCAGTTCGGTACCACCGATTCCTCCAAAAATACCACGAGGAGTACCGACGATGAACACCATCATCTCGCCAAACAATTATTTGGACGTAGCTGCTAGCAAAGCGAGTGTTTTGGTCCCTTGTACTTTTCTCCCGCCTCCGCCTCCGGCTCCGCGGCAGCCGCCACCGCCGCCTCCGGCTTTAGCGACGGTGTACACCAGCCAGCTGTCTCGATCGCAGATTGAGCAGTACAAGCAGCAGATGTATAGTGACGTGGATTTCGTCATGTTCCCGTTGAAGGAGCCGGCGATCAGTAAGCAGGAGTACTTGGAGGCTAAGTTAGCAGCGTTAGTACAAACCCAACCGATGTTCTACCGTAGTACGTCCTATCTGGGACGGTACGCATCCAGTCAGAACTTGTCGGATACGTACGTACAGCTACCAGTTTACGGCGCGGCGAGTATTTCTTCGACTGGTAGCTTGGAGCCGCCGCCTCCGCCTCTACCTCCCAATCGTCCTGGGAGGTTCATGCGGACGCGTTCTGACGATAACATCCTGAACTCGTTGGAGGCGGTACCGCAGCCACCGGCGTTTCGGCGACGGTTACCGCCGCCCCCTCCGAGGCTTATCATCGAGAAGAAGAAGGAAGTGACGAAAGTTGGTAGCGAAGCGACGAAAGTGGAAGTTTCTGCGAGTGGTGAGAAAGGGAGCGCACTTGATATTCGTACTCTAAGAGAAAAAAGCAAGAAAATGGACTTGCCGCTGATATCCGCGTTGTGCAATGATAGGTCGTTGATAAAGCAGACCAAGGCGTTCGTGATGCCGAAGCACCCGGGTGAAGTTCAACCGCGATCGCTTAGTAGTACGCGTGCTAAGTACCCAGTGTCGGGACTGAGTAGTACTAGGATCAATAACAAGACGACGAGGAAAGTGCCGTCGATTAGCCACCGGCATCCGGGAGATAAGCTTCCGGAAATCCCGAGGGCTACGCCGAATAACTACGTTACGGATCCGCATGCCAAACACAAAACTATGCAGTCCCATTCATGATAGAAGTGACGTTTTCCAGTGCTAGAGTAGTATGAGAATTTGTTATACTCAGGGTGCCATCATTGCAATATGTTGTGTTAAGGTTAGGTGGGGGCCGGTTTTTTGAGCAGATTAAGCGTTGGTTGTTCTTTTTTTTTTAAACATTCCTCTGCCGAAAGATCGGCACCCTTTGCCATCCCTGCATGTACATACATAATGGTAATTTTTAATACCGCACGTAATTTTACAGTACATAATGTTTAGCAGTAATGTATACACTTGCTCAACTTTTATTATTAAAAATAATGATATTTTTAATTTTGTTTTATGTTTTTTCTTTATTTATTTCAAGCATCCGAAATTCATTGAAGCTTCAAATGTATGGTGCTGCCTTCAGTTTCAAATAAAGCAGTCTCTATAGATGGCGGTTTTTATTTTCCCGTTGTGTAAATGGAGGGGACAGGAGACGCCAAACCAAAAAAAAGCAAAAATAGCATAAAAAATACCTGTATGAGAAAAGAATTGAAACACAAAATATTCGGTGCAAAAAAATGGCACCAAAAAAAACATCAGAAAAAGAAAATGGCACAAACAAAATATACGACACAAGGGCACCAAAAATTCGTCATAAAAAAATGGCACAAAACTATGCGGACACAAATATTTGTGAAGTAATTGTGATAAAAATTAAGGCAGACTCATAAAACACAAATATAGATGAATGTTCTATTATAAAATATAAATATGAGTTACTACGAAAAAAAAGAAAACAGTTTACTTCATTAATTGTTGGTGGAGATGAATAAATAAATTTTGGTTAGGACAATATTCTTAACTAAACATAAAAGTGCCCATTCGTCCGATGGAATCGATTACTATACTTCTTTAGCTTACGATCGGGAAGTAAAGAAGTGGTACAACAAATTTATATTCGATATAAAAAATAAAAATATATGCCCGACAAAAATTTACACAAGAAATGCATCTCGATTTAAAAATGGGGCAAAATTCTTATATTCGACATAAAATATGACACAAAAAGAAAATATGGCAAAAAATATGGTACCTACAAAAACTCGTATAGGTATATCACAAAAAATAGCATGGTGCATCCTGTAATAACGAGTGTGTGTATTTTCGACTGACAAATAAAATTCATTTTGCGTCAACTTATTCATTTTATTACGTATTAACAAATCTGCTTTAACAAAATACCTACTGCAGCCGCGTTTAAAAAAATATACGTATCACAGAAAAAACTGACATTAGGACGTGGGGTCTTACATTTTATTCGTCGGACATCTTTGATACAATCGCAAATAAGTAACATTACATTAGTTCTATAACTACAGATTCGCCAGGCCATAAAGAAATGTTCTTAAAAGAAATACTTTCAGATTTGGAGTCTGTTCTAGGCCCAATGACGACAGTTCCACTGTATAACAACGTCGACAAATCTTGCGTAACAGTGCTATTCCCTAAATTACTCACAACAACGTACGACTTCCTCCTCGGGTACCACCTTTGTATAACCAGCAAATTATCGCGGGAATAGATCACCTCAGAGTTTGCCTTGTTGTCTCCCTCTTTGTAAATCGAATTAAAAAAGATTGCTGGTGATTTGAGCCTCAAGTTGACCATTTGAGCAACAGATTTAGCTTGATCAAAATTTAGATTTGTCTTTTCGCTGTACATCCATGGTAGTACCTTATGTTGCTTTTTCTCGTCCCATGGCATAAATGTTAAGTGGTGGAGGTGCTGCTGGTCTTTTCTGTCACCCTTAGAGTCTGCTACTCTTTGCAGACCTATTTCATTTCCGTAGAAGACAGAGGGAGTACCGGGGAGCATCAGTTGTAGTAAAGTGGCACCAAGAGTTGCATTACCATATGGTAGAACATTAGAGAGACGATTAGCTGAGGAATCGTCGCCAAGATTCCAGTGGACCCACGGAAGGCCACGTTTAGAGAAAAGAGTACCGTTCTGAACGAACTCGATTTGCTTGGTAACGGCAGATAAACCTTTTTCGATTTCTAACCGGACGTCTACTAAGTCCACGTTATTGAGAACCGTGTTCATTATTTTTCCAGTAGAAGTGATAAAAGCTTCACTTACAATAAAAATACGTTCTGGACCGATGATTTTTTTCCAGCGACGTAGCGACTGGACTAAATTTGGATCGTCAGTGAAAAATTCCATTTCTTTTAAGTAGAAACCACTGACCCCTTTACTCGTCCATAAGAGTAATGCTTCTTCTATTAAATCCAAATGTGGTTTTTTTATATTCGGTTCGGGAGAATTTTCCTTCGTGTTATTAAAATCACGTTTTGTGGTAGCTTTCAATTGTTTCATTATAGGAAACACTGGCAGATCTAGAATCAAGGAGATGTTTTTCGGTTCTAGGTAATTTTTAATTAGTTTCTGAAAATCATCGATTGTCCCCAACTGTGGTGCTATCTCCATTAAGGTCGTCACGTTTTTGTAATCTTCTGGGTAGTTGTAGGTTTTGAATATTGAATTAAGACGAATGGCCCTTACACCTAGAGACTGAAAGTATTCAGTTTTTAGAGCGATTCCTTTTAAGTCTCCGTATTCGTGGTTTTTGTTGCTTGCATAAAAGCTTGCTGGGAAGATTTCGTAGAAAACTTTTCCTTGGTACCACTCTGTGTACGGGTCACAGGTTTTTGGGAGTGTTGATATCATCATGACTACGAGACCCACCATCGCTACTAAGCCGGAGAGGAACATCCCTAGGGAGAATTTTCGGATTAGAGGCCAGTTCCATGACATGAAGAAGTAGTTTTCTGGTGGGTTTCTGAATGTGAGTTGGAGGGGTTGGACTTTGCCCGCGGTTTCCTAAAAATGTAAAACTGAAATGGGTTTACATTGTAAATTTTTGTTTTGGCTTTGATAGATAGATAATACCAAGAAAAATGAAACAACCTGTTATTTAATACGAGTAAATGAAAGTGATGATTATTTGTTCAAAGCTGTTGGTTTTGTCGTAAAAGTTACAATAAAATATCAAGAAAAATGAAACAGCCTGTTGTTTAATACGAGTAAATGAAAGTAATGATTATTTGTTCGAAGCTGTTGGTTTAGTCGTAAAAGTTACAACTTTTGAGAAAAAGATTCCTTGCGTAAACAATAAAAAAATGTATACAGACAGAATCAGTCACTAAGACAGAGACTAAAGATGTGCTCCTCTTTGAATATTAAAATTATTATCGACTATGCAGAGTGTTTTGTTTTCGAAGTATAGCACACAACTTAGTTTTTTCTTTAATGAAATACCCTATATATTTTTCATATTCCTATTAGCCCCTTCCTAGGCTTTACAAGTATAGTTTATTTGAAATGCCGATGCGAGATTGCCACGTTATTCTATTTTTTTAGCAATGCAAGGGTTCATAAAAAATCGCAATAAAGTAATTTTTAATATCTGTTTTAATAATATGTGTTTTTAAAAAATAAACTTTACAGCTTTCAAATTTCGATATTTAACCTTCTATTTTATTATTATATCTTGTACTATTTTTATCACTTTCTAAAAAAAGAAAGTAAATAATCTGAATAATTATTGAGATTGAAGTTGATATCTAGTTATCAACTTGGTCGTTTTTCTGATTTAAATCCACGTCCTAGGCCAATAAAAGTTACGTTGAGCAACGAATCCGATGTTCAAAGAATTATTCAAAACGCTAAGAAATTAAAAGGTAATGACAAGTTTAAAGATATGTCTGTGTCACTTGATAGAACCCCACGCCAGTTAGCATATTATAAAAAAGTTAAGCAAGAGTTAACTGAAAGAACAAACCGAGGTGAAACCAATTTAAGAATTCGGTACATTAATGATGTACCCAAAATTATCTCCTCTTCACCTTTAAACTAACCCGCTCACCCAATTGCACCAATTTTTACACCTGTTTGTACCAAAATGTTAGGGGGCTACGTACCAAAATCAGTGAATGCTATCGGTATATGTTAACGCCTAGTGTTGACCTAATTGCTCTTACTGAAACATGGTTATCTGATGATATCGCCAGCAGTGAGTTATTTCCTCATAATTATTTTTCCGTATACAGACATGACAGAAACTTCAATGCCATTGGAGTATCTAAAGGTGGAGGAGTACTTCTGGCAGTCAATAATATATATATATATTCATCTTTAAATGTACCTAACCTTATCAATATAGTACCAGCCATCGATTTATTGGGAGTTTCGATAATATACACCAATAACAAAAAATTGAACATTTTTGTTGTTTACATACCCCCATTTGTCTCTTTCAACGATTTTGTGGTTTTCTTTGACATGTTTAGTAATTTATATAAAGACTCTGATTGTGACACAGTAGTTTTAGGGGATTTCAATGTTTCGTCATACAACAGTGATTCGGATAACAGATATACTGCTATATTAAATAATTATGCAAGTTTTTCCAGTTTTTATCAATATAACACAGTTCTAAATTCCAATAATCGTATCCTAGATTTAGTCTTCGCCAATATAACTTGTAGTGTAACCAAATCTGATTGCCCGATAGTGTCTGAAGACAAACATCATCCTACCCTTGATATTTCTTTCTCAACTTCGGATAATTCTTTTAAAAATTTTGAATTTTGTAGCAATATACAAAATTTTAACTTTAGTAAAGCTAATTTTGTACTTCTTTATAAACTCATTCTATCTACAAAATGGGATCATATGTATGAACTTCACAACGTTGATACCGCATGTGATAAGTTTTATGAAATTCTTAATAACTTATTTGAAATTGCTGTTCCGAAATACAAGTGCAGTAAAAATAAACGTTCTTATCCTCCATGGTTTGATATGGAAATCATTAGTTGCTTACGTAGTAAATCAATTTATCTTAAAAAATTCAAAAAATATGGCACTAACCACTACCGTAACATGTTTAATCAATATCGCTCTAGAACGAAAACACTGATAAATAAGAGATTTCGCCTATACATTAATAACATGCAAGCTACATTGTCAACTGATCCAAAGAAATTTTGGAGCTTTATTCAACAAAAAAAGGGTCGCAGCCGAATTCCTGGAATTATGCACTACAAGGATACCACACTACAAACACCAACTGATATTGTTAATGGATTTAGTCACTTCTTTAAATCAGTCTATACGTCTGCTAGTACAATACCTCCTGATAATATTACAGCAGATATTGACCACGATATTACTGTGGCTATATCTAATATCAGTAGTGATGAAGTTTATCAAGCACTTAAACGATCCAAGAACAGTTTTACATCTGGAGCAGATGGACTTCCAAGTTTTCTCTCAAGAGACTGTGCTACTGTACTGACTGAACCCTTAAGACATCTGTTTAATCTTATTATTAGTAGTGAACAATTGCCATCAATTTGGAAGAAATCAGTTATATGTCCTGTCCATAAAAAAGGAGCTCTATCAAAGATAGAAAATTACCGTCCGATAGCGCTACTCTGCAACTTCGTGAAAGTTTTCGAGTCTATCTTACATAATAGAATATATACAGCCATCAAACATACCATCTCACCTGAACAACATGGCTTCATGCAAAATCGGTCCGCCATAACAAATTTATTATGCATTACTCAAGACCTCGCTGAGACGATTGATGACAATGGACAGATGGATGTGATATATACTGACATTCAGAAGGCGTTTGATACAATTAATCATCAGCTGCTCCTTAACAAAATGCGCCTCTTGGGTTTTTCTGATTCATTATTAGGCCTATTTCAATCATATTTAATGAATCGTCAGCATTGTGTGAGATATCGCAATTGTATATCTAACTCATTCGTCCCAACGTCTGGAGTGCCGCAGGGTTCGAATCTTGGCCCTTTGTTGTTTCTAATATTTATCAATGACCTGCCGGCAAATATTTCATGCAATAAACTGTTGTTTGCTGATGACTTCAAGTTGTATCATAGAATTTACTCTGTTAATGACTGCCTAGCTCTACAACAGAATGTAAATGTTCTTTCTTTCTGGTGTCGGACAAATCTACTACAACTAAGCGAACCCAAATGTTACGCTATGTCATATACTAAGCAGAAATGTCCTATTATTTACCCCTATAAAATTAATGATTACACTATCAGTCGAACGGATTCCTTTAAGGACTTAGGTGTAACATTTGATAATCAACTTACATTTATACCACATGTGAATGATGTAGTTGAAAGATCACTGAAGACTTTAGGATTTATTCATCGTTCCTGTAAAGATTTCACCAAGATTCAACCATTAATAATGTTATTTGTTGCTCTTGTGCGCTCTAAATTAGAATATGGCGCTTTAATATGGTCACCTATATATAACATACATATCGATCACTTGGAATCAGTACAAAGACGCTTCCTAAAATTTATTTGCTATAAATTAGATGGAGTCTATCCTGAAAGGGGCATCAGTGAAATTAATTTGTTAACTAGATTCCTTCTTAATTCGCTACGAGTACGCAGGTTAACGCAGAGTATTACTTTTTTATTTAAGCTCCTACATAACAAAATCGACTGTACTCATATAATTAGCAAAATTTGCTACACTGTTCCAAGAATTAATGCACGATATAAAATCTGTTTTCATCTGGATACTTGTAGAACTAATGCACTAGCTAGATCGCCTATTTTTGTCATGTGTAATACATTTAATGGTATATCTCATTTGTGTGATATTAATTTTGATAACGTTAATGTTATAAAACAAAAAATTTTTGAGGTTTATGGAATTTAATTATTTTACTTTATTTGTGTAAAAGGTAGGTTTTTAAAATGGGATTTAATATTAAGTTATTTTCTGTAATTGGGTGATAACACCTGTAGAAAATAAATATCATTATTATTATTATTATTATTATTTAAATATAAAAAAATCCTAACAAAAAAAGAAAGAAAATAAAAAAAGAAAGAAAATAAAAAAAACAAAATATGTTGCAGGGTTTTCAAAAAATGCCAGATAAGCGCGGTGGTATGTTGTAAAGAAGCCTCTGAAGAACTGGAAAAAAGTGGTTAAAATATTCCTGCACTAAACTTTGAAAATATCAAACCTCAAAGTTAAGAATTAACTTCGTAATTCTGTCATTTATTACTGTACGAAATTAATTCTTCAGTTTTCAAGTTTAATATTTTCAGAAATTTGCTACAGGATTTTTTTAACCATTTTTTTTCTAGTTTTCAGAGCCTTCTTAACAGCATACCATCGAACTTATCCCTTATATTTTGATCACCCTGATAAAAAGATGTACTATTTGACAAAACTGAAATACATATATTTGAAAATTGTTATAATGAATTTGTTTACAAACACTTTATATATTAAAATCCAATTTTATTTATATTACAACAAAGCGCTTACCTGTACATTTTTACAGAATATTTGGACCCAGAGTTTAAAAACAATCCTGCTGAGCTTTTTTTGTGAACCCTTCAAGGCTAAAAAATTTCTAGGAAATCAGAATAACCTGGCAACGTCGCATCGGAATGTCGAAAATAAACTATGTATAATAATTATAAAGCTTAAGAAGAGGTCACTCAAAATATGTAAGAGTATATAGGCTAAGTATTCTATTTGAGAAACACTGTATAGTTGAAAGATTTTTTTTCTATTTTTAATAATTAGTGAGTTATCGAGGAGAACGAGAGTCTCTTCTTAGAGTTTATAACAATAGTTTATTTTTGAAATTTCGATGTGACATTGTCACGTTTCTGCAAATTTTTTAATTTTTTTTTATTTTAATTTAGTGTTTATAAAAACATGTAAAATTTACAACTTTCGTATGTCGATATTTCAATTTTTTGTAATAAAACATCCTGTATTTGATTACTGCATCTTACTCTATTTTTTGTTCTCTCTTTCAACATGTCGGTGTGACTTTCAAAAAAGGTAAAAAATTGCGATAACTATTAACTTTAAATTTAAAAGACACTTAGTAAAACAGAAAAAGGACAAAAAACAGAATAAAATGTAAAAAACAGAATAAATAAAAATAATAAAATACTATTTTAAAAAACTGAAAGATCGATATTTGAAACACTCTGTATATTGAGACTCATTTTGATACTACAACAATGGGTTCCCTGTGTTTATCTATTCACAAAATATTGTAACACTTATTTTAAAAAATAAACCTATTACGATTTTTTGTGAACGAAAGAAAATTGGTACAATGTGACAACGTCGCTTCGGAATTTCAAAAATAAACCGTGGTTATAAAGACTAAGATGTCAGTCAGAACTCAGAATATCTAAAAAATATATTACCCATTAAGTATTTCATTTGAAATAACTAAGTTGTATGTTATGCCTTAAAAACAACACTCCGTATCGTTGAAAATAGCACTAAAACTATATGGTCCTCAAAGAACTGTACAACTGTAGTATTCGACTTTTTTTTTCATTGCTAATAATAATTAATGAGATATCGATGAGAAAGCGTGTGAGTGACTCATCCTGTATATCTTGTAACATAGATTTATTTAGTGAATTTTTGGAATGATGTTTTCTACAGAAAGTGAATAAAAAAATTGTAATCTATGCTCTGTAGTTAGTTTACTGTTAGCCTTCTCAAAAATGTTATTTTATAAATTTTATTTTTTTTACAATAATAACCTGTTGTTCACCAATAAAAATATCTACAGATGAACAAACGAACATTTTATAATCTGAATTTCAAAAGAAATTTATTTAGCAAAACTTTTAGGTGACGTCATTAAATTTTTGGTGGAGAGGAATTAATTAGCTTTTTTAAATTCTACATGATATTTTTAAATAAAAGTATTCAACAATTACACAATAATCAGTAGTTTCGAGGAATATCTGTATTATAAAATCATCAACAAATGATAGAGGATAGACAGACGACAAGACCGATAGCAAGAGGAGATTGACATTTTTGTATTTTATGAGCTGTGAAAATTTGAGAAAACATTATATTAGCTGTCCTTCCAAACGACGATAGTTTATATTCATTAATCACTAATGAATTCATTATTTGTAATTCATTTAACATTTAACACGTTTTACTCTAAAGTTAGTGCCACCATTTTTTCTGTGACACATGTCTTTGTTAACTGTAACTGAAACGGCAATCAATTTCCTATTACGCTTTCTGATCGTAAGCGTAATATTTACTCTTCGTTTTACAATTTGAAAAATACAAAAATGTCGGTTTTCCGTTTTTGTGTGGCTGTCACTGGCTAGGTCATGTGTGGATCTGTATCTTTCTGTTTGCTATTTTATTAAACACGTGATTTCTGACTACCGTAACGAAATCTGTGAATCTTTGAAGTACCTACTTTAAGATGATCGTGTAGATCACTAACACTAAACTAATTTTCGTAGTCAAAAGGTACTAAAATGTAATAAAAAAATAAGGTCTGTCTCTTATTTTCTACCTTAGACATTTAGATTATTTGTTTATTTTATCAAATGGAGATACGACAGTTCTGAAATTCCACAAATGCTCTAAGATTATATGTAGTAACTATGAAATATCAAAATTTTGTCTATTATTTAGTCCCTACCTAAATTGTGATAACGTCACGTTGAAAATTTGCTAAGTAAATTCTATTTAAAATGTGTAAAAGAATTATTATTATTATTATTAATACAAAAATAAGGATGGAAGTAAAGCCTATGTGTCTATATGTATTGTGTTGTTAAAATATTTCATAGGAGATATCATAAAATCAATTTGTCTGATTCAGATGCCAGTTTAGATCTATTTTAACATTAATAATAATAATAATAATTAATATATTTTATGTAGTCTTTACTCTTTGATCTAGTGATTTAATTTAAGCCTTTAGCACATAACGTGTTACCTTATCAAAGTAAATAGAGTCGGTTTGATAGTAAAAATATAATGAGAGTTTCATATACACACAGTGGAAAAGTAATATGTATTTACTTTGTATGTGTCACGTCTAGTCTGCGTGGAAATATGTAAAAAAATCGTATTTTTTTAAGTTTCTTGAACTTTAGAACCTAAAATGTAAACAAATTCAAACCTCCGTCGCCGTGTGTTCATCTTTAGTAATATGATGATAGGTGTTATTCCTATGGTTCAACAGTTGCGTACAAGCAGGTTCAGCTAGAGCCGAAGAACTCGAAGACGCGGAATCTCCCGTACATTTATCATCATCTAAAATAGAACTAATCAAGCCTTGTACTGTTGTTTATTTTCCTAACCTTGAACATGCTTTTGAAGAATGGTAGCCAACTCATCTCCAATAGTGTAACTGGGTTGGCTGGGTTCCGGCAATGGGTTTATAAGATCATTGGTGGGTGGCGAAGGGGTTATTAATGGGCAAATCGACGCTACCTCGTCAGCAATGAAAGAATTGGATGGAGAAGACGGCAGGTTCGATGACGAGTTATTCACTTGCAAAAATCCATCCATGATGGTCCTAAAACCAAAACCACACTACATAAAACGATCATAAACACGTTCATACTTACGGTGTATTAAAGTGTTTCAGTTACATCAATTAGTTTGTGGAAATTAAATTCATGTGATGCGCACAGCTGATCGACCATTTATAGTAACGTCGCGACGTTGTGCGTCGCGGCGCTGCTACAAGCGGGAAATACGAATGCGGCGACCTGAATTTCGAACGTACTTTTCCGTTATTTGTTAAAATTACTTACTCTTGGTTAGTAGAGGTCAGTAACAGAAGCGTAAATATATGCACTTCGATAACAATTATTCATTGTTAGATAGATGCGTGTTGTTTTTTCATTCCATTGCTTTGTAAAATTTTCCATTCATTATTACGATACTTGCATTTATGTGCGTTGGTAGTTGTAAGTTGTAATCTGATTTTTCAAGGCTGATTTTCGCTCACAGTTTGCAAAAACAAGTATAAATAGTTATGTTTTTGGAAATAATAATGTTTGTGACTTACAAAACTTGGCATATTGATTGTTTTCAATATTAAATTTTATTTATTTTGGTGATGATATATTGGCCGATAAGATTATTTTGTAATTTGATAATAGAGAAAATTTATTTAGAGGGTAATCATGGTAAGAAGAGATGGTGTAACCTGTTCATTATTTTAATAAAAATTAAATATAATGGGCAAAATATTACTCAAAAATGACTTCCGTTTTTCTGTTATTTAGTAGTGTTTAAAACATTTTTGGAAAAATTCAATAATTAA
The DNA here is from genome assembly GCF_036711695.1 of Zophobas morio. NCBI lineage: Eukaryota > Metazoa > Arthropoda > Insecta > Coleoptera > Tenebrionidae > Zophobas > Zophobas morio. The sequence continues at coordinate 18,662,638 of NW_026972109.1, forward strand.
AAAAAATGAACAGATGAATCAGTTTTTTAATTCCTACTTGATAACCCATTTTTAAACTGAATATTTTACAGTTTTTAGACATTTATAAAGTCTCATTTCAACTGATTCCCCAAAATTAAACTATTGTTTGTACTGAAAATAAACTGTACAAGAAAATCAACAAAATAAAATTTGTTTAAAGACCTCATAAAATTGTTTACGCCAGTTTAACCACAAATAAAGACAACTTGGGTCATTCATTTCCTAAGAATGATCATTTTTGAATAGAAAGCGATTATAGCCATCATATTTCCACAGTGAGGACTATTATCAGTTTAAATATACTTGAAAATTTCATCATCTAAATTTATATTAACGAACTGATCAAGTAGTAATTTTGCCAGCAGAGGGTAATGGCGTATAAATAATAAAATTTTTGTTTATTTTCTGTGGAACCAGGAGTGTTCGTTTTTATTAAGTTTTTTAATCAATTTTATTGTATCCACTTATATTAGTCACGACTTCGTCCTGTAATTTTTACCTGAAAAATTCGTAAAGATGAATACTTTTTAAGTCAGTCAATAGTCAATATTCTTGAAGAACTCCGGAGCTTACAATAAGAAATGAGTGAGATGTGAGGGGGAAAATTTAGGATTGAAAAAAAAAAATTAAGCAGATGATGAAATCAACTTAATATCTGAAAAATTATGTTGATGTACTGATACATAACTTTTCACTGCCGGTTGGGATGAATTGCGGGAAGAAATCCCCAAAATCGTCAACCACTTTAGCAACTCAAAACAATTAAAAAAGTAAAAGTAGTTTTTTTCGACAAAACTGATTTTAAGGTAACTTGTTTTCGATAAAAAAGTCGATGATACTTCTTGGGTAGTGTCTAGAGTTGTAAGCTGAAAACCGTAGTGAAAACCGCGTTCCGAAATTTCCATAAATAATTGAGATATTGATTTTTATCAATACATGATGAAAAATTTCACCAAAATAAAAAAAAAACTGTTTAAGAAACTACTATTGTGTTATATAGAGAAATTTGTGAAGGAGTTATGTTTAAAATTTCATAACAATAAGTCTGTTAATAATATTACATTCTAGAAATGTATTGGACACACCACAACAGAAAAACATAGGGACTGGCCTATGATTTCTAGTACGAGTACATGAACCAGGGGCGGACGGGACTCGGTGAACCAAAGCGGGAAACATTTAGACTGGCACCTAAAGGGCCGAAATTTTACTTCATTTAAAAGTGTATAAAATTTGGATTCGGGCACCGGGCTTCTAGTGGGCCACGTTTACCGGCGTCACTGAAAAATTTTTCATTTCCAGATGGTTTTATCCACCCCTGCTCGTGATGCCTTTGAATTATTCTTGGACACCCTTTGTGTTTTGTTTTCTAAGTAGTTTAAAAAAATCTCGGGAGCCCCTTGTGTTGTATTTGAAGTAGATGATTTTAAAGAATTTCTCGGATCTCTTGTGTTTTGTTTTTGAAGTAGTTTGAAAGAATATCGGGGATCTCTTGGATTTGGTTTTTGAAGTAATTTGGAAGAATCTCGGGGATCCCTTGTGTTAGTTTTTGAAGTAAACTGAAAGGATCTCGGAGACCCCTTATATATGGTTTTTGAATTAGTTTGAAAGAATTTCGGAAATTCTTTGTCCTGTTTTTGAAGTAACTTGAAAGAATCTCGGGAACGCCTTGTGTTTTGTTTTTGAAGTAGTTTGAAAGAATCTCGGGGATCCCTTCTCTTCTTTTTGAAGCAATTTGAAAGAATCTCGGAGATTCCTTGTATGATTTTTGTCGTAGCTTGACAGAATCTCGGGCACCCATTGTATTTTGTTTTTGAAGCAATTTGAAAGAATCTTGGAGACTCCTTCTGTTTTGTTTTTGAAGTAGTTTGAAAGAATCTGTGAGATTCCTAGTTTTTTTTAAGTGATTTGAAAGAAACTCGGGACCCCTTGTGTCTGGTTTTTGAAGTAATTTGAAAGAATCTCCTGATCCTCCCTGTGTTTTGTTTCTGAAGCACGTAGTTTGAAAAATCCCGGCCGCTCTTTGTGTCTGGTTTTTGAAGTAAGTAGTCTGAAAGAATTTCGGAGACCTTTTGTGTTTTGTTTTTGAAGTAATTTGAAAGAATCTCGAGGCCTCCATGTGTCTTGTTCTGGAAGTAATTTGAGAGAATCTCGGAGTCCCCTGATCAAGGGTGGATAGGATATGCTGAACCAGTGCGGAAAAATGTAGACCGGCGCCGGAAAGGCTATCGGCACCTCTGAAAAATTCCCGATTTCCAGACGGTCAGTAACAGGTAGCTTGGGCCACACTGTTACTGAAGCAATGTCAAAAAGCATGACTGGGGTATTTGAGTCAAAACGATTTTGTGAAAATGGCAAGAAGGAGGCTTTTTTGTGACATTCAAAGGTTATCGCGTCTGACACAAAAAAATGGTTATTTCGCCTTGATATCAGATTTACAAACATGATTAAAGAAAAGCGGTCATGTAAATACTTAGATATTTGCACAAACAAAGGAAACAAATGAAGTTAAAGAAATTCCTGTAGGAATACAAGTAGTCACTGAAAATCTGGATGCGATCAACGAAGAAAGAAAATATAGCTACTTAGAAGTCCACAAAGTATTGACGTGATTAGTATAGAAGATCGAACCGACTTACGACTGAATCTGCACCGATTGAAAATAGTCCAAGAAGATGTTTCCGGAACAGAATCGAACTTCGCTTGTATGAGTGCAATCTCATGGAATCATGTACTGAATGGATACGATTCTGAAGGATGGAAAAGGGTTATAGTTAATGACAGAGAATATATCATCAAAAAGGATACTTTTAGCTTTGTAGATTGTAAAAAAGCAGCATGTAATAGACTGCCGATCTGTAATCAGAAACAAATACAAGGCGAAAGATCGATCGAAAGGAAAAAATTTCGAGTAGTCAGAAGAAGGTTCAATCAACAACCGGGAGTGGACTTCTACAAAACTTTTGGTCTTGCTGTCCGTCTAAGCACTATAAGATTATTGCTTGTCCTTTGTTTGCAATTAAATTTGAAAATTCAGCAGGTTGATATATTTATGTAAGCATATTTAAATGGCATAATTCAAGAAAAACCGAAGTTAACAGCTGAATGACAAGGCCAGAAATTTATTAAGAGAACTCAGCAGCGATAATAATGTGTGTAAGACCCTTTATGGGTTAAGGCAGGCACCAGTAGAATAAAAGACCAATCGAAGCAGGAGGACTCATCTTGATAATATAAGTATATGTATAAAATATTTTAATCGCATGCTAAAACGTATTGGTATGGAAAATTTCAATCCAGTGTTAACTCCATACAGTGGACATGAAGCTGGTGAAGAATACATTTTCAAGCAATGTAGATGAATATCCATTCTATTTTTGCATTTTCATTTAATAAAGTTTGTATTACCAAATATTGCCGTTTTGACTAATAAAACATTACCGTATCGAGTAACATTAGTAGCCAGCAAATTTCGATGAAATTTAAATAACCTGTTAAAGAGTCCTTCATAGAGTCAATGAACCTCATTTCTGTTCAAAACCAGAATTATTTGAAGAAATCAAAAAGTCATAGACTTTATTTTAGGCTACAAACATTTTGATAATATAAGACATAAATAAGTTAAGTTTTTTTATCCCGGATACATTTAATAAACAGATCTTGTTAACTATTTTTGTTTCTGATCTTTATTTGGTTTATTAAATCTTTATAGTGGAGCCTTTGTTTATCATTTTTATCTGTTGACGCACGCAGAGATTTAAAGTGCGGAACAATGTCAAAATTAAGACGCTTCTTTGTTATTAAGCCTAACAAGTTAAATGTTTTTTTATGTTTTTCATCACCAAGTGTTAGCTTGATAGGGCAAGACTTATTAGCATCAAACTTGCAAGAAAATTGATTATTAGAATCAGGATGTAACAGTTGCAGAAAATTGGAGATAGGTTCATTATCTTTACCTTTTCTGGATTCGTTATTGAGAGATGGATCTTGTTCAGGTATACCATATGAAGAGATATTATTTTTGTGTTTTTGCCAGAGACATTTTCAGTTTCTCTAAGGTTTTTTTTATTATAGCTAACAAATTTGATCTTACAACACTTCTTGAGAAGAGACAGTTTTGGCCGCATTTCCAAGAAGCACAATTCAGGGATTTTAAAACATTGTTGGAATTTGTCAACGCCAACACATTGAATGTGAAAATGATTAGTGCGGGAATTGTTAACTCCAGGAACTATATAGCAGCACTGTTGCAGATCATACAATAAATGGCCATTAAACAAAAATAATATGTTAAAATTAATACATCGCTGGACAAGTGAACAAGGTGTTATATTAAATTTACATTACACCTTTTGGTAATTGTTACCAATTAAGATTTAATCGTATAGAAACAAACAAGGTACAACATACGATTTTGTTGAAATCTTAATTCTTAATTTATCTTAACAGATTTTTTTTTTCAGGTTTACAAAAATAAGTATAAATAAATTTTTAATTGGGTAATCACACAATTCGATACCATATCAACGAATATTTTCCATTTTCGTAAGAGGGCAAAATGACTTACACATAAGATTATTTCACTAATGTCTATACAGAGGTCAACACAAAGGTTTCTGGAAAATATTGCAACATTTAATATTGAAATACGTTAATAAGCAGCAAAATTTCCGGTCATTTTTAAAATACTGTTAAAGCAACACTAAAAGATATCGCTATAAATTACAGAACTACCTATATATAATCATGATGTGTAATTTGGCGGCCATTTTGTTGTGTTAAAAAAGAAATTTTTAAACCAGTAAATACATTTTTGCCTCGTTTTAATAATTAATAATTAAATAAAACATATCAGCCAACCATTAGCTGTGTTATTATTCTGTTTTTCTTTTTCATCCCAGTGCTAATAACCTGTCAAATGAAATTAAAACCGAAGTTTTCGTACTTTTCTGTGGAAGTTTTTTTAAGACTAATCGTTTTGTGATTAGTTTTATTGTTTGTTTCCATTTCGCAACATTCTTTCTTAAATCGACGCATATTTTACCCAAGAATACAAAATTTAGATTCACAAAGTTCAAAGTTTGTTGATTGGCATTTTTGTATTGTTAATTTATCGTAAGCATATTTCTCAATCTGGGAAAGAACGTGCTCAGAACGTGCCAATAGATATTATGATTACAAAATTTTTAGCTTTTTATCTTGTTTTCGACGTATAGACTTGGTTGTAGCTTACATAAAAAAGGAGAGGCTTTCTGTTGTGCCATAGCAAAGTCCAGTAGAGTTTAGTTAGAACAAATCTAATAGTACATTTGACTACTAACATATCGCAATTTTGACAGGGCAATGAACTGACAAAGACCAATTCAAAATCGTTTACTATTTGATTATTTATTTGTTTTTAGTGGCACATGCCTGTCACTCAAGCGCAGTTATATCAAGATATATTTAAAAATAACTAATTTCACACTTAAATAAAATATAGTTTCTGCGAACGTAGACAAGAGGTCATGTCTCGAATTTTTAACAGACGTTTCCTTGTTAAATAGTTCACGAAGTCAGAATACTCTCTCCTTATTTACATACGCAAAACACTAAAATCACCTACAAAATAAAAAAGTTGCCATTTGACCCATCTACGTACGAATTTTGCAATCCGCTTATAAACAACCATTCTAAAATAAAACTTGTAGTTTCTTAAATCGCCACTAACAAATAACGAATTTCAGATAAGTGTTATCACCTGACCCTTGAATGTTTTATAATAAACCAATGAATATTCAAAGTCAGTTTAAGACAACGTATCATCAAGAGCACAAGTTGATTTGCGCTAGTATGTGTTGTATCAATCCACTCACCCGTAAAGATTAAAAGAAAAGGTAAAAATGACTGTGACCCAGTATTATTCGCATCATGAACAAAACTGTTGTAGCCGTACATGGAGTCTACATTTTTAGAGAAAATTTTCAACACGATTCGCAACAAGGATTTAATTTTTGTTAGTTCTAACCCTTTGGAGCTGAGTGTGTTTGTTGACGTGTACCACATAGAAAGTCCTGGAAATGGCTCTTGATTTTTTCGCAGGGTGTCTCGGAGGTAAAGGGTTTTCTAAGCATTTAAGTATTTTTACACCCTTTAAAATCAAGTAAACAAGTTTGAGTTACAAAAAAGAATATTTCTTTCAGGATGTGCTGGTGTGGTAGTCGGCCATCCTTTGGATACTGTCAAAGTCCTATTGCAAACACAAGATGCAAGCAATCCCAAATTTCGAGGAACAACGGATTGTATAAAAAGCCTTTTCGTGAAAGAAGGAATTAGAGGGTTGTACAAGGGGATGTCTAGCCCTTTGATGGGAGTCGCAGCCATTAACGCCATAGTTTTTGGGGTGTATGGCAACACTCAGCGCCACTTTACCAACCCAGACTCTTTAACTTCCCATTTCCTTGCTGGTGCCGCTGCTGGGCTCGCCCAAAGTTTCTTCACCAGTCCTATGGAGTTGGCAAAGTCACGACTACAAGTATCCAATGGTACCAAAGGCCCCATCGACTGCTTGAGGAAAATATACACTCATGAAGGTATTCGTGGAATCTTCAAAGGCCTCAGCATTACCATTCTTCGCGAAATCCCAGCTTTCAGTTCCTACTTCGTTACGTATGAACTATTGACCAGAAGCAGTGACAACGCACCCATCTCCACGGGGACCATGTTGGTTGCTGGTGGCCTCGCTGGTACAGTTTCATGGGTCCTCGTCTACCCAGTGGACGTGATAAAGTCTAGAATCCAGATCGATGGCTTGACGGAAACCAAATACGAGAATTCGTTACACTGCTTGAAAAAGAGTATAGCAAGCGAGGGTTATGGATTTCTGTACAGGGGTCTTTCGCCCACGATTTTACGAGCTTTTCCAGTAAATGCCGCTACTTTCGCTGTTGTTACATGGACTATACGTTTGTTGGGCGATAATGATGTGACAGGGAAGGTTAGAGATGGGGAATTGTGGGGGCGGTGTACGGATGCTGTGTATACACTTAAAGTGTCAGAGGCTGCTCCGGTTTGATAAAATACGATGGTTTTAGAAGATGTGTTTTGCTTATTTAGTGATAAATTATACGAACTGGTGTTACGTCACATGAATATGCAAAAATGAAGCGTTAGTTGTGTGTTTAGTTGACTGGGGCCGATTTGAGGAAGTGAACGTCGAACTGGCGCCGGGGAATTGTAGAGGCGTCTTCGAGACTAGCAGAACATGTTAGTGTAGATTTTTTTACAGTGAAATAAATATGGGAAAGTTAATTTTCATTTTTAGTTGAAACAGTGTCCAGTAATAATGGACAGAATTACATTAGTATTTTTAACTAATAAATAATTCAGCTTATTAACTAAAGTAATAACGAAAATGAGAAGGCGGAGATGTTTAATTGTTGTATACAAAATAAAGTGCAACAAGTTGGTAACACCGAACTAATTGATAACAAACACCAAATAACTGCCAAATTTTTAATTGCCTCTTAAAAAAGGAACAAAAATAAGTGTTCCATATGCAGTGTACAAATTCCATGGGAAAATTTTAATGATGAATGAAGTTTATTGCATTTTTAATCTTATAAAGTCTCACATTTGCAGTGCTGTCGGTTGTATTTTTATGAGAAAATTCTAACAAATATTAACTGCAAATAAACAGTTAATTTTAATCTATATGTGTGGAAACTATAATTATGAAGTAAATGTAGCAATTTGAAAACTAGTCATACTTAAAAAAAGATTAGGGCTCCATTTATAGAAAGCAAATTTAAGTTAATTAGCGATTTTAATTGAGATCCGTTGCTAGGCAACGTGCATGTTTTAACCAATCACGGGCTCATCTATATTAATAAAAATGAATCGCCGAAATGTATGTACGCTCATAACTTTAGAACGGCTGCACCGAATTGGACGATTCTTTTTTTTACGTGTTCCACGAAGTCAATCAAATGTGCGACGAACTACCTCAGGTGCAAATCGCAATGATTTATTTCATGGGTAATTCGGATACGGAAGTTGATCAGCGTTGTGCTCATAATCAACATAATAGTCAACCATTGAAGCGAGACATTGGGTGGTATGAATAAAACTGAGTAGATACTCATATTCGAAGTACGAAGTACCTACTTGCAAACATTGTATCTCCCTGGACACAAATTGAACATCTACGTGTTTTGTGAGCATTTAATCTAAAAATGAGCATCGGTGTGGCAAATGACTATTTGTCCTCATAAATAATAAATCAAATGTAATATATTTTTGTCTCCTTAAGAATACAAAGTTAACAAAGTTAGTTGAGTTACAAAAGTCTCTTTTGCTCCACGTTGGCCACCAACGAGCGATTTTCAAGATTTTTGTGAAACTTTGCTGGTTTTGAATTTGAATTTTCTGACCTCGATAGTTGATGCTCAGCAAGAACCACGGGAAGGTCTGGAGCAGATCTCGCTAGGAAAGGAGAGGGCTAGGATTTGTTAATGAGGGATAGAACGTTATACAGTACAATACAATGGAAATACAATACAGGTACCTACAATCTAACTACAATACAGAATACACTACAGATACAGATACAATTCAGATACAATACAAATGCAAAGTTAGTAGCCAGTACACCACCGGAAGAAATTGCACCAAAAATTGAAAATGTTGCAAAATGAAAACCCAAGCAAGCACACCCATGGAACTCGGAACGAAATCTATTGGTCGCAGCGCTCACACGCCCAAGGGAGAACGCAGCCGCATAAATCCAAGGCCGACTGACCTCATCCTTATAGGAGATGCGACCCAGCGTCTAAGGGCTAACAATACCCCCCCAGGCCAAAGCGTCTGACGACATGGAGAATTCAGACTCTGAACCAAAGAATGCACTGTTGCAAAATGAAAACCCAAGCAAGCACACCGATGGAACTCGGAACGAAATCTATAGGTCGCAGCGCTCACACGACCAAGGGAGAATGCAGCCGCATAGATACAGGGCCGACTGACCTCATCCTTTTAGGATGATGAACCTCATCCGTTTAGGATGATGACCCAGCGTCTAAGGGCCAACAGAACCCCCCCAGGCCAGAGCGTCTGACGACATGGAGAATTCAGTCCCGGAACCAAAGAATGCACTGTTGCAAAATTAAAACCCAAGCAAATGCACCATGAAAACAAAGCATTTGCACCACTGGAGCTAAATTGGCAAGACCCAAGTTAAGTTAGTAACACATACAATATACAGTACAAAATGCTTAAATTACAAAAGTTACAATATACAAATTTCTCCACGTTTGCCACCAAAGAGCGATGACTTTGTTCGCTCGTTGCTGTTGCCCAGCAAGAACCAAACAATACGAGGAGGTCTGGAGTGCGTCTTGCCATTAAAAGAGAGGACTAAGGTTTGATAGCATGGGTGAAGGACACCGTATTTTGTAAATTTGGACGCCGTACTTTAAAAATGATGAATACGGTATTTTGTGAATTATGAACGCAGTACTTTGTATATTCTAAAGGCGTACTTTATCAGTCCTGAATGCATGTTATTAACAACATATTTAAAAAAAAATCGGGCATTTTTGGAAAAATATCCACTTTCCTTCACAGCACTTAACAAAAAACATTTCCGCTAATATTTATTAACAATAAATTAGAAATTCGCGAACATGTGCTACTTTTAACCCAAAACGAAGCTCCAATGTTGCTGCTACCAGACCGGAATCAAAACTGAACAGAAAGGATCGAAAATGTGACCTTTTATCTGGTAGCTCACGTGACAGTGACATCATCGTACGTCACGATGAGATTGCAAAAATTATTTTTCATATTTTAGATCAGAAATTGTACATTTTCGGGGTTAATGTAACAACGTTTAAACAAACTAATTTGTTTTTACTAACCTCGTGTTCTTAGGAAAACGGATTTCGGTTTAATTATCATATATTGATAGTTATCATATTTGAAGATTATGAATTGTATTAATTATGTTTAAATTTTATTTAATTATATCGCGAAAATGTATAGCTTTAACCCACCAACTTCAATCGTTTCGAAAATTTATCCAAAATGTAAACATTGTCGACTAAACGAATCACGGAATCCGATAAATTAAAACTGAAGTCGTACTTACCCTGTTTTCGGTCCTTTTCGGAAAAATATCCATTTTCGTTCGTGTTCACAGCACTAACACAACATATTTTCCGCAATATGTATTAATAATAAACTAGAAATTCGCTAAAACGCTCCACTTTTACGCCGAAATGAAGCGACGATCTTGCCGCCATCAAACAGAAATTAAAACTGAACACAAAGGACCGAAACACGTGACTTTTATACAAGTAACTCAGGTGACATTGACGTCATCGTACGTCACGATGAGATTGCAAAATTTATTTTTCATAATTTGGCCGGGAAAATGCACATTTTCGGGGATAATTTAACATTGTTTAAACAAATTGATTTGTTTTTAATAATTTCAGGCTTGTAGGACAACGGGTTTCGGTTTAATTAACATACATTGATGCTTATCATATTTAAACATTATAAATGATATTAATTATGTTTAAAATTGATTTATTTATGTCGTGAACATGTATAGCTTTGATCAACCGATTTCAATCGTTTCGAAAATTTTCCCAAAATTTAAATATTGTTGAGTGAACGAATCACGGAATCCGATAAATTAAAACTGAACTCGAACTTACCCTGTTTTCGGTCCTTTTCGAAAAAATATCCATTTTCGTTCGTGTTCACAGTACTAATACAACACATTTTCACTAATATTTAAATATATAAATTAGGAATTCGTGAAAAGAGCCCTACTTTTAAGCCAAAACGGACTCTGATGTTGCTGCCACCAAACCGAAATCAAAACTAAACGCAGAGGACCGAAAAATGTGACCTTTTATCAGGTGGCTCACGTGACAGTGGCGTCATCGTACGTCACGATGAGATTGCAAAAATTATTTTTCATATTTTCGCTCAGAAATTGTACATGTTCGGGGTTAATTTAACAATGTTTAAACAAACTAATTTGTTTTTGCTAACCTCGTGTTCTTAGGAAAATGGTTTTCGGTTTAATTATCACATATTAATAGTTGTCATATTTAAACATTTTGAATTATATTAATTATGTCATTTCTGCAATTCTTGAGTTATTTCTAAAATAAATTGACTGATCCATACATTTTTTTGTCACTGTAAAAGCAAATCTAAAAAATATGAATGCAATGATAAATTTACGAAAATATACTGATGATATTTTGCACATTTTAGATAGGATTTATTCGGCAAAATCTTGAGATGACGTCATCAAGTTTTTGGGCTTGATAAACATATATATTTTGATTAAAAACGTACCATGTCAAACAGTAACTTCAAAACGTCTGCAATAAATCTAAAAATTTAGTTTTGGAATTCTTGATTCAATCAATAAAATAAACTGACTCAGTGATTAATTTTTTTTGAGACACCCCCTATAAGCAAAACTAAAAAATATGAATGGAATGATAAATCACAAGTATAGTCTCATCCTATTTTGGATATTTTAAAAAGGATTCATTTGGCAAAATTTTGGGCTGACGTCATCAATTTTTTGGAGGAAGTAAGTATTATTTTCAATACAAATTTATTATGCTTATCAGATGTTTAAAACATCTGCAAGATTTCAAAATTAAGTTGTAGGTGAAACGAAGTTCACGGGGTCAGCTAGTATTCTATATTTAATCTTCTGTTAAATTAATCGAGGATTAAGTATTTAATTCGCTCTGTATAAACCGGCCCTAAATCTTTTTTTATTTTTGTCCATTTGCTTTATTTTTGTCTGACTTTGACATTATTCCTTGAGTTGCACTTTGAAATTTCCTTCGAAATGTTTAAGATGTTTTTAATAATAAAAAATAACTTGGTTGTTAACAATGAACATTCATACATTTATTTTATAAAACCTACTAAAGGTAAAAGCATTATGCAGGGTATTTACTAAGCATGTGACAAAAATTCAGGGGGTTATTACTTGGGTTATTTTAATAGAATAGTGCAAACTAATGTTTTAAATGACCCCAAATATGAAAAGTCAAGGGATTTAAGTCTGAGGATAGAGTGGTTTTACTTTACTTTTATTGCCATGTATGTTCGAATCAAAACTTTTTTTAGAAAATAATTGGAGGATAAAAAAAATCTTAAAATAAACCGTGGAATTTGAATTTTTGTCGCAAGTTTAGTAAACACCCTGTATACATCACATGATGGAAAAAGTTTTCTAGCAAGGTAAAATTAAATGTTGGCATCACCAACGTGTTCCACGTTCATAATAGCTATAATGCCAAAATAATATTTAATAATTAATTTTTAATGATCCATTAGAGAACTTTTTTCGATTATGTACTGTATATACACAATATAGTAAAAAAAATGTGGGTGTGTGTTAAAAAGACACGTTTGTGCTTCTTATTACGTTTATATTATTAATTTTATATCTTCTTTTATCGCTAGTAAAATTTTTGCGTTTCTAACGTCACCACATCAGGCACAGCAACAGAAAAAACACGAAGCTTGGCCTCCACCTTTAACAAAAAAAAAGCGAGCTCACGATATTCTTTGATAATTGTATAAAAATATTTTCTTTGTAATGTTATTTACTGGTTTCTCGGTTTGGTAATTATTGATAATTTATTGTGACATTGATTTCTTACTCCGAACTTTTGATAACACCTTTACTATTCAGGTCAATTTTCAAAAAAATCATTTCATCATACGCAGAAGTCTTGCGATAGAGTCGCGAGTACGCATCTTGCACTGAATGAATACCATGATGTAGTTCAAAATGTATAATGTTATCAATAAGTTTACTGTGACATTGATTTGCCTCTTTATCTGCATCACTTCGACAGTTTGTGATTAGGTAATCCCAAAATAAAACATTTTCCATAATGTTTAAAGACAAACAAAGAATCAGCAAACAGGGAAATAATTTTTCCCATTAGGTTAACGCAGCAGGCGGTCATTAATGCCTAGAATAGTAGCACAATAAAAAAAAACAATTCTTCGAATCTTATCTTTGTATATTAATAAAATTTTATACCATATTAGTGTCATATAGGATAACAAGGCTTAATCGACGTCCTTGGTAAAGATTCCCGTCAATCAGCGACAAACAAAGAATGCCAATTCGAAATTTACGTAAATATCAGACTTATGTTTAGGAAAATATAAAGATTGATAGTAAACAAATGGGCTAAATATTAAAATTAAATAAGTAATTTCATAATGTTTGCAGACAACACAAACAAGTTATTATTCTGTTAATATACATATGAATCGTTCAGATATTCATTGCATATGTAAATTATGGTTTCATGAATTAGAGAATTTGATTTTTTAATTTTAGTTTTTAACTAAAAATGCGTCCACTAACGATATTTTTCAGCTTCAACAGCGATTTCCTCCTTATTTAAGGTTTATACAGATATTCCGGAATTAGGTATTACTGTCGTTTATTAAATCTAAGCATAAGATTTTTAAAGTTATTATTTACATTGATTCATTATAACAACAAAATTAGGTGCGGAATTTGAGAATTATTCCCAACTATGTATACAAGAACACTATTTTTGTATCTACTAAAATTTTATATTGTGATTGTAACCTGTGCAGCTTACTTTTAGTCGAAATATAGAGGTTTAATTGAGAAGAATTGAGACCTACGGAAAAAAGTGGCAAACAATATTTTTATTATAAAATCTCAACACGTTAAAGTTGGCTTTTTGTACAACGCTCAGTTAGAATACCGTGTGACTATCAATGATTGAAGCAAATTTTTGGGTTGGCAATTCTGAATTATCGGCAGCAGTGTTAGCATATTGTCAATTTTGACATGAGCGCGTCTAAAAACCAATGAGAAGATGGCAGTTACGGAATTGGCGCCGAACATTTGAATTTGACATCAGGGGTACTATCAAGAAATTTTAAATATGTGGTCAACCTGATAAATAAAATCACCAACATTAATAGTCATTCGGTATATTTGAGAAATGTGGAAGTTAAAATTATTTTGTGATCAACGTTTCATTATATAACAAAGCAAAATTCACTATTTTAGTAAAAAGATAACTTTTTAATACCAATAAATGTTGGCTCAAAAAAGTACATATAAGTCCGTCAGGTCGAATATCATGCAGCTACTGTGTTCTTACAATTTTAGGAAAATGGAGTGATCTCTTCTTGATTTGATTAATAAAATAAATTACTACATTCATTAATTTTCTTGATCGTCGTGAATAAACAAACCTAAATTAAAAGTACAACCCTTAGAATTTACAAACTTCCTATAATAAAAATTAAACTTACGGCGTTAGTCGCTTATACAGTGAAGTTTATAAAATTTATAAAGTTTGACTTCGTAGTTCATAAAATGCGGCACTCAACATTTTTTAAAAAGAATGGCGTTGAGAACGTATTTATAAAGTACGGCGTCCGTCGATTGTAGTGTGGCATTTCTCGTTTATAAAGTACAATATTAAAAGTTAACACAGTAGGAGACTTATTTAGTTTATAAAGTACGCTGTTCAAAATGTATTGGTGATTTTGGTACACACTGTTAACACGAAATTAAAAAAAATCTGGATCCTCTGGGAGAAAAAATGAAGGCGAATTCATAAACTACAAGTAAAAAGGTTATTTCCTGAAAATTAAAAAACATTTACTCTGTAACATTTTGAGATGTTTGGTTTGCGTTTCATCATCTCCACGATGTTCCTAAAATACATATATAGGTACATCCAAAATTTGAAAATATCGGTTCAGTAGTTTCCGTGATTATCTTATCTGTCTAATGAATATCGGCACAGACGACAGACAGATAGATAGACGACGGACGGACAGGCAACAGACAGTCGGAAACGTGAGCTCAAATTTTTCATACTGTAGAGATCTTGAAACGTCGAGAAAATATGAAATTAACAATTCACCTACTATCTTACGCTCGGGAAGTAAAAAATTAATTATGGCCCTAAATGTCTTTTATCAAACTTTAGGTCATCTTTATTGTAATAATTTCCAAATTATGTATACATATAGTGAATTCATTAATTTCACTGAAAAATTGAAACAATGCTATTTATATATAATATTAATATTTTGTTTTCATTTATTTTACACGATGGCTAATCAGTAAAGATTGCAACTGGTATCATGTACAGGTAAGTCACAAGAATGTTATGACCCATATTTTTAGGTACACGGTGTTCTATAACTATTCAAAAATTTGATTGTCAAAATTTGGAATCTGAAGTGGACATTGTCGTAATTAAAAATGAGGGATTTAGCAAAATTTTTCATTTCGAAAAATGAATAAAAAAATCTGCTAATTAATGACCTGATTTGACGTGACCTGACTTATTCTGACCTGACCTGACCCGACCTGATCTAACTTAACCTGACCTGATTTGAGCTGACCTGATCTGACCTGATAAATTTTCCTTGTTTTGTACTTGTTAATTAGATTTTCTTTGAAATTGAAATTAATGCTCAGTTTTACTTCGATTATGTAGTAAAATTATCAAACACAGAGGACTCTTTTTGGATAAAAATAATCTTAACGTGTGTTATTTAAACAACCACACAACTTGAGCCTTTAATTTTTTCTTATTTCTACTAATTGATCTGATGTTGAGGACGGAGCACTTAATGACTCAGCCTGTATAAATTTCAACTCTACAATTTTTCTATTTTTTATTTTAATGTTGCATTCGTTCTGTTGGACAATAAATTATTAATGTTACTATCATTATTATTACTAAAATTTGGTTGACGTTGCCCGTAGTATTAATTTCTATAAAACACGAGACAAAGTACTAAAGTACTTGAATAGTTAATAAACTTATTTCTTAGTAAAAATAATGACCTTGTGGCAGTACTTAATTTAACAACTTTATGTGCAACCTTAGACAGACAAACACTTCTTCAGCGTGTAATTTCTGATCGACCAATCACAATTTGCCTGAATTAAAATACAATAGATATCTTGGGACCATTGTCATTTTTGACTTTCAACAAATTTCAAAAACTCACATTTATCAAAATTATTTGTGTTCTTTACCTTCCTTGAAAGATTTCTACCAAAACGCAGAAGTACGATGAAATGCAGGATGCAGAAACTGGTAAAGGACGATGTATGAGCATGCAGGCCATGCAGACATTGTACGACCTTAGGGAGAACAACCAGCTATGCGATGCCATAATAGTCCTGGACGACGGAACGGAAATTCCCATCCATCGGGCGTTATTATGCGCGTGCAGCTCCTACTTCAAGCACGTGGCGCCGCCCCCCAAACCACCTCGTACTAACCCGCCTGATTTTAGAGCTGCCTTCACCACGTTGCTGCACAACAAAAATGAGACCAAAGTGCAGATCCCCGGTGTCAGCTCTGAGATGATGCACATCCTCCTCAACTACGCGTACCTGAGGAAGCTCGACCTGAACAAGAATAACGTCTTTGACGTGCTGATTACGGCCGACTACCTGAGCATGCTGGGCGCCTTGGAGATGTGCTGCAAGTACCTGGAGAGCATCCTCAGCCCGAAGAACTGCATCGGGATCCTCCTTTTCGCCCGTAATCATTTCTGCACCGATCTCGCGCTGATCTGTTGGCGTTATATCATGAAGAACTTCATCCAGATATCACAGCTAAGCGAGGAGATCCTTATGCTTTCGCTCAAAGACTTTCAGGAAATCATCAATGCGGATAATCTTAATGTGAAGAGTGAAGAAATTGTTTGGGAGACTATTTTAAAGTGGATCAACCATGATCCGGAGCAGAGGAAGGGGCACATTGTTGCTTTGATGAAGTGCATCAGGCTGGGCTTGTTGGAAACGCAGTTTTTCATGGAAAAAGTCAAGGACCACCCGTATGTGACGTCGTGCGAGGAGAGTCGGCCGATGGTTATTGAGACTTTGAAGTTCTTGTACGACCTTGAGAGGATCATGCACAAGTAATTTTTTTGCTCAAACTCTTTACAACATTGTTATCCACTTTTAGTTAACTAGTCTTTCTTTCCACTTGTTTGCTTTGTTCTTTATATCCACTTACACAAAATATGGCCTGATGAAAGTACTGTGTTCCACAATATCTATTTACAAGTACAAGTCTCTTTAAATCAGATTGTAATTAAAAATCAGATATCAAACAAAATATTTTTATTCGCAATGTATATGTACATAGAATTGTCTACTTTTATAGAATGAGTCTTATTAGAAGTATGTTGTATTTGTTTCCTTTTGGTTTAGGTGCTTTTCAGAATATTGTTTTTCTTTGACTTACTCAATATTTGTAAGTTTCAAATAATTAATATAGGATATCCTAACAGTTCAGATAACTCATTTAGGGCGAGAATTTACGATTATTGTCAAATATACAATTCGTTCCTTTAAAAGGTTATACACCAAACCAATTTTTAGTGGACCACTTATACAGGGTTATGATAAAGTATTGCACAAAATTCATAAAAAGCGCAGCATTTGTTTTTGAAAAAAAACATGCGAAAACATGTCAAGCCTTCCATTTTACTCTCCATCTTTCGACATATGTCAAAAAAAAATTACTTCAAATTTGTAAAAGTTATGACGTCATCAATGTTTTTTTTTAAATGAGAGGCTATAATTTTGATCGGATTGTATGATAAAGCTAATTTTTCTACATATGAAAAAGTAGCTTGATGTGAACATGAAACAAAATGAAATCCAAATAACTAAAAATTAAAACAAAAATCTGTCAAAGATGATCGCTTTTGTCAGTTTCTTAAGTTGGTTTAATACAATAAAAAATACTGTTTGGTTGTATGTAATCAATTAGTTTGTGACTTGTAAACAAATATGTTTTTTTGTCTATACACACTTCTATCAAAGTCGCATAATAATGACTCGAAGAAGAAATGTTAGCCAATCGTTTGTGGTAAACTTTTTTAAAAAAGAGAAACTGCATGCTATATAAACTTCAATTTATCCATGAACTATCAGAAGAATATCATGGCAGATGACTAGGAATTTTGTGAAAGCGTCACGAGATATTATGACGACAATCCCAATTTTTTAAATAGTGTCGTATTTTCGGATGAAGCAACTTTATTTAAATGGTACCCTAAATCGACACAATTGTCGTTACTGGGCTCGAAAACGTCATTGGATTCAAATGGCACACACCCAACGTCCCCAAAAAATTAATGTTTGGGTGGG
The DNA here is from genome assembly GCF_036711695.1 of Zophobas morio. NCBI lineage: Eukaryota > Metazoa > Arthropoda > Insecta > Coleoptera > Tenebrionidae > Zophobas > Zophobas morio. Next base: position 18,680,885 of record NW_026972109.1, read on the forward strand.
AATAATAAACAGAAGATTCATTGGCCCCTACTTTTTTCACGGAAATTTAATAGCAGATCGATATTTAGATCTAGATATCTAGAACCGCAGTGCTTCCGGATCTAATTGCTACGTTTCCTGGATAACACCGGGTAACAACCAATTTGCTTGAGTTAATTTTTTTGCATGTTTAGTAGTAGGCTATGGAATAAAATGTGACATGACAGTTAATTTTTTTATACGGTCAACATTAACGTTATTATTAGAGTTAATATTGCCAAATAACATATCTCTAAGAAAATAAGGGGGGGGTAGGACTAGTACTTGACAAAATAAGACTGACTTTAGTAAATGAGGTACTCTCTAAAAAAATAAAGAGCAGGTAGGCGGAGCCAATATTTGCCAAAATAATAAGACTGGTTTTGCCAACATTATTAAGGAGTAATAATTAATAACAAAATAAAAAACGATAATGTAGGTCAAGTAATCGCTTCTAAAATTGAAAAATTATAAGAAATTATTTTCGTTAAGCATTTTTTGTGAATATCTGTAATCCTTGTTAAACTTTTAACCAATAGTTCTTTGAAAAATATAATCTTGTTTTTCACATGTGTCTGATTTTGTGCTTTTTTCACCTACATATGGTCTATTAATGGTATTTTCTTATAACCTGACAGTTGATATGTCTTGTACGCGTACTTATATTATACTATATCAGTACAACTCAAAAACAGCAAAAACTGTACTCAAACAACAATTTCTTCAAATTTTGTTACCTAGTGTAATCAATTTGATGAAAGGTAACGAATACAATGGCCACCTAGGTCTCCGGATCTGACACCCTTTGATTTTTTTTTTATGGGGACATTTAAAAGTCGTGTTTACATGAGTAGATCTGATAATTTAGACGATTTGAAACCACGAATTCGTCATGAAATAACTCGTATAAGTCGCCAGAGTATTGAAAATTCCCTCACTTAGGTCGCCCCATCGTCTAGCTTTGTGTCAGATAGTTTGAACAATTTCTATAGCATAAATTTTTACTCAAACGGATTGTTCAGTTCATTTAAGATTGATCATTAAAATCAAGTTTATTTTGTTTGTTATTAATTTTCTCAATTTTTTTATTATGCAATCCCTACATCAAGCGACATTTTCATATGCAGAAAAATAAGCTTTATCAAATAATTCAATCAAAATTATACCTTCCTATCTAAAAAATCATTGGTGACGTCATAACTTTTACAAATTTGACGTAACATTTTTTTGACATACGTCAAAAGATAGAGAGTAAAATAAAACGCTTGACATGTTTTTGTATTTTTTTCAATTTTCAATGAATGTTGTGCAATACTATATCATTTTACAGGCTTATTAAATTCGTTATGAAAAAAAAGAACAAAATAGAGCAGTTAGATGGTTACTGCTTGTCTCCAAGAGAAGATTGTTCTCGTTCGTGTATACAGGGTGTCCCAGAATTCGCGCCACTCCCGTGAATGACATGTTCCCTGTCCCGAACTGTGCCGTAATTCGCAAAAAGAATTGTCCAGGCTTTAACCGTGTGAGAACTGGAAGGCGATTAAGTTGACCAATAGAGAGGCTGCTTTTATATCTGAACGTTTCTATGTTCAAAGTTACCTATGCCAAGAACAAAAAATCGGGTAATACTAAAGTTGAATGAATTTTTTCCGAATCCCCCTCCGTCAACAGAAGGAAACAGAAGTGTGGTTATAAATTCAATCATTTTGACAATTGTTTGTCATAAACTGTCACGAAGTTCATCACTGACCTGAACAGACGCTTCTGCCCCCAAAGATGACTGATTAATGTACACAGAGACGTCAAGGTTTACTTTAAGGCAAGTAGCATGGGACAGAAGTTATTTCTGCTGCCATTCTAGTTAAATTGTGTTTAACTGGGCTGTACATGTCATAAAAGAAGCTGTTTCATTTCATCGTAGGCAAATAATACATTTATTACTATTCTACATAGTGTAGATACCGAAGAGCAGGTATTAGAAGTCATTTTCTTAGAGCCCCGTGAATAATGTGTTGTTCTTTTTAACGAAAAGTAGTGCATTTTCAGAATTCACTATGCATCATATCCCTGATATTAAGTTTATTGTTATTTCTAAAAAAGAGTACCACATGTTCATTCAAAGAACGTTATTAAGTGTACTAAAACATAAATATCGCTTTTGATTAATCGGTGCTTATGATTTTCAATAAACAGTATCAATTTTTACAGAACAGCTTTGTTGCTGATACCTAATCTAAGCAACGAAAAAAGAGACGAGACTCTGGTGTATTGAAATCATAGGTATCTGCTGTGGTGTCAATCATGTGGGGGAGATACTGAAAACGGAGACTTATTCAAGAATAATATTGATGGAAGCGGATCCTAGGAGAAGTGTCCGCTGCGTAGCGCAAATGAGTGGATGCTCAAGATCGACCACTCATCGTATCCTTCAAGAGAGAAAACTGCATCCTTACCATTACACGAGAGTGCAGCATCTGGGACCAACCGACTACCCGATTCCAGCCCATAGATTAATAGTATTGCTCTGGATATGCTCTCACGTTAGCGAAATGTGGATTTTCGTTTGCCCAGAAGTGCCAATGGTGCGCATTAAATATTCCTTTTCGGGAAAATGAACATTCGTCGGCGAAAAGAATGTGCCGTGAAAAATCAGGATTTAGTTCATTTTGTCGCAGTAACCATTGAGCAACATGCCCTCGTCGCGCAGTCGGCTCGTCGCAGATGCTGCACTTTCGTCAATAGTAAGGATGCAGATTTTTGTCTGTAAGGATACGATGCATGATCGATCTTGAGCATCCATTCATTTGTGCCACTTGTTCTTCACCGTCTACGCGTATAATCCGTGTAGCCCCAGGAAGGCCTTTCCGAATAGGCTAAAAAGATCCATCTTCTTTTGCTGGATGCAACAAACGACGAAACACATGCTGGTCAAGGAGCCGATGGTTGGGGAAAAGACCTGTAAATTCGCGCACAGCAGAGCGTTTACATTCTCCATAAATTAACATCATTTCCAAATATTCTTTATACTAGTATGAATAAGACATCAGTGACTTAGTGGTATTGGTACTGATTTGTTTATAGTTTGTATTGTCCTTAAATAAAAAAAAAATGCAACTAAACGATTTTTGTCACATTTTTTATTCGGATCTTTTCAATCTCTAGAAAGTACTCACAACTTTAAAGAAACTGTTTTAAATCATCATGTGCAACATCAATATTATTCTTGAATAAGTCTCCGTTTTCAGTATCTCCCCCACATGATTGACACCACAGCAGATACGTATGATTTCAATACACCAGAGAAGTGGAGTCTCGTCTCTTTTTTCGTTGCTTAGATTAGGTATCAGCAACAAAGCTGTTCGGTAAAAATTGATACTGTTTATTGAAAATCATAAGCACCGATTAATCAAAAGCGATATTTATGTTTTAGTACACTTATAATAACGTTCTTTGAATGAACATGTGGTACTCTTTTTTAGAAATAACAATAAACTTAATGTCAGGGATATGATGCATAGTGAATTCTGAAAATGCACCACTTTTCGTTAAAAAGAACAACACATTATTCACGGGGCTCTAAGAAAATGACTTCTAATACCTGCTCTTCGGTATCTACACTATGTAGAATAGTAATAAATGTATTATTTGCCTACGATGAAATGAAACAGCTTCTCTTATGTTATGACATGTACAGCTCAGTCAAACACAATTTAACTAGAATGGCAGCAGAAATAACTTCTGTCCCATGCTACTTGCCTTAAAGTAAACCTTGACGTCTCTGTGTACATTAATCAGTCATCTTTGGGGGCAGAAGCGTCTGTTCAGGTCAGTGATGAACTTCGTGACAGTTTATGACAAACAATTGTCAAAATGATTAAATTTATAACCACACTTCTGTTTCCTTTTGTTGACGGAGGGGGATTCGGAAAAAATTCATTCAACTTTAGTATTACCGGATTTTTTGTTCTTGACATAGGTAACTTTGAATATAGAAACGTTCGGATATAAAAGCAGCCTCTCTATTGGTCAACTTAATCGCCTTCCAGTTCTCACACGGTTAAAGCCTGGACAATTCTTTTTGCGAATTACGGCACAGTTCGGGACAGGGAACATGTCATTCACGGGAATGGCGCGAATTCTGGGACACCCTGTATACGCTACTGGCATATCGATGATTTTTTAGCCTGGTTTCAATTGGAATTTATACTTTCTACATCTAGACTATTGCAAATTTTAAACGCACGACTGGTTAGAAATTGCTGTCGCCATTTCGTTTTATATTTTCCATGAAAAAGCTTTTTAGAGTGACCATGAAGGTGGGATACATTGGCAAGAACAAAGATGGTGGGAAGATTACAATAAGCTTATGATTGAAGATTTTAAAAGTATAGACGAAATCATTAAAATATGCGACGTGATGTTTATATATTTGCATAAAAAAATGCCCACATTTAAAAATCCACAATTTTAAAAATGGAGGATAGGATTTTCTTTCAGTTCTTAGTAACCTAGTAAAATTGCTCTAAGGTTATTTAGATAGAACTTTTCTCGTCCTCCACCAACAAATCCAGCTTCTTCGAAAAATGTAAAATTTGATTTTGCAAAATTTTTTTTATTTCATAACTCCTACAAGTAAAAAAAATAGATGATACCAGTCACAGTGTAAGAAAAAAAAGTCGCACATGCGGAGACTGAACTGGCGATCTCCGCGGGTTCGCCTTATTAGTTTGACGCAATCAATTAACACTGCGCGTTTGACCCTTATGGTCGGATTAATTGATGTTATAAAATGTTTTGGATTTTTTTTGAGAAAATTTCTATGCCTAAGATAAAATTGCAGGTAGCTTCATAAAATACAAATACAGGTGGATGAAATGTTATAACATTTAAATGGAATTAATCATGCACAATAATTTGGCAGATTGTCTGTCCAATAAAAATCGACACAGACAACAGATAGACAGACGAAAAACGACGCAAAATTTGTAAATAGTTAGTTTTCCCCAGTTTGTCAAATGGGACACTTGTATTTGATAACATTTTCAAACTTGTCTAAAAGTAAACTAATTTTTAATAAACCGCTTCGACTGTGGTATAAAAAAACACTTAGAGAAAGAACAACGATAATTACAGGTTGTCCTAATTGAAAAATTTGAGAAACTTGAGATTTGAGAATCATTTGGTATAAATAAATTAAAACGCACAAACTAATGAAAAATTGCTTTTTTTAATATGTAATTTAAAAATGCAGATGTGAGATGTAACTTAAGAAAGAGACACCTGTATGTTAAAAAAAATGTAGCTCCAAATGAATTTGTTTAGACTACAGTGATTTTTTTAATCATCCTTGTAATTTTCTGTATATTTGTCACAATTTTTTTTTTTCTAATTTATTACGTATTAATTTTGTAATCTTAATTCCAATTGTCAAATTTATATTTGATTCAGTAGTTTCGTTGAAAGTTTATAATGATTTGATCCCGAACATTCTATTCTTATTTATTTTATACAAGATATTTATTATTTATATTCAGCAGAACCAACACTTTTAGCACCGTGGTGTTCTACATTTATACAAAACTTCTTTATCTGAAATTAACTGTTTTTGTAGTACCTAATGATCCAAATTTTATTGTTTCCTTGTTTCTGAGAATTACATTATTGACATTAAAAATTGGTTTAAAGTTATTAATACCTGACCCTGAGGTCCAGTTTCTTCGAAAAATGATAAAATTTGACTTTGCGAAATTTTATTTATTTTATGATAAACCCTATCAGTAAAAAATACAAATAATACCAGTCACAGTGTAAGAAAAACAATGGGCTAGAATCTCCGCGTTACTACTTAGATTAGACTAGGTGGTCACTACAATTTTCTGTTCAAGTTGTAATTTATTTATTTATGTAATTTATATAAAATATTATTAGAAAATTTATTTTTTTTGTGGGAAAATTTGGATACCTAGAATAAAAATTCAAAGCGGAATCATAAACTACAAGTACAGGAATTTTATTTAAAAACAAAAATTAAATGGTGTATACTAGGCTAAATTTAGAGGTGACGTCATCAAATTGTTGATGGGGTTGATTACACAAATCTTGGTTAGCGTTTTATCATTTATTCCTAACATCCAGATAAAATTTGACAACAATCGGACCGGTAGTTTTAGAGATTATTTGTCTATTAAAATTTGACAAAGACAGAGACAGACAGATAAACAAACAGGAAGACAGATAGATATACAAACAGCCAGATGGGAAACCTATTTTTTATACTCTAGGAATCATGAAAATCATCATTGGACACTACAATGTTACCTTTGCTTATCCTCGGGAAAAAAAATAGAAATCCAGTTTTTTTTCCAAAAATTATAAAACTTATTTATTTGATAATAAGTAAACAAAATACAAATAATACATCACTCACAGTGTAAAAAAATGGGGTGGCACAGCACATATCCTACAATCCACCTTTTGATCAACTCACTCTCGAGGTATTTGATTTATGCGGGAGATATCGGCTAGATGAAACGCGTAAAAAACATTGGAGGCATTTTTTGTTAAGTCATTGAGTCAAAAATCAAGGCTAAGTACGGGCATGGGTCAGTTGCGCGCCACGGTCAAAATAAATCTGCAAGTGGTCCTGATCCCACAAAACAGTTGTGGAACTACCTACGAGGAAAAAGTCAGATTTGCCTATAATTTTAAGGATTAATACCATAAACATTTATTATCTGTTCTAATAGTTTACGTCGGTATATTAACTAAATTGGTAATATATCTAATATATGTATACTATATTGAAGACTGGTTTTCGAATTTTTTCTTTCTGTATTGCCAAACTTATTGTGGAACTGTAATGTAGGAAGGTGAAATGACTGTGCGGATTTCTTATCAGCTAAGTACCTTTTGGTAATAATAATCTTTATAATGTAGTAAATTGACCTCCGTAACCGCACGCAAGAAGTACAGGAGTATATAATTTTACAAAATTTAAGTAACTTTTACTATGCAAAATGTTGAGAGAACGTTGTCAAATTATTGGTGGGGATAATTAGACAAAATTTTGGTTATCGTTTTACCATCTACACAATATTCTTAAATTCTGTATAAAGTTTGATAACAACCGGTGCAGTAGTTTCGGAGATTATCCGTTTAATTTTTACTTCCCGAGCGTAAGCAAAGGAAGTATTGTAATCGAGTCCGTCGGCCGACTCTCTACTTTTACGTTTTCTCGATCTTTCATGACCCCTAGAAGACGAAGAAATAGGTCTCCCATTTCCGTCTGTCTGTCCGTCTGTCCGTCTGTCCGTCTGTCCGTCTGTCCGTCTGTCCGTCTGTCCGTCTGTCCGTCCGTCTGTCCGTCTGCCGTCCCGGATTTTTGTTAGACAGATAATCTCCGAAAGTACTCGACCGATTGTTGCGAAATTTTGTACTTATATTAAGAATATCATGTAGATGGTAAAACGCTAACCAAAATTTGTCTAATCATCCCCACCACTAATGCGATGACGTCACTTCAAAATTGTACATAGTAAATGGGTTTTCAATTGTATAAAATAACATAGTCCTACACATGTAGTTTACAACTCTGAATCGACTTTTCACCCGAAACGTCCAGATTTTTGGAAAAAAAATCAAAATTATAAAACAACATTTTGAAATTTAATTTTTAATCTGCTAACCAGACTGCTTTGAAATGTTGCAGATGTTTTAAGGCTATAAAGAGCATCATAAATCTTTAGTCAAAAAATATTTGCTTATCCCCTCCAAAAACTTGATGACGTCAGCTCAAAAGTTTGTGGAATAAATCATATCTAAAATGTACAAAATATGATGAGTCTGTACTTGTGATCTATCACTCCATTCATATTTTTTGGATTTGCATATACAGGGTGACTCAAAAAAATTAATGAATGCGTAAATATATTTTATTGATTTAATCAGGAACTACAAAACCGAATGCTCTGAAATCTTGCAGATGTTTTAAGGTCATAAAGAGCATAATAAATGTTTAGTCAAAATATATTTGCTTATCCCCTCCAAAAACTTGATGACGTCAGCTCGAAAGTTTGCCGAATAAATCATATCTAAAATGTACAAAATATGGTGAGTCTCTTCTTGTGATTTATCATTCCATTCAAATTTTTTCGATTTGCATATACAGAGTGACTCAAAAAAATTAATGAATGCGTAAATTTATTTTATTGATTTAATCAGGAACTACAAAACCGAATGCTTTGAAATCTTGCAGATGTTTTAAGGTTATAAAGAGCATAATAAACTTTTAGTCAAAATATATTTGGTTATCTTCTACAAAAAACTGATGACGTCAGCTCAAAAGTTTGCCGAATAAATCGTATCTAAAATGTACAAAATATGATGAGTCTGTACTTGTGATTTATCATTCCATTCATATTTTTGGATTTGCATATGCAGGGTGACTCAAAAAAATTAATGAAGGCGTGAATTTATTTTATCGATTTAATCAGGAATTACAAAACCGAATGCTTTGAAATCTTGGGAATATTTTAAAGTTATTATAAGCATGGTAAACTTTTGTTCAAAATGTATTTGTTCATCCCTCCTAAAAGAATTGATGACGTCACCCTTAAATTTTGCTGAATAAATCCTATCTAAAATGCAAAAAATATGATGAGTTTGTACTTGTGATTTATCATTCCATTCTAATTTTTTAGATTTTCTTAAGAGGTGGTTCAAAAAAATTAATGAAGTCAATTTATTTTATTGATTAAATTAAAGGCAACACTTATTATTAGTATTACACCCCAACCAACCCAATTTGGTAGACACAAAATTTGTTAAAGGAAAAACTCGGTTGAAACATAAGGGTACTACGCTTATTTACATCGACTTTAACATTACAGACCTGCATTTGTTTTATGCGCTCACTTGGTTCCGCGAATGTGAAATAGACATGTTTATAATCAACCAATTGTGAATTTCACCGTCAAGAATTAAAATAAAACCCAATGTTTTATATAATAAGCGGAAGTCGAAGCAATAAAACCGATGGTCGTTTTGTTTACAGTTTCTCTGTTTGACTCTCACGTATGCTGTTACGCCTGTCATCTTAAATTAAGAATGTTTATACATACACGATTTTCAGTTGCCTCTGATACGTATACGTGAGTAAATTGTTTCGTTATTTTATTGATTATTATAAATCAATATTCAAAACGACCCAATTCATTTTCCCGAAAATTTGAGAGTATAATAATTTTATTCTTAGTATTACACTACATCTATCCCAACTGATATACGTGTCCTTGCAAAAATGTTGATGACGTCATCGCAATTTTTTTTTAAATTCCCACTACAAAAATGTAATGAGAATAAAAACACAATAGGCATGCAGTCGTCAAGTTTCCGACAGCGAGGGAAGTACTGTCTAAACTCTTTAGACCAATTTTTTTTACATGTTTTATTTTTAAAATTAAGTTAACGTTTCCAGTATTCTCTAAATTTAGGACTTCCTTTATTATTGTTTCCTTTTATTTTTTAAAATAACAAAAACTTCAAACCTAGCTAAACAAAGTAATATTTAGTTGAACATTTTTTCTATGAAAGTGTTTTAAAAGTATAGGGTGTCGGTCTACGTCAGCAGTTTGAATTTCACTGCTGACGTTCTTGTCATGGCTAACTAGAGCAGGAATTCAAAAAATCACACGGTATTATCTCAGACACCTTGACATATTTTTGACTCAAAATATACAGATCCTTCGAATTTAATCTTCATAAATAAGAAACACATGGGAATAACCCCCTTACATAACGATTAATATTTTTAATACAATTTTTTTCCAAATTTTATTGGACAATTATTATTATTAATTACATTTCAAAAGTTTTTCTTACTAACAAATCGACTTTATTATTACATTAAAAAATAATACAAAAAAATGCAAATAACAATTAATCAACTTTAATTATCAACTGGTGCAGTATTAATTTTCTTTCTATCTTTCAAGTTTAATTTTGCCTGTATTGTTAGTGAATATATCTATTTAACTACAATACTCATGAAATAATTTCAGTTAAACTATATCCTGTAAAGTTAGTATTACGTTTTGTGGTCTGAGCTATAACTGTATTGTATTGTATAGTTTAAAGGCCAGAATAAATCAACCCTGTCGTATCAATAGACTACCCTTTCCATTTAAATATCATTGTACAGAAAAAAGTGAATCGAGCATAACGAAACCTGCCTTGAAAAAGATAGGATTAACAGAAAAACAATAAATCAATAGACATAAATTCCGACTTCACAGACAGTAAACCCTGTCCAACTAATCACCAATAATTCATTTATTTATTTAATAATTTTTTGTTTCAGAAACGGCGAAGTGGTTACTCCAGAAATAGCCCGCCCAAGACTACCCCACGAAGTCCTCTTCGCCATTGGCGGCTGGAGCGGAGGTTCTCCCACGAACTACATAGAAACCTACGACACTCGAGCCGACAGATGGGTGAAAATCGAAGAAGTGGATCCGTCAGGACCTCGAGCTTACCACGGAACAGCAGTGGTGGGATTCAACATTTACGTCATCGGAGGATTCGATGGAATGGATTATTTCAACTCGTGCAGATGCTTCGACCCTATTAAAAAAGCGTGGAAAGAAATTGCGCCCATGCATGCCAGAAGATGTTACGTCAGTGTCGCTGTTCTAAACAATATTATTTATGCCATGGGAGGGTATGATGGGCATCACCGGCAAAACACTGCTGAGAAGTACGACTATAAAACAAATCAGTGGTCGCTGATTGCTTCGATGAACATGCAACGATCGGACGCTAGTGCTTGCACTCTTAACAGTAAGTATTGTAAAACTTGAATGTTAAAAGAAGTTAAGGTGTAGGAAGTTTTTATGATGTTATGCATCGATTTTCTCGCGTTTCAAAATATGGACCTTTTAATTAAATTGATTAAAGCTCCGACGTTGTTATGTCAAGCATTTGGTCAAAGTCGTTGAACCAGTTCATGTTACTAATCAACAATGGAGGATAACTCACTGCTGTAACGAACTTGTTTTAATGTTCTGGAGCAGTTTAATGTTCTGGAGTTATATGTCAACAGGTTTCATTCAGTTTTGTGTCTCCTCTGCGAAATCCAGGCACATCGACATATTATGTACAAAGGGCAATGAAAATTGTAAAAATGTCAAAGCTAAAATGACTAATTCTCAAACTGTTTGTTTCGTTAATTATTCTTTTGTGCCGTAAAACGCGACTGGCGATATAAAGACCAATCTGTCGAGCGGATCAGTAAGCACAAAATTAGCAACATTTTTAATTGGATGAGAATTTTCGGATTTTCACAACTGTCTCTATTACAGACGGAATATTGCGAGTTAAAAAAAACAGGAATTTGAATGTTGAGTACCTCTGTTAAGATATAATTTGTGTGTTGTAACGGTCTTGCCCAATTTTTTTTTTTTGTCAATGGCATATTTCATGAGAAAAAACCCTGCCAATTTTTAACTTCACTCACGTCACCACGGTTTGATTATAATTATTGCCATTATAATTTTTATATCTTGTAAATCACAGAGTTATGAAAATAACAAATAATAATTCTGATGGTATGTAGTGTAAGTTGTGTAAGTTGACTACATACATCAGAAAGAAGTGGATCATTTTCCCTGATATCGACAAATTGGTCATAGCTAAGATAAATAACAACCACAGCATAATTCTCTCAATGTTTTTAGCTTCAGTAGGTCGATATAAAACTTGAAATGAATGAGAAATTTAAATTAGCTAGTTTCTAGAGAACTCATAAAGTGGATATAAAGTTGCTGGAGTTTTTTTAGGAGCTACTACTTTAAACAATGAGTTGCTCTAACAAAATACCTTAATATAATAATTTATTCTGAAACTTAATCTAAAATGTTTGTTATATATTTACACGTACAGAGTAAATTCGCGTTTTGGCGTATCCACCATAATCGCATTGAATCTCGTTTCTAATAAAAGTTAGTTTGAACTTCTAAATTATTACAATTTCAATTGTTATATTTTGCTCTAAAGCAAATTTTTTTTAAATTTTTTGTGGAAACCGACAGCATCTTTTACTAAAAAAATATGTGGATACCTGATTTGATGAAGAAACCTTTATAATTAGTCAGGTTATATGGAAAGATCTATACTTTCTTCCCGTAAAAATGGTGTAAGGCATTTAAAAACAAGCTTACCCAATTTAAAAATTTAAAGTAAACTTTTATTACAACATGCTCTTGGTAGCAATTCATAATTGATAAACGCAAGCTTAGAGGCCGCAAACTTTATATTTACTTTTTCCCGAATTAAGATACTGGGAGTTTTACAAGGCGGTAATTTAAGTCCCAACAATAACCAGCTCCAAAACTTGAAAAATATATTTTTTTATTAATGTATATTTATATTTGTATTTTAATAAGAGACTTGTGAGTAAAAGTTGCAAAATCATTTGATGATTGCCATGTTTGGATCACTTTACCCCACAATTAGTGACATGTTAAATACTGCAGGAATATAGTTTTTTTATTTCCATAAGTGTACATTTTATGGCTTTTTAAACTGTAGTAGTAGTTGTTTTTTTTAAGTAGATATATAAGACACACTATTGAGACATTTTTTTATTATTTTGAAACACTAACATAAATGGTGTGAATTTAACGCATATTCTGTGTATGATATTTTTAATGATCCTATTTACACTACGAGTAAAAACGTGTGCTTGGACCCAATTTTCCCCAATTTTCCTTTGAAGGTTCCAATTAGCTCTAGGATTACACATTTCCTGATATTTAACAAAAATTCGCTTCATTAAATGGAGTTAGATTTGTAGATTTACAACATTTTCCTTACTAGTAAAAGCGAGCAATAACTAATTTTAATTATGTGTTGCATACCATCGATGAGAAGTCTTATAGGTAAATATGGAAACTTATATTATATACAATAACCGTAAAATGTTTAAATTTTGTTTTATGGCAGATTCACTATTTATTTTTTCATACTGGTTTCTGACGTAATATGAACGGCAAAGTTTACTTTCAAAAAAACATATCAAATTTTTGAAAGTAAACTATTACTAAAATACTTGTGAAATGAATACCAAATATCGTCACGATGTAACAATAACAAGCTCTTTTAAATGGTACAGCTATTTTTAAACTGCAGTAGCTACGTTTATAAAATTTTAATTTTTCTATGTGAGAGAAGTCAGGAACTGAAAATCAAATATCTTACTTTAATTAGATAAACATATACATAATTCTTTTATTTACACATAGAAAGAAACTTAAAATGTCGCTAATGTGAGACGAAATTATAATAATCGCCTTAAAATTTTCAAACTGTATCAAAATAACAGTCTTGCATTTTCTACAAAGTTTATCGGTTGTCTTCTGCAGTCATCGCCGGATGAATTGAAACTTTGCAAATGCAATTATAGTTTGTAACTAGTGGGTTTAGTTGGCGTTAGAGGTGTTAAAAACACATGCCATTGAGCAAAGCAACTTACTATTTAAAATTAAAAAAATCTTTTACAGGTCTTTTGGACATTCACTATTCGTAAAGTGTTAAACTAAAATTTTGTTTACTTAATAAAAACTTTTCAAAGTTGGTTTATTACAAACAAGAAAGGTGTGCGATTCACTCAAGATACATTTTCTTTTTTTGTTTTTTTTGTCGCAAAGTTAATTTTGAGAAATTGTAGAGTAGGAAGAGTGAACATTTTAAAATTTCAAAAATAAACAGGTTGCTGTGAATTCGAATTTTGAAAATATGGTTTTTCGAATTATACAGGGTGTTTCTTCTATTTGATACAACCCCGGTAACTTTTTTATTCTTAAGGCCGTGTGACACGATGCTAAATTTATGACAAATTTTAGCGAGATAAATTTTGTCCAAAAAATTGTACCGTGTCATACACAATTTACATGCTAAATTTGTGTGCAAATTTTGATGAGAAATTATTTAGGACACGTTCTAAATACTGACTAAATTTGTTACGAAAACTGCGCAGTACGATAAGGCGCAACCGGTACGACGCCATGATGAAATCAACATAACCAAACAGTTCTTTTGCCCACAAATTGGGCACCCGTTAATCTCAAAAAATTTTGATATGCAGTTGGATCTTCTGGCAACAACTCGGTATTTAACATGTTTAAAATATCTCGTCCTTCTTGTCGCCTTGTTAACCAAGGTCTGCTCCATAGTGAACGTCGTTTTCTTCTTTGAATTTTCCGATTTGTTTTATTGGCATAGCAGCTTAGAACAATACTCGAAGCAGCAATAGTTGTATAAACAAGTATTTCCTCACAATTCATTATAAATGATTAATAAGTAAATAATAAACAAACAAATTGTAGGTTATGTCACAGAGGTTATGTTGAAAAACGCACCTTACCAATCACCATTACCAACGCTATTTCTTAAATTCCCGAAAATTTTCACTCACTACGCATGCGCGAATGGTAAATTTACAAGAGAATTTAGTAAGGTGGCATACAGGAGATATATTGTTTAGTTGTAAATTTAGTTACATTTTTTCGGACTAAATTTCGTACAAAAATTTGTCATAAATTTAGCATCGTGTCACACGGCCTTTAAAGATAAACCTGTAGTTCTTTCAGCAAATTTCTATTACTTTAAAAGATGTGTGTGATGGCAACCGCACATTTTAATTATCACCTCCGGTAGAACACTAGGTATACTTTTTCATAAATGGAAAGAGTGCTTTTTTGTAAAAAATCAAAAGCAACCAATATTCTAAAATCAATAATTAAAAGTTATTCAATAAAATAGACGAAAAATTCATATTTATTGATGACAATCTAGACTCTTGAAAAATTTACACTCATGACATTTATTCACATAAGTAGTGATCTTTTAAAATGATACACACTTGCTCAAAGAACTATATGTGTATCTTTAAAAATAAAAAAATTACAGGGGTTGTATCGAATAAAAGAAACACATGGTACACTTAAGTACTGTGCTGACAGATATGTAATATCTAAAAAGAATGTTTAAATATTCAACATTTTTTTATTAAAATATGCAAAATTAATAACTGCAGAAGTTTTAAATTTTTTAGCAAGGTATATCATTAACTACCAGCTACTTGGCTGCTCCTGATTGTAATGGAACGGTCTTGATGCTCCAGACTACATAAACATTTCCAGGAATTATTTATAGCAAAGCACTCGCTCTTTGAGCGCCGCCATCGCAGTGTTTAAGGCTATTATGTTACATGTAAGCAAGCCTAAGTAAATAAATATGTGCATAGAACATCCTTTACTTAACGAGTAACATATAATTATGTGGTGTGAACGAGATAAAAAAGATTTAATACGAAGTCGGCACCTAGTGAATATTGACAGAAAACAGAAAGTACCTATTCAATATTGCATACCTTTCAAAGACAGGTAAATTCAAAATACAAACAATCGTACTATTTTAATATGAGTTTTTGCTATGATCTTTATCTGATTATTAATTTTTATGTCAGTTTAATAGAAAAAAACAAAATGGCGGTTCAGTTAGTAAAATCTACTGTAAATATTGGAAAACGTCGACCGTCGCAGCGAATCTTAACCAATTTCAGAATTCTTAAGGTTTCATTATTTTTGTGTCGGGGGCTTAACACCCGTTAATTATTATTCTAGGGAAAATTAAAAATGTGAGGTTGATGCCAGTCCAGAGCTTGACGTACCCAAATGTGGCTCGATTGCGAAAAAACGATTTAAAAATATGAGGTTGACACCAATCCAAAATTTGAAATATCTAAGTGTGATTAGATCAGAAAAAACAAACTGATTCTGAATTTAAATAATCTGGAATAACATATGTAAATGTTTTTTTAAAAAAGACTTATTTATGGTTTAGGCAGAAAGCAGAAATACTATTTATTTTTTATATATCAATGTTATTTAAAAAGCCCTTTATATTTTTTAAGTACAGCTATTAAGGGTCTGCTTTCTGGGTAGAATCTATATTTTTTGGGAAAAATATATAAATAATAATAAATTCAAACTTTCGTTCATATAAGTTTATACAATTCGTCAATCCCCTTGGCAGTACGAATTTTATATTTATTTTATTCCATCAAACAAATCCAGTTTTTGAGATAAATTATAAAATTTATTTTAGTGAGTTATGTTTTATAAGATAACCCTTAAAAGTTGAAATCAAAATATGGGTTCAATGTTAAAGTAAAGGTAAAGAAGTAGGGTATGTGCATTGTGCATACTTAAAGTGAGTTTTCCATTAGTAAGTAGTAAGAATACATATATGTGCAGTAAAATACTAATAACAACAGTACTGTATTCCCAAATTTTCGGAAAAATGGGGGAACCATTGTTGAGTTGATCAATAAAGACATTGCTTCATTCATTAATTTTTTTTGAGTCACCCTGCATAAGTTTTAGTAAATGAAAATACACTGATAAACCACAAATGTAGACTCATAATATTTTGTACATTTTAGATAGGATCTATCTAATAAAATTATAAGATGATGTCATCAAGTTTTTGGGGGAATAAACGGATAAATTTTGATTAACGATTTAACATGCTTACTTTAACTTAAAACGTTGGCAACATTTCGGAACATTCGGCTATACAGTTTTTATTTTAATTTGTTGTTGTACAGTTTTTATTAATTTTTTTATTTATTTATGTTTTCAAAAATCTGGATAAAAATTTTGTAATTTATTATTTATTTTAGTCACGACTCTGACTGACACGATCAGACTGACAAATTTGCCAAAAATATGACATGTTCCTGACAAAACAGCTTTTTGTCTTTTGAAGCGGATTGAGGGATCGTTTGAAAGATTCCTCTTCTGATCATTATTGAATATGGTTGAATTGTGTGATCATTTAAGATTATTTAAAGAGTGGAGTTCCAAAATTCCATTGAACATTTGAGAAGAGCACATATTTTAGAACCAACTTTGTATACCTAATTTCGGAATTTTGTATATCCAGGAATGTGGGACTGAATCATAAGCTTAGCTTGTCAGGTGTTACCTGACAAGTTTGTATTTTCATGGACTTGTTATGTCAACATCTTTAGGTTTTAGATATGTTACACCATAACATAAAAATTTTGTAAATTTGGATGGGTTAAGAAGAAACTGCTTTAAGGGTTTTAGTAAATGAGTATACAACTGAATTTTTTGTTCAAAAAATTAGGTATTTTGTCTGGTCCTGGTCATTTTCAGTTTGATGTTCTCATATTATTATTAAATTTAAAAATATGAAAGAATATATATTTACTATGCAAAATTTTAAGATGATTTTAAGATCAAATTGTTGATGGGGAATGGGAATAATCAGATAAATTTTGGTTAGGGTCGTTAGGGTTTTATCATTTACACTATACATATTCCTGAACTACATGTAAAATTTCACAAGCACGAGTCCAGAAGTTTCGGAAATTATCTGCCTGATAAAATCGCCAACAGACTATAGATAGATGACAGACGACGGACAGAGGGAAACGGGACACCTATTTTTCATGAATATTTTTACGCTCGGGAAGTTAAAAAGTATGATGGGTTGTAAAAGGTAGCCGTTATACACGAACATCCAAATCCCTAGAATCATCCCTGACGTAATTAACTAATGTTTTCAATAATATAAGTATTTAATCACACAGTTTGCGGACTGCAATTAATATGTAATTGACTGTTCCGCTCAATTCTAAATTTAAATTCGGCCACAGTAGGCCCTTAGATAATAAAATATATAAAAGTTAGTTTTTAAAAAAACATCGTTTCGAACATTAAAAAGTGAAACTTCAAACTTATTAACCTGAACAAATCACTTCTTCTGACAAAAAAAATCCCCCAAAATCAAACCCACCGGTATTTCCTCTCCAATTTTCACACATATATCTCAACACGCGAATTCTAACAGTGATTGCAGACACCTGTCGAGCCGGCGTCATATTTCATAAAACATCGTATTCATCAACACCTCATTTCTCCAAAAAATCTTTCTCGTTTCATCAAAGCAACTCCTCAAAAAAGTAAAATGAACTTTGATATTCCAGACAAAATCTACATCACCGGCGGCTTCAACGGGCAGGAGTGCATGCACTCCGCCGAAGTGTACGACCCCGAAGTGAACCAATGGACGCTGATCGCCGCCATGCGCTCCCGCCGCTCGGGGGTGTCGTGCATCGCCTACCACGACTACGTCTACGTCATCGGGGGCTTCAACGGCATCTCCCGCATGTGCAGCGGGGAGAAGTACAACCCCCACACCAACACCTGGACGCCGGTGCCCGACATGTACAACCCTCGCAGCAACTTCGCCATCGAGGTCATCGACGACATGATCTTCGCCATCGGCGGTTTCAACGGTGTCACCACCATCTACCACGTGGAGTGCTACGACGAGAAGACCAACGAGTGGTACGAGGCGACGGACATGAATATTTATAGGTCGGCCCTGTCGGCGTGCGTGGTAGATGGGTTGCCCAACATAGGAGATTACATACATAAGCACAGAGATAAATTGATGGAAGAGAAGAGGCAGAAGATGATAGCGTTGGAAAATCAGCGGCAGGGGGCGGGCAATATCCCGAATCCTCCTAATCCGCCGGAAAACGTCATTACGGCGGCACATGGGAACTTACAGCAGCTCAATATTTTGCAACAGCTCAACAACAATAACAACAATAACGATGCGAATAACAACGATAATAATCAGGTGATGGCGGTGCCTCAGGATCCGGCACTCTTGATGGAAGTGGAGGATGCCGACAATGATGCGGAGTGACTTGTGATACTTCATCGGGTGTTTCGATTTTTATTATGGAAGGTAATATTCTCCATGAACTTATACGATGTGGCCGTCTGTTTGAGATCTAGTTACTATCTAAATGTACTAAGTAGATATCATATTATTTTATTTATACACATCTTTATACATTTAATATAACATTTTATTGAGACGTGTTTTTTTCGCATCTGTTGCAAACAGCTGTTAGCAAACCGGTTCCTTAAATAGGTAAGTCGGGATTTTTCCATTTTCCAGCTGTCTTATGTAACGTTTATTTATTTTTTTTTAATTTACTAACTCTATTAAAAATAAAAATTTTAGCGTACATCGTAGCTATATAGGCAACAGGTAAACAAACAACACATTTATCGTGTAAAGAGTTATCAAGAACACCGGAACAGTTTCAGGATTGGAAATTCAAACTTTTCTTCGCATCGTAAGTTGTAGTAGTTCTTGTTATTTTATTTATTTTAACATTCATCTGAAAATGGTTACGAAAATCTAGTCGATGACCAAAAATGGGTTAGAAAAAAATGTTTTTAATTGTTCGTGGTACAGCTTAAGCAGAATTGTGAATTGTCAGAAAATTTAACAGTTTACATATTCGAGTAACTTGAATGGTGTGATCCACTTTAGATCAACTAGAAAAAAATTGTTTTAAAGTTATTTAAATAGAACTTCCTTCGTTCAAACAAATATGACTTTACATTTTTTTTTATTATAACTCCTATAAGTTAAAATAAAAAAAACTACAAGTAAACAGGTACATATACTACGGATGTGTTTCACATAAGTTGAATATGATCAGCATTCAGGAAAATAAGATAAACTGATTTCGATTTAAATAATAAACTCTAAAACAAGGTAGTTCAACAAATCCCGCTTCTTTGAAATACCATTAAAATTTTTGATTCTGTGAACTACTATTTATGATAATCTCTATACAATACTATACATTGAAACAAAATATTATAGATAAATAAGTGTAAGAATCTAAATAATATCCTATAAATGTGACAACTTATAATTTTGTTTGTGTGTATCTGACATCCAAGTTTTTGTTTAATGACAATGTTCTGTATACAGGGTCGCTAGAATGTATGGAAACGGTTAAATATCTTAAGAACCAATTGTACAAATCAACCTGAAATTAGGTATAGGAGTACAAGAAGTTATGTTCTAATTATGAGTCAAAACTTTTTTTTTTGCTTCATTTGTTTTCGAGATGCAAGGAGAACTTGATTTTTTTAATGGCACTACTATATAGGGTGTTGATTTTATCTGTTCACGCCTGAATATTTCTGCATAGGCAACCCATTTTACGTTTCATTAACAACTTTGATTAATTTTTATTTTTAAATAATAATGAACGCGTAGATGCAATGATCAGAGCCAAAATTATGACAAATTATTTCTGTCAGCTAAATATTTTCAATTTTAGTTGCTTTAAAATGTTTTCGAATTCTGAAAAAATAGACATACTATTAATACTGGGAAAGTGTGACAAAAATTTTGATGCTACTGTTCGTTTAGAAAACTTGAAAAAAATTTACGAGAAATTGGGCAATTCAAAAAAAAAAAATAAAGTTAGAAATCGAACTATAACAACGCCGGATAATGAAGGTGCTCTAATTGAAATTGTACCAGAAAATCTCCACGTGAGTCAAAGACAGATTGCAAGACAAATGGAGATTAGTTTGGGTTCGGTTTTCAACATCTTAAAGGCAAACCGATTTCATCCATACCATGTGACAATTGTCCACCATTTACGAGACAATCAAGATTTACCAATAACGGGTGTGCAAACAGACACAACTCACATTACTATGCCCAGCAAATCCCCATTGGTATCAGAAAAAGCACTTTCAAGATATAGTGTGGAATTGTTGGTAACCACGTCATTGGTTCAAATTTTTTTGAACGAAAACGAAATCTATCCAAATTTTTTAAAGAATATTTTACCTGAACTGTTGGAAAACGTAGAGCTAGACATACGAAGAATAATTTGGTTTCAAAATGATGGCGTTCCCGCTCATTATCAGAGAGACGTTCGGAACTATTTACACAGAGCGTTTGGACCAAGACTTATTGCTAGAGAATAAGAATACGCTTGGCCTGCACGGAGCCCTGATCTAACGCCATTAGATTTTTTTCTTTGGGGGAAGGTGAAAAATGACGTGTATAGTGTCCCAATCGATAGGCCAAAAACTGCTACAAATGATAAAAGTGCCCTTAATGTCCTCTTAGAAGCAACAAAAAATCCCAAAACGTCAGTGCAACAATTAGCGCTGAATCATAGTGTTAATAGAAAATCAATTCAAACAATAATGAAAAAGGGAAAGTTTCACCTATGCAAAATCCATTTGGTACAAGAACTAAACGAAGAATGATGATTTTGATCAGAGTTGAATTTACCGAAGTTATTATGAACAGAATACAACAAGACGGAAATTTTATCAACAGGATTTTGTTTTTTGATCAATCTACGTTTTGTTTAAATAGTCATGTGAACAGACACAATTGCAGGTACTGGTCTGACACAAATCCATACTGGATGGAGCAAATCCACACACAGCGTCCAGAAAAACTTAATCTTTTGTGCGGTATTATTGGTTTCATGTAATTGGTACTTTTTTTTATTAATGGGAATTTAAATTCTGATGGATACTTAAGGCTGTTGCAGGAACGTATAGTACCTAGACTTAGAGAATTGTTTCCCAGTTACCAAAATCCGGAGTTACCAGCAGAAACTATTTGGTTTCAACAAGACGGTGCTCCACCCTATTTTAGACGTTAAGTGAGACAGTACTTTTCATGGCAGATGGATAGGCTGGAGGGGTACTATTGAGTGACCTGACAAGTCACCGGATTTGAGACCGCTTGACTTTTTTTGTGGGGGTATTTGAAGGATCGCGTTTATATCAGTAGACCGATTCACATTGAAGACTTACAGATATTATTATATATCATTAACTCATTACAAAATTTTATTCAGCGTTTTTTTACTGTCAGGAAGTATACGGAGAGCATTTTGCGCACCTTTTGTAGAAAACATTCAGAAAAAAAGCTCTATTCAAAAATGGCAGCAAAAACAATTTTTTTTCACGAATAATTAGAGTTCAACTTCTTCTGCCCATGTTCCTAATTCAATTGATTTGTAGAATCGGTTTTCAAGATACGTATTTGGTTTCCATATATTCTAGCGACCCTGTATATATTTTAAAATTCTTGTGGAGCTTGTTTCTCTGAATTCATTAATGTATCATACTTTAACCACCCATACTTCGCCACTGTCTATGATTTAAATGCATTATATTACACATGTTTTATTTGGTCTGGAGTGCTCTTGTCCTTAGGAAACGGTCAGGGACGGCTCTTGATTTCAGAAGTTAATGAGGTAAGGTAAAAATGTTTCAATATCTAAATAAGTTATATTTTCGTGCTTGCGTTTTTAGACATTCACATGGAAATTTGTTCGCAAAAAAAATGGAATTTTAGAAACATTACGCAAACCAAAAATGTGTAATTTTGCTATGCCTGAAAAGTTAATTTATAATTTGATTTGCGAAAAAAATTTGCCTTACCTTAATTTCTGTTTTAATAATTCATTTCACTTCCTTCACAACTTTTCGAATGTAAAATATCAATATCAACTTTTCCATAAATTTTGTTAAAAAATTGTAAAGTGTAAATTCGCGTAATTTTCTTAAAGTTGTTTGCAACAAATTCCTGGCTCTGAGAATATCTGTGAACGAACTTACTTTGCAAAACATCGAAAACAGGATCAATCTGTTCAGAAATGAATGCCGACGTTTCTAGAAAAAATACACTTTGTAACTTAAGCTGAAGTAGACAAAAATTCCAACTTGCGATAAATTACTCGTATTCCTGATTCTTGAAATCAAATTATGGCGACTACCAAAGCACTGACTTGGCACATATAAAAATAAAAACCTTTAACACATTTTTCTTTGTGAATTTGAATAAATGGTACACACAGATTTGTCATAAAACAATCAACGGCCTAATTGTGAATATTCGGGTTTTTACTGAAATATATGTCACTGTTGCAAGCACGGAAAATGAGGCAAGCCTCAATTTTACCTTTTTCACCGCATACCGGTTATGGGTGCATTACGGACAGCTTACATATTAAACGACATCAATTTTGGTGCACTACAAAAGCAAAATTCAACTCTGCCCTTGTGTGATTTGTTGAAGCGCCCTGCTGAATTATGGAAAAAACAAATACTCACCTACCAATTATAACAATAACAAAAAATTTTCATATTTATTTTGGTCAGGAATATATCGGTCAGAAATTATAAAAATAATAAGAAAGCATAAACTCATGCCTGTATTTCTAGCGACTTTTCCCATTTGAAATTGTTTGGATCAACATTATTTCAGCAAGAACACGTATGTCAATTCCGACATGTGCCAGTGTAACACCAATAATAAAATCGTTCTTGAGACTTGGTTAATAAAAATATACTTTATGAGTCACACAGTTAAAAAAAAACAAGGAGCCACCTAGCCAGCACTTCAAATCCAAAACCTTTGAGTCAGACGGCGAAGACGAACTTAGCACTGTTACGGAGACGTAATTAGAGTCCCCTTTATACCAGTATAAAAAGTGATCATACAATTCGGATTTTTTTGCGCAAATTTGGACGTCTAGGGGAAAAACTCAAAGCGGAATCCGTACACCACTACTGTAGAAGTATATTATTGTATAAAAATTATTGATTTGACGTCATCAGATCCTTGGTGGGGATGACTAGCCAAATTTTGGTTAGTGTTTTACCATATACAAGACATTCCTAATATATATACACACAAAATTTGACAATAATCGATTCATTAGTTTCGGCATATCGACACAGTCCACAGACCACTTTTTTTCGTACTCTATGGGTGATGAAACCTCCAGAAAACATGAAAGAAGTAAGTCATTCGAAGGACTCGAATACAATACTTCCTTCGCTTACGGTCGCAAAATATAAATTATAAACGCACTGAGAAACCACAAGTGTAATAGATACATAACGCAAACGTTCCTCCAAAATTTGATATGTGAACAACATTTAGAACCCGACAAAATTTAAAAAATTTGGCCTTGAATTGTAATCGACAACAAAAGCAAACCCTCCGTTGTGAGTGTTTTTTTATGGTGGAATGCGTTCAAATGCAACGTGCTGAACCCCAAAGTTGGAAAAGCGCCCCTAAATCAAACACAAAATATGGAATTCAAAAATTGTTTATTCCTCTATTCTGGAGAAGTAAAAACAATTGTGAAATAAGCCGACCTTTAATTAGGAGGATTTATTCCGTAACTGCAAAGTGCTCTCCAACTTGAATAATGAAATTAAATGTTAGGAATCAATGTAGATATTTGAATATCACAAATTAAAAAAAAAAAAACAAAGACAGAGAAACCTAAGTTAAAGTAACTGAATGCAAATACAGAAGTTATTACTATGGTGTCGGGGGAAATTTAAATTATGACAATCGAGAACTCCACAAGCGAGCTACAGCGGACGTTGTAACTAGAGTAGAATTGAAGTTCCCGTTTGTAGTTTGTCACCATTCCTCGGTGATTCTACTTTATAGACAAGTTAACACACATTCCACATTTCTATGCCCAAAAAATCTGCCGCATATTTACTCTTTTTCTGGTCTGCCCAAACTAGCCAGCTATTAAATCAAGCTGTGCATTGTACGCCGACACGGATCTCTCCATGAAGTTTCAGATTCAACATCTATTTGGGCAATAATAAAACCTCTGGCTTTAACTAGAAACCATGTGTTCTGCTTTCGCCAAGCGAACTTGTGTCCCTTTTTTTAAGCAAAGTAGGAGAAACGAATAAAACAAAACACGAAAAACTAGAGGACACTGACAACAAGCACAACGATCCGAAGGCAAAAATAAGAGTGAAAGCTCTATGTAGAAATGTAGACTACAAAGTATCTGGATCATATAAAATTCATATCTATCAAATTGAGCTTTGCAACACAAAGTACTATACTTCAATTTTAGATGTTCAGTGTAGAATTGTACATTGTTGAAGGAAAAAAAAGTGAGTGCAGTTCAGTGTAACCATGTGTTATAAACTTGACGAGATTAGCTTATTAGATTGAATAAGGGCGTAATCATAGCATCATCTTTTAACTTGAATGACCGCAAAATCAATAACTATTAATTATACAGTTTTATGTCCAGCTTGAATTACTTTTGTGCTGAGTATAATATGGTGGTAATGACTGTAACTTTCCCTGGACAAAAACTACGAAATTTGACCGAAAATTCACATGTAATTTACGTAAAGGTTACTTATACCAGGCACTTTCAGGGGCGCTGAAATTACATGACTAGTAAAAGTGTATCACAGCTTGAAGCAGCTTCATGTACTTTGGTTTAAGATTTATAGAAGATAGAAGATCTAGACGAAACTATCGCAAGCTTTTATGTCCTATAAACAGGTGTTTTACAGTTTTTAAAATAACTACGTTATTGTGAAAAATAATTTTAGGCAACTTGTAGACTGTTAAGAGTTTTTACTTCCCGGGCGTAAGCCAAGGAAGTATTGTAATCAAGTCCATATGTTACGATCCCTAAAGTACAAAAACATAGACCTCACGTTTCCGTCCTTCCATCTGTTTATCTGTCTGTCTGGCCGTCCGCCGTCCGTCTGAATTTTTGTTAAACAGATCATCTCTGAAACCACTGGACCATTTGTTGTCAAATTTTATATCGGTGTTATAAATACCATGTAATGTGATGACGTCACCTCAAAATTATACATAGTAAATGGTTTTAAATTGTATAAAATAACAAATTCCTACACGTGTAGTTTCTGAATCGGCGTTAGTTTTTACCCGAAACGTCCAGATTTTTGTTTTTTTTTAATGTAAATTTTAAGTAACCTTCTATTTAGCGTTCTTATGCTAATGAAGAATTTTGAAAACAGTGACCTGTGTAACTTGTAAAACTTGATTTGTTACAATTAAGTCGAAGACATTTTCCAAATTATTATATTCTCCTATCTCCCTTATTTTTAAAATACCTGAAAAAATTACAGTACTTGTTTGTGATCACCATAACTTCGTGACAAGTTCGACTTAAACGTATAGAAGACGCTAATTTATGCTCACAAAGGCATCCAACCTTCTTCCGCAATTCTCCACTTACTAAATGTAACGGAGATCTGAGAGAACAGATTTATTTGATGGGGGTTCGTCTGTAATCCAAGACCACTTACTGTCCACATATAAAGCCATTAGTGTACAGTAATATTCACTAGAAATTATAGTAGATATACATTACTTACTTTTAAAAGAAATAATTCGCATATAAAGTCATTACGAAAAAATTTACGAGCGGAAAAGTGTTTTCGATGCCTCGTCTCGACCTCTACTTTTTATTCAACAAATTTTTCGGAAAATATTCCTCAGAGCTACGAAAGTTTTGGGAGAATTTACGATGGAGTTTACTTAGAAGACGTTGCGGTTTTACTTGGAACTCATACGCTGAAATTCGGCCCTCTTGGTCATAAAGTTAATGAAACAAAATTAAGTGTACAAGAGTGGCCGTATCACTCCAATTCTGTTTGTTACAATAAAAGCTTTTTTGTTGGGACTATGTGTCTTACCACGTTATAACTGCAATGTATACTGCCCACATATTTTGAAATATGGCGTTTTCAACAGTAAAACAGCCGAGACAGTGGGAGCGAAATCTTGAGTTTTGCTACACTTTCTTAATTTTATTATGACGGTAAAAACAATTTTGTGGAAGAAGTTGTGGTGTGGGAGGGTGAAATTAAAGCTGATTTGGAAAATTAGCTTCTTACAGTCTGCAACAGAAGTATAATTTTTGTAATATCTTCATTAATTCGTTTCAAGGAAAGCTAGAGTGCCAAACACAATTTACGAAATTAAAAAAAATGAAAAATGCGCAACATTGGCAAGTTTGTGGTTCAAACTAAAAAAACGAACTCTGTGTTGTGTCAGATGACGTTTGCTAACTAAATTTTATATGAATTGTACAAAGTAATAGTTTTTAACAATTATGTAATAAATCTACTTATGTTCCTTTTTTTTTTCAACAGAGTGAATAAAATCCCTTCGTATTAGTATATACTCCTAGCAAATTTAAAATGACGTTTTGAAAACTGTTGTAATTCATTATTTTTAATACGATTTCTAGAAAAAGAATAATTTTAAACATTCCGAATTATAACGCTTAAGTAATTTTTATAATTACAAACGTAGGATGTGTGTATGCATTGCAATAGTGGATTTGTGTATGAAGCCACTCAGATATTAGTACCTAAACAAAAATATATACATTTAAATAAAACATTGCTCTTTGATGTCTGGTTCTGTCCTAATTTATTAAAATTTAACTTTTCTCTTTATGAGAATACACAACTGACAGAGATTCTCGTTTTTCCTCTTTTTAAAGTCAAAGCTGCTAACATATTCATGTCAGTTAACTGTTTCGGAACACTTTACCGGAATAAGTCTTCACCAAAATAAAACTGTAAAACTCCAACGTTCTGCAGGTGACAAAAGTATAATACATTCAAAAGAACAAAAAGTGACATTTTATAACTGTTTCAGCGTGAATAAAAGCTGGAGACTTAATTATATTTCGGCAATTTATTTCAAGTCATATATAGAACAACAAAAACATTAATTAATTTTACAAAATAGCCAAAATTTATTAGAAAGTATTTAATCACATATTAACGCGTGGCTACTTGTGGTAAAAATTTTAAATCCACCTACAGTAAAGCTACGTCTCATTAAAACTCAAAGGCTTAACATTAAAGGGTAGGTTAAATTTCACGATAGTATAAAGATCTAAATACCGTTGAACTGGAACAAAATTGTTTCCAACTTGTTCGCTAGAACAATGCCACAATAAACTAAATTTATCTAATTAAAAATACAACAAAATAATCAACGTTGACATCTCCGTCTCGTAAAAAACACTGCAACCGCTTCACAGTCCATGAAAACTCCAGAATTTTTGCATTAATTTCCGATCAGCACGTAATCGTCTGTAAGCAAGCAATCATTATGACTTGCAAAGTACTTTTTAATTAAACACTCATTCTTATTCGAAAGCGCCTGTTATTTTTAGTTTTCGTCGAGATTGTAAAGAAAAGCAATAAATTTTTCACACCTGAAGCGCTTGCGCTTTCGAAAACACGCCCTCCGGTGTATAATGAGCGCGGTACACAACTTTTATTAATCAGAAAGTTGTCTCACTGTCACCCTTAGAAGAACCCACCTCTTTTACTGACAACAACAGGTGAGTTCAACGTGATTTTTGCTTGCAGCATGCCGCTTTGCTTGTGTTAATTGTGGTATTGCCTCTGTTTCAAAATTATTCTGCCCAAAAATTTATTTTTGTTCGGGGATTTTAATTGTTTATGAACCATGGGAGGCGCACCATTAATTTTATCACTAATAAAATAACACATCAAGGTCCATTAGTTTTCTAAAAACAACTATTTGGTTGTTTGTAGTTAACAGATAATCGTGCGTGGTCGGTTTTATTTTCTTTTGTTTTCCGCAAGAAATATTTTGTTAGGTCTTGAGTTTTTAACAAAGCGGGAGACAAAAGGAGTTGAATTAATTTGGGATGAATGTGGGTATGTTTCGAAAAGACCGACAAGATAGTCGATGTTAAGAGAGCGCTTAGGTTAATTAGTTATTAGTAGTTGCAAGAACATTTTCAAAAGATGCTACCTACAAATAGATCTTTTTAATTTAAAAACTACAATTAAAACAATCGCAATTTGTGCAATCCCGTGAAATGTATTTTTGTGCGATTTAATTTTCCCGGCGCCTCCACCAATATTCAACGCGTAATTTAAAATGGTGTGATTTGTGGTAATCGCGACGTTTCTGGGAAAGTGTTATCGCTTGGAGTAGAAATTTAGCAGTCAAATATGACAAAAATA
The DNA here is from genome assembly GCF_036711695.1 of Zophobas morio. NCBI lineage: Eukaryota > Metazoa > Arthropoda > Insecta > Coleoptera > Tenebrionidae > Zophobas > Zophobas morio. Next base: position 18,709,687 of record NW_026972109.1, read on the forward strand.
ACCTTCGACTTTATATCGTAACAGATATCTCGTAAAGATGTTGCATCATCCTCGAGTATAGCATTTTCTGAACAAGCATTATAAAGAATATATTTTTGGATAGCAATTTAGACATAAAATCAGCTGGTTTGTAGCCCTTTCTTGTGAAAATGCATGCTGAAAGTCGTAATATTAAATCTTTTTCCTTGTTATATATGGATGTCCAGTTTTATGTCAGTACATTCACGTGGAATTTTGAACGTAAAATATAAAAATAATTTTGAGTACTCAAAGGCGCAATATTTTATTAAAAAATGTTTCTATTTTGGTGCATTATTTTGTTCAAAGTACAGTTTTTACATTTTTCTCTTGATATTTATCAGTAGTGTTTGTATTTATTTCCCAACGCAGTGAATATTCACATAAAATTAAATTCTAATTTAAGGATTGCAGTAAGGATATTTGACAAATGTATGTTTAATGTTTTATTAGCCTTTTGAAACTCGAAGAATAGGTAAATGTAGATTTCCTCTGTCCAGCTGTCATTTATCTTGGAAATTTGTTCTGTGTTGTTGTAATCTCCAAAATACAAAATTGACTATTTTAAAGTTTTAGGTTTACTTTTCTTTAGTTTATCAAGCAAATTTCTTTTTTTGCCATTTTAAAATAACGATCACCTCAAAATTTCATTAAGAAAGTCTGGCTTAAAACATGCAACGCGACACCCTTCGACAACAGACGTTAATTTGAGCTGAAAAAATTACTGAATATATGTTTATTAAAAAATACGCCTTCGCAGACGGTATTAGTTGATTTAATTAACGTACTTTTATTTTTTGCTGTTTCAAAAAAGTTTGAGTCAGTTTGTTTAATCTCAACAAAGGTTCATCTAATTTTCGGAAAATTTTACAAGAAGTAGACATTGGTATTAAATTGTAATATACTGTCATTCATAAAAAGTCAATTATATACTTTCAAATTATTTTACAAAATGTGAAATATGGAAAAAGTGGTTCTCAACTAGAATGGTATACCTACATAGATCATCATTGATGATTTTTATTTTCGCCCTTCTTATTATCGAGTTAAACAGTGAATTAAAATCGCCTATAATTTGGTAAAAGCTCTACATTCGTTTAAACTCACTCATAATTACTGTAGTCTGGACTTATCTGTGGAGTCATGCGTTGAACGTTTAATTAAACGTTTAATTTGCTGTTTAATATCCTGCAGGATACAATAGTGCCAGTTTCTAGTTTTCGTTTTTCTGTTACCTTCTGGCGATTTTATTAGAATGACGCAAGTGAATTTGACCAGTGAAATAATTACAAATTCTTGATGTGACAAGTGAATCCTTGACGAGTGACAATACATTTGAGAATGTATGCAAACTTCAAAAGGATCGAAATATTACAGAAAATTTAACAATACAAAATGAATGTCATTTCATAAAAATCTTACGACCAGAGGTCCTGTAAAATTCAATTTTTTTTCTTGAAACATTAATTTTTTTACGAGTTGTTATAAGCCCCACTTTTTAATTCAAAATTTTCTTTTGTAACGAAGTGTACACAAATATTAATGCTTAGGGTCATTTTTCATATCAGGTATTTTGATAGGTATTTTTTGTCTTGCTGAAAACAACTGGGTCAGATTCTCTTCTGAAATATTTACCGTGATCATAATTTACTATTATTAGTTCTTTCGAACGACAAAAGATAAATTTAACAACTTAAATATATATATTTTTATTTGCTTGTCAAATGTCAAAATATGAAATTAACTATAAATTAACAAAACAAAATGTTACGGTTACCTGTTTTCATAAAAGAAAGTCTGATTATGCTCTGCGTGTTTAGTTTTTAGATTTTAAATATTTTTTATACGACATATACTGATTTATTTATAAATACTATTAATTTAGTGACGAAGCGATAAACTTTTTTTAATTAATGATGATTGTTTTTTTATGTATATTTCATAAATAATTTGTTCAAAATGTTTGCAAAATTATTTAACGGTTTTGATTTTTTTTTAATTTTAAAAACATAATATGGATTCATAAACCACAAGTACAAGAGTATCTTATTTTATAAAATTTAAATACCATTTACTAACGTTTTACGTTCTACACGATATTCCCAAAATTAGTATAAAATTTGACAACAATTCGTTCAGAGATCATCCGTCTGATTATATTTGACACATACCACAGACGGTGGGCAGACAGACAGATAGATAGACGAAAACGGGAATTCTATTTTTCGTACTATAAAGGTCATGAAACAGAGAGAAAACATGAAAGTAGCCAGTCGTCTTATGGGTGGATTACAATACTTCCTTAGCTAACGCTAGGGAAATAAAAATTTCAAATTTCTGAAGAGGTGATAAATGTGTAAGCTCTGAACAATTTGACATCGTTATTCTATATTTACTGGTGTTTAATTTTTTTTTTTTTCAAAATTTTAAAATTCTTCAAATTGTATTTCAATTAAGTATATTTCGCCGTTTTTCACATTCCTTATTCTACTGAAAATTTTATGTTAGTTCTTTAACAGTGTGACAAATTAATATCTGCTCGACTTCGTTTCGATCAAAAATCTCGTGTCTAGAATGTGGAAAACTGTCACTTTTCCTATCTTATTGCATAAATAGCTATTTTCAGTACCACAGATATTTTTTTCGTAATTCATAAATTTTTTCGTAAAGTTATGTTTTAAAACGCATATTTTGATAAAAATCTATCCCAATTTAGGATATGAAACAAAAGATCTACAGTCATTAACACAGAACATATAATATACGTATACGAATATTTATAAAGAATATACAAGAGGTGAATCACTAAGAGTGCAGTTTTATTTATTATTAGTAAAAATAGAAAAAAAAAATGAAAATTAAAGTTGTAAACTTTTAATATAATAATTATGCTAAATTATATCAAAGTGATTTTCGGCTATACAGAGTGTTTTTTTGAGCACATAACTCAGTTTTTTCATTAGAACACCCTATATGTTTTAAACATTTTCATTAGCTTCTCCCCAGGTTTTATAACCACTGTTTATTTTGAAATTCGTATGCGAGCTACAAGCTTTATTGTGACCATCATTAAATAAAATTTTAACATACAAGGTGTTTATAAAAAATCTAAACCTTACACTTTTCAAAAATCTATATTTCAGTTTTGTCAAACAGTGTATTACTGCATCTTACTCTATTTTTCGCAGTTTTTCTTTATATGTGTCAGTGGGTCTCTTAAAAAAGTACTAAATCGCATTAACTAACAATTTAAATTAAATAATACTTAACAAAAAAAAAGAGAAAAAAAAACAGAATTAATTAACATAATACAGTAATAATGTTTTTTTCCATAAACACCAATACGACTCAATTTTGTTTGAACCAAAGCATATATGCCTATTTATGTCTCCACAAAATATTGTATCACAGTTTTTTAAAACAACCCTATTGCGATTTTTTTTAACTATTCGATAGCTATAAAATTTCAAGAAAATTAGAATTACATGCCAACGTCGCAATGGAATTTCAAGAATAAATTTTGATTATAAAGCCTAAAAAGAAGTCATTTAAAATATATAAAAATATAGTGTACTCCCTTTGAAAAAAATAAGTTATATGTTACGCCTTAAAAAAAGAATACTCTGTATAGCTGACGGTAATTTCAGTGTATCGTCCTTAAAAAACAGGACAACAATGTATATTTTGTGTACAATTTTGATTTTATTTTCCAAAAATTTTCATAAAGATAAAATTGGGGATGGATTAATAAATTATAGGTGACTGCACATTTTAATTTTGACAAGACATGGTCAAATTTAGTGGCAATATTAGAGTTTTACAATCTACATGATATTCTTAAAATACATACATAAAAATTTTCTCAGTTTAATAGTTTAATTAGTTGTCTAACAAAATTGGCAATACACGACAGACGGAAACAGAAAACCTATACTTTCATATTCTAGGAGCTATGAAATGTGGAGAAAATATAAAAGGCAAGGGTAACATCAAAAACAAATGGCAAAAGTATAGCATGATATGTGTAGTAATGTTAGACTCAGATTTTATTTTGGCGTCTTTAATCGTAAGCAAAGTTATTGCTTCTGAAGTAAAATAGAATAAAGAATATGCTACCTTGTGGATAATGTTACAGTAGAAAGTTGAAACAGCTATAGAAATTAGTTGTTAAAAATAATGTGATATTTTCCCAAAATTTCTTCTTACTATGTTGCTGAGAAAATAATATATTTTAAATTACTATGTACCTTAGTCTGATCATTACAGCGCCTGTTTTGAAACGGAAACAAAAGTCAAAGAGCACTGCCCTGCTTAATATTCTTTTATAGACCTAAAATTACCACTTTATTTTTTGTTCGGAAACTGGACGCTCTATTCTTAGACCCACACTATGTCTTTGAAATACAAATAAAATACATTATTTATTATTTTTTTAAGATAACACAAAAAGCTCGATCCCACTGAACTAAAAGTAAGATGGGGCCAAATCTAAATTCAAATAATAAAAAAAAAAGAATTTGAATTTATAAAAACGAAACTAAACTTTAAGGCTGCTGACGTTGTATGTGTTCGTCATTTAAAAGTTAATTAAAATAAAAGTTAAATTAATACATCTTAATGAAGGCAGCGATTATGATATAAATAAAAATTCCATGAAAAAGGTGCATTTAAAATAAACTGCATTATACCTCCCTTGTTCCTATTATGTAAGATTAAAAATGCAATATATCCATACTCATCATCCACTCTTCCATCGCACTTAATTAAAAACCCCTGAAACCACACAGCAATCTGTAAATATTCCATCAAAAACCCGAAACTAAACAAAATTACCTACCTCTAGGACTACACCTAATTAAAATTTTTACACAATTACACCAGAGGCTTTCCAACTTTTTCCCCGCTTTTAACATCGCCTTCCCTCGACATTATTAATACATCAAAGCTTCCTTCAAGGATCATGTTCAGCGTGCAAGTGTGGATTTTGGTGGGTTTGAGCGCTCTGGTAAGTTGCCAGAGCATCATAGAAGCCGGTCTCGAACCCCTGGACGTCTCAGCCACCATCGAGTGCCACCGAAGAATGTACACGTTCAGAGTGACGCAAACCGACGAAAGCGGCAAACAGTGCTGGGACACCCTATCGGTGATGGCCTGTTGGGGACGCTGTGATTCGAACGAGGTATGGATTTTTTCGATTTAATATCGTTTTGATTTGTTGGTGTTTTAATTGGCGCTGTGGCTTTTTTTGAGACGTGATGAATGTATTCCCGGTGACGCACGAAAATGCAATTTATGAATGTGGAAATGGACAGGTATAAGAATGTCCGGAACCAATTTGGGGCACAAAGAGAATTTTCGGATTGGGCAGATGTGGCACAAAGGATAAGATTCCGTTAAGCTGGTGGGCAGTTGTGGATTCCGAGAAATTGGAAACATAATTCCATAATTTAGAGCTGGTTGCTGGAGTTTTTGTCTAGGGATCGAGATTTTGATGTCAAGTATCTTCCATAATTACTAGCCAAGAAGAAAAAAGTCAAAATTTTAATGTCTAATGTTTTCAAAATTTCCAGAAATTCATAATAAATAGCCCTAACATGTAGGTGATCACATGCCTGTATTGTCGCATAGATTTGCTTATTATTTAAAAGACAGTTTCGGATTTCAAAGTGTTGCAGTGTGTGTATTAACTAATGTTTTATTCTAGTAAAAATTGTTATTTAGTTTGTGCTTTTGTTTAACATATCTATTACAACTTTGACATTTTGACCTTGATAAAGCCACAAAGCTTTGTAAATTACATTTTAAAGCACATTTCAATCTGTAAAACATTTAGTGCTTCTAGCCGCAATAATGCATAGTGTTACAAGAGCCAGCTGAGACAATCCGCCCCCGCCAGCGACACAAACTAGACACAAAAGCCCTTAAAAGCCCGACGACAACACGTTTTTTACCGAAATTTTTAGGTGGGAATTATGACGCAATAAAACGCCTTCAAATTGTTTAATTATTGTTTTGATTTAACGCCATCGCTCCATTTGCGCTTTTTAACAACCCATTCCGCCGCTCATAAAATCTAACCGACATTTCGCAATATAACTGCGTCCATTAATCTGAAACACATCTAACATAAACATACATTATGTGGTTCCCACATCCACCATAACAACCTTAATGAATGCATTTTAAAAAAATTTTCGTTAATCTCTCCGTCCGCGGAATTGGAAAATCGCAATTACTGAGCAAATCCCTTAAGCGTCCACATCATGATAAATGTGGGTCACAAAAGAATAACAGAATTGTGCGTGATGTGGCAAGGCAGGGAAATTTATGAATGAAGATGCCTAAACAGTGGCGGGGATCAGTGATTAGTCTTGTTAATGAACAACTGAGTAATGAGTAATTACGTCCACTTTCATTAGCGATTCCATAATAGAAAAGTTTCAATTTAGGAATAATCCCGTGTTTCGATGAAAGCGGAATTTTTTGTTTCTCGATGCAAAAATGAATTTTTTCCCGTGAAGTCGATTAACTCAATTTTATCTCTTCACCATAAATGGAAATTGACTTGTAGGGGACACGGGTTTGCATTTACAACAACTGAATTGTGTTATCTGGACCATGGTGCATTATCACCCTACTACCAACTTCGAATGTGATTAAAATAGAATACTTTTAAAAGACAAAAACGCTGTTTGCTGAGAAAAGACTTAATGGCTTGTATTAGAAGATTTATTTTAGTTTTGAATTTAATACCATAATGTGATACGTTGGTTATTTTACTATTCCACTAAAATTTCTTCCGAACAATAACTCAAATATTATCTGGTAAAGACGCTGTACATTTTTCAGCGCCAAAAAAAATCGATATTACTGAGAAAGCAATAAAAAAACGACCAAAGTAGGAATGAATTTTTGAAGATTTGTCTTTGATAGATTGTTGTCAGATTACCGTCATTCTGAACGTTCATGTTGAAAATGCAACGATCCTAGACAAACTTTAAAAAATCCACGTTCATCTTTTTCGTTTTTTACTGCTCTCTTGGTATTAATGTAATAATAAAATCCTCAAAAAAATGGAATTATAACGTTACAGATTTGAAACACCACTAAAGTACACTCAGTTAACAAGGTCAAAATTTCCAGATATACGAGTAGAATTTGATTATGAAATTTTTTGCTGCAGTATACCCGATTGAATTAACAAGAGAAATTTGTTTTATTATTTTACAGAAAAAAAGTCAAAGAAATAAAAAATTTGGCTAGACTTTGGCTAGTATTTCACCTACAAAATATTTTTAAATATTGCAGATTTTTTTAAATAAATCAATTTTTTCCAGATAAATAATTTAATTAAAAAAAACTTAATTTTTGTGATCTATTTATATATACTTATTTACACTTCTAAAATATTTTGGCCTGTTTTAAAAAAATCACATTTTTTTTCCTCATGTAAATTACAGGGTAAGTCACTAAGCGCACGGTCTTCGATATCTCATTAATTATTATTAGACAAAAAAACTCTAAGATCGAAGCTGTACAGTTCCACGAGGATACGTTCTAAAATTATTTTTAACTATATAGAGTGTTTTTAAGGGGTAACACACAACTAGTGTCTTTTTAATGAAACACCCACTGTGTCTTTACAAATAAGTCTGTCTTACAGTATTTTGTGGAAGAATAAATAAAGTACGCGCTTTGTCGTCATATCAACTAAATCAAATTTTAATATACACAGTGTTTATAAAAATTTTTAAACTTTACAATTTTCAAATATCGATATTTCATTTATTTTTTTGTCCTCATTATTTTAACAAGTCGATGTGTCTCTTAAAAAAGTAAAAAATCGCAGTAACTATCAACTTGAATTATAGAAAAACTCAACGAAAAAGAAACAGCAAAAATTAGTATAAGATGAAAGAATAAAATATAGGGTGTTCTCTTTGAAAGAACTGATATATCGATATTTGAAAATTGTAATAATTAAAAAAAATTTTTATAAACACTTTGTATATGAAAATTTAATCTCATTTATACCACAACATTTCTTTGTCTCTCCACAAAATGGTGTAACACAGGTTTTAAAAATAACCCTATTGTGATTTTTTTGTGAACCCTTTCATTGGAAAAAATTTCAATAAACTTGGAATAACGTGGCAACGTTGCATTGAAATTTTAAAAATTAACTTAACTTCAATTATTTTTTCTCTGCTCCATAAACTGTCCTAAACAACGTATCTTGAAGTTGGTGCACAATTTTTTGAACACCCTGCATATACAATATATAAGGACATATTGTAAAATAAATAACCCTTGCATTTTCAAGGAAGTACCAGTCATTTAATTTTCCCAATTTTTGGGAAAATTAAATAAATCAATAAATCAGTAATAAATAATTAACTAATTTCTTAAAACATTTCTTACAAACAGTTCTAAAAAATTGATCTAAAGAGTTTAGACAGTACTTCCCTCGCTGTCCGAAAGGTGACGACTACATGTTGTTATGTTTTTTTTCGCATTACATTTTTGTAGTGGGGCATTTTAAAATAAATTAAGTATTAATTTTTTCAATTTTGTCGTTATTTGGCATTGAGATCTTTGTAATTTTTTTTGTGATTGCTATGATTGCTTATTAATAAAAAAGTAAATTGGACGAGGTCGTCTCTGGGGTGTATAATATGTAGCCTATGCAAAAATTGTCAGACGTGAACAGATAACAGGCACACCCTGCATGGTACTTGTAATTTAAGACAGATACGTCTGCAAGATTTCAAAGTATCCAGTTTTGCAATTCTTGATTTAATCAGTAAAATTAATGGACTCAGTCATTAATTTTTTTCAGACACCCCGTATAAGCAAATCTAAAAAATATTAATGCAGTGATACAAGTATAGACTCATCATTCTTTACACATTTTTTCAGCAAAATTTTGCTGCGGCGTCATCAAATTTTTAGGGGGGATGAGCAAATACATTTTGATCAAAATTATACAATGCTTATAAATGTAAAACATCTCCAAGATTTCAAAGCATTCGGTTTAGTAGTTCCTGATTAAATCAATAAAACAATTTCACGCATTAATTAATTTTTTTGAGTCACCCTATGAATGAAATGATAAATCACGACTACAGACTCATCATATTTTGCACATTAGGATAGGATTTATTCGGCAAACTTTTGAGCTGACGTCATCAATTTTTTTGAGGGGATAAGTGAATATATTTTGATTACAAATGTATCATATTTATCATAACTGTAAACCATCTGCAAGATTTCAAAGTATTCCGTTTTGCAGATTCAAAATTAAATTGCAAAATGTTGTTTCATAATTTTGTTTTTTTTTCCAAAAATCTGGACGTTTCGGGTAAAAACTCAATTCGGAGTCATAAACTCCATGTGTAGGACTATGTTATTTTATATAATTTAAAACCCATTAATATGTACAATTTTGAAATGACGTCATCGCATTAGTGGTGGGGATGATTAGACAAATTTTGGTTAGCGTTTTACCATTTACATGATATTTCTAATATAAGTACAAAATTTCACAACAATCGGTCCAGTACTTTCGGAGATTATCTATCTAATAAAAATCCGGAACGGCAGACAGACGGACAGACGGACAGACGGACAGACGGAGAGACGGACAGACAGACGGAAATGGGAGACCTATTTCTTCGTGTTCTAGGGGCCATGAAAGATCGAGAAAACGTAAAAGTAGAGAGTCGGCCGACGGACTCGATTACAATACCTACTTTGCTTACGCTCGGAAAGTAAAAATAAAAATAAACAAAAAAAAAATTTAACGTTTTTCTATAATTTAAAATGAGCACAAGCGAGATTGACTTAACAAAATGTTGAAAATGCGTCATCAGGTTGTGAAGGGAATTTTGCTTAACAATTTACCATGTTCACGATACCCTTAAAATGTTCAGAAATTTCAGGCAATTAGTTTCATAATCTCTAAATCAAATTGTAAAATTATATTGTACAACTTAGATTTTTTACCAAAACCTATACAGGGTGATGAAAAAATGACGTATAAGCTTGATGATTACTTACGTTGTTAAAAATGCTCTAAAGAGCTAGAAACAAATTGTTCAAAAAAATCCGTGAAGCAAATTTTTGAAAATAATAAACTTCAAAATTGTCAAATATGACATCCGTCAACAGTCAGAAATGACGTTGTGGGTCATAGTCTATTTTGTTTATTAGACACGCAATTTATTAAAACAAATTAGAATTACGAAAATTTTTTTTAGAGTTTTTCAGAACTTATACGTCATTTTTTCGTCAGCCTGTAGACATAAACTTAAAAATAGAGATCGATTTTTAATCTACAAGTGCAGCAACATTATTTTGCACATTTTAATTATGAAATATCGTCATAATGTGGATGATGAAGCAAATTTTGTAATTGTTTTATCATCTATACAATGTTCTGAATATACAGAGTGGGTTACTAAACGCACTTCTCCATTTATTCTTAAATATTGAAGACATAAAAAAAATAAAAAACAAAGCTGTTTGGTGTTTTGAGTAACATACAATAAGGTTATTTATTACTATACAGAGTTTTGTTTATAAGCCAAAACATACAATTTGCTTTTTTTTTTTTAATCGAGCCTAGTTTATTTTTGGAATTTTGAAGGCGCCGTTCCCACGTTATTCCAGACTTATTAATTTTTTTACCACTACAAGGGTTGATAAAAAAAGGTGATCGCTTTGTTGTGATCTTCCCAAAATAAAATTTTAATATACCCAGATTAGGCAATAAAAGTGAATACACTACAAACACACATTTTTGTGAAGTACACGAAACACGAAAATGACTATATAACGTTGGTAGAGATACAATCAGTAGGGAGTACTGAGGAAAATGTTGTACTGCCATTGTCCGGGTTGTGTATTAGAAATTATACCGTCAAAAAATAAGACTGAATGGAAAAAGAACAATTTTTACGAATAGGAGAATCGCCATCGACAATATATTCAAATACAAGGTGTCAATCGGGTTATTATTGTTTGTTAGAGAGAGAAAAAGAACAAAAAGAGGGAAGATTTTTATGTCTTGTTGAATCTCTAAATCGAAAATGTTACAATTTTCAAATATTTATGTTCCATTTTTTCAAGTAGAACATCCTGTATTTTATCACTGCATTTTACTCGGTTTTTATTCTCATTCTTTTGATATGTCAATGGGTCTTTCAAAAAGGTGAAAAATATCAGAACCTATCAATTTTAAATATACATATAAATACTCAAAAAAAGAAAGAAAATAAAAATTATAATGCAATGCACTAGGATAGTTACCTGAAAAAATTTAAATATCGATACTTGAAAATTGTATTTTAGAATTTTTTATAAACACTCTGTATATTAACACTCGATTTTATTGATAACCCCATAACGATTTTTTCTGTGGATTCCTCTATTGGTAAAAGTATTTAAAAAACTGGAAGACGTGTAAACATCGTATTGGTATTTCAAAAATAAACTATGATGATAAAGCCTATAAAAAGGTGGGAATAATATCTATGATGTTCCATTGAAAACAAAAAGTGAGTTGTATGTTTAGTAAGTATATATGTTAAAAATAATTTTAATATATGCCACTCAAAAGATGATACAATTTTTATCTTTGAAGAGTGGTCTATAAACATATACATTTTTTTATTAGTTTTGAAAATTATCTGTTTAAAATCGCCAATGGAGGACAAACAACAAACAGGTAGAAAGGGAAGACTTACTTTTTCATATTTTAGAGGCTATGAAGTGTTGAAGCAAAAAATACGTTATTATTAACAATTGCGAATTAACCAAAAATAAACAAACATTTTTTACTGCAATACGATATTGTACATAACGTCTCACTCGCTGCGCGGGTTCTACTTAAATTAGCAAGTATCTCCCAAACAGTTCTAAATCCATTCAAGCATAATCTAATCAGCTCGCTACTTTTTTTCTGTTCTATAACACATCCGGCACTATTACAAAAATCGGAATTTAATTCCTCTAAACAAACTCCTCTTTGCCATAAAAATAACAATAACCCGTTTCCAGTTTCAACAAACCAGCGTCCACTCTACCGTAAATGCAAGCGGCGGTTTCATTAGAAAGATTGTTTTCAAACTGGGAAGAACCGTTGATTAAACTTTATCATTTCAGTGAGGTTGTTTTATCGTTCCAGATATCCGACTGGAGGTTCCCGTACAAAAAATCCAACCATCCCGTCTGCGTCCATTACGGACGCAATCGTTCGGTTGTTAAGTTGCGACACTGCGAAGAAGGCGCTAATCCTTCGGCTGCCAGATACGAATATTTGGAAGCTGCAGGATGTAAATGCCAACAATGTTCTTCGTCTGACACCAGTTGTGAGGGTTTAAGATATAGACCGCAACGTTCTCATCCGGCTTCTCTTGGGTTCAGAATTAATTAATTCCAAGCGGTGTAATTAATATACAAGGCGTCAAAAATAGTTATGTTGAGTTGAAGGTTTTTTTGTGTTTTGATAAGGTATTATTTCGGTGGCTGGACATAGTTTTTTTTTTAACAACCGCGCTATTAATTTGACGGCTTGTATGTTAAGTTGACTGAAATGATACTGAACAGATAAGTCTATATTTTTGTAATGGGTTCATACAGATGATTATATTTTGTTTATTTGTTTGTAGGGGAAATGTTTATAATGTACATTCTTCGTGTTCACATGTGTCGTGTCTTGATAGCCAGTATTATATTGTAATTTATGTAATATTTCTGCTATAATAAATTATTTCAAGTATTTCATGAGCAACTGCTTTAATTTGTTTTTAATTTATTTTTAACGTTGTTATCACACTATGCCCTAGAAAAACAAACAAAAAAAAATCGTCAAGTTAAAAATAATTTTGTGAGCAAATGTAAAAAGGGATAATTGTAAAAGGTAAGTGATACTTTTTTCAGACAGCGCCCTCAACTTTCTAGTTGAAACAAATACGCTATAATATGTATTACAATTTCATAAGCACATATATACATCATTTCGGCATAATAAAGTCAAATTCTTTATATTCAATATGTATTTTCCGTCGGTATAATGGTCAACAAATCCCTAAAATATTCGTATTTTAAAATATTTACTGAACTGTTATTTATTCTAACTAACGACGACATTGTTCTTCAAAAATAAACAAAATACTACGTGTTAAAAAATTTAAGAACCAAAAATACAATATCCAGGTGTTGTAAAACCCTTTCGCAGTTTGACAAATATGTCAAAAAATAAAAAGTTAAATATGCATTAGTCATTTAAACAAACATGAAATAATTTGCTAATTAGAAATTAACTTATTAAGTACATACAGATTTTACTACCGCAATAATAATTATGTAATCCTGAGACATAAAATGCTCGTCAGCAAAATAGTAATTTCATAATAAATACTACTGCAACGTCGTTTCACTAATTTTTGTTTTTGAATTTCGTTCTATTTTTTTAAGTTTCTATTACAGGTACAATTTTAGTTCAATGTATGTACACATAAACCTGTTTCTATGTGGTGTCAAAAATTCATTTACTCTAATAACTTCTCTCCTCTCGAAAGAACAATCGATACCGCGTCCATGTCAAAAGTAATGTTTCTAAATATTGTCTTTATTATTAAAAATACAGCTTTAATTCCATTTCTAATTCAAAATAACCTTGCCCTGAAATAATCGATGAAGAATATAAAACAGACACAACGCCGGACGTTATTTACATTATTAATTCAAAATTAACTGAAAATAATTGTTAATTTTTTTTTTAACGGAATGAAAATAGCACTTTTCCGTCGAATTGCAGTTCCCTGCCTAGGCACGAAAATATTGCTACGAAATAAACCCATACGCCGCTCCGGTACGACGCCATGCTCCAGATAAGTCTAGAAGTGCTGACGGAGGCGTTTCTAGGAGAACCGCGTATTTAAATGGGAAGTGTAGTCCGTACAAAGGGAGAAGTTGAGTCAAGTGTAAATTTGAGTTAGTAAGAAATAAATTGTTGAGTTTACCCACGTCGATTTTTAATCACCGATAATCGTAACAATATTTAAACGTTATTTAAATTTAATTTAAATAATATTAATATTAGTAGTTGTACTTTGTACATTGCGTATGCTACTCCCAGACAAAGCACTGTTATCTTTCATAACACCATTATTTTCATCACTAACTGTCAAACTGCGAAGACCCAGCAACTATATCGTCTTTCCTAATTTCACTGTCAGTTTCTTCTTTCCCTTCCGCTATTTGTTTAGTAGTCGCGAGTTTATTTTCCAGTGAATTTTCTATATAACCCTCGGCGGCGCTAAAGGATTTCAGTCCACCAAGTCTCTTTAGATTTGTAATGTCACCACCAACAAAGCAGCAGAACTACGGAGTAAACAATGTCCAGTATATTCCGCAGAACTGGCTAAGTCAAGATACTACTAGCTATTTTACTTCGTATTTTTCCGAAAGTATGCACGCCCACTTTCCATTTTTTTAGTTCAGAAACAAACGTCTATGTGGCGTGATATTAATCTCATTGCCCGCATTCCCAACAACAATGAAACGTGTGGCTTATGAGTTTTTGACTCAGTATTCGTATATCAGCACCGAATTTTTATCTTCAACGTCATCAACGGACATTCTTATTAGTTCATTACACCGACACGCTCTTGCTACACAGATAATAATTATTATCACGACCTGATTTTTTTTATCTATTAACATTTAACATTAATTTTTTTTTATTTCGAGCCTCGAAGAAACCTTCCATTTGAATGCGTGACAAAACTCTTGATTTTTGACTTGATATCCGTCAGCTAGTCTTTTTAAATACGCAATAAGCTTATTAAATTTACTAATATCGCTGGTTTTTTAAAATAATATTGTCGGTTTAAACATGGAATAAATACAGTCCCTTCCAAAAATTTCGGACAAGAAGAGCAAATCAGGTACTGATAAATGAAAAGCAATGGAAATATGACTTTCTTGTCAATGTCATTTGCCCGAATTTTTTCGAATACGATGGTACTCCAAAGGGTTGAAGACATAATTATGTTTAGTTTCCTCTGCCAAGTGAGCTAAAAGAACGTCTTCATTAATTCCGTTAACAATTTTAGGTTTATACCAGTCTTCAAAAGCTTGATAATGCCCGTTGTACCTCATCCCAAATATTTCGGCCTAACAACAACCGATTATACCCATAGTGAAGGCAACCTATAAAAACATTAGGCATTGTTATCTCCATAATCACTTATAAGTTTCTTACCTTGGCTGTAAGATATTTTATTATCCGGTCCTTTACAATGAATTCACGAACTTCATTCGGAGTAAAAACTGCAGCTTTTTTAGTGTAACCTTCAAACTTTCGTTTCAGGAAAAACACTAATTTTCGATGTTAATATTATGGTGAATATTTAGTGTTGCTTTTAACATAGAATAGATCGTCCACAAGCTTGTTGATTTATACTTAAGAGCTAGTTCGGTAAAGTAATCGATTATCTTGTTCGGGTTTGTATTTTTTCAAGCTATTTCATAGCTTTTCTTTGACTTCTCAGGAAGTAAATTTAATATAACTGTCTTGGCTATTTCTGTTATTTCAGGAAGTGTGCAATTTTCCACCAAATTTTCATCGTTTTCACTGTGATCATCCATTTCACAAATCTCTGTAGCATAATGAAAATGATAAATTTTATTATTTTGGTTACTAACCTGTTGTCAAAACAATATTACTCGAATTAAAAATACTCTTCCACGAGATCTGCCAAGTGTTTGTTGTTTTAGTTAGGGCGATAATTTTTGTTTAAACTCAAAGATAATGGAATTGGAAATAGATAATGAAATATTGGCAATATATAATGCATGCATGCATATAAGTTGGTACATAGGCGCCATAATTATTCATTTTAATAAAGTTACCATAAATGAATGGAAATCGTGCGAATAATAAACATATAATTTAATGGTCGTAGATAAAAAATTTAATACATGACTCGTCAGTAAAATGTCCATACTTAACCCGGAGCCTTAAAATACTCGGCACGAAGTACCTCGTATTTCAATAGGGCTTCTCGACAGTAATGCTCCACTTTCCTGACTTTTATGTAAAAATAGTTGTTATTAATGATTCTAAATTAATAAATAATAATTGTAGTAGCTTCTAATGGTTCAGAAAAGGTACAATAAATTAAAAACTAAACGGCTTCACTTCATGAAGAAACTCCCAACATGAAAAATATTGGTGCGCTTAGGTGCAAATTAAACCGTAAATTTTGATTAGAGTTTTGACATCTTAAAGTATAATTAATAGTTTAAAACAATCCCTTCAGTAGTTTCGCGAGCAAGTTGTCTAATACGTGTCTAAATGACAAACAGAAGACAGACAGACAGACGGAAATTGGACATTTTTAAGTTTTGCGATTATGGTTGGATAATGGAACTACATATATTTCCAAAATTTCGAAAGAATAATAATAAACGGCAACATTAACAACAATTATAACAAACAGAAACAATAACAAAACGACAACAAAATATTAGTAACCATTAATTTTGGAGGGAAATTGTAGTTTATATTATGTGGTTGTCCCTCAAAATTTCACACATACGAATACAAATTTTTAAACTGTCCTAAGTTATTAAAATTTCCATTTAATGCGTCAACTAAACGTTTTGTCGATAATAATACATCAATAAAACAACGACAACAATAATATGTAGTAGTATCTAAATTCTAAATGATCCTTATATTATTTAGTAAATATTCATTTAAAAGGCGAAAGATTTCAGAGTTGTCTATCTGTCTGTCTTCTAAGTCTGTTTGTCCAGTATATATTTTTCATCTATCCGTTCAGTCCTTCCTTTCAGACTTCCTGGCTGTCTATCCGATCCGCGGAAAACTTTCACAAAAGACGAAAGATTTAATTGATTTAAAGGGAAACCAGAGTTCTAACAGTCTCTAGAAATATTTTGTAAAAAACTAAAGATTTTAAAATCTGTACGCTCTGTTTATCTTGTCCGTCTATCTGCTCAATTTTTATGTTTTCTTTCCATATTCCTCTGCTAACACATCCTTCAGGTGTTCCAATGATTTTTAAAAATTGTGTAACATTAAAGCAATGCTACTATGGTCAACAAAATAGTTAATATCTGCAGACTTCTTTTCACAACATGAAACTTAAAACACGTTTAAAATGGAAAAATTGTATAAGGAAATAGCTTGCAAAAATCTACCATTTTAACCATGTTCTAAGTGTCTTCTTGTGAAACGATGGCTATGTATATTTAAAAAAAGGCAAAATATAAGCCCCGCCCACCCACCCCATCTCAATTGTGATGAATTTTTTTATTCGTCGTGAGACCGAAGGGGTGGAACTTAACTGCAAAATCCTTATTGCTCCGATTAATCAACTTTTGGAATTTGGGAATTTTTGTGTCTTCAGGATTTGAGAATTTGTGGATTTTAACGTTATGACGATTTGAGGATTTTTGGATTTTTCATCAGGTTTGTGATTTTTCAACTTTTCGAATCCCATTTTTTGATTTTTTGATTTCTCGTTTTTTCGTTTTTTTGATTTTTAAATTTTTCGATTTCTCACTTTTTTGAGGCTTCAGTTTTACGATTTTTCAATTTTTCAATTTTTGACCTTTCTAAATTTTGGAATTTTCGATTCCTTAATTTGTCGATTAATCGAGTTTTTGGTTTTTCTTCTTGACGTCTGGTTTTTTTGATGTTTCAGTTTTGGGATTCTTTTCTTCAGTATTTCCATTTCCCGATTCTTAAAATTTTCGATTTCACGATTTTTTCATTTTTCGATTTCTCAATTTTCCGAGGCTTCAGTTTTACGATTTTTCAATTTTTGAAGTTTCAAAATTTTCGAATTTTCGATTCCGTAATTTCTCGATTATTCGATTTTTTGGTTTTTCTTCTTCTTGATTTGTTTTTTCCGATTTTTCAGGTTTATAATTTTTCAATTTTTCGATTTTTTAAATTTTTATATGTTTCGATTTCTCGATTTATGGATTTTTCGATGTTTCAGTTTTGGGATTTTTTTCTTCAGTCTTTCCATTTCCCGATTCTTAAAATTTTCGATTTCTCGATTTTTTCATTTTTCGATTTCCTAATTTTCCAATGCGTCAATTTTTCGATTTTTCAGATTTTCGATTCTTTAGTTTTTCGAATTTGAAAAAAAATTGGCAGCTGTTAGTGTCTTTTTGTTTCCGAGTATAAGCAAAAGAAGTATACTAATCGAGTCCATCGGCCGAATGACCACTTTTATATTTTCTCGACGTTTCATTTTTGACATGTTTTAAATTTCTTGTTGTCAAAATAAGTCTATACATATTAAGAAAAACAAAGGCAAAATGTAGCCCCACCCACCCACCCTATCTCAATTGTGATGATTTTCTTTTATTCGTCGTGAGCCAAGGGGGCGGAGCTTAACTGCACACTCCTCATTTCTCCACGAGAAATTAAAAACATGTTTTTGAGTATCGTGTTGTCCAAAAAATACTACGTATATAAAGAAAAAAAAAAATTCAAAGATTACGCCCCACCCATACCCGCCCCATCTCAATTCTCAATTGTGATGAATTTTTCATTCGTTGTCAGACTGAGGGGCGGGGCTTAATTGCAAGATCCATATTTATCTACAAGAATTTACCACTTTTAATATGTTTTAGTTTGTTGTTCTGAAAAGACGACTACGTATATTAAGAAAAAAGGCAAAATATAAGCCCCGCCCACCCGCCCTATCTCAATTGTGATGATTTTTTTTTAATCGTCGAGAACCAAAGGGGCGGAGCCTAATTGCAAAATCCATATTTCCTTACAAAAATTTACCATTTTAAACGTATTTTAAGTTTCTAAGAATAAAATAAAATCATCACAATCGAGATGGGGTAGGTGGGCGGGGTTTATATTTTGCCTTTTTTTCTTAATATACATAGTATTCTTCGAACAACACGCTACTCAAAAACATGTTTTTAATTACTTGTGAAGAAACAAATATTTTGCAGTTAAGCTCCGCCCTCTTGGTTCACAGCGAATAAAAAAAATCATCACAATTGAGACAGGGTGGGTGGGCGGGCTTAGATTTTGCCTCTTTGTTTTAATATCTGTAGACTTCTTTTGACAACACAACATGAAACTTAAAACATGTTAAAATGGAAATTTTGTATAAGGAAATATCGATTTCCTTGCAAAAATCTACCATTTTAACCATGTTCTAAGTTTCTTCTTGTGAAAAGATGGCTATGTATATTTAAAAAAAAGGCAAAATATAAGCCTCACCCACCCACCCCATCTCAATTGTGATGAATTTTTTATTCGCTGTGAGACCGAGGGGTGGAGCTTAACCGCAAAGTCCATTATTCTGTATGGAGTGAAATATATTTGAAGCATTATAATGATGAGAAAACCTGAATGTGCTCACTGCGCTCGTATTCTAGGGGTGAGTTTCCGAAAATCTACAAAATTATTATTATAAATGATCCCAAACAATTTCGCTCACACAACTTTGGAGCAATTTTTATTCATGGACTAAATTGACAAATTGAATTTGTACATAGCAAGCTGATCAGATTATCACAGTTATTAACAATAAGTTGCTTATATAAGTTTATATAATTATTTAATACTTGTCAATATAATTGGTCAGACGGATTACATACTCTGATGAAAATCTCTCTGGCTTCTACCTACATATGTCTATAAAACCAATGTTTGTTTGTCCCATATGCGTTCGTAAACCAATCATTCGTTTGCGATAAAGCTTTGGTGGGTTTTTGAAATTAGTATAACTATTTTACAATGATTCGTTGGTGTTTTCTGCGTATAAGTGCGCATGCTCGGTAGAATTGAATTGAAACAAATAATGCAAACAGTAACATTTCGATCGCCGGTTGACATTAGATAATTAGATACTAAATATCACAAGCAGTATCTTTGTTAAGTAGCATTGCAACACATGCTAGGTAACAGATAGTAATTTATAATTGTTTCCGTTGTCTTGATATGACCATTAGGATCAGAGGAGGAGGACTGCAGAAGTATTCACCAATAGAAAAAAAAGAGACCTACCTAAGAAGCAAAAAAGTTTATTTATTAATTTAAATAACGCTTTTGTTAAAAATTTTGAGAGAATGCTATCAGTGCTATCACGTTGTTGGTGGTGATGATTTAAGAAATTTTGGTTACATGATGTCCAACAATCGATCCGGTAGTTTCGGAAATTATGTATCTATTTAATAAAAATCCGGACAGACGGTAGACAGACAGATAGACAGACAAACTGACGGAAACTGGACAACTATTTTTTGGTACTGTAGGAGTCATGAAACGTCGAGAAAATATGAAAGTAGCCAGTCACCTAATGAAGGACCGAAATGACCGGAAAAATCACCCCTAATAATCTTCTATGCCCAAAGGGTATCCACCTCTAAAGAAAAAAGTAATCGACACCTAAACGAAAAATCTGTCTCCCAAAACTACCTGATGGACCAAAGTGAGCCAGATAACTCACCCCTAAAAACAGACGTCAGTTGCATAAAAAAACTCTCAGAAAACCGGGAAACTCATTTTCATCCCATAAAACGTTCTGATGACAGAAAACTTTCCCCTAAAGAAAAAATCTTTCGTCACCTGTACCAAAAAGCCATAAAACTCACCCACTAAAATGTTTCAATGGATTGACCATGACAGAAACCAACCAGGAATCTCACCTCCAAAATTTTCTAAATTTTTTTTTGAAATTTTTACGATTTCGCAAATTAATTTCCCATAAGATGAGCCAACATCCCCATTATATGTACAACTACCCACACCCAAAATGTGGTCGATTATTACTAAGCCGCAGATAAACAGGCATGTGAGAAATCCGATTCATTTAGAAACTTAGATTGACTTAACATTGATCTAAAATTTATCGTATTCGAAAATCCGATAGCTAGACAGGCAGATCGACACGCGAAACAAGTTTCTCTTTTCTGTAACTCTATCACCTGTCCTGACTGCGAAAGTGAAATGTAAAATAAATTATGAGAAAAATGAAGAATAAAGAACATTAAAAAAAGAGAGACAATCATCAAGTCAGAATTTCTATATTTATCATTATCAAAATTTATTAAGACCCTTTGTAACTGAAACGCACACGTAAGTAATCATGATCAGAAAATTTCAATTTGCAAAGCACTTCTTTGAAAATTTTAAAATAAAGTGTAAATAACGTCGTCGTAACTAAAACACTACAATCGAACATCAAGTCTCCATTTGAACTAGTTTTCTAATTATACGCTTTGGCAGCGTTAAAAATCGTCAAATCGCTACAAAATATTTCCATTCTATAATACCTTGAAAATTCATGCTCAGCCTCATTAACCCGGCCTAACTATCCTCAATTAAACTGATAACTCCTGAAAATTTTTCCAAGTACGCATATTACGGTTTCATGTCCGCGTGTTAATAACGCGATTCGAAAACTCCTCGCGTGCACTTTTCCAAATTAATTAATGAAAAGCCTGTCGAAGGGAGAATAGGTGCGACATTACACGTCTCAAGAGAAAACAGCACCTATTGTAAAATCGCCACAACTATAGTAAAACTATACTATCCATTCTCAAGCACTTAGCGTTTCAATTAAAATCGTTTTAAACTTACATCACCGTCCAATATTTCATGAAAATAAATGTCATCTTTCAATAAAAGAATTATTTTGAGAAACGAACGCCACCAAGCAATTAACCTGAATCATGGCCCCAGTGACGCATTTTTCTCCGAAACTGATTGATTAAAAGACGAAAGGCTAACAAACGGTGAATTGGCCGGTAGGGTATTTGGTGAATTTAGTTCCGAAATAAATTGAATTTAAATTGTTATTCATTTTTTGGGGTCAGAGGGTTGTTGAATGCATTAAACCATAAAGTGAATGAACCGAACTGTACGAATTAACTATGTGAATACATCCTTCCCTACAAAAGTAACAGAAAATATAAGTCAGTCAATGAAATATTAAATAACAATTATAATATACCGAAAAATCAAAATCTTTTCTGAAACAGACTTTCAGCTGGAGCCGTCTCTCGTTAAATCTGACCAAAACGAAGGTCCTTGATCCTGTAACGCAGGACTTTATTCGCCCACATTTTATTCCAGCCGGCAATTACCTGTTCACCAGGTGTGATACACTTAGGAGGCGCTAATATATGCAGTCCCACGGCATCGAGATTGTTAAGTAATACAGAAAGCTTCTCTCGATTCGAACGTTTACTTGCCTGCATCGAAAGCTCGTAAAATGGATCGTTTATTCGTGCTTAACCGCAAGTTTTATATCGCCTTCTAGTATCGAAATTAAAATACACGGTTACAACTATTTTTGCTTACTTAATAGGCAAAGTTGCTCTTTGAAAGCATGGTCGGGGCTTGGGGACGCTATTTGCATTTAAAAAAGGAGAATTATTGGGGTCATGTTCAGTGTTTTTGTTTTATGGATAGCGAATTAAGTGCTAAAGTAGAGATGTGTTTCAGGACATGGTGGAATATTATTATGTTACAAAAAAATTTCCACGAATGTATTACTAAGTCACTGGAAATGTGAGAAACGACGCTTTTAGTATTACTACAGGTACTTTAATATGTATTAGGACTGTATTTTGAATATAATATTTTTACTGAAAAAACAGATTTTCTGTCTGTTCCATCATACATACATTTTTAAATTTACAGTGCAAATAAAATCAAGTTTATTCTCGTATTTTAGTACAATCTGAGTATAAGGCAACATACATTTCCATGAAGTATAATGAAATTAAATATGTATTATTATTATGTATGTACCTGATCAACAACATTGATTAGTGTTTTATTAGATTTCGAAAGGTTATCAAAGTTTAATGGTATTATTTTGTAACATGTATTTAAATATAACTTTTGAATTGTTGTGGAAGTATCACTTATGAAGTTTTCCATGAGAGTTGCGAAAATGAGAATCACGCAACATTTTCAATTGACATGTAACAGTGATATATTACTGAAATCTTCGATCTTCGTTTAAATTTATTTTCAATTTGTTGTCTGTTCTGAGAAGAGATTTTAAGACCACTTAGAAGAAGTTTCGAAATGTTCAGGTTACATCACATCACGTTAAGACAGGTCACATCCAGGAAGTATACAAGAAATATAAACCTAAAGTATTAAAGTATACACTAACGAAGAAATACCATATTGGTAAATTAAATATAAAAAAAGAAAAGATATTAGAAAGGACAAATCAGGTAAGAAAAACGAAAAAGAAAAATCTGATACCTACCAAAAAAAATTAGCCGACAGTTGTTTCAACAGAACTCCCCTCGCTCCTGAAGTACAATAAAACATATCCAGCACCCTCAGAGGCGTCATTTTCGACCTGCGATGGGTCCCTAGATTAGTGCCTAATAGATTCATTCGCATTCGTGCTAGCGTGTTGACCAGTTCACTTAAGTTTTTTGTTTCCGTGTGTTATTGTTTGCTATATAAAAAAATAAATTTAAAAACCACCCCCCTTCTGAAGTGTGCATGTTACGCTACTGACTGACAGTCCGTTGTTAGATTCTGATAACTCACCATGTTAAAATAATCCATCTCTAACAACCCTTGTTCTTCAACACTAGGTAAAAGCAATCTGACGCTCAAGTGTTTATTTATGTTTATGCATCGAAAGAATGTCACGTAGAAATTAGTTTGATTTGAATGAGTTTGTCTTCTCAAAACACAAGACTAAAATTATTAATTAAACCACAATCAAACAAAATCATCATCTTGGTTTGGTGCCGTGTAATACTAAAATTAACAGTATTGTATTCCCAAAATTTTATGAGAAAATGGGGTGAGCCGTTCCTGATTTATTCCATAAAATAAATTGACTCATTCATTAATTTTTTTGAGCCACTTATTTAAACAAATTTAAAAAATATGAATCCAATGATAAATTACAAGTGTAGACTGACTTTTTTTCACATTTTAGATAGGATTTATTCGGAAAAATTTTCAGATGACGTCATAAATTTTTTGGGATTGATAAACAGATACACTTTACTTAAAAATTTACCATGCTTACAATAACTTCAAAATGTCTACAAGATTTCAAAGTATTCAGTTTTGCAATTCTGGATTTAGTCAAGAAAATAAATTGACTGAGTCATTAATTATTTTGAGACAACCTGTATAAGCAAATCCAAAAAATGTGAATGGAACGACAAATCACTAGTGTAGACTTATTATATTTTGGACGTTTTGGACAGGATTTATTCGGCAAAATTTTTAGCTGACGTCATCAACTTTTTGGGGTGATGAGTAAATATATTTTGATTAAAAATTTATCATGCTTTTCATAATTTTAAAACATCTGCAAGATTTCAAAGCTTTTGGTTTTTGCATATTTAAAATTAAATTGCAAAATACTGTTTTATATTTTTTTCCAAAAATCTTACTTACGCTCATTTTAAGAAATTCTTCATCTGAGAAACTAGAAATCGTACCTACCTACAAAGACAAGAAATCATAGAAGCCTAAGATAGGATGAAAATAGGCAAAATAGCAAGGTTGGTGCACTGCCTTCAAACATTTTTAGAATGGTTACACATTTTGGAAATTAAATATTTTAAAAACATGTCCAAAAATCCATATAATAAAAACCTTTGATCGCAAATTCCGGCCAAATGGAAAAGGACGAAACTAGTGTTAATCGATATTCCAAAACATCAACAATGATGAAGATCAAAATTTTAAGAGTCATAAAAATTGGAATTGACGTGATCTTGACTGAAAACAAGGGGAATTTCTAAATATTTGGTTAACATACTTAAATGCTATTTCGTGAGGAACCAAATAAAAATAGACTCAAACATAACCTCAAAAATGCATAATGTACATAATAGTCTGTTTAGCAATATTTGAGATGATGTCATTAAATTTTTGGTAGGAATGAACAGACACATTTTAGTCAGTGATTTATTTATCTACATGTCGTTTTTATTTTTCTATAGGTTCTCATCGTTCAGTTTAGTATTTTGGAAGATTATTTCTCTAATAAAATCCCGAACAGACGGAAATGGGATACCTAACTTTTCTTATTCTAGGATCTTGTGACAATATGTTTCCCTGGCTTATGCCGGAGAAATTTAATTTTATCAGAACAAGCTGGAAAGTTCTTTAGACAATGATGTCATGTTGATTTGGCTAAAATATCCAGTTTATAGTCTCAAACAATACAATCAAAAAACTATATAAAAAAGATTTATAATTCTTGAATATCAGGACATATTCCAACAGGTCCTCCATAAATCGAAAACAGTAAGAAGGGAAGACCAATACTATTTTTAAAAAATCATTAAATAATAAAAACAGAATCCATACTTTTAATCACTTTAAAGAAGATTTAACGCGAGAAGAATATCAAAAACTGACAAACTTAGTCATCCAAAAGATCGTAGCAATCGAAAAAAGCAGAATTTCGGACCTGGAATTTAATACGTTTTTAATCCACGAGGAACATTATTTGTTACCATCATTCCACAGTAAGTTTCCCATACCTTTAATTATAAAATTTGATTTTGTGAATTTATTTTTTTATCATAACTCCTATTGGTTAAGATAAAATTGTGCCTGGACTGTTGAAGTTACCTTAAATAAACACACTATGTGTATATTTCAAGTGAGTTTTTCCACAATAAAATTTTATGATGACGTCATCCATATTTTAACAACGACGCGTATATCAATTTGAATAGGTATTATCAAATTTTCGGGAAAATGGGGTCAGTCGTTCTTGATTACAAATAAAAAATAAATATAGGATTTATTTGGCAAAATTTTGAAAAACAGATAAATTTTGATTAAGGATTTACCATGCTTACGATAACTATAAATCTTTTGCGACATTTCACAACATTCGGTTGTAAGTTAAACTGTAAAATGTTATACCATATTGATTTTTTTCCGAAAATTTGGATGTCGAAGTTAAAAAATAGAGACGGATTCATAAGCCACAATTATAAGAATATGTTATTTTATAAAATTTGAATAGCATTTACCAAGCAAAATTCTGACGTGACGTTATCAAATCGTTGATAGGGATGATCAGACCACTTTTAGCTAGCATTTACCATCCACTCGATATTTATAAAATACTTACATATATGAAAGTAGCTACTCGCCAGATGAACCCTATTGAATTACTTCCTTGGTTTACGCTCGGAAAAGTAAAAAATACATAACCTGGAAATAAATCATACAACAAAATATTCGATAAATTTACCAGCAAGATTAAATAATCAATTACATTATTTTTATTTAAACTCAAACAACTTTACTCGCGCAAAATGAAAATGAAATCTCGCAACTAAGTTACTGCTAGTGATCACTGTTCGAGCAGGACCCGATTCCAGCTGAATACAGCAACTATACGCACGGTTTCCATGGAAACGGTGTAAACAAAACGTCTAAATGAAGCATGATTTGGTCTCCGCTTTTATCAGTACTTCAGTAACCTATCCAAGACACATCTTTGAATGTAAGTTTTGATACATTTTATACAAATGAAGCGACATAAAAAAATTAGTTTTGATAATTGTGACACAAATTTCTGGATAATTTTTATTATTTTACTATGCCCAGTGTGTGCACGTTGTAATTTGGGGGGGAGGGGTGACCCCCACTTAAGTCGCTACGGTTGGCTCTTACGGTGTTGTCAATATATTTTCAGAATGTAGTATCTCCATTATTAACACCTATGGTTATGAAATTTTAAATGTAA
Organism: Zophobas morio; assembly: GCF_036711695.1. Taxonomy (NCBI): domain Eukaryota; kingdom Metazoa; phylum Arthropoda; class Insecta; order Coleoptera; family Tenebrionidae; genus Zophobas; species Zophobas morio. The sequence continues at coordinate 18,736,494 of NW_026972109.1, forward strand.
CTTGTCCACAACTTTCACTACATAACTGCGAGGGCAGTGTTTTTTTTAAATAATTTATTATCATATATTTTTTAAATTTTGTTGAAATTTTTGCATCACGTATTTTAAAAACACAATATTTCAGTTATTTATGGAAATTTTGGAACGGGGTTATCATCACTGTTTTCAGCTTGCAAAACTTTAGAAATTGTACTAAGTCTATTTTTGGCTTTATTTGTTGGGACTGAGATGTAGTAAAAATAAAAGTTAGCAATCCACGATACAGCTGGTACGATTTCTGAAGTTTTGTAAGCTGAAAACAGTGTTGAAAACCGTGTTCTGAAATTTCCTTTAATAATTGAGATATTGATTTTTAAAAATACTTTATGTAAAAATTTCACTAAAATTAAAATAAAAATATGATCACAAACTGTTTTTAACAAAATTGTCCTTGCGTTATATAAAGAAACTTATGGACAACATATATTTCAAATTTCAAAACCATAGGTCTGTTAATAACGGAGATATTACATTATGAAACTAGACCAAAAATTCCAATCAGAAAACGTAGCGCCTGCCCTTAAATAATTTTCTTGGAAAATTAAGTTTTGCGAGCATGATATGATATTTAATCGTTTATTCAGAACGATGGTCATTTTAATGCCTGAGCGTTGCTAAAGAAGTATTGTAATAGGGTCCGCCAGCGAATGGTAACTTTCATGTTTTGTCGACGTTTCATGACCTCTAGAATGTGAAAAAGTAGGTCCCGTTTACGTCTGTCCGTCTGTCGCCTGTGTTGATTTTTAATAAACAGATAATCTCTTAAACTGTCGCACCAATTGCTGTGAATTACATAAGACCATTTTTCTTCATTTGATATTATTATTACTTCAACAATCGGAACATAAATTTTAAGACAACAACTAAGACAATCTTTATCTGACACAGATTCCCAAGTAATTTCTTGTCCCATACTTTTTTTATTTTAGATTATGAACGTCAAAATAAGTTACCAGAATTTGCTTAATTATTGGAAATCTTAAAAAAAAAGAAATTACCCTAAAAAACCTAAGCAAACTGTGTTAATGGAGTTTTCTCGGCGCAGCAGTATACCCAGTCGTAAAAAATTAAATGCAAGTAATAATCAAAAACCCGATAACAAATTTCCCACACCGTAAACAACCCCACGAAACAAATTTAAAATCTTGAAAATTGAAATATCCCTCAAAGAAATGACCTTTAACACATTCCGTAAGCTCGTGACCGATCATCTGGTTAAAAATTAAATTTGTGTCGAAATTACGTTGCGAATGCAATCAGTGACAATTACATTGAGTAAACATGTAACTCGCAAACCGAAGGCAAACTTTTTAAATTTCCATTTTCGCATGTGAAAATGTAAGGAAAATTTAGCGACTCATACGTCTCTGAGGACTGAGCATAAATTAACGTAACTTTATTAAGTAATTTACCACGTAATTGGTGCTTTTATGCGAAAATGAAAATGACGTGGGATGAAAAAATATTTTCAAGAATCATCAATATGGTAATTAATTAAATATGAAAACGTTGCTTTTTTTGTGATAATCTATTTTGTTTAGTGACAATCACTTTGTGATGTCTAAGGAGACGCTCTCGAGGGACTGCAACGAATGCAGGGCTGGTATTAGCGAAGTATAGAGTTCAATACGGAGTAAATGAGGTTAAAATTGAGTGCATGGAACAGTTCTGTGGGGCGATTTTTTATCGTTTTGCACATGCTATAATCATAAATCACTTTGGCGTTTGGGGTAATGAAGACCACGCCGATTCTTGCTAACCTGGATGACGTTAATGTGTATCGTCTACAGCGACGTGAAAATAGGAGTAAAACGTGGATGTTTAAATACAAATGAAAACAAAAAAATAAAATAGAAAGACAACCACATAAAACGAAAACTTATAAATATACACGTCGTGATTATTTATGATATAAATGTTAAAACCGTCAGTTTCTCGCATATGCATTTAAGTGTTTAAAATAAAGCTATTCATGATTTAATTATAGTAATAATTAGACCTGTAAAACGAACTGAATAATTCACCGTAATTTATTAGTTGCGTCATGCTTTCACTGATTTATGCTGTGTCAAGCTCTGACTATAAATAATTGCGTAACTGTGTGATTGAACAAGCTATTGAAAAGGTAGTAATTTTTTTTTAATTATTTAAATTATTGGTGACAAAATGCTAACAGTATCTAACGTAGTATCTCACAGTAAACATTACGTCGTTTAGAATTCATCAAAGCTCAAGTAACACTTTTATCCTTAAAAATCGATTAAAAAATTAAATGCACTCTCATGAAAAAGAATAGAATAGAATCTATAATGTAGAAATCAGTTTATATTTTCTGAAATACTTTACTTACTTTCAGAATCTCAATTTTTTTAAAAGCCTTTATGATTTCCTTAGTAACAAATTTCATACTGACGGATAAACTCGACGGTACGTTATAAAAAAGGCCTAAACAGCTCGAAAAACATCCTTCAAAAATCCCTACACCATACTTTTGAAAATATTAAACATCAAAGTCCAATTAACTTCGTAGTTTTGATTTGTTTTAGTTGAACTGCATGTCTAAACTACAGTTAAATAATTAGTTATTAATAATTTAATAATAATAATTTGCTATAATACGATCCACAACGCCATTTTTTACTGTTGACAATTTTTATCGGAATTTTAGACTGTCAATTAAATTCACATTAAAACATATCAGAAGTTAGTTCTTTAATTTTTAAGTAATTTATAAATATTTTCAGAAATTTGGTTCAGGGAATTCTTCCTTCGAGTTTTCAGAGCCTTCTTAACAACGTACCATCAAGTTCATCGATTCTTTTTTGATCACCCTGTATAGTGATTTGAAATTATACTGTCGGTCACTAGTGGAGGAATTGTTATCGATCGATTTTATTCTGATCAAAGTGTAATTTCATACTTTCTTATATTTTCATAGCTCATAGAATGACAAAATCAAGAGTTTCCTTCTCAATCAGTTGGAAAATTTTCAGGAAATATTTATCTCTTCATTTTATCCAAAAAGTTGATGACGTAACCTCAAAAATATTGCTAATAAATCCCACGTGAAATAAGCAGCATTGCTATTTCTTTAACTGTGTTTTATTTAAGTAACCTTAGTTTCTCCTTTACGTATTTGAGCTATCTAAAGAAAATATTTTTTTTTTAGTTTGTTTAATCGAAAAACACTTTTTCTCTCCACTTTTATTTAAATTTACGTTACCGTTTTGGTCTTTATAAACCCGTCACTTGTTATTCCTGTCCTATAGTTTTCCTACTATTATTACTAAACTAAACTAATTAGGTAAACAGATTGATGCAGATTATAGATTAAAATCTGGCTCAATCTGTTTGGTATAATAATAAGAGAGATAACTATAGATAGTTCTAAAACCAAATAAAAAACAATAGAACAGGTATAATAAGTGAAGGTTTCAGAAAATTTTATGTTGTAAGCCGTCTGACGAAGGCTTTATTGAGACCGAAACCGGTAATGTAAATGTCAATAAAAGTGAAGAGAAAAAGCGTTTTTCGATTAAACATACCACAATAAAAGTACATCCACAAGGAAATGAATCATATAACGCCAAAAATATTTTTATCACTCAAATAATAATTTGTCGAAGAAACCAGACGAAATTGATAAAATTAAATTTATTTTACCCCTCCAACGTTTGACAACCTTACCTCAAAAACGACTCTTTCGGTTTCCTTATGTTTTACTCTATAGGTATACTTAATTTACGAACTTACTATATCGAATATACACTGTTTCCTGCTAAGCAATTGATAAAAAAAATTTTAAATACAACTTATACAAATATTTTCTTTAAAAACTGCTGGTGGAATTAATATTTATCATAAACGAAAAATTTTAATATCATAGTTTTATATTATGACAATTTGTATACAGAGTGAATCACTAAGCGCACTTTCCTCGATATCTCGGTAATAATTAGAAGTAGAAAAATGTCTACAACTAAAATCGTACAGTTCTTTCAAACCATATGCAAAAAAATATTTTCACCTATAGAGGTTTTATAACCATAGTTTGTTTTTAAATACAAATGCGACTTCGCCACGTTATTCCAATATTCTTGAAATTTTTTATCAATGGAAGAGTTCGTAAAAAAATCAAAATATGGTTATTTTAAAAATCTGGGGGAGAGATAAATAAAGATACGAACTCCATTGTGGTTGTATGTAAAATACAAAGTGTTCATAAAAAATTTAAATTACAACAATTTTTAAATTTTTTTTTTTTTTTTCAAATAAAATACCCCGTATTTTACTACTGCGTCTGCTTCTGTTCTCTTTCTTTCTTATTAAGTTTTTCTGTAGGTATAGTTGATAGCTTTTGCGATTTTTTACTTTTCTAAGGGACTAACCGACATACTGAAAGAAGGAAACTAAAAAATAGAGTAAGATTCAGCAACTAATACAGGGTGTTCTATTTGAAAAAATTGAAATATAGGTATCTGAAAATTGTATTGTAAGGGTTGTCATTGTCTTCAGGTATAGTAGCCTGCATAGATATTGTAGCCGTCCATAGAGTCGAAATTTGCGAATAAAAATAAAATAAAACCGGTTCAAACGGAGCCGACGGTGGCTTACAAAGTCTGACGTCACTCTGGCACACGTTGCACAGAGACGTATTTAATATTAAATGTCATTTTTTCCGTTATGATATAATCTGTTTAATTTCTGAGCTGAATCTCGTCAATAAAATCGAAGCTCTGTTCACTGTACACAAGTTGTGGTATGGTATATTCATCGTTGCGGAGGCAGGTGGAGCGAAAAACCTAGTCATCTTGACAGCAAACACGCCTATAAACTAGTCCACGTGGACTGTTTGTTTCCTGTCATATTTTAGTTTGCTTGAACCAATTGTGTTGCACCAAACGGTTATTACACTTGTTGAAATAAATTTTCAAACTTCCATCTTTCTCTAGATCATCGGTTTCGTAGCTGTGTGACAAATCGTTTGTCGTAGATAGAAAATAGTAAGATTACAGTGACCCTAAGATTTTGTGCAAACAGCCTTAAATACACCCCTGTGTGATATGACGCGTGCCGTAGTGACAGAACTTGCAAGCCGTGGTCGGCTCCGTTTGAGCCGGTTTTATTTTATTTTTATTCGCAAATCTCGACTCTATGGACGGCTACAATATCTATGCAGGCTACTATACCTAGATGATTAGAAGCTTACTATAGTTCCATGAGTTTCGCAGTAAAAAAATTTCTTATAAATTCGTAAAAAAAAAAGTAATTCCTGCTTTTTATTTTTATTTCTCCCAGTATTTATTTATTTCAATATGAAGAATACAGGTAATATGTAATTGTTTATGGTATTAACCCAAATTATATGTAAATTTTTCTGACCGTCGCGTGCAACTGTCCTATACCTCTCGGGTAGTTTGTGCGCAACTCTCCCATGGAATTAGGATCACCTCCAGATTTTTCTAACTTTGCTGCGCAACTGATCCATGCGCTAATGACTCACCTGTAGATAATTTTCTAAAAATGCGCATCGAAATTTTAAAAATTTGGTTTTTTTCTAGTTGGACTGAAAAAAAAGTCTTTTTGGCTTTTTGGACCGAAACATAGTTATAAGAAAGCCACGTAACAGACCATTGTTATGCAAACTTGGTTAAAATTTTGTTTTGTAACGACAATATAAATGCCTTGTTAATGCTGCTGTTCAAATTCTGTTATGTTTATAATTATATATGTAGACAGTAAAAAATTATGCCATTGGTACAAATTTTATTAATAAAATTTTGCTTTAAACAAGCAACATAACATGTTGTACTGCCTACTTTATCATCTATTTTTTCTTAAATATTTAAGATTTATTTAGAAGATCCCATAATGGATTTACTTAAAATTTTTAGTAAAACCATAACACTGACTTAGTAGTTACAGAATATGAACAAAATTGACGTCACATTGTTATTTTTCAGAAACCCTCACCTGAAAGGTGTAAATGGCTTAAAAAACCGCCCTTATTTTTACATTTATACTAAAATAAAATTGTAAGGTAACACAATTTATCTCGGAAAGTACTACGAAAGTATGAAATCGATCAATTAATTAATTGATACGCACGAGGAAGTATTTTCTGCCAGTCTTCAAATGTCGTTTTCCTTCATTTAACATCGGGTAACCATGTCGCTTACGTCAGCCGTTTCAGTGGCACTGTTGACATACCACCGGCCAATTAAAACAGAAATTTAGAAAATCACACGGTACAAACTTTGCAGAAACGAATATTAAAAGATTGACGAATGTAAAATAAAAATTACGAAATATAGGCATACGCGTAAGACAAAATGTAGATTTTTATTAAAGGGGCACAAATTATATCCAGCCAAATATAAAAATTTGACATGAATTGTATTTTTGTCCGAATCAAATTTACGCTAAAAATTACGAAAAATTAATAACAGTTTGAAAAAATAACGTGTTTCCTTAACTTTCCGCAAAAATTTTCGACTGCTATCAATAGTTCGCTATTAAGTCAATCAAAATAACTGAAAATATCTACCCTTTATTTTCCCACAGCACAATCGTATTTACAAAGCACAACGTATGTACAAAAAGTCCTGTACTATATAGTAGTGAAGCACTTTATTAACTCCAAACAAAAAACAATCAACAAAGTCTTGCTACGCAACTCAACAAACGCAACTAAACCACTAATCAAAAAAATCTTCCTATAGAAAGTAACATTTAATGAAGTATAGTTTACAGTTCAGTCAGTCAGTATAATATTTACAACAATACCCTATATTAAATGTACATAGACATTTACAGAATAACCTAAAATACTATATCCATCAATATCCCATCCAAATCCATTTAATCCTTCTTACAATGATAACAAGAGCAGCTAACGGCGGATTTAAAAGTTAGCGTTCGCACACCATCCACGCATAAAACCCGAGCTTCAACAGGTTCGGTTTCCATTATGTTGCAACATTGTCCGATAGACGTAACAGGTTGCGTTGGTGTAGCTTTAGGACCTGATGGCACGGCCCAGCTTTCGCAAAATCCTCGACAGGCGTTCGTCGTCATATGAAATTCCACACATTCCGGAATGCTGATCTTCCGAGTGTGTCCTAATCGTTAAAATTAAGTGCTCATTAATTTTTGTTTGGATAAGCAACAGACTTAAGAGGATTTCACTCACCCACTTTATGACATCCGGGCTTCTGCCAGGCGTCTCTTGCAGTTACCGTCGTTACCAGAAAGGCATCCGACAAGGACAAGACGGTAAATAAGAGCCAGCATGCCAGCATCCTAAAAGAAAAAATAGAGAACGTTACCACAAGCCTAATGTTATTTGAATTTTTTGACAAGCTGAAAAAGTTTTCATGAGTTCAGTATTGTTTATGGGAGAGTTAGAAATGAAACCTTTAAATAGAAACTCAAATTGTTTTGAAATTTCACGCATTTCAGTGTGGTTTTATATAATATTTGTTTATTTTGATGTTTTAGATTATCTTAAACATTCCAAGAATTGTTTACAACGGGAATTATTCCAACCAGTGGCTAAAGCTATTATGTTACCCTTAACCGAAGTTAAAATAAGCATATCTTAAAAGTAGGGTACATAATGAACTATCAAATTTTATAGAAAAAAAGTGAAAACTTCTATATTTGGTAGATAAACAGATACCCATCTAGTTAACATTTATTTACACTGAAACTTTAAAATATGTTTATGGTAAAATTTGTAAAATCAAAATTCCAAAATGTCTCGTGAAAATATCTACAAGAAAAACAAAAATATTCTTTAGTTCCACAAAAAAACAGTTTCCTAAAGATACAAAAAAAATTATTTGTCAATTGAATTTCAATAAAATATAAACATCTTTATGTTAAAATTAAAATGATATTTATAAATCATATTTCTTCCTCTGATAGCTTTCAAAACAATTTTAGTTAGAGCTATTTATTTTTTTTTTTTTTGAAGCTTGGTTTATATAAAATCTGCATTTCATCGAAATGTTACTTAACAATAATTAATTTTACATTTATTATTATAAACTCTTGACATATGCACACATCTACATTATTTAATGAAAAAAATTACTTCTATTAAATTTAAAAAAATGTGTAAAAATTATTTAATACGAAGTAAAAATACGACATGGAAAAAATCGCAGAGATAATATTTTTAAGACTCTTAAACAATGTGTGAATCATCACATAGCTGAAATTACATTATATTAATGGATTTAAAACATTTTTAGAGAAAAAAAAACGACATAAAAGAACGTCATTTTTTTCAATATTTGTAAAACACTTTCAAAAAATGTAGTTCGTTAACTGTATTATACTCCAAATAAAGCTTTCTAAATTTGCTACGAACTGTTTAGAGTAATTGTGAATACTATTATTTGTTTAATTAATGTTCACTGTGATGATTTGCTAATATGGCCAGGTGGCCTTGCGAAGGTCCGGTTGTGAAACTTTGTTCTGTCAAAAAATTCGAACACAAAAACCATTTCTTAGGGATTGTTTCTCTGACTCACACATTTTTTCTAAACAACAAGCTTTTCAACCTTCCTTTTTAATTTTGCAGTATTTTCAGACTTCGCTAAGTAAAACCATAATAATACATTTTCGGAAAAAAGATAGGGGTACTATTTTTTTATATATGTAATTTTTAAAAACTATAGTACACTTTATTAAAAATATTAGCGGCGCGTCAGATATGAATAGTTTATTTTTGAAAATATAAAGTTTAAAACATAAATTCGTGAAACATTCTGTATATTAATGTAAAATAACATAATCAACAAAAAAAGCCATTAAACGTCAGGCAATATGAATTAAAATGTTTAGAAGTTTCATTTTAAACTATCATGCAAGTATATTTAAAAAAAAAAACCTAAAAGGGTTTAAACGTTGGTGGATGCGCCGGGACATATATTTTTTTGTTTTAATAGTCTTAACATTTATTTTAAGATGTGAACACATGAGGAAGAGAAAAAAAGTCAGCTCAAAAAATATAAATTATTATTAGCAACAAAACAATTAATTACACGAGAAAATTCTAAAATATGTCGGTACGATATTCACATTATTAAATTTTTTTTAGAAAAAATTCACGAGTGAATATTGTTTGTTTAAAATTATTATTATCATTCCGGTTATGAATATAAAATTAATAACGTAGCATTTTAAATTAAACAAAAATGTTAGATAAAATTTATCGCGGAAGTACTGGACGAGCGATAGTGCAAACGCAATCATCATAAGATAAACACAAAGAAAGGTCTCATTATCAATTGTAAATGCGAAAACGATAAGTCCAGAACCGTATTAGAAATCTCGAAACAATAATTGCCGCCGTCGGCATTTCCAATTTCCCGTTCAACAAAACTCATTCCAATTCATCGAAAAAGTTGATTAAGAATCTTAATAATTAGCAGTGATCTTTACAAACAGAAGTCGATAAATTTTTGTTTAATGAGTTTCTAATCTAAAAGTTTCGCAAAACTCACCTGGAACGCCGTCGATGCTGCGGCGTCAGCGTCGGAACTTGAAATGAAGGGGATGAAACACGGTTATAATGTTTTCTATCTTCCTTCTACCCCCACTATTGCACTACATACACCCCCGTAGTGGTGACGTCGTACCTGAAAGAATGAATAAAAACAATTTTTATTTTATGAAAATTGCCATGTTTCGTTTTTCCATTAACTGTTGAACCAAGGATGAATTGCTGCGTCCCGGAAACTAAATGATCCGTGTTGGATTATACGGTGCGAAGAGGATTTTTCCATATGCATGATGTTTTCCGGCCCACGCGATTTAACAAATTTTAGAGAAATACGCAGAATGACTGGAGGGAATGATAATTTTGGATTTTTATAGGGGTGTTATGAAAAGTGATGCTGCAGTGGAGTTATGGGCGTTATAATTACACAAATATGTGAGAACATGAAATTACGCAAACAAATATTACGTGACGCTTAGAGTTTTGAATAGTTCTCATACCATATACCGTGACTAGGCTCTAACAAGTTATGAATATAAACATCGGTTGTTGTTATTAAACGTACGCACGAAAACATTGTTTTAAATTTTATTACCACTTCCTCGTTTTACGTTAAAAATGAATTAAATGTTTATTTACGCCGATAAAATTTACAAACTCAGTTTACCGTTTTCCTACCCTCCTCATCAACAACAATAAAATTGAAAAAAATTATGTGTAATGAATGAATTTAAAAACAAATAATCTCGTTTTTAAGGTAAATCAATAAATTTCGTTTTCATTAGCAAAAAGTATTGAACTTATTCGTTCACTTAACACATAAGTAAAAAAAAATATGTAATACCTACTTTTGGAGCGACCCAATTGCTGATATTAATGTTGAATGTATTAGAACAATATTGTCATTCTAGACTAAATAACCAGCTTCAGAATATTTATAATCAGTTCGTGCTCATTAAGCGGCTGTTTGAGTGCATCAAAATAGTTAAAACTGTTACGTTGCTCTTAATCAAGTTCAAATGAGTCTGCGACTAAAATTAAATTGCTGTTAGACGCAGCAAAATTTTAAAAGAACAGAACATACTCGAGTGATGGAATAACATAAAAATATGTTGTTTGATTACAGTGAACTAATAGAATTTGATGCAAAATCGATACCGACAGCATACTTGAATATATTACAATAAGAAGTGTTCAGAATACAAAATCGTGGATATTTACTAGTATTTACTACAATATGTATCTAATTATTAATTTTTCAAATCACATTTCACTATTTATATAGTGTTTCCTTATGGAAACAACTGAGAAAAAAGATGGAACAGGACAATTTTATCAGGTTTTTTTAATATCTGGAAACGAAGAATTATAGTAAAGTCGTCGATGATTCAAGTAACATGAGTTCTTCATGCTCCTTTCACGTGACCATTGATATTAGGCGATTCAAGTGTAGGAAGAGTGAAAATAAATAAATGGATCATGTCCAACACGTATTACTGTGGAAAACTGATCAGATAGGAAAAAATCAGAACTTAAATTATTGTAGCCAGTAAAACTCTCCCTCCTTGTGGTAATAGCGAGAGAGCAATAAAAACACGATCAAAGACAGCCATGAATTTTTGAAGATGTCTTTGATAGAAGTTGCGCCTTGTCGGATTTCCGTCAATTTCAAAGTTTCGATCTGAAAATGCAATGATCAACGGCAAACCTTCAAAAATCCGTAGCCGTCCTTGATCGTGTTTTTTCTTGCTCTCTCGGTAAATAAAGACTGTGGATTTCTAGAACTCAGTGTTTTGATTTCATCTTATAAGTTTTCTACATAATTTTTCCTGTTTGAAGCAAAATTTCTATCTGCAATTTTCGGCTGTGTGGTTTTGGCCTTAATTTAAGTGTGTTGGTCAACTACGGTATTTTGCACTCATTAACTGTAATAGTAAATTTTTTAAACTCAGATTGACTAAACCTAGTTTTGTTGTTTTGTTTCAAATTACAGCAATCTGATAAAAAATAATTATAATCTAATACTATTAAACGAGCAAAGTTTGTATATATATATATATATATATATATTAGGGTGATTCAAAAAAAAAAAATAATTTTTTTTTTCGTGCAAAGAGGTTCAAAAGTTTCTTTTCAACGTAAAAAAATACCAGTTAAAATTTGAGCTCTTAATATTAATATTAAGACCGTCCGCATCGCGTTTTTCTATTTCCCATAAGAATAACATGGGAAAATTTTTGTTTGCACCTTCTGATTTTTATTGCTAGCCCGTCGTGTGTCGTGAAAAAAATTCAATCACATATTTTTATAGAGAATTGAACGCTCTACAAAAAGTGTCTCCTATGATTGTGCGAGAAACCTGATAGTTGAAGAGTTATTTTAGGCTAAAGTTAAATTTATCCAAATTTTGACGTTTTTGATGCATTACAATAAATTTGATGGTCTTATTGGAATAAATCACCACAAAAATTTATACACATTTTAAATTTAGTTTTTTAAACAGTAATTGTTTATAATTTTATGCTATAATAAGGCCAGTAAAACTCTTTCCGAACATTTTCAGCATCAGTGGGTTAAAAAATCATAGTCAGGTTTCTCGCAAAATCATAGGAGACACTTTTTGTAGAGCGTTCAATTCTCTATAAAAATATGTGATTGAATTTTTTTCACGACACACGACGGGCTAGCAATAAAAATCAGAAGGTGCAAACAAAAATTTTCCCATGTTATTCTTATGGGAAATAGAAAAACGCGATGCGGACGGTCTTAATATTAATATTAAGAGCTCAACTTTTAACTGGTATTTTTTTACGTTGAAAAGAAACTTTTGAACCTCTTTGACACGAAAAAAAAATTATTTTTTTTTTTGAATCACCCTAATATATATATATATATATATATATAATGGGTTTCTCGAAAACAGCTCTAACGATTTCGATGAAATTTACAGGTTAGGGGTTTTTTGGGTCAAAAAATCGATTGATCATAATTTTAACTTCTGAAAATTACAGCTTCATGCGTTTTCAGCAATTTTCAGGCAGTGAATTATATTTGTTGCTAGGCAACTTCAGATGACACTACACGAACACGAGATTGTTTTATAAGAGAAGTTTGGGTGACAGTCTGACAGTACGTTTGACGTACCTTTTTATCTTCAATTGTACGTACCGAAACATACTCCACTGTATAGAGGACGTTAAAATTCACCTTCTGAGGTGAGAAAATTTACCGAAAACTAAACAGTGAGCGGATAAAAGGCACACGAAAGTGCGTTGAATTGAGATTATTTTGTCAAGCATTCATTTCAGAGGTTTCACGGTCGGAGTCAATGTGTGATCGTTTTCCGGGATGGGACCGTGTTATTTGAGTTTTTGGGCTCAATGTTTCGCACACTTTCGTAAGTGGCATCTTCGGGAGCAGGGTTGAGATTGAGAAATTAGGAATAACGCAAAAGAGCACGGTAACTCAGTATGATAACCACACCAGAGGCGAAACTCTTCTGGCAGTAAGAATATAGTTGTGACCTTTTTCTAGAGTCGAGAGAGAGAACTAGGAAAAAAAAAGAACGACAGAGAGAAAACTTGGGTAACAAATGAGATTGTAATAAATGTCAAACAATAATTCCAGTTTTCTGTTCTTTAATCTCTACATGTCACTTATCACTGTTTAAAACAGAGACTGCTTCTGGAATTTCTTTTTTAATGTGTATTTTTAATTAGCGCGTCTACTTCAAAATGCATACTATACGCATATTTATCTGTCCTAATCTGATCTAATACTACCAAACGAGCCGAGTGAAGCTCGGTCAACCAGATATTAGTAATAAATTGATTAAATTTCAGATCAAAAATATGTTACTGTAGTAATAAACTTCAAAAACTGAATTTAAAACATAAAAGGTCCGTGATATTATATTATAATAAAAATCAATTTGTGTGTCTAAATACATTCAAATTCCTTTCTGCAATTTATTAGAATTAAAAACATGATTAACTAAAGTAGCTGATTTCTTAATCAGCCTTGTCTCTTCATCAACAATTTGGAGCATTCCATAATTAGTACACTAATTCCACTAATGAATTGGAGGGATATCAACAAACCAATCTCACAATAACAATGAGATCATAATCAACAAGAGAAGGTACTATTAGTAATATTCAATAAATTATCTTCGGATTCATTAATAACCTCTTAACATATGAATATAATCCATACATATTTTTCATTTAAGCCACATATTTCTCATATCTAATTCTATTCATTTCTTTAATTTTTGTACAACCCTAAGCTCAATATTAGGCCCGCTTTTATTTGTACTTTTTATAAATGACCAGATTAACATATTTCAGCATAGTAAATCATCGTAAATATGTTAGACCGAAAATGCTCACTGCACTCCACCATATATCATTAATATAATTATAAATAATAAAAAAATAACAACGAAAGTTGTACGGTTCTTTGAGGACCATACACTGAAATTACTTTCAACTATACAGAGTGTTCTTAGTTTTTTCAAAGGGAACACATATTATTAAATATTCTAATTTATTTTTCTTAAGCTTTATAACTACAATTTATTTTTGAAATTCTGTTGACAAGTTGCCACGTTACTCCAGTTTTGTTGACGTTTATTTTAGCAATGGGAAGGTTCACAAAAAAACGCAATGAAATTATTTTTAAAATTATATACAGGGTGTCCCACGTAACACTTTCGGGCGCAATAACTAAGGTATTTTTGAACAGATTGTTATGAAATTTGAAATCTAGGTATTTTGATAGGTGAGGATTAATATGAACCGGTGAGAATAATCATTATCTTGAAAAAGTAAATTTTCCAAAACGATAAATTATTGCGCAAATAATTCCAAAAAGTATTAAAGGATAGGTAGCTATGAAACAAAAAACTACTCTACTATATATAATATTTTAAGAAAATATTAATTTTCAGTTGCTCCACTACAACCTTTTAGAAGGTGCAAAATTGTTTTAGGTTCAGGAATTAATTCTAACTTGAATGGAAATAATTTTGCTAGATGTATTTAACACCTTGTTTTTTCACTCGTTTTGGGTCTTGTACACTTCCCGTATCTTCAAATAAGTTTATTATCCTCTGTAATTTGAATTTGGTAAATTCGTCATCGGCATACCGTTCGATAAGAGTCCTGATTGTTTCATTTAGGTCTGTACGGCATTCTCCGTAGGTTAAAATAATTTCTGTTTTAATAATTAAAGAAAAGCGAACCATTTTCAATAACTTGTCAGATTTTGACAAAAATGTCAGGGGTGTACAAAACTGAACTCGGCGACGCAAGCAATTAAAAAAACAAATCAATTATTTTTTGCATTTTTATTAACGTAATTCTCTTAAACAAAAACAGTGATTTAATTAATTTTTCGCACACAGGCGTTATTTTAGTTGCTTAAAGTTATAACGCAATTTTACATAATTTTTAACAACAGGAAGCTGTGTTAAAATTCGTTTTTTGTACGATAAAATTGCTTTTTTGTTATCAGCATAATCTTTACCTATTATACTACACCTGTTTTAAATTTCATAAAAATCCCGTCAAAAATATCTGAGTTATTGCGCCCGAAAATGTTACATGGGACACCCGGTATATTATATAATGTGATACAATATTTTGAGGAGAGATAATTAATAAAGGTACGCATTTTGTTGTGGTATAAATAAAATTGTGTCTTATTATACCGAATGTTTATAGAAAATTAAATTATTACAATTTTCAAATATCGATATTTCAATTTTTTTCAAACAGAAAGAACATGATGCATTTTTTTGTTCTCTTTCTTTTTTAGTAAGTATTTTCTATGTTTAAAGTTGCCACTTATTACGATTTTTTATTTTTTTAAGAGATACACCGACAAATCGAAAGAAAGGGAACAAAAAGTAGAATAAGATGTAGTAATGAAATATAGGGTTTACTATCTGAAAAAACTGAAATATCGATATTTGAAAATTGTAACATATTTTTTTATAAACACTCTGTATATTAGAATTGTATTTAGTGAATACCACAAGCGCAAGTCTGTGTCAAATATTTCAACACAGATCTTAAAAATAGCATTACTGCTGTTATTTGTGAACCCTTGCATTGTTAAAAAAATCAGTAAAAGTGGAACAACGTAATAACGTCGCATCGGAATTTCAAAAATAACTTAAGGTTATAAAACCTAGGAAAAGGCTAATGAGAATATGTAAAAAAAATTGGGTATAACACTCTGTATATTCGAAAATAATTTTCACGTATGCTACTCAAAGAACCGTACTGCTTTTATATTTAACTTTTTCGCTATCTTTAATAATAATTATTACTGAGATATCAAGAACCGCGTGCTTAGTGGGTCACGCTCTACATACACAATATACGCAAGGTGATTCAAAATACAACTGCATAATTTTAATGGCGATTTATATGACAAAAAGTAAGTAAAAAGTTCTAGTAAAGTTATGATCATTTCTCAAAAATACCTACAGAAGGTGCGGGATTTTTAAATTTTGAAAAACCTGGTAAATGCCATTAATTACATATTTCATAGGTAACGTCTAACAATTTGTTACAAAAAGAATTGTTTTCCACGGCTGAAAGTAATCACATTAAATAAAAATCTACAAAACATGTTTTAAAGAGCCACACAAAAACTTGTTAATTTATATTTTTTAGAATGTTTTTTATCTATTTTGGATACATTTCTTTGAAAATTAATAGTGATCTTAAATTGAGTTTTGCAGACCGTTTTAAGTTTCGTTTTGCTATGTAGTTCTATTAAATATCCTACGATCGAAAGTAAAATTAATTAAGTATCCATATACTGCTACACAGTAATTCATTTATGAGTTATTAATAAAAACTAAACTTTTTTTCTAAACGGTCTACTTAGAGATGAACTCTCTCTCTCATACTCGGTTATTATAAGACATACCATATTGATTTCCAGCGATATTTTTTTTTAATAAACACTTTCTCAGATAACGTCATCATAATATTTAATTAATGTCCATAAAACTTCAGAGAAATATAAAGAAGTATTTCTAAAATAATTGATCAATGATATTAAACATGTTTACAATCGTTCTTGCATAATAAAAGTATTTTAATGAAGCGGAAACACCATAGTATATATTTGTCACTGTATATTTATTTAATTATTTTTTGATATATCGTCATAAATTTTTTTTGGAAAATATAAATAAAAAATTGTACTTTTGTGGCACTTGAACTGTCATCAAAGTTCAAACGAAAATTGATATTAAATTTAAATCTTATTTTTTACCACTAGGACTTGTAAAAAATCCAGTAATTTTGGCTACAGATATAATTAGTGGTTAATTTACCAACACTATACTATATCTATTTCAATTAATACAAAAGCTATTGTGTGGAAAGCAGTGAACCACCAGGCACGTTGGTATTTAATAAAGTTCTCAATTTTTTTTAATTAGTTTGATACCGGGAAACCATTAATTGTGTTTTTATATTAAATAATACATATATGAATAATACAATGATGACACCACCGCACATGTGCCATCTGTTGTTTTGCTGAAAAACTATGATTCGATTTTAATCTCAACGTGGCAACCTTGCATACTCTGACAAATTTGACACGTTAACGTCTAATCAGCTGATCTTTGTAAACAACACCAATAACATCACAAATTTTATTTTAAACACCGGAAATGATAGAAGACGCTTTAGAAGAAGAGCTGCTCCACGAATTCAAGGGTGGCACGTTAACAATAAACCCAGAAACTAAATTAAATAACGATAAACTGATAAAGCCTGATTCTCCTGATAACGGTGACGATAATGAATCCACGAAAGCAAATAAAAATGATAACCGTTGGGGCGCTAATTTCATATCTCCGTTAACAGCAATTCCAAATAAAAGTAAGTTTAGTATGATGGATAACAATCCGACTGTTTTATTATGTCACTTGATACCGGCTTAATTTTGTGTCCCTCTGTTTGTAGCTTAAGTATGTTAACGAATTTAGAAAACATTGTTTTAATTAAAGCGAAAATTTCAGTTTCTGCAAGTCTGTGGAATAAAAACTCAAGCTCAACGACGGCGTCAAGAGAGAACACGATTCAGCCAGCAATATGCATCACAGAAAATCCTAATAATTACTTTACGTTCCGTGAGAGTGTCCTAGCGAGGGCTTTGACTGAGTGCAAGGAACAGTTTCTTGATGAGGAGGCTGATGGCCCTCTCCTTGAAGCATTTCTTCTTACTCAGTATGAGGTTTTTCCCGAGTTATAAAAAATTATTCATTTTGTATTCACTTTAGAATAAGTCACTGGAATTCTGACAAAGAGAGACTCCTTTTATTAACACCACAAACTCTTGTGGTTGCTAAGTATGATTTCATTGCACTGCGAAGACTGGGTTATAAGAAATTGCCCCTGGAGTTCATTGAGGAAATTGTTTATGGAGAACTTGTCTATCCCAATGGATCGCTAATTCCGTAAGTTTTTCTGTTGGGTCTATTTGTTGTGAAAGTACTGTAAATTGTCTTTGTTGTTGCTGCTTAGCCAAATGAATGGACTAATGGATGGTCTCTCCAGTGTTTTGGAGACGTGCTTAGTGTCCAAATGGTCACAAACTGACAAGCAACTAAACTTTTTCAGACCTAGGTATAAATGCAGTTAATGAAGAACACCTTAAATTTTTTTACTTTTGTTTAAGATTTGGGTTTTTTAAATTTAATAATCTGTATTTTTTTTACTTAATTTATTTACTTAGTTTGTGTTTATTTCTCTCGTCATTTGTTATTTTTTAATTGTCACCACTTTTTTCGTGTACTAAAATTGAGCTCGCGGATGGCAATGGAATAAGTGAACTAAGTTATGTATCTCGGGTAAGATAGGCAACCCATTACGCAAATAGTCAACCGCTGTAGTTGTTCTGAATATTCTGAACTTTAAAATTAATGAATGATCGAAGTGTATGTTTGAAAAGAATAAAGAAACATACATTATAGAGCGACATAAGTCAAGAAAAACTAATGAAAGACTTTGAAAAATATAAAAGTAAAAAAACAGTGCAAAAACAGATATTTCAAAAATCACCGGTATGGACCACTGGATTCCATAGGGGGCCAGAGCGGTCACCAGTATCTGTTTCATATTTGCTACTCTAGCGCCACACAGACAAATAATTAGGCACTATAGAGCGAATATGTGCCTGCCATGACATGGGCACATTTGATCCCACAGTTGGTCTGTTGGTTACATATCTCATATTAATTTTACCGAGTGTGTGCGCTATGTGTGTCTGCTGTGGCCTCCTTTTTTGTCTGATTTTTTTTGATATGTTATGGGGCCACGGCGGACACATTTAATTACATAACAAAGAAACGACGTGTCCGCCGTAAACAAAGTGTCCGCTGTGGCCTCTTCATAACTTAGAATTGTGTCTGCTCTATTAGACTGCTCTGGCCCCGTCATGTAAAAACTGCATAAAATATAATGCACGGCCACAGCAGACAGAGGTGTTAGTTTTAGTTTTTTGAAAAATATGGTACAAAATTTTCGAATTTCAACAAATAACTTATGTACCTAACTATGTATAAAATTTTATGTAGAATACGTACCTGCCAATGTACGAATGTAAACTGGAGACGGCAGGAAATTAAACTGGTAAAACAACGAGAAGAATGTAAATAAAATAAACCCGTTTGAGTTGATAATCAACGTTTAAACTGAGTCATATTTTCTACCGCAGCCTAAGCGCTCACGACGTTCTGAAAAATCGCGAACTAAATTGCCGTACTTCTAAGATAAGACAGACTTTGGCAAATGAGATATCCTCTAAGAAAAGAAAGGGTGGGTGGGCGGGGCTAGTAATTACTAAGATAAGAGTGATTTTGGCACATGACATACACTTTAAGGAAAGAAAGGATGCGTGGGCGGAACTAGTATTTGGTAGGATAAGAGTGATTTCGGCAAATGGCATACCCTCTAAGAAAGGAAAGGGCGGGTGGGGGCGGGGTAGTACTTGGCAAGATTAGACTGATTTTGGCAAATGACATATCTTCTAAGAAAACAAAGGGCGGGTGGGCGGGGGTAGTCCTTGGCAAGATTAGTCTGATTTTGGCAAATAACATATCTTCTAAGAAAACAAAGGGTGGGTGGGCGGGGCTAGTACTTGCTAAGATAAGACTGACTTTGGCAATTGACATATGCTCTAATAAAAGACGGGGCGGGTGGGTGGTACCAGTATTTGCTAGGATAAGACAGACTTTGGCAAATGACATACCCTCTAAGAAAAGAAAGGGTGAGTGGGCGGGGCTAGTACTTACTAAGATAAGAGTGGTTTTGGCAAATGACATACACTCTAAGAAAAGAAAGGATGAGTGGGCGGAGCTAGTATTTTTAGAACTGACGAGAACTCTTTTAAGAGAGAGTTCATTTTTAGAAAAATTTTGAAAGTTGGTTTTGTTGCTTTTTTACGAATTTGAAATTGTAAAGTCCCCTAATGTCTCCTTGATTCTTC
Source organism: Zophobas morio (assembly GCF_036711695.1). NCBI lineage: Eukaryota > Metazoa > Arthropoda > Insecta > Coleoptera > Tenebrionidae > Zophobas > Zophobas morio. The sequence continues at coordinate 18,756,565 of NW_026972109.1, forward strand.
GTGTTTTATTAAAAAAAAAATCCACACAATCTGTAGGAGCGGTGACGTTTTATTTTTGAAAAATTTTTGAAAATATTTGAAGGAATTTTGAGGATCTGTTTTCTTTTAATAAACTTTCAGGATCTCTTGCATTTGATTTTTTTTAAACTTTGAAAATATGGATCTAGTGTGTCCCTAGTGGTTTTTTCATTTGTAAAAACATCTTTGAAGCCTCCTGGATTTTATTTTTGAAAAAATTTTGAAAAAGGTCACAAATTTTATATGTCGTTCGCCAATCTGAGAAAATATAATAACTATAAGCTTGTCAGGTACATAACCGAAACGATTAACACTTATACATTACACAAATTAAACTACAAAAATTACACAAAATTCTTCACAAAATGAGTACGTTATTTTGTGTTAATGATAAATGAATTCTGCTCACGGGCTCAATTTTTTTGCATTTGCTTCAGCTTCAACTATTTAAACTTCGCATAAAACATGTGCATGAAATTTATTTGATTTCATTTATGAGCACCCGCATGGAAATTAGCCCACTTTTTTAAGTATCGTGTTTGTATCACCTACATTGCAGCAAACTTGTCTTACAGCAATCGCAACACAAAAGGAGTCCGTCTGGTTTGGAATAAAAATAAACCGTACAATTTTAGTTCCTATTGGAATCCATTCAACGATGACATTCCCTTTTGCACATTCACTTATCACCCTCTATTTTTCCACAAAGGTAAGTATATTAAACCAGAATTTGCGGACAGTCATGAAACGAATGACCTGACCCTGGCTTCCGGTGACTTCAAATTCAATTAACGTGTCATCACTTACAATGTAAACCCATTTTTAGATTGTGTTGACGAAAAATTAAAAAACCTCTACTGTTTAGAAGCATTTGTGGAAAAACTGTCGAAAGCTGTCGCAGATTTACCAAGAAATAACGAAATAAGCAAAGAACCTTGTGTCATGGAGGAAAAGGATATCGTTTTGCAGACGTATGTTGGAATTGGGTCCATCATACACAATCGAAATGCACTGGGTTTTTTTAAAGTTAGAGGGAAATTCAGCTTTTAATGTGATATTTGATATTGCAATAATAATTATAGTCAATCCCTATTGCACCTCTTTATGGTCTGATTATTCTCGCAATACAAATGCACCAATCTATATATTGATCTCCTAAATGAAAAAGCAGCTTTGAATTTATGGCATCAATGCGATAAATTATTATTTGTGATATTATTTCTATGTGTAAAATGATACTAACCTGACTGCCTTGTTTTCCATTTCATCACTGAGCAATCGAGTTGTCATGGATAGCGGGAACAATTTAGAAATAATTTCACCCTAAAATCGTCAAATTAATAGACTATCATACAACAGAGCCAAATATTTTTACCTTCCTATTATAAATGTCTTATTGGCCTATTGGTGTACAAATAAACCGTGTTCTATTGAAGAGTTATTGATTTATTTCTCTTAACAACACAACACGTTATTATGATAATAAAAACTAAAACACTAACACAACAACTAAAAAACAGTAACAAAAACTAAATCCGTAACATCAAAAATGAACAAACTATCTTTACATGTCGGACGAATTAAGTAAATCGCGCAATATTTCCAAACTTTTGTCAGTTTTCATCCTCTCTTCCAGATCCTTCTTAAACTCGGAGCAGACTTCTCGAATGATCTTCAGATTTTCTTCACTATAATATGGACTCACGGGAATGCTGCTGGAAGTAGCCACACTTTCGTTCATCTTGCTTGTTTCGTTATTCTCATTAATAGCAACAGCAGGATTAAAAATAGTGTAACTTTCGTTCACCTCCAGGTGAATCAAATCATGAGCAAGTTCTGACAACCACTCTTCCATTTGTTCGTGGGCCATATCAAATTCTTCTTTTAACTGGTCGTTCGTTATTGAGAGATCGTCAAAAAGGTTGTCATTGTCGAAAAACGATCCCTGTAATTCCCCCATTTGTGTATCGGCGGCAGCCCCCTCCTCCTCTTCACATATTTGTGACAGCGAAGGTGTTTCCGAAAAGAGCGAATTGTAATTTTCTTCCGCTACATCATGCATTTTATAAGCATTGTCAGCAAAATTTTCTTCGTGATCGCTTGTTTGCGAAAAATCTTGCAAAGATATTGCTTTCTCGAAAAACAGGTCTCCACTGTGTTTATCGATTTTATAGGGTTTTTCGAGATCTGCTACAAGTGGTGGTGGTGGCACTTTGAATACTTGGTCGTCTTCAGATGAAGATTTATTCGTTAAACATTTTAGCATTTGATAGTTTTCCTGCGAAAAGTTGTGAAGTGATTCGATAGTGTCGGGAAACAAATCTGTAGAGTAGTTGTATGTACTTTCAACTTCCATCTTCTGAAGATTTTGGTCGGATGTAACAGTCAGAAAATCGTTGTTCGTAAGAAAGCTTGACCCCAACTTAAATGAATCTTCACTTGGCTGACTATAAAATTTAGGCGGTTCAGGCATTTCGTTTACACTTTTCACTTCTTCGGAAGCAGATTTCTCAAAAATGGTGATTTCTCCTTTAACTATTAAACACTGAAAATCTGAGCGCCTTTTTAGTATGTAATTTAATAGTCCTCTGACTTTCATTAACAGTCTCCGGTTATTGATGGTCTGCTCGTCTGGATTCATTCGTTTGACTTGGTCGAAATACATTTTTAGTTCAGGCCTTGGAATGATCACTTTTTTGATTAAGTGTTGGTGCAAGTGTCTATGCACATCTTCAAGGTTTAACTTATTTTTGTTAAGAGTTTGGATCTGCTCGAGTTTCTTTACTGGCTTGCCAAGTACAGGAGACAGGTTGCGTAAATCAAGATTCTGATTCATTTTGTTTGCTGAAAAAAACTATATCAGAAATAAATTTTCTGAAAAAAGCAGCAGTGAAAACGCGGATTGTACTGGTTTATGGTAATAAACAATGATATGGTAAAAAAGATGTGCCACTGTGAAAACAATTGGCCCCTTCAGTCATCAAAGTGTCGAAAAAATCTTCTCGGCAACCCAAAATAAAGTAGGGTGCAATAAAAAAACAACATTGTGAAATTAATGGACTCAAAAGTAAAATGGGCAAACAAGAAACCCAATCTTATTCCCCACGTCAACACATTTAAAAATTTCTAGAAAATTTGCCTTTCGGACATGGAGTATTCACGGAGAATATTTTGCACAAATTTTAATCAAAAGGTGCAAATGCTAGGCTATATATGGTCCTCAGAAATGCGTACCAAGTGATAAAACTCCTTTTTAATTTGTTGTCTTATCCAGGAGCGAACAGGGTAGGTATGGGAAAGGTACAATAACTGGCCAAATTGCCAAAAGTTAATCATTTTGCGTACATGCATTCGATGTCGATTGAACTAGAACAATGTTGACGTTTTAGACTACAATAAACGTTTCCAAAAATTGTTTGTAATAGTAAGTGCTCTTTGAACAATGAATCACAGTGGCTCAAGATATTATGTTACACATAACAAATTAAAATAAATATGCCATTAAATTTAGACTATTATAATTATTAAACGCGACACAATAATTTTTCCGGAACAAAAAATTCTAGAATATTTTATACAGATTTAAAGTCTCATTTTCGAAATCTAATTGTCATACAACGAAAATCCTCATTTTACTTGTTAAAGTGTTGTTGCTGGTGAGCAAATATTTTCCAAATGTATTTAACACTATAAAGAAGTTACTAGTTCTACCTTACTTAAATAGTAATGTTTTTAAGCATATTAAGAGGTCGCTACGTTTGGCTCTTATGGTGTTGTCAATATATTTACAGAATTACAGAATTACTCCAGCTTATTGTTATAAAATTTTAAATATAACTTGTCCACCGCTTTAAATATACAGCGTGTTATTAAAAGGTACGTACAAAATAAAATCGGCAACTGATCTCGAAGTATGGGTGTTAAAAGTTAAAAAAAGTTCAGGTAAAAGTGTTCGCCTTTTAGAGATAAAAATTATTAAAATTTATGTCCAAATTCGTTGTACGACTCTGATAAAAACATTATCTCTCGTTTCTATAGCAACATTTAGTCTTGACAAAAGTTTTATTGTTACAGTTGCTAGGATTTATTAAAATAAATTAATTTTAACTGTTTATCTTTCAGTAGCGTCTGAAAAGGTTGGATAAGGGTTAATTTTCCCCTTATAATTTTGATAACACAAAATAAGTTTTTCAGACTTCTTGGACCCCGCGAAGAACTGTCAATTTTGTTGTACGTACCTTTCAATAACACCCTGTATATGGCGAGGGTAGTTGTTTTAAACAGTTTATTATCATATATTTTTTAAATTTTGTTGAACTTTTTGCATAACGTATTGTTAGATTGTTACGAAATAAACCCAAACGCCGCTCGGGTACGACGCCTATGGGCCGTCGAGAGCTTTCTCGTATGTGTCGCGATAATAGATGAATCATCTGTGACGATAGCCGAGCGGCGTTCCATAAAGACAAGAGTGAAGCGGGTTACCGGATGTCCCGATTGCGGGGCCCAGAAAATTCTCGAAGCGGCGTTCTCGATCCATCGAGAGGAACGTACAGATTTAAATAGATGCCACCACCGTCGGGAACGATTTATTCAGCCAATTCAGTCGAGTCGAGTCCAGTCAAGTTGCGCCGGAATTATTTTGTTCATAATCGGTGTAATCAGTCGTCTAAATTCCAGTTATTAAGAAATAAAGTTTTGAGTTTTACCCACGTCGATTTTGAATCACCGATCATCGTAACAGTATTTTAAAAAATTAGCATTTCAGTTATTTATACAAATATTGGAACGCGATTTTCACCACTGTTTTCAGCCTACAAAACTTTAGAAACTGTACCAGATATATTTTCGACTTTATTTGTTGGAACTGAGATGTAGTAAAAATAAACGTTTAGCAGCTTCCTTTTTTTAATGTGTCGTTTTTAAGAAAAAAATTTTTCGATATGTCTGGTACGATTCCTGGAGATTGGTAAGCTTAAAACAGTATTGAAAACCGTGTTCCGAAATTTCCTTAAATAATTGAGATACTGATTTTTAAAAATACGTCACGCAAAAATTTTACTAAACTTAAAGAAAAGGATGATCACAAACTGTTTTTAACAAAACTGCCATTGCGTTATATAAAGAAAGTTATGGATAACCTATTTTTAAAATTTCACAAGCATAATTAAAATAAGTCTGTTAATAATAGAGATATTGCCTACATTCCGATAATACACCGAAAATTCCATGCAGAAAACGTAGCGATTAGCCTTAATACTTCCCGAACGGAAACTAAGAAAGCATTATTTTAGTCGGGTTCAATCGACGAATGTCTACTTTCAGGTTTTCTCGACATTTTTCCTGGAGGACAAAAAAGTAGATTTTGTATAGATAGTAGGAATATCATGTAGTATGTAGATAGTAAAACGCTAATCTGCTGATCGTCCTCACCTCAAAAAAAAAAATGATGACGTCATCTGCAAGATTTACAATAGTAAATGTTATTTTTGTAATTAAATTTTATAAAATAACATACACCTGCACTATTGGTTTATGAATCCGTGTTGAGTTTTTCCTTAGATTTGGCCCTGTCTAATTTGACCACAGTTTATCTTGCAGATTGGGGGTTAAAAATACTGAAATCAAGTCAAAACTCGACATTTGCTTATTTATCAATACGAAGATTGTTGATACAAAATTTCAACCCGTTCAGAGAAACCCTTAAAAACCACCCCCAAAACAACCTTGCAGACTGGGGCTTAAAAATACTCCAATCAAGTCAAAACTCGATATTTCTTAATTTCTCAATACGAAGATTGTTGATACAAAATTTCAACCCGTGCAGAGAAATCGTTAAAAACTACTCCCAAAACAACCTTGCAGACTGGGGCTTAAAAATATTCTAATCAAGTCAAAATTTGACATTCGCTAGTTTCTCAATACGAGGATTATCGATGCAAAATTTCAGCCCATTCGGAGAAACCCTCAAAAATCACCCCTAAAACAACCTTGCAGACTGGGGGTTAAAAATGCTCCGATCAAGTCAAAACTCGATATTTGCTTATTTCTCAATACGGAGATTGTTGATTCAAAATTTCAAGCCGTTCGGAGAAATCGCTGAAAACTACCCCCAAAACAACCTTGCAGACTGGGGCTTAAAAATACTCCAATCAAGTCAAAATTTTATATTCGCTAGTCTCTCAATACGGGGATTATCGATACAAAATTTCAGCCTATTTGAAGAAACCCTCAAAAACTACCCCCAAAACAACCTTGTAGACTGGGCCTTAAAAATAATATTATTATTACCAAATCGAAACAGCCTTTTTTTAAGCTGCTCTTAACAAGTACCCCAAAGCAATCTTTCATAATGGAGCTTGAAAATACTCCAATTGAGTCGAAAGTTACCACTTGCTGAGTTCTTTACACAAAAAATTATCATGTTAAATTTTAGTCACCTTGAAGCAACTTATAAAAATGATTGATAGTTCACATTCATTTAAAGTACAAGTAGCAGAAAAAATTTAGATACATATAAAGAAACAGTACATAGTTCTAAAGTAGGTGCGCACCATAGAGGTAGAATGAGAGGAGGGAAGATAGTTTGAAAAAATGCCTCGTACCGCGCTTTCTAATAGGTCATAAATGGTTCTTCCAGGTCCTCCGAGAAACTAGTTGTTCCAGTGGCGTGCTCGAAAGCGTTTGCGGGATACTAGATATAAAACAAAAATAATTTCATAAGAAACCATATAAAAGCAGCAGCAGCAAATTTACTTGAGTTTTTGATTGGTTACGATTCGTTACTACGGTCGTCGTGTTATCTCCACATTCGCGCAAACCGAGCTAATTCCTACAACAACTGCATATACACTGACCGGCAAAAAAACCGGCCATCCTGAAAAATTTCGCAAAAACTTTAAAAATTATTAATTTAACTAGTGATCGTTATTTCATTAAAGAACTATTCACTATTGACACATGATATATAAATTAGCAAAAAAAGAAAACAAATAAACACAGAATTAAATTTAATTTAACAAAATAACAGAAACAGAGCGACAATTTGACAGACGGCAAAAGAGCTAAATGTTCAAAACATACAGCATCGCAGTTAGAGAGATTTCTCAGATGTTGCCGGCTATTGAGAATTCATCATTTTCTGGACAATCGTGTGGTTGTGCTGGGCGATGAAAAATATTTTACGTTTGCCTATTCAGAGATGGAAGGATGGATTTTACACAAACAATATAGAAGAAATTACAAATAAAATTAAGTCGAAGGCAAAGTTTGAAGATAAAATTTTGGTTTGAGGGGCTATATCTTCGGCTGGCGGTTCAGCACCATTCATTGGCCGTATTAGAAGTGACGCGGTCAATACATAACAATATATGGGAACTCCATAATAACGACGATGTAATATTTTGGCCAGATTTAGCAAGATGCCATTATACTACAATGTCCAGGGATTGGTTAGAAAGAAATAATACAAATTTTGTACCTAAGATAATCCCCGCATAGTGGCCCCAGTGCGAACAATCGAAAACAAAATTTGGGCAATACTAAGTAAAAAGGTTTACAACAACGGCTGGGAAGCCAATTTAGAAGAACAAATTACTAGAAAGTTGTTTATTTGTTTTCCCATTAATAATAATTAATTAAGAAATTAGCACTTTTCTGGGTTCTTTTTGAAATTGAAAGAACATTAAGTTTGAGCTTCCTATTATTAATTGAAACTTTCTCTGAAAACGTTTTTTTTTACGTTAGGTTTCTCAGAAATTAAAAATGTCTCTAATTTTCTTTAAAATATCTTTAAGATTTTGTTTCCTATGAGTTTTAAATTTTCTCTTCTGGACACCACTTTGTATTTTTTGACTGATGATGAAAGTTTAATTATACCTCAAAGAATTCAAAACCAGCATATAGTATGTTCTGAACGAACCAAGTAAACAGCAAAAATGACGTGTAAAAACAATGCCGAACGTATGCATTCTTCCATAGTAGCAACTGATTATTATCTAACAGCGATAAACATGAACTCAAATTATCGCAATTCACGTGTCTATAACAAATACTCCTATATTCGTAATTTATATATTTTTTAAACTTAAATATTAATAAATCAATTAATAATTAACAATAAAATAATAAAAAAAATAATTAAAAAAACTAAATTAAATTTAAATAATAAAATAATTTTTTGGAGTGATTCGTTAGGAACCCGGAGCTTTTAGGGCGATTGTCGGGTAGCCGGGCGAGCCAGTCCGGCGCTGTTTTAATCCCTAGTCTGTTTCTTTTAAGGATTTCTCCGAATGTACTGAAATTTTGTATCAACAATCCTCGTTTTAATAAATAAGCAAATGTCGAGTTTTGACTTGACTGGAGTATTTTTAACCCCTATTCTCCGAATAGGCGGAAATTTTGAATCAATAATCCCCGTATTGAAAAACTAGCGAATGTCAAATTTTGACTTGATTCGAGTATTTTTAGGCTCCAGTCTGCAAATTTGTTGTGGGGGTAGTTTTTAACGGTTTCTCCGAACGGATTGAAATTTTGAATCAACAATCTTGGTATTGAGAAATAAACAAAAATCGACATTTAACTTGATTGAAGCATTTTTAACCCCCAGTCTGCAAGGTTGTTTTGGGGGTGATTTTTGAGGATTTCTCCGAATGTACTGAAATTGTGCATCAACAATCCTCGTATTGAAAAACTAGCGAATGTCAAATTTTGACGTAATTAGAGTATTTTTAAGCCCTAGTCTGCAAGGTTGTTTTAGGGGTAGTTTTTAACGGTTTCTCCGAACGGGTTGAAATTTTACATTAACAATCTTCATATTGATAAATAAGCAAATCTCGGGTTTTGACTTGATTGGAGTATTTTTAACACCCAGTCTGCAAATCTGTTTTAAGGATGGTTTTTTAGGGTTTCTCCGAACGGCTTGAAATTTTGAATCAACAATCTTCGTATTGAGAAATAAGCAAATATCGAGTTTTAACTGGATTGGAGCATTTTTAACCCCCAGTCTGCAAGGTTGTTTTGAGGGTGATTTTTGAGGGTTTCTTCGAATGGGCTCAAATTTTGCATCAATAATCCCCGTATTGAAAAACTAGCGAATGTCAAATTTTAACTTGATTAGAGTATTTTTAAGCCCCAGTCTGCAAGGTTGTTTTGGGGGTGGTTTTTAACGGTTTCTCCGAACGGGTTGAAATTTTGTATCAACAATCTTCGTATTGAGAAATAAGCAAATGTCGAGTTTTAACTTGATTGGAGCATTTTTAACCCCCAGTCTGCAAATTAGAAAGGCCTCTCAGATTTTTAGAAAAAAAAATCAAAATTTTATAATTTTATTTTCTACAATTTAACTTTGAAACTAAATTTATTGAATATTAATTCGCAAAATTAAATTTTATAATTTTTCGATGCAGCTGTTCCCTTGTACGTCAGGAACGAGAAAAGTTCTGTCTAAATAATTTCACACCATTTTTTTTTTGTAAATAAACAGAATTTCCAATTAATCAACAATATTTCTTATTTTACACAGTTACATATTATCCTTAAAACTGGACACTTTGATTCAGAAGTTAGATGACTGTGTCTGCGCAAAAATTTGATTTTGTAATTTTTTAATGAAAACCTATATAAGTTAAAACAAAAAAATATGTGTGAACTATTACAAATACAGGTAAAGAATAAAAAAAATTTGTGATGACGTCATCAATATTTTAGTAAGGACACGTGTATCAAATGGAATAGGTGTAGCTAATACTAATAATAATTTTTGACTTGATAAATAAAATAAATAGTTTCACTCATTGATTTTCTTGAGTCTAAACAATTCTAGATTAAAAGTAGGGCCCTCAGAATTTACAAACGTTCTATATTAAAATTACGGAGTCGATCGCTTATTAATCTTATTATAGAGTAGGGCGTTCAGAATTCCAAAGTACTGCATCCGTCGCTTCTAAAATACGACGTTCACGTTCGTACACAGTGCTAATATAAAATTAAACAATATTTCCCGAACTTACGCTCGAGAAGCAACAATTTAATAAGAAATACGGCGTTCAAAATGTACAGCGTATGTCGTTATAAAATACGGCGTTTGTACACACTGCTAATATGAAATTAAAATTAAAAATCTAATGTCTAGGATGTCAAATGAAGGCAGATTTATACACTACAAGTATAAAAGTATGTTATCTTATGAAATTTAAATAAAATTTACCATGCAAAATTTTGAAGTGACGTCATCGCATTGTTGGTGGAGACGATTAGACAAATTTTGGTTATTTTGGTTAAAATACATATAAAATTTGACACCAATTATTATTAATTAGTAATTGTTAATAAAATCTCCATATAAAGAGCCTGGACGTTTAAAATAAGTATTTCTTTTTTATTAGGAGTTTTATTTTTTAACTATATTTAGTTTGTGATAACATAAAATGTTGGAAAACACTTAGCAGAAATAAAGATAGTGATTTTATGAACAATCTTACAAATTTCTGTTGGTTAAATTTCAATAAATAAGTTTTCGCTACTTGGTCAACTGACCTGGGAGGGGGCTCGTATACATATCCTTTCTTCAGAACTAAATTACCACAATCTATCAATATGATAATAAATTTCAAAGCTTTATTTTTTTAAAGAAAACAATAGCAACTCCAAAAAATTGTATATACATTTTTTTTTAATTTGTTGTTCTTCAATAATTACTACTAACAAAAACGGCATTCATGAATTTATTAAAAGTATTTTTGAGTTAATTTCGTTGGTATATTTACCATTTTCAAAAACAACGTCGTTTGCATAGAATTTTTTGAAAGGATTTTAGCCAAAAATAACGCAAAACTTTACTATCCAACTGTCCATTACGTAGACAGGCTGATTCAGCTTAAATGACTCACTTGCGTCTTTCTAATAGGCAACTCAACATACATTATTCGTTTATTTCTTGATTCAAAATTGATAACACAAAGTTTGGTTAGCGTTTTACCATCTATAATATGATATCGTTAATACATTTATTAAATTTGACAACAGTTGGTCCGGTAGTTCCGCAAACAGACGGCGGACAGGCAGACTGACAGACAGTCAGACATACGGAAATGGGAAACTTGTGTTTTTGTACTCTAGGGGGCATGACATCACACAGAATAAATTCAAAGTTTTTCTTTACGTACATTTTGGTACGTTAAAATTTAAAAAAAGTTACAAGCCATTGCACTGTGACACCCGGGCCACCAAATAACTTAGTTCGCCCCTGGTGTTACCAACGATTGATGTGTCGCTGTAAAACAGCATGGTAGTATTTTGCTACCCAAAAACGCATTTCGTTGGTTAAATTGTTACCAGTTTTTGATAACTTGATTGTTAAACGTTGAATAAAATATTCGTTATCAATATTGAAAACCAAAAATTTAATACGAAATTTGGACTACCTTTGTAACCCCCAAAATCATGTTGGAATATACAGGAATAAATCCGAGATGTTTAATTAACATTTTTTAAAACTCTTTTAGAAAATGGCGGCTCAAAGCCATGGTCACTAAAAAAAATAGAAAATGGAAAATTTCGGAACCCAATTTCTTGGAACATATGAATTTTCTGTATTGGCAATTAATTGTATACAATAACTTGAAAAAGGTCACATACCTATTGTTTTAGTTGTTTTCACGACCAAATTTAACTTCTGAAAATGTTAAAAAACCACAGCAACACAATAATTCTCATTAGCGTCGATTTTTGCAAAGATCACTTGATTCAAATTACCACCTCAAATTCTCAACTCAACAAAATGATAAAACAGATTTCTGTAGTGTCATACGTCATATGTCAGTTATTTAAGGTTAGGTTTATGTTTTGTTTATTTTTTATTTTCCAAACAAAATGTAGTTGAAAATGCTTCGTCTCCTCACAAAAACTTCATTCCTTGTTGGCATTTTCATTGGAGTATTCCTGGCTGTGCTACTTAAAGTAAATAACAAGATCAAAACAGACCCCGAAGATCCACCTCGAGTGTTCACACCAACAACCTACAATAGCTGGTTCAAAGAACGAAAATTAGCGCGTCAACAAGTACCATTCGACTATTTGCGCTACAGTAACCAGACGTATGTAACCGAATCCGAATATTTGTATAAAGACGTGCCCATATTCTGTGTGATATTAGTAAAGTCTTCAAAAAATGCAAAGGCAGCTCAGGAGACTTGGGGCCGTCATTGCAATCACGTTCTTCCAATTAATTTAAGCAGCGACAAGAAGAAAATACAAATCAAGCGAAATAATGAGGGGTCTTCGTGGGTTATTTTATGTAAAATGTTAAAAGAAGTACCTGAAGAATTTAAATGGGTTTTAATAGTTTATGACTACACGTTTGTATTAGTTGAAAATTTAAGACTGTTTTTGGCTGGGTTAAATCATAAGGAGAAGTATTATCTCGGGCACACTGTGAAGTTTTGGAGTACGGTTTATAATATGGGTCAAGCTGGTTATGTTTTAAGTAAAGGTAGTGTCGATAGTTTGAAGAAAAAGTTTAATGAAACGGATTCATGTTCAAAAATTTTGACATACAGAAACCAAGAAGATTACTATTTGGGGCAAAATTTGGCAGTTTTGAATATCACGCCTGTTGACACAAGAGATATGAATGGGTTGTCCACTTTCCACCCATATAATTTGTACCATGTATTCTTTCCGGGTGATAATTATTACAGATTCAGCATTTATCCACATAAGTGTTGCAGTCCATATACTATTGCATTCCAAGTATGTTGCAACAATGTATTTTTTTTTATTCAATTTTTATTTTTAGGCAATTGAAGGTGATAAAATGTATACTTATTATTATTTATTATATACGGTGCAATTGTTTCATTTTGGTCACTATGGGAATAAGCCACCTATTAAGACATATGCAGATGACGAGGTAAATATATCTTAACAGCTAAAGTTTAATTTAATCGGTTGTGGTGGTGTTTTAGGTTTGGAAAAATTTCTTGAAGGAGCGCAATATTCCAGAGAACATAACGCCTGAGCAGTATTATAAAGTTTGGGAAAATATCGTCGACGATCCGACTTCTTTTGCAAGGCATATGAAACGTGAAGAGTATTTTGACTACACTTGAAAACAGTGTATAAATTAATAACAATCCCGTCCATCTTGTACTTAAATATTTTTTTAATTAAAAAAAGTAAAACAATTTATCTTTTATTGTGTTATTTCCCAAACGTGAATCAGCACCATGCGTGAGATATGATAATAATTCATCAAGCGTCTGCTCATCTTCCTCTCTGTTGCAACCTTATCGACAATTTTTTGCGTCCTAATTTTAAAACCGTGCCTTGACACACATTTTATCAATTCCTAAACTTTAAATTTTTCAGATATTCATTTCCACTTCCTAGCCACCTACAGTAAATTTTTGCACGATTTCAGCGAAGCTGCTGATAAGTTTGCATTGGATCTGCGCTCGCAGAGCCAGGGAGCTTTCATAAATTGTTCCACTTACTAGCTTGCATTTTTTCCATGGAATTGATATTTGATAAAGTCCTGAATTCAGTGCGCTATAAATTCATTCAGCGATGTTGTGTTGTCATGAAAGGTTGTAGTTAGTGATGATGGGAAAATTTTGTTTTCTCGTGATTTTTTTGGTACTTTCAAGTGAAGTTAGACCACAAACGCCGCGATATTTACAATCGAAATATGGAAATAACGGGAATGGGGCCGCTCAAAGTCCACCTCCCAGGTAAGTGGTTTTTGGTATTGTCGAAATTTTGGTGGATGCGCCGGAAAAGTCTGTAAAAGTAAATTTTAATTTTATTCATAAGGAAAAATTAAACAATAATAGTCGTCTATAAAACAAAAAGTAAAAATATGAATAATATATATTATGTGAGGTGTAAACACACCTAACATTTTTAATATTTTTATGTCGCAGTTTTTATAATAATTTCTCCAACATTTTTTAGTATGACTAAAATTCATTGTTGTTAATTCTGTTATATTCCTTTGCATTTTTAACGATAACCGTCACTGCTTTTCTTAATTTATTTGTCACATTTTGATTGTAGTTTTAAATTTCTCTTTATTTAAAATTCTTAGCCAAAATAGTATTTTACGGTTATTTTCAAATTTGAAAATATGTAGTTTATCCAAACTTATTTCTTGAGATGTTTTTGAAATAGGTTTCTCTGATTTAATGTACTTCTTTCTATAATTCTTTATCACTCTTTCAATAAGTATTAAATACTCTTATCGCAGAGAACCAACACAAAATACGCATTTCAGTATTTATTAAAGTATAGTCTTTTTGTTCTAAACTATTTTACAGTGGAGTGAAAACGAAAACAAAAACCGCCTCCCGCCAGGGAACTCCACCCCCACGGAATGGAATGCGATTTCGAGGAGGTAAGAAAAACTAACGAAAACCATTATCTAATAAAGATCAAATTTTTAAAAATTATGGCTTCATAGTCTATAGGGGGAGTCACTAAGCGCGCGTTCCTCGATATCTCATTAATTATTAGAAATAAAAAAAAAAAGTCAAAAACCATAGTTGTAAGGTTCTAGAGGATTATACTCTAAAATTATTTTTTAACTGTGCAGAGTGTTCTTTTTTTAAGGCGTAACACACAACTTAATTTTTTTAAATGCAATACCCTATATATCTTTGTATATTTTAATTGATTTATTCCTAGGCTTTACAACTACAGTAAGCGTAAGCTAAGGAAGTACTTATAGTAATCGAGTCCATCGGCCGAATTGCCACTTTCATATTTTCTCGATGTGTCATGACCTCAAGAGTACAAAAAAGTGGTCTCTCATTTCCGTCTGTCGGTCTGTCTGTCTGTCTGTCTGTCTGTCTGTCTGCCTGTCTGTCTGTCTGTATCCATTTTTATTAGACAAGTAATCTCCGAAAATACTGAAGCGATTGTTGTCAAATTTTGTATACCTATATATTTATTAAGAATATCATGTAGATGGTCAAATACTAACTAAAATTTGGCTAATCGTCTCCACCCCCAATAGGATGACGTTATCTCCAAAATTTATAATAAAAAGTTTTTTTAAGTTTCATAAAATTAGATACCCCTGCATTTGTGGTGTGTGAATTTTCACCCTAGACATCCAGAATTTTTGGAAAAAATTCAAAACTGAATAACAATATTTTGCAAAATAACTTTGAAACTGCAAAGCCGAATGCTCTGAAATCTTGTAAAATATGTTAAGGTTATCGTAATTATAGTAAATCGTTAAGCAAAATTTATTTGTTTATCCCTTCCCAAAAAATTGATGACGTCATCTCAAAATTTTGCCGAATAAATATGCAAAATGTGATGAGTCTATACCTGTGATTTATCATTGCATTAAACGTTTTTAAATTTCTTATACAGGGTGACTCATAAAAATTAATGAGAGTCAATTTATTTTTTTGATTAAATCAGGAACGGCTCACTACTTTTAAAGAAACACTCATGTGGAAGGTACGCGCAGCACGCTTCTTTACATTTAATTTAACGTTACATACATGTCTTTACTTTAAATAAGGGTTCTTATAAAAAATAAAATTTGTATAATCAAATTTTTTATTTTTTTTTTTTATCTGGATTTATTTTATTGTATTTTAGGGACGAGGGAAGTTCTGTCGAAATAACCTTCGACTAATTTTTTTAATTACAATTATTACAATTTTCTTGAAATTAATGTTATAACATTTTGTGGAGAAATAAATAAATTTACCCGCTTTGTAGTGATATAAATGTGATTAAATTTTCGTAAACAGAGTGTTTATAAAAAATGTTTTATTTATTACAATTTTCAAATATCGATATTTCCGTTTTTTTTAAATAGAATACTCTATATTTTATTACTGCATCTTATTTATTTTGCTGAGTATTTTCCATATTTAAAGTTGATAGTTACTGCGATTTTTTACTTTTTTTAAGAGATACATCGACATATTAGAACAATGAGGACAAAAACATAGAGTAAAATACAATCATAAAATAGAGGGTGTCGCAATTGAAAAATCTGAAATATCGATATTTAAAATCTGTAAAGTTCTAGAATTGTTTATAAAAACTCTATAAAAAAATGTATGTAGTTTAGTTTAATTAGATTTTATTTAAAAAACCCAAAC
This sequence comes from Zophobas morio, assembly GCF_036711695.1. Taxonomy (NCBI): domain Eukaryota; kingdom Metazoa; phylum Arthropoda; class Insecta; order Coleoptera; family Tenebrionidae; genus Zophobas; species Zophobas morio. The sequence goes on from NW_026972109.1 coordinate 18,772,707, forward strand.
TATGGCTGCAAAGCCTAAGAAGACGTCAATCAAAATATTTAAAAATATGTAGGGTGTTCAATTAAAAAAACTAAATTGTGTGTTAGGCCTTAAAAACAAAACATTCTGTATAGTAAAAAATAATTTTAGAGTATAGTCCGCAAAGGACTTTGGTATTAGACTTTTTTGTCAAATGTTATAATTTTTTTTTATTCTTACGCTCCAGAAGTAAACTAAATTTAAGTAATGTCTATTTTCTAAGATTAATTACTGATTTTAGTGCATTTAATAATAGCTATTTTTTTGTTTCTTAAATAAGTACGGTGCTGGATCTGTTCTGTTATTTAAAGTTTCTATTTTTCTTCTGTAGGCTTCTATATAAAAATTATTATTATTACTCAAAAAATTCGGCAAAGAGATTATCAAAAATGGAAGAGAAAATAGGAGTAAAAAATCGTACAAAAAAAGAAAAAAAAATCGAGCAATAAGTTAAACAAAAAATCCAACGAAAAATTGAGCAAAAAATATAACAGAAATTGAATAAAAAATCTTACCAAAAACCGAACAAAAAACTCGCTAAGATGTACCGAAAAATTGAACAAAAAAATTATATACCAAATCTAACAAAAAAAATATCGAAAAAAAAACAAAAAATTTCAAAAATCGAGCACAAATCGAAGAAAAATCAAACAAAATGTTGAACAAAGTTTCAGTACAAAATGGAATAAAAAAATTTAAAAAAATAGCGCAAACAATTTAAGAAAAAATGAATAAAAAAATCGATAAACATTTTGGACAAAAATAATTTAAAAAAAAAATGAAGAAAAATCAAACAAAAAGCGAACAGAAAGTCGAACAAAAAATGTAGTAAAAATATTCGATTTTCTTTTGATTTTTTGTTAGATTTTTTGGTGAATTTTTTGTTTGTTTTATTTTTAAGAAATAGGCGCATCAACTGCTAAGGCTATTAGTGCACAAACAGTTACAATGTCTGTTTTAAAAAATGGTTTTTGCTAGTTTTATTGTTCGATTTTTTGCTTGTTCAATTTTTTTTTCAATTTTTCGGCCTATTCTTCTGTATGACTTTTAATTGGATTTTATTTTGTTGTTATGTTCCATTTTTCTTCCATTTTTTTGGTTGGGTTAAAAACAAAAGTTCATTTTAGCGTTGTTCTGAATTTTCCAGAAGGGCTAACTTTGTATCTCAATTAAAAATGCAATACTTAATGGATCTTAGAATGATCACCTTTGAAAACGTCACCTTAACAAAAGGAACCAATTTATATATGTATTTTACTTCTTTATCTCATTATAAAAGTATAATTTCTTTCGAGGTTTATTACTTCCCGAGCGTAAGCGAAGAAAGTACTGTAATAATCCATAGAGCGACGTGATGCTTTCATGTTTTCTCGACGTTTCATGACCCCAAGAGTACGAAAAAAGTGGCCCCCGTTTCTATCTGTCTGTCGTTTGTCTGTTTGTCTGTCGTCTGTACAAATTTTATTAGACCGGAACTATTGCACTGCACTACTGACTGTTGTCAAATTTTGTGTGTATATTAGGAATATCATACAGATGGTAAAACGCTAACCAAAATTTGGCTAATCATCCCCACCAACAATTTAATGACGTCCCCTCAATTTTTTTTCACTAAACATGAGTTAATTTTTATAAAATAACGTACTTTTGCATTTAGAGTTTATGAATCGGTATTAATTTTTTACGAAGACGTTAAAATTTTGGCAAAAAAGTCTCAACTGAATAACAACCTTATTATAAAATTTATAAGTAACGATGAACAGGATGGTTGCGTAGCGTAGATGGTTCCCATGTTCTGCAATTATCTATATATTTTTTTATCTATAGAGGTTATTACAAACAAAATCAAATTGTATAATTGTTCGAAGGAGGATTTTTTAGACCGTACTTTGGGGACGAAGGAAGTTCTGTCGATCAATTTCTTTTTATTTTTGTAAACATAATTAAAATCATTTATCTACCCACGGAAACCGCGGTTAAAAAATAAATAACACTTTGATACCACAATCTCTTAATTATTTCCTGCCAATTTAGCCACTTTTCATTTTAGGATGCAATTCCGCCCCTCCCACACCTCAGAATGCAGGAATTCGATGTTCGCAGTACAGCGGTTGCAGAGCTGATTGCCTTCCACTTTATCAGTTCCCAAATGGCGCCACACAGCTATTTATCACTTGTGAAAATGGCCAGTGGGTAATCGAAGGAGGAATTTGGCAATATGTCCCTTCCTGTCAACGTAATCATTTCCACTTGATAACAATTAAATAGTCGTAATTTTTTATCTTCGACTTGCAGCGATTTGCTTACCACCTTGCCAAAACCAAGGGATCTGCATTGCGCCCAACCAGTGCCAATGCCCGGAAAATTACTTCGGGGGCTATTGCCAGTACGAAAACAAGCCGTGCTTGAGCTACCCGCAGCTGCCCACCAACTCGCGGAGATCTTGCACTTCAAAGTAATTATATTTCTTATAGTTAAAAAAAATTCTGCACAGATTTCGTTCAGTTCTGATTTTTTTTCAAATTTTTAAGTACAGCCAACGAATATATGTCATTTTCTTGGACTAGTTTGTTTGTAAATTTATCTACTAAATTAAAACAGGTCGTGTACCATCTCTTGCCTTCGTGGCCATCAATTCCCAGATGGTTCAGCCATTGCAACCATGACGTGTAAAGAGGGATTCTGGGTACCAGATAGAGAAAAATGGACGTCTCTACCGGATTGCGAAGGTAAATATCGTACAACCCGCACTGTTTGTTAAATTTACAAGACTTTTTAGCAATCTGTGACCCGCCGTGTTTGAATGGCGGCAACTGTTTATCTGTTGGTCACTGTCAGTGTCCTCAAGATTTCAGAGGTCCTCAGTGTCAATACAGTACGTATTGTGGTTTGATTATGATGTGCTTGCATAACATGCCACATTAGAACCATTCCTTTTTATAAAGTGTACATTTTTCAGAAACTGATAACTGTGACGCTCGGAAACTTCTCTTCAACGGAGGTTACAACTGCACAGGTGACCCAATGGGTCTCAGTTGCTCCCTACGTTGCCCAGAAGGGATGGTTTTTGATAGCCCACCGGCGCCTCTATACACCTGTTTATACCAGGACGCCAAATTCAGCCCATTACCAATTCCTCAATGCATTTTCCGTAATAATTACTTGTTTTTTTAACTTCGAAGTATCAGTGTACTTTTAGCTGATCCGGAGCCAGCACCACCACACAATGTGCACCCAGGCAACTACTATGGTCCCCCATCTAACCAGACAAATTACGATACGAACACCTATTATGGTCCCCCATCTAACCATTCACCTCACAATATGAACACCTACTATGGTCCCCCGTCTAACCAATCACCTCACAATACGAAAACCTACTATGGTCCCCCATCTAACCACTCAAATTATGATATGAACAGCCTTACAGTCAATGGGTTTCCAGAAGTCTCGTACATACCTGCAGGACAACGATGGAACCACTACAACGTAAATTCTCACTTTCCGCAAATACGGACTCACCAACTTAGTATTCTAGGGTCACAACCTTCCTCCTGGTTATGATATCGATAACAGTAACGTAATAACAGTTAATCCCTACGGTGAATCTGGAAATTTCGTCGTTCAGGAAAAATTGCCAGAACCGGGAATGTGTATAACGTGGCAAGGGACACATTACAAGACTTTCGACGGAAAAGTCTTCAGTTTTGACTCCAAATGTGCTTACGTTCTCGTCAGGGATGCAGAGGACAACACATTTAGTGTTATTGTGGAAAACAACCCCCAATGTAGCGACGAACCTACCAGTTGTTCGAAGATCATTCGTGTCTATTTTGATAAAAAAGAATTCACTTTGAAACGTTCCAAAGAAGGAGTGCCTGTTTTTGCCACTCCCAAAAAGAGGCTGCCTATTCCTGCCCAGTTACCAGGTTTGAGGGTTGAAATGTCTGCCCACTACATCATCCTTTCGCTGGATACAGTAGGCGCGAAAATCAAGTGGGACGGTCAGGTATTAAATTTCTATCTCTTGTTTCTTGTTCTAATAGTTCTATAGCAATTAGTGCAAGTGGAAGTGCGAGAGAACCTCTGGAATCGCACCGCTGGGCTATGTGGTATCCTGGACGGCAACGATTCTAACGACATCTTGAATAAAAATGGGCGCATACCTCAAACTATTGAGAATTTTGCCACGAGTTGGAAAGTCGAGACTTTGGAAAGTGATTGTGACGATGTACCGTCAGAACAACACGCGTGTTTGGACGATGGAGTTGAAGGTTCCAGGAGTCACGAGGCTACAGTTTTCTGTAAAATCCTGCTTAACGACCAACGCTTCGCCCCTTGTCATCAAGTCATAGATATTACTCTTCTCATGGAAGCTTGCCGATGGGACTACTGTTCTTGCAAAAATCCAGATCCGTCGGTTTGTGCTTGCGAAACCTTGAACGTCTACGTACGAGCATGTTCATACAAAGGAGTCAAAAATTTAGCAACGTGGAGGGACGCCCAAACTTGTCGTAAGTAAACCAAAGGTAAGAAAACCTCAACCAAATGCTTTTGTAGCAATGCAGTGTACTGGTGGCAGAGTTTATAAAGCTTGTGGTTCCGTGAGTGGTCAACCCGTTTGTGGAACATCCACTCTGTACGAAGAAGAAGATCTAGAGAATTGCGTAGAAGGGTGTTATTGCCCGAAAGGAACAGTCTTGCATGAGGATCGTTGCATAACAACGGACAAGTGCCCATGTAGATTACGCGGGAAGAGTTTTCCACCGGGTGCCCAGGTTCCCAAAGAGTGTAACACTTGCACTTGTCTTGACGGCAAATGGGTGTGTACCCAAGTATCCTGTGGATCGAGATGTGCGGCAATTGGTGACCCTCACTACGTCACCTTTGATGGCAGAAGATACGATTTCATGGGACAGTGTTCCTACTATCTAGTCAAAACCCCGACGTTTTCCATAGAGGCGGAAAATGTAGCCTGTGCTGGTTCGATCTCAGAAGCCATGAATTTACCAAGCACGGTTGCTTCAGGACTGCCTTCTTGCACTAAAACCGTCACCGTGAGAATTTTCGGCCAAACCATCAAACTCAAGCAAAATCATGACGTCGTTGTGAACGGACAGGACGTTACAAAACTGCCCTACGAAATCAGTGGGGTCACAATCAGAAGCGTTTCGTCGATCTTCATTCAAGGTTTGTAATTTGTAGTACCTAATTGACTGTACTATTATTTTCTCCTTTCACACACTCTTTCTAACTACTTCATTTCAGTCGAGTTACCCAATGGAATGTTGGTGTGGTGGGATGGCGTCACTCGAGCCTACATAGACATCCCTGCCAAGTTCCAAGAGAAAACGAAGGGTCTATGCGGAACCTTCAACAACAACCAAAAGGACGATTTTCTCACTCCTGAAGACGATATCGAGCAATCTGTGATTCCTTTTGCCAACAAATGGAAGACTAGTGAAAAATGTAACGACGTACCCGATACGATCAGGGCACACCCTTGCAGCTCTAACATCCAGAACCAACCAACAGCTGAAAAGCACTGTCGCAAAATCAAGTCCCCACTTTTCTCGCTTTGTCACTGGATAGTAGACCCCGAGCCCTACTACCAAGACTGTCTTTACGACATGTGCTCTTGCGAATTCAAGGTGTCCAAGTGTCTGTGTCCTACAGTGGCGGCCTACGCGGAAGAATGTTCCCGTCAAGGGGTGAAAATCTCGTGGAGGGAAACCATAAGAGAGTGCGGAGTGCATTGTCCAAGTGGCCAGAAGTACCAAATCTGTGGCAACTCATGCACGAGAACGTGTTTCGATGTGGCCACAAGACCAGACTGTAAACCTCAGTGCGTCGAAGGGTGTAACTGCCCTGACGGAGAAGCTTTGAATGACGACGGAGAGTGTGTACCCATTGGTGAATGTAAATGTACGTATGACGGACTTCAGTTCCATCCAGGGTACAAAGAGGTACGACCTGCTAGCAAAGGTCCAGAGCTCTGCACTTGCATTAACGCTGCATGGAGTTGCCGACCAGCTACTCCTACTGAAGTTAAAGCTTTTCCTAAAGCTAGCGACCTGAAATCTCTTTGTAGTGCCTCAGCGAATATGGAATTCACAACGTGTGAACCTGCTGAGCCTGTAACTTGTAAGAACATGCATAATCCTGAGTACTTTTCGGCGTCGGTGTGCCATGCTGGGTGCAAATGTAAGGATGACTACGTCTTGGATACACAGACGAAGAGGTGCGTGAAGCCTTCTGAATGTCCGTGTCACCACGGGGGGAAAAGTTACAAAGAAAACTCAACCGTGCAGAACGACTGTAACACTTGGTAACTTTGGGAAAAGTTTTTGACTATAAAATAATCTTGTGGTTTCAGTAAATGTCAAAATGGAAAATGGACGTGTACGGATAGACCATGTTCTGCTGAATGTAGCGCTTGGGGGGATTCACATTTCAAGACTTTTGACGGTAAACACTACGACTTCCAAGGACAATGTGACTACGCGTTAGCTAAAGGTTCCCTAGGAACTGACTCTTTTGATATTTCAATTCAGGTGAGAGCACAAGTGGGTAAATTTTTTCTTCAACAATACATTCCAGAACGTTCCCTGCGGTAGCCTTGGCACCAGCTGCTCGAAATCGGTTACCGTTCGAGTCAAATCCGGAGAAGACCAAGACGTGTTAACTTTAACCAAAGAAAAAGTTCTCCCGGACTTCGCTTCCATGAAACACCTCATAGTACGACAAAAGAATCTTTTTGTAATAGTTGAAGCCCCGGATTTAGGTCTCGTTGTCCATTGGGACCGCGGCACTAGGGTTTACGTTAAAGTAGACCCTCGCTGGAAGGGTAAAGTGAAAGGACTTTGTGGAAACTACAACGATAATGACGCTGACGACTTCCAAACACCTTCAGGAGGTTTAACTGAAGCGTCGGCTTTGATCTTTGGAGATTCGTGGAAACTTCAGTCTTATTGTCCGGAAACTGTAGACGTCACGGTAAGTGTGAGTTGATATTTGTGGACCTTCGTTAATTTTCGATTCAGAGTACTTGCGACGAACGACCTGATCGAAAAGTATGGGCTTTGAAGAAATGTGGCATTCTTAAATCCTCAGTGTTTGCTCCTTGTCATTCCGAAGTCCCCGTTGATATCTACCTCGAGAAATGTATTTTTGACGCTTGTGCTTGTGACCAGGGTGGAGACTGTGAGTGTTTGTGTACCGCTTTGGCGGCGTATGCGCAAGAATGTAACACCAGAGGGGTTCCGATTAAGTGGAGATCACAGAAGCTCTGCCGTAAGTTAAGTAAACTTTCATTCTACTGTGCTAATGTTTATTTTTAGCGATGCAATGTGATGAACGCTGTTCCAATTACAGTCCATGCGTATCAACTTGTCCTACGGAAACGTGCGACAACTTGTTGGTAGGACAAAAGAGCAAAACTTGCAACGAAGATAGTTGTATAGAAGGATGTGTTCCTAAACCTTGTGCACCGGGTCAGATTTATCTCAATTCTTCTTTCTTAGAGTGTGTCCCCAGGAATATATGCAGGCCAGTCTGTTTGGAGATCAATGGTGTTACATACTACGAAGGTGATCTTATTGAAGGGGATGACTGCTACAGCTGTTATTGTTCACGTGGTGAAAAGATATGTAAAGGACAATCTTGTACTACGCAACATGTTACACCGGTGACTCTTGCACGAGAAGAACTGATCAAGTGTGAGACTGGATGGACGGAATGGATTAATCAGGATACAACAACATCAATTAAAAGCTCATCTGCAAAGAAAAAAAGTGACGTTGAACCTTTACCAACACCACTCCTTTTGGTATCCCAATCCCCATTTTCCTAAAACTGTATTAAATATCGTTGTTTCAGAATCACCTTAAAGGTGGTAAGTGCAACACCGATCAGATGAAGGATATTCAATGTAGAACGGTTAAGACACATCGAACGGCAAAGGATACCGGGTCAAATACGGAGTGTTCCCTCGAGCGAGGTCTCGTTTGTAACTCTACAAGTGGTTCGTTCTTCAAACGATGGTCAACAGCTTCCTGTGACGATTTTGAAATACGAGTCTACTGTCAATGCGGTACTAAAACAATAACAGTTACCATTATCAATCATCATAATACTGACAATTTTCAGAAGAGCCATCAACTACGATTGTACCAAGTGTTTGTGATCCCATCAAACCACATAAGGAGCATCCAACAGACTGTCATATTTACTATCAATGCGAAGAAGGTATAGACGGTCCCAAATTTGTTGAAAAGACCTGTGGTGAAACTATGTACTTCAATCCGGTCACTATGGTTTGCGATTGGCCATACGCCGTCGAAGAGATTAAGCCCGAGTGCAAAGCACCCACGACTACTCAAACCTCCACGACGCCAGTCGAAGTCGTACCAGAAGCAGAAATCTCTGGAACAGTAGAAAGACCGGTAATCCAACCAACTTCAATTGTAGCACCTGCAGGTAAGTCTGCAATGTCTTAAATCACGCCTCATTAATGTCCCCATAAGTATGTCCTGTTGGCGAGAAGAAACACGACTGCGCCATTCAGTGCGATCGCTTGTGTTTGTATTACTCTTACGTCGTCAAGTCCGAAGGCTTCTGCAAAAACAACGAAAAGTGTGCGTCTGGGTGTGTGAACCCCAAGAAGAGTTTATCCTGTCCGAATGGAATGTTCTGGGCTGGAAATCAAACGTGTGTTGCCTTAGCAGATTGCATGTGCAGAGCAACGGACGGTAAACCCGTGAAAGTAAATATTTTGTGCTTTTCTTGTGCCTTGATTTCATGTTTTTTTTTTCTAGCCGGGTACGGTTTATCGAGAGTCTGACTGTAAAGTTTGTCAGTGTGTTGATAATTTCTACACTTGCGACGAATCAGCGTGTATTGAATCAGAAGAAGTAGGACCAGAACCAGAAGAAATAGAAGAGGTAGCACCACAAGCCCGCACAAGGCGTCCTCCAAAACATCGGGGGAAACCAGGACTAGGATTCTGGGAAGGCGAACTTGCGCAAGGAGTAGGTGGTGGTGGTGGAGGAATGAAAGAAGAGCCAATACCTATTTCTAGTACGGTAACACCCCCAGAGAAATGTGACGAAGACCATTTCATTGACTTGATGCAAGGAGACCAAGCACTTCCTAATGTTGTTATTAACGCTAGCAGTACCTTAAGTGGCGCTTTTAAACCAGAAATGGCTAAATTTAACAGTAAAGTGGGTGAACAGAGTGGAGGAAGTTGGATTCCGCAGTACTCGAATAATCTCCAGTACTTGGAAATCGATTTAGGCCAGCAGGAACCCGTTTATGGAGTGAAGGTCAAAGGCAGTCCGATGTATGATGAGTACGTTACTAGTTACAAAGTGTCTTACAGTCCTGAAGGTACTACTTTCTATGCAGTACGCAACAAGGAACGATTACCCCAAGTATGATGAAAATTGTAAAAGAAAGTTTCAATATTGTTGTTTCTTTAGGTTTTTAGAGGGTCAGTCGATGCTAATACACCTGTGCAAGAGATATTCGAGACACCTTTTGAAGCACAAATCGTGAGAATTCATCCAGAGACGTGGCACGTGGGGATAGCTCTAAGAGTCGAATTAATAGGGTGCGGCGAAGCCCTCAGTACTACTCCTTACGAACTAACTACGGTGAGTACTTCCAAAGCGTGAAGCTCAACTGATTTGTACTTGTAGTTGCATCCCACGACTTCTCCCCCTCCACAATGCGACGATCCTATGGGTTTAGACGACAATTCAATGTCAGATCAACAAATATCAGTGAGTTCCGAACTAGACCGAAATCATGGTATACCGAACCTCAAACTGAGTGACGACAGTGCGTGGCAACCTTTAACGAACTCTCCCACTGAATTCATCCAGGTACAACTACCAACATATATTGTATCAAAATCGACTTTCTTCTTCTCTGTTATTAGTTTGATTTTATGGAACCGCGCAATATAACTGGTCTCGAAACTAAAGGTGGTCCAGACGGTTGGGTTACAGCTTTTACAGTAAAATACTCCCAAGACAGTAAAATTTGGAACCCCATTCTCGACAAAAAGACCAAAACAGAGAAAATTTTCTTGGGTAATTATGACTCTGACACCCCACAAACTACTAATTTCGAGCTCCCCATAAATACGAGATACGTCAAGGTGATACCAACGAAGTGGAATGAGAACATTCAGATGCGAGTGGAAGTGCATGGTTGCTTCGAACCATATCGTAAGACGATTAGTTCAAAAGTAACAGCTCTGTTAAGTTGAGTGTTTCAGCAACTCCGCTTGAGACATCCACACTGCCTACACCACCACCTGGCTGTAACTACTGTCCGGACGTTGTAACAGATTCTTTGGAATTAGAAGCCTGCAGGTGCAAGAAGGATAAATGGTGGGATGGCCAAAACTGTGTTGCAAGAACAGAGTGTCCTTGTCTCGTGGGCCACATTTCGTGAGTTTGTTAAGAGTGTTTAAAATTTTCCTTCAAACGAAGTATTGTAGATATCCTGTCGGTACTTCCTACAAGACTGAAGATTGCTCCGAATGCTTATGTAAAATTGGCGGTGTCTCACATTGCGCTCCCAAGGTATGCGATCCTTGCGAAAAGGGTTTACGAAGCACGGTGACTACCACGTGTCAGTGCACGTGTCAACCGTGCCCTGACGGTACCACTCTATGTCCCACGAGTGACGTTTGCATTAATTCAACTTTATGGTGCAACGGAATCCAAGACTGTCCAGATGACGAAACCGGTTGTGTAACCACCACCCCAAAAACAACAACCACAACACCCACACCTGTCACTGCGGAAAGTTAGTACTCGAATATTCATTCTTCCACTTCTTATTTTCTCGTTGCAGAAAAAGTGAAAAAATGCCCCGAAATTCAGTGCCCACCAGGTTTCCAAAAACAAGTCAAGAAACAAACGAAAGGTCAACGATATCAGACATCCTTGTTTTCGCATTACGGCAGCGGCTCTCGAAGAAAATCCTACTTAGCGTCCTCTCTGGGGATAAAGACTGGAGGAACTAAAACTTCGTACCAGAAAAAAACCTTCCAGAGGCCGGTGAAGACCGCTAATGAAACAGAAGTACAACCACTGAATTGTACGGAATATGTCTGCAAGTCCACCAAGCCGCCACCGCAGTATATTCACGTAAAGAACGAGTGTCCACCTATGAGCTGTCCTCCGGGCTACACTCCTGTTGTGGAAAAGGAGGACTATCTGTCAAACAAATGTCCTGAATATGTGTGTACTCCACCTCCTCCGTCTGACGCCGTTTGTAATGTCACAGGACGTACGTTCAACACGTTCGACGAAACGGAATATAAGTACGACATTTGCTACCATATTTTGGCGCGTGACTTGGAACACGAAGAGTGGGAAGTTGCCCGTAAGTACTTTATCTACTTCTATGAAAATAATGTGTTACTGTACTTATTTTAGTGAAAAAGGATTGCGCGGAAACTTGTTGGAACGATCTCATTATCCACCATCAAGGTGAAGAACTTGTGCTCCACCCGAATCTGACGGCCGAATATGACGGCTTTTCTTACACAGTCGAACAAACTAAGAAAATCGGGTCAAACGCAAAAGCTTTCTCTATTTCACGTTTAGGTAACGTTCTACTCTTCGTGTCGAACAGGTACGGATTTTGGATAATATGGGACCAAGAAGGGAATGTCAAACTAGGAGTAACGCGAAAGCTGGTGGGCCAAGTGGATGGACTTTGTGGTTACTTTAATGAGAATCCTGATGACGATAAGAGGAAACCAAATGGTGCTGTTGCTAGAACCACGGTCGACTTCGGGGATAGTTGGGCTTACTCTGACAAATCACATATTTGCGAACCACAAGTTTGTCCTCATGACGCGCAGAACAAGGCGTGGGATATCTGTCAGATCAAGTAAGAGTAAAACCCATTTGTGCCTCTTGTAACTTCGGTGTTTCAGACAACAAGTTCTCGAACCTTGTCACAAAGTTATTAACAGAGACGCTTTTATAACTCGATGCGTCGAAACAACCTGTGCTTGTCTTGAAGCAGCCGCTAAAAACGAGACAGCGCAGGAAGACTGTCGGTGCCGCACGATTGAAGATTTCGTCGTTGAGTGTCTAACCAGAGACCCGAGTATAGATATTTCGGAATGGAGGACGGTACTAGATTGTCGTACGTGTCTTTGAACTTCTCGACTCCACAGTTACTGATGAACATTTTTCAGCTGTTACCTGTGACGCACCGCTTGTTTACCACGATTGCTACCAGCGCAAGTGCGAACCAACATGCGAATCAGTCTCAGATCCCGACGCTGCATGTCCCAAATTGCCCAGCGTTTGTTTCCCTGGGTGCTACTGTCCTCCTGGAACCGTCAAAAAGGGCGATTCTTGCATCAGCCCTTCAAATTGCCGAGACTGTGAATGTAATGTCCTTCCTCATCTTCAATACGTTACTTACGACGACACCAACTTCACTGTCAACGCTAATTGCGTCTACGTAATGTCAAGAGATATTGCAGATAACACCGGTGCACACAAATTCCAAGTAATTCTAAGCACATTAATACAATTTTAAGTTTCGACATTTAATTTGAATAATAATAATCCTTTCAGGTTTTAATCACGAACGCCCCATGTAGAAACAACCAACAAAAAGTCTGCGTCGGCAAAGTCACTATTTTATATCAAGGCCGCAAAATCCACATCCTCAACGATGTATTCCAGAACAAACTAAAAATGATAGTCGATGGTGAAAGAATCGACGACTTATCAGAAGTCACATGGGCCAATGTTAGGGAAAGTCCGAGCAAACACATAAAGATAGCGTCAAAGTCTAGTCAAGTAGAAATTTCTGTGTATTTTCCGTCTCTAGGGGTCTCAATCAAAGCGGCTTCGCAAAAATATGGTGGTAAACTTGAAGGTCTGTGTGGGGATTGTGACAGTAACCCTTACGATGATATGCGATCACCTTCTGGAGAAGTCCTTTCGGATTCTAACGATTTTGCGTTAAGTTGGCTGTACACCAAAATACCGGATCAGACTAAGGAATTGTGCGCGAACAAACCAGAAGAGTGTCCTCCTCTTCCTAAAGAAACCGATCCGTGCAAAATCATTCTAGACTACAAAACGTTTGGGCAATGTCTTCGTGTCTTGGATCCGTCGATGTTCTTGGAATGGTGTAGGAAAGACACTTGTGGGAATCACCCAGAACTGGCTTGTGCGTCTATAGAATCATACGCGAGGGATTGCGCAAGCGCAGGATTTTGTATTGACTGGCGCACGAACATTTGCCCCCCTCAGCAGTGTCCAAGTGACAAGATTTACGACCCTTGTGGTCCGAAGTGTCCCAAGACTTGTCAAAGCATCAAAGAGAAAGAGAAAAGTTGCGTGGAAATCCCAGTGGAAGGATGCTTCTGTCCAGAAGGATTGGTACACAGTGGAGTATGTGGTGGTTATCGACTAACAGTGTGTTGCAGGTACTGCGAAATGACACTTGCGTCCTAGAAAAAGACTGTGAAGTGTGCGATGAAGAGGGTCACCATCCGGGAGACGTTTGGAAGAAAGATAAATGTACATACTGTACTTGTGAAGGTACTTCGTTGAAATGTGAGACGGAAAGGTGTTCGGGTAGTGACAAAATCTGCGAAGAGGGTTACCAAGTGGTGAAAATACCAGGCAAAGAAGATGAGTGTTGTGACAAATACGGTTGTGGTAAGTACATTACAAGTTGTAATGATTCCCCGACTAGTACTTTCTTTCAGTACTGGAACCTACATCAGGACCTGTTTGCGAAGAACCTCAAGCTATTAGTTGTAGCCGTGGTCAAGCTATGAAGTTATCCACAAAACCAAATGGTTGCCAACAATTTATCTGCGAATGTAAACCAGTTGATGAGTGCGAACCTCTCAGTACCACCTCAGAACCTTTGGAAGATGGCTACGTGCGAACGATTGACACCAGCGGTTGTTGTCCTGAAGCTAAGATAACCTGTGACAAGTCAATTTGTCCCAAACCGAAACAATGCCAACAGTATCACACTCTTAAAAACGAAACCACCGGAAAATGTTGTCCCTTATACACCTGCGAACCTCCGAAAAATAAGTGTATCTACGAAAACGAATACATGTCAGACGAAAACGGCGGAGAAAGACCTAGAACTGAAATCGAAAAACAGAAAGTACTCAAGAACGCTAACGAAACTTGGCAAGATGGTCCATGTCGTCAGTGTAAATGTGTGCGAACAAGTATAGGAAATTACCAACCGTCGTGTTCGCAGACTGATTGTTCTGCTCTTGAAATCTCACACGACTACCTCGACTACGAGCTAGTACCTGAATTCGTGTACGACCAATGTTGTCCCGTCGTGAAACGAGTAGCCTGCAAAGACAACGATAAAATCTACAAAGTTGGCGAAAAATGGACCAAGGAAAACGATGTCTGCACGATTTACGAATGTGTGAATATTACCACCGGTGTTCACAAAGAAACTCAAGTCACCACATGTGACACCAAGTGCGATTTAGGCTTCGAGTATATGGCCGCGGCACCAGAAACCAAAGAGTGTTGTGGTTCCTGCAAACCCTACGCTTGCGTGGTTGATGGAGTCGTCTACAAAGTGGGACACGAATGGACTTCGCCGGACTTCTGTATGAAGTATTTCTGCTTGAGCGTCAACGGATCGGTAACCAACCATACTAAATTAACACAACATTTAGATGTTTTAATTTGTAGATGCAAGTTCAATCAGTTAAAGTCAACTGCCCCGAACTTCCAAAAGACTATACCGACAATTTCGTCGTCGAGTCTACATCTACCGAAGGCGAATGTTGTAAGGAACACAAAACGGTGGCTTGCAAAGTTGGCAACAAAGTATACAAAGTGGGAGAAACGTGGCCATCTCCGGATGGAGATAAATGCAAGAATGTGACGTGTGTCCAAAACAAAGAAGAACTGACAAAGCAGGAGTCTGTCCAGACTTGTAAAAAAACCTGTTCGAAGGTACTATTATTGACAAGAACTTGCCATAGCACTGTACTTTTTTCCAGGGTTCAGAGTACAAAGAATCTAACGACACCTGCTGTGGTGAGTGTGTTCGCATTGCTTGTGTTGTTGACGACGAATTGAAGAAACCTGGTGAGAATTGGACTTCCCCTGATAATTGCACAACTTATACTTGCGAAAACTTTGGTGACGAATTCACCGTTATGAGTCAGCAGGAGTCGTGTCCTTCGTTGGAGGACTGTCCCCAGAAAAATATCTACGTCAAAGGATGCTGCAAACACTGTAATATTACGTCTGGTGCACAGAGTAAGTTATTAAGTCGTATTAACTGCATTCTACTTTTTCTTTGTTAGAAACTTGTGCGATTGAAGCCATCCCACTCAACGAGACTATAGAGTTAATCAAAGTAACTCCAGAAACGCATGGTGACTGTGTTAATAAGAAACCTATCGATGATTTTACGGAATGTGTAGGAATTTGCCAGTCGTCTACTACCTTCGACAAGAGTATGTTTTTTTTCTGTGGGAGACGAATTTTTGATTTTTTTTTACAGATAAGGGTTCCCACGCGAGTAAATGTTCTTGCTGTCAAGCTACTAAATTCGAGTATCGAGAAGTGGAGTTGGTTTGTGGTGATGGTTATACATTTAAGAAAAAAGTTACTGTGCCGTCTGTTTGTGGTTGTGAGGGTTGTGCCGCTTCTGGATTTACGAAAAATAGAAAAGCTTCGGGTGTTAAATCGTAATGATTCTCTTTTGAAATGATATATTTTTTATTTAATGTTTCTATGTTGGTATTTTATCTTAATAGAGCATTTTGAAGATTTTTTTTTTATTTACCAACACACAGTACATGAGAATTTTTTGTAACATAAATGGAGCAAAACTTTTGAACAGTTTCATAACATAGGCACTAATTGGCAGTATGAACACTAATTTTTCAATAATAAGAAATATACTCCTTTCCTTACAAAAGAGACAGCCAGCTAGGTGGTCTGATTCACGGCAGCCAAATCTGGTATTGTAGATAAACATTCACAAGAACAGTAACACTGACAGCAGGAAGTTCTTCATTTCACCACGCGATTTTGTGCGTTTAATCCAATCAAGTTAAAATCTCCTGAATTTTGACAGACAGGTACAGCACAGAATCACAGATGAAATAAATGTTCAAATTCAGACCGTAAGAGAATTTTAGGCAGTAAAAAAATAATAAAGTGGCAATTCGTCCGATGGACTCTATTACTATACCAGTGAGTATAGATTTAAATACATAGTTACTGACTATACTTCCTTAGCTTACGCTCAGGAAGTAAAAATGTACCAAATACAAAATACCCCCCGTTTCGCGTCCACGATGACATTAATTTAATCAGTTACTTTCTCTTACAATAGCTCCACAAGTTTAAATGCCACTAATGCACCACACTGAAACTGCTGGACAAATTACTTAGGTTTTAGATGTTTCTTGACATTGTAGAACTTTATAATATAATCGTCGTCTGTGTAACCGTTGAAACTTTTACGTCTTTGGGGAAAAACAGTACCAGAACACTAGTTTTTTTGTTCAATTTATTTTGTGCTCATAATACATTACACAATAAATAATAATACAGAAAAAATAAAGGAAAACGTTGATAAAATTTCAATATTAAAACAAAAAATCTTATGAAAAGTAAAAATAAGTAGTTGGTTAAGATTACAGTGTTGATACAAAAATACATGTAAAAAGACCATATTAAAAGCAGTATTATGCTAATTAATAAAAGTCGTAAGTATCATCAACAAATTTCATAGATAAAAATTCTATCAGGCGCATGTAGGTCTAAATAAACCGTTCCTTTTTTTCTGATCTCAAATTGAATGACGGTTCCACCTAAACCCGACATCACCCAATTACAAAAAGTTATAATTTAGCGCTTTCAGGCGCCAAATAAACGGTCGTCTCTGCAAGTTCATCTCGTCCCAAAAGCGCCTTATTATAAAATTTTACCGTTCAACTTTTAAATATATTTACAAAAAGTGCATTAGCAATCACGGCGACACACCTAAGCAATAAAAAGCAAAACTTAAAAATAAATACATACAAAAATTTTCGATTGACATGTATAAAGTCAACCATTTTCAACTTTTTTTTTCAGATAGTTATATAAATTAATAAATCTTACATATGGAAGTCTTTCTGTATATCCACACCACATAGAAACTCAATACTAAATTACCACAGCTCTATACATTCAGTATTAATATGGGCGTAAGTTATAAAATTTATTTTAAAGTAACAGTTAATTATATTAAATGTATATGCTAAATAGGTAATATATATTAGTATGAATCGTTCAGTCTGCAGCGTTAGTGTCAACAAGTAATTTATTATCAATGGGAGAGTTATCCTTCAGTAACTGCGTATCACTATCATTTACTGCATTATTTACTATGGTTATTTGTTCCGTTACTACAGTAGTTACGCCATTCTGAACGGGCTTTTCGATTTTGGTTATCTTAGTTGTTTTACTCCCAGTGCGTGTTATTTCTAGGGGTTTCTTTCCTACGGCACCTGGCCGCGTCGTAGTCGTGCTCGTTTTCGTTACAGTCGTTCGAGATGTTCCGGTAATCTGAAAAAAGACCAATTAACATATTTTTCTTTAATTGTGTGTCTTAAAAAATATCAAATGTAAAACAAAAATACTACCAGTGCTGTCATACAATAATCTGTGGTTGTTTCTGAGAAATCAATTTTCGGTCAGACGGTTTTATCATAATTATGATATTTTCATTTTAATTGTTTTCGTAATTCTTATTAGTCTCATTACGCACGTTATGTCGAACTTATTAGTCAGCAGACGGATATTTAACCTATTATTTACTCACAATCAGTTATTATTATTGGAGACTAATTAATGGGTCCGTTGCTAATATAATTACTGTCCTGTTATCAGATGACATGTACATGTATTTAAAAACTGTAGTAGCGACATTACACAAGAGAGATGTAGATAAGTGTTAATAAAACATTGAACCCTTAAAAAGTCTGAACTTCGTTAAGATTCGCTACGACGGTCGATACGCTACCCCCACTTTCGCACGAACCGGGCTGATTTCTGCACCAACTGTGTAGTCATCTGATGATATTGAAACCGTTGTAGTGATTACAATCATCAAACAGTTAAGAACCATCTCGAATTTACTTATCTAAATTAGAAATCAACCCACCTTGGATTCGGTTTTCCGTACGGTGCTAGTTGCAGTCTTCGTAGCAGCAACTCCACTAGTCCTCGTCGACGTCACAGTTCGCGACGCTGTCAATTTATTAGCACTATCTTTATTCTGTTTCTCGGTGTCAGTCGATGTTTTGGTCACCGTTCTCGTAGCCGGCACCCTGGGTTTCGTCGGAGCCGTAGCAGGACGTGGCTTCGGTGGAGAAGGAACTTTCGGCGAACTAATAGCAGCTTTTGTCGTCTACAATACAAAATACACATAATTTCCGTTCCAACTCATCACCGCTCACCCTACCTTGGTGGTTGTCGCCGCAGACGTCGTCTTGGTCACCGTACCAGTGGTAGTCCTACTCGCCAAAGTCGTAGGTCTAGGCTTGGGCGGAGCCGCGGTCGACGCCGGCTTGGCAGTCGCCGTCTTCACCGGAGCCGTAGTCGGCCTAGGAGCTGCAGCTTTCGTTGGAGTCGGTTTGCTCGCAGTCGTCGCCGGCTTGGCAGGCGACGCCTTCGTGGTAGAAGTCCTAGCCGCCAAACTAGATCTCACTGGTGCTTTCACGTCACCGTTCGCCAAAGGCTTCTTCTCCAAACTAGCCCTAGTCGACGTCACGGGTGCCTTGGGCTTCGGCGCTGGCTTCGCTGCGGCCGTCTTTGGTGCAGCGGTCGTTGTCTTCGCAGTTGTAGATGTAGGTTTTGCAGTCAAAGGTTTCGCTTTAGCGGGCGCCGGTTTCGGGGACGCCGCTGCTTTGGTCGTGGAAGTGGTCGTTTTGGCCGCTGGTTTTTTGGCAGCTGTTGGAGTTTTGGCTTTCGTGGTCTTCTTTTCGGCAGCCACTGCTGTGGCCGCAACTGCTGCTGCTGCTGCTGTCGCCGTCGCTGCAACCGCAGCCACCGGAACGGTTTCTGGTTCAACTTCTGGTTCCTTCACGGTTTCTTCCGGTAGTGAAGGAACTGAAGGTGTTTCTTCTTTCGCCGGAGAAAGTACGACGGGCTCGGCGAATTCGGGAGTTATAGTTTCAGTCTCAATTTCAGTCGGGAGAGGGTATACACATTTCATGAGGGGATGACCGAGGACTGTTGCATCCCCTGGGCTAAGCGGAGATTCTAAATCCGCGATCTGGGAGCGCTCCAAGAACGAGTTGACGTCCGTGGTGGCTACGGATTCAGTGTCCGTTATTGACTTGGGTGTGGAAAGTGGACACACTTCTGGTAGTTGATTGTCTCCTCTAATAGGTGACGATGATTCCACGTGCACCGTCGACAGCACCGCGTTGTTAATTTCTTGGGCGAAATTCAGTTGGATTTCTGGCTCAAGCGTCACCTGCTCTGGAACCGGTGAAATGATAGGAGACGAAACATCTTTAACCGAAGACGTAATGTCGTCAACAGGAGACTCTACAAGTTCTTTTCTTTCACTTTCTAGATTACTTGTTTCAACCAATTCAGGCGTCGGCACTCGTTCCGGTTCTTGAGACTTCGGAAAACTGCAAACGTCTTGGATTGGTTCAGGCGATGCAGCCGCCACCAAAGGCGACTTTCTAAATTGGCAAACATTCTCAACTGGTTCTGGAGACAAAATCTGTGTTTCAGCTGCTACGATTTCAGGTTCTGGAGACAACAAACACGTCTGTGGTTCTGGAGACAATGCCGTTTGTGGTTCAGGTGATAAAATTGGGTTCTCTTCAGGTTCTGGAAACAAAACTGCCTTCTCTTCTCGTTCGGGAGACAAAATTGGTTTTTCTTGTGGTTCCGGAAACACAACCGACTTTTCTTGAAGTTCTGGAAACAAAACTGCCTTCTCTTCTCGTTCGGGAGACAAAATTGGTTTTTCCTGTGGTTCTGGAGACAGAACCGTTCTTAATTCAGGTTCCGGGGACACAACTGATCCTTGTTCTGGTTCTGGAGACACAACTGGCTTGTCTTCTGGTTCTGAAGACACAACTGGCTTGTCCTCTGGTTCTGGAGACACAATTGGCTTGTCCTCTGGTTCTGGAGTCAAAACCGGTTTCTCTTCTAGTTCAGGAGTAATCAAAGCGGGTTCTTTATGTAGCTCCGGTGACAAAACCCGCTCTTGTTGTGGCTCTGGGGACAAAATCTGTTGTGGTTCAGGAGACACTGGGCGTTCCAGAGGTTCTGGAGAAAAGACAGGCGTTTCGGGTTTCGACAACACACACAGTTCTGGTTCTTGCAGTTCCGGAGACACCATTTCTGGAGCAGGCGAACTGCCTTGAGGTTCCGGAGACAGCGTTTGTGGAATTGGTGATAAAGCAGGTTCAGGACTCAAAGCCTGAGCAGGAGAAATCACTTGAGGCTCTGGAGTGTCAATTTTCAAGTCATCCATTACTGGAGATTTCGATTCCGGCCGGAGACAAACATCTGGAAGAGTTTCCTGCGTTGCAACACCCTCCAATTTAGAAACCCACTCGTCTAGTTGTGGTTGTGGTGACTTAGCTAGTTCACAAACACCGCTCGATTCATCATCGTTGGATACAGGAGAAGCCAGCTCTTTTTCGTCATCAACTTTATCTAAATCGGTGGTCTGGATTCTTTCGTCATTATTCAAAATGATCTCATCTGATAACAAATCCTTAACCGGATCTTGCGAAACGACATCCCCGTGAGGTGCATTCTTTTCCTCAGGCTTGCTCAAGAAATCGTCGATGTTCTCCGGCAACATCTGCACTTTGTTCAAATCAAAGGGATCAGCATCGCCCTGCTCCTGATAGAACGACATAGACATAGGATCGTCCTCCTTTTTCGCAAAATCCGTGCTATCCGCGTCCAGCGTCGAATCCAGATTCACCAACGACTCGTCCCCGTAGACCGCTTTAGTCGACAACGCCGCCTCCGACTGGTCCAGCAATTTCGCAGGCGTGAAAGGGGCGGCATTCGGTCCGAAATGGAAGTCTTCCGACGATGCCACCTTCGATGGTGTGTTCCCTGGTTGAAACTCCGGTATTTCGTCTATGTTCTTTCCGTTGAGGAGATTCTCCATCAGTTCTTGCGTCGACGGTTTCTGGTCCTGCAACAAAACACACAATTACGGCTTCGAGAAACTGACGCCGACTGTTGACTTTTAACATCAGTATCTAATCTGCGGAGTTTAATGGCGTCGTAAAAGCAAAATAAAGGATGATAATGTTCGAAAACACTTACACCTTCATGGTCGTGACCGTTGCTGAACGAATCGACGTCGCTTGGTCGCGATTTCACCTCTTTCTCGAAGTCCTGGGGGTTCGGCAAACTGATGTCTATTTCGCTTGGTCTTTTTGGGGACTGGGCTATCACTGGGTCGTGCACCAATCGACATGCTGGCGAAGGAATGCTTCTCGTCGGCGAAACGGGCACGAATTCGGCCGCGTTCGGATTTAGCTGGGACATGTTTTCTTGGTCTTCGAGGAGATCCGCAACCTGGATAAAGAATAGTCAGGATAATGAGGCTATTAACAAAATTGTCTCGGTATAGGGAGCGTTTTCGATTACTTTTAACTTTTATAACGACAACGCGTGTGATATATAAAGTGGAAACAGTTTTTAATAAATATTGACTTTGCAATAAATCAATTTCACACAGAACTTCAACAGATTAAACAGTCATGAAGTTAAAGTCAGTATTCACAACGGAACTGTTTCCATCTCGAATTAACACTATAAAATATCATATATAATCGAAAATCGGTAGATATTATTTACTGAACGCACTAAATGACACCATATGCGACGACTTATAATTTTGATTAAATCGACCATGTTTTACAAATGATTTGATTCAAACAAAAAAATATGATAAATTTATTGACAAATAAGGTTATATTGTCAATAAATTAAAATACATCACAGATGTCAAAGGACGTAACTGTCATCTATCTTTGTGACAGAAGAGTATTAAGTTTTGTTGTAGGTTAAGCTCCCGACCGCAAATAAATAAACTAAAATGAACCAAGTACAAATAATAAATATTTAAATAATTTTCTTTTGGTAGCATTATCACGTGAATATTGTCTGACAGGACCGAATACTCGTAAATTAATGTCACTTATTAATGTTAAATAAATATTAAATAACAAATACAAACACGCTATTTCACCTAGTGGTGATAAATTATAGAATGTTTCGATTCGACAAAATTTACTAACTATAAAACTGGGGCTTCGACTACTTAGAACCGTGGTAAAAGCATGGGGAAGTTTTAGCCTACAAGACATAATATGCGATGCCAGTTGCATATTTAATTAAATACTTTAAAAACGTGAATTTGTTAACAACAAAAACTGGTTATAAGAATTTAGTGTGAATATTTGTTGCACCGAATTAATTAAAAACTCTAGAAAGTTTAATCAACACAAAACTAGATGTAAAATATACAAACATTCTAGAAGCAACGGATTGTTTGGGTTAGGCGTGACTGCAATTCACGATGAAGAATGGTTTAGTGTGATTCAAAACGATTCTGAGCGGAGAACTTGAAAGTAAAAGTTAATAGATAACAAAGTTTCACTGCACGCTGTTAAAATACAAGTCTGAAACTGCAAAATATGACAAAAATTATTCTACACAACTTATTTCGCCAGAAATTCGTTATTTTATCTACAAATTTAACGTTTTTGAATATTTGAAATTCCCTATATTAAAAAAGATATGTTAAAATTTTAGTTCTTTTAAATACCAACTTTAATCTAGAATACAAATATCCTAATTTAACTTCTCGTGATATTTAAGTGTAAGTATGTACACATAAAGTTTAACAATGTAAAAATGTCAGAAATGTGTTCTATCAAAAATCAATGCAAGAAACTTTGTAACTTAAACGGCACATTTTGTTTAGTGGTAAACGGTATTTTTAAAAAATTCATTTAAATTTCAAATTTCCAGGATTAATAATATCTACTGAGACACAAGAGAAGTTTTTCGGGCGATTTTGATATTTTACGACCCCTATAAATTTAATCAAAACTGCAGCACTTATTGCCGTTAACTACCCACATTCATGGTTTTTATTTCAAAATTTATACAATTTACAATTTTAAAACTCATAAAAATTGAAGTTATTTCGACAGAACTTCCCCCACCCCTGAAGTACAGTTCTGCTTCTTTGAAAAATTATAATAAACGAAAAAAAATTGATTAACAATTTACCAGATTACGATAACCTTAAACGTTATGAAGATTTCGGAGCATTCGGTTTTCCAGTCTTAAAGTTAAATTGCAAAATGTTGATTTTTTTCCAAAAATCTGGATGTCACGGTAAAAACTCAACGCGCCTTTATAAACCACATGTGCTTGAGTATCGTATTTTGTAAAATTTAAATATTTACTAATGTAAATTTTGATGACGACATACTAATCACTGCGCCATACGATGTTGATGTGTAGTTTTGGTTTATACTGATATAAACTGTTATTATTCAATTTGGATGCCTAGAGCGAACAGTTCAAGCGGATTCATAAATTACAAGTAGAGGAGTAGAGAATTTAAATAGCATTCACCATGCAAAATTTTAAGGTGACGGCATCAAATTTTTGGTGCAGATGATTAGACAAAAATTTAAAAATGTGGATTTAAAAAAAAAGTCTCGGCATTTTCTCTATCTGTATTAACGAATACAAATTTGTAAAAAATGTTTTGTAATACTTTGTTTAACGATAAATGTTTTTGTAATTCATCTATATTTGAAATTTATTATATTCTATTAATCCATCTATAGAAATATACTAGTATTTCTGGGGTCATGCGTATATCGTGTGCGCACATTAGTTTTGTTGTTTTCCAATAAACCGT
Organism: Zophobas morio; assembly: GCF_036711695.1. Classification (NCBI taxonomy): domain Eukaryota; kingdom Metazoa; phylum Arthropoda; class Insecta; order Coleoptera; family Tenebrionidae; genus Zophobas; species Zophobas morio. The sequence continues at coordinate 18,796,716 of NW_026972109.1, forward strand.
ATCTGCAATTACAATTAATGAATTGAAAATTTATTGCTATGAGAATCTAATTTTGACATTTTATGACCCTTATATATTCAATAGAAACCGCAGCGAATATTGTCGTAAAGTGATCAATGTTAATAATTAGAATAAGAATATTCATGATCTTATAAATTATGCAAATAAAAAATCAACAAGACTGGAATATTAATTGAAAATAAATTACTTTGTGTAAGCAAAAAAAATAACTGTGTATGCACAAAACGTGCGAAAATTGTGACCAGTTTGTAAGGCGTTATTTATAATATTATGCCTAAAAATTTAAACACATTAAAAAAGTAGTTACTGTGTAATACAAATACAATATTAATTACTCCTACTTAATTTTAATTTGTCAACATAGTGCTGACAGTTTTTATTATCCAGAAGGCATGGTAAAAGGTCTATAGGGCGAATTTCGTGGTAACCAGCAAGGTCAATTCGTCAAGTCTTTGTGTTTGGCCGTTCGAAATAAGCACAACAATACCGCCAAAGAACTCAGATGGCATCTGGCATTGTTCTGAGAATAGCCGGCCGCACGTGCCATATGTTAAACCGCATACCGTGGAATGCCCTTTTAACAGTTTTTTAACTAGGGATGCATCTAAATTATAAATGTGTGTCAGGATGTGCTGAAATTCCGCAAAATTAATGGACGCTTTTGAAAACGCCACTTAAATTAGCTCCATTTGTTTTAAACGGTTTTGTGTAAAAATTGTACTTTAACCAGAATGCCGCTTAAATGTGTGTCAGGATGTGCTGAAATTCCACAAGACTACTAATGCATGTTTTTCACTCAAATCAGCTCCATCTGTGTTCAAAATGGCTCTTTAACGTGAGACACCATAAGGTCTACAGTGGATGGTCACCTTGGCACAGGTCATTTAGGAGGTGCGAACCATCCCAGCTCGCCTAAACGGTGCTCTGACATTTTTACGACCAAGCCGACATCATAATTAAAAAATATATATACCTCACAGTCCGGCTGCGTCGGACTGATATTTTCTTTATTGGCTTCCTCTCCCTTGATGTAGTTCCACTCGTCTTCGGATTCTTCGCCGCTGTCGCCGATATTTTCCTCTAACCCACCATCATGAACTGCAAGAAAAGAGGTAATCAGTAAAAACGATCTTAGAAACGGTTGAAAGTAAGCGATGCGCTAGTTTTCCGAACCAGATTATTTATACGGAAAAAATCTCAGTACATAGTAATTATCACGTGAGAATGCACCAAGCGATAATCTAATACCGCTTAATACTAGCCGGATAAAATTCGTTCTCATGTACACACTACAGTGGAGATTTTGCATACGATTTCCGCTGTTAGGCGAAACCTTGCGCCAACGTCCTCATTATCCTTCTGCTCTCTTCATATAAGTCGCGACGAACCGACCATCACCCACGTGGTTGGCGTGAACATGGGACTCGCTTATGGAAGTCTTTGGCCACACCCTGGGGCAAAATGATGGCCATTCAGGGCAGGACTGTCGCTATGGGCACATCGATCGCGCCGGCTGCAACTGTGTCGTTGCCAGATGCAAGATAGAAGATAGTTCGCAATGGTAATGGCAATTGTTAGGTCATGGGCAGTGCCAGAAGCTGGGGAAATTAATGTAATGGAATTTACTAGTCGTTGTATTTGCTCGGGGAATTGGCTCGACCCCGGGCAGCCAGCAGGAACATCTGCGATATGTTTTAGTTTGCCAACTAATGGAATTTTAAATTATGGTAAAGTGCGAACTCGTTTAGCGTTATGAGGCATTGTAATTGACTGTCAGGTGGGAAGAGTAAGTGCAATTAGGTGAATGGCAGATTACTGATAAAATACAGTACTCTGAGAAACCATCTCTGTATATTACAGTAAATAAATAAGGGACTTTGTATTTTGTGACTTGAATAACCTAATTCGCCACGAAATATCAATTTATTCCTGTAATATTTACATAATCGCAGCTGAAGCTTCCGACTTCTTTAGGCGCTTCGGATGTGGAAGCGATGTGACAAGCGTAACACTACACCTTTAGATTTCTACGACTTTCTGAGTTTCTGCGGTGCATCAATTTTTACTTTTAAAAAAGCTTTTGGTTGTGGTGTCATTATTTTCGATTTTCGACCACCAAAATAGTCAATTTCAGGATAAACTATTATACCCTCTCAGTACATGAGTTGTTATTTTGCAAATTTCGTGCTTCAAGAAACATCTACGTAATGTCGCATCAGCTTTGTATTACAGTATCAATAAAGTTACACAAGTTCTCTCTCTCTATCATATTTATTACCTCAATAATTCAAAATAACATATCATGTATGTATGCAATTTGAATATGAAACTAATGAATTTGTATGCATGTAAACAGTGCGGTTTTAAAGTCCGACAAAACAAATAAAACGAATACATATATTCATTGAATACTTAAAAAATACATTATCTTAATCAACGTTCAATATAAACCCCTTGATAGCCTGCAGTAAAACGTGTTATCATCTTTATTTTGACTGAAAGTGTTAAAGAAACTCATTTTGAAGATAATAAATAAGATAATCTAATTTTCTAATTAACATAATGGTTTTTCTTTTTGTTTGATGAAATAGAATAATTTATATAATGCACATATTTTTAATTTTGGTGAAATTTTTCATCACAAAGTTTTAAAAATGTATACCTCAATTATTTATGGAAATTTCAAAAAGCAGTTTCCACCACTGTTTTCAACTTAGAAAGCTATAAGTAATAGGGGAAAAATGTTCGACTTCTTTTGTTGAAATATATTAAAAGCAGCTTTTTCAATACAAACTTCCTTTTACTGTATTTTATTTTCGACAACAAAAAAATCTGCAACTTTCATTGTTGTTTGTAGAGTTTTATAAGTTGAAAACAGTTGTGAAAACCGGGTTTCGAAATTTCTATAAACAATGGAGATATTAATTTGAAAGTAGACGATGATAAAACTGTTCTTAAAAAAGTGCTCTTGCGTTATATAAAGTTGTGGGTATACTCAGGATCACGAAGCAATGCGTACACGTCATGGATGACGTAGATCCGTTACCAACACTAAATCAAAAATACGCGCCGCAATACATGGCAATACGGATCAAAATCGATCAATTTGGGGGAAATTATATTGGTACGACTGATAGCGAAACATATGCTAAAGTTTTATCGATTTCACAAGTGTCATTGGTGTCAACTTTGGTTATGTTGTGTTATTGTTTGATTTTTCGCGTTTTTCTACTTTTCTGCTCATGTAATCGTATCAGTTCTTTTCAGAACTATAACAGTTCTTTTTAGAACTCCAAGTTAACTGTCCTGTACCGTGGTACGTGTCGCTTGCTTGAACGTAAACATTCCACCATGCCGAAGCCCTTGCACGAAGATGTAAAGCAAATGGACGATAATTTAGTGGACTATTTTGCTAAAGAACGCGATAGCGGGGGACCTCTTTTACCACTAACAGCTGTTCAAGACGTAAGTAGGTGTATTTTATTACAATTAGTAATGCAGTCACATTGTACAGAGGGTTGCTGCTGCTCTGGGTGTATGTGTGCGAACAGTGAACTCCGTGGTACAACAAATAAAAACCGGAGAAGGTGTACATTCTCCCAAGAAATAGAGACCCCCGAACACAGCAAGTTTGTGATATTAGAACTTTGGAGCAGTGTGCTATTCGAGAATGCTTATATGGAATGGTCGAAAAAAGTATGAATTTGATGCGCACGCCTTATACATAGATACTAACGATTATTTTACAAAAATACATGTTACACGATCGCCATTAATTGATTGCTTGAAGTAGAAACATATATTTGAGGGTTCTGTAAGCTCGTTAGGAAAAATTTTACCTTCTCTATTGGGTTTCGTTATTCGCCAACCAGTGTACGGAAGCGTCTTATGGAATTACAAAATGTTGTTCATGCAAGAACCAAATTCTTACGTGAATACATGCACAATCAGCAGAACCCAAATCCTTTGCCATGTGTATATCTTGATGAAACATGGATATTTGAAAATGGTTCGGTAGTTAGGTCATTGCAAGTCGATGGTGTCAAAAGTATCAGGATGTTCAAAATAGAAGGGAAAATTTAGTAATGTGTCAGTTTCACGTTAGTTATTTATTCTTCTCACTATATTTTAGGTATATTGTATTACATGCAGGTACAAGCAATGGATTTATTGATGAAGCAGCGCTAATATTTTCTTCTAATACCAAAAATCCAGACTATCATGGTCGAAATGAATCAACAGAATTTTCTCAAGTGGTTTCAATTGCTCATGAATCTTGAAGAACCATCACTGATTATTATAGACAATGCAAGCTACCACAGTACCCTTGCAATCAAATGTCCAGTGGTTCATGGAAAAAAGCAGAAATTCGTGAATGCCTTTAACAACATGACATAAGTTCAGATTCACAGCTGTTAAAAACGGAACTTCTTCATTTGGTTGCACAGTAATGCATATACCATTCTCTATCGTTTCATTTAAAATATCATATTTTTCAGAAATAAACCTCCAAAAACGTATGTTGCCGTGAATTGGGCCAACAGAATGGCCATAGAGTATTGCGATTGCCGCCATATCATTGTGTGTTTAACCCTATAGAAAATATTTGGGGAATTACTACAAATTTTTATTCCAAACACATTGGGCGTGATGGTTATGGTCAAAAAATTCCGTGGAAATGTGGAAAAAAGCGTTAGCACATGTCACGCCCACAATGTGGAAAAATACTGTTGACCATATGAATAAAATAATACGGGAGTGGTGGGAACGGGAATTAGTATTTGACCGTGAAGAGATTGCGCCGTTTATAATCGACATTAATGAAGATTCAGATTATAGTTTTAGTGATTATGACAGTGAAGATTCTAATACTGCAGATGGCATTCAGCCACTGTAACATGTATGTTATTTTCCATTACCATCCTAATTGATTGTACTGGCGGCATGTTCTGCTGATGTCTTTTATAATCACACTATCACTTCACTGGCCAAATATACAAATCACTGGTCAGACGACGACGTTGTGCAACATGCATACTTATTATTGTTTATACTTTACTTTTGTATCTATTCCATGTCAATAAAGTAACTTATTCTGTAGATGTGACGTGCCTATTGTGGCATTGAAGACGGTAAGCATATTTCTCTAACTTGAAGCCTGTCACAACTGTTCAATGCTGTCTGTTTCAGACGTATTTTAACATTCTCGTTGGTAGCTTTAAGTACAGTATGAAGCCTTGTACCACCCTCCAAGTATGTGTTTAACACCCAATTGTCAACAGTTTTTACCAGCAGTCAATGCAAAAATGAACGTTCTTAAAGCCAGTCATTCACGTTCCAACGCCGGGGTACGATTGTATTGGATACAACTGCTGTATAATTCTGCTGACAAGCAGCAGTACACACACGTTACGACCTTGCAGTTAAAAATTTGCAATCGTGGTGGCAACATATCCGAAGAAAATGGACTTTTATACCTGCTTTCACGGTTTGTATAACGTACACTGTCCACACGATCAAATTTACATCGAATACAACACGATTGTACTGCTGCAAACAGACTTGTTCACCAACCGTCCACATCCAACCGATTTGCTTGTCGCATACACATACGTTCAAAAACACTTCAATTTCGTCATACCCTACACAATTGTACCGCGGCGTTGGAACGTGAGTGGCAGGCTTCAGTGACTAGGAATACGTGAAAGAGGTTACAGTCATGATCTTTCCTGTGCCTGAGTTTGTAATTCATAGCGTCTATGCAGCCTGCAGCATGCCCTTGTGTGCTGAAACACTGCAAGTGTAGCTTATTTCTTAACTGTTGCTTCACACTAACGGTCTTCTCATGCTATAATCATAAATAGAACAAACCAAAACAGTAACAAGCCGACATGTTTGTTGACAGTTTTCAAACCGATTCATTTGTATGATAAACGTGGTAGACGCATGACGTCATACAGAGTCCGTGACGTGTACGCATTGCTTCGTGATCCTGACTATAGCTGATATTTAAAATTTTATGTCAACAGTAACGGAGATATTACATTTTGAAAATGCATTGTAAACCCCATATTGGCAAAGGTGTAGCGATTATAAAAAAAATAATCTAGATATTGTGCGATTGAAAAATGGGAATTATGGTTGCCGTTTTTTATTTTTACATTAATCTCATGTTGACACATCTAACATTGCAAAGTAGCAACAGTTTTAATACGAGCGAAAATTCCAAGTCCTTTTTTTTTTATTAAACTGCATTAGTATTAACATTGTTAATATAACAGTTTTGATTTTAATTCCTTATTATATTATGCAACCATTATGTCCGTACAATATGGAATAAATTCAATAAAAAATCAGATAATGCAGTACGTACATGTAGATCTATGTACATTTGAAATACGTAATGAAAATAAAATTGCCATTTAAAACGAAAAAAATTGCAATGTGTAAAACGCTGAATTGAATTACTCTATTAAAAATTATTATCTTTGTTGTTCAATTTCGCTGGTATTATTTATCCTTCATTTCGTACAATTTTTTCCGTTGTTCGTATTTCTGACAAAAAACATTAAAAAATATAGTATGTAATGAGCATAAGGGTATTCCCACGTAATTGAAATTTATTTATTTATTAATCTATTATCACTAACATAATTTGAAAAAGCAAGTTTTTTTTTTCATTATTCAAATCAAGGTAGATAAGGAGAGACGGGACACGATTTACTATAGGAGATGATGAAACAATGACGTATAGGCTTGATAGTATGTTGTTAAGAATTTGAGAACTCGAAAAAAATTACTAAAAAAATCCTTGGACCAAAATTTTGAAACTATTAAACTTTAAATTTTAAGAATAAACTTCATAATTCTAGTATGTTTTGATGGGAATTTAATTGAGTCTAAAATTCCGTTAGGTGTTGTCAAAAACGACATCCATCACCTGGAAAAAATGACGTTATGGATCATAATTTAGCATATTATTATCAAATTGTTAACAACTAATTATTTAGCTGTCTATTACACATGCAGTTCAACAAATCAGAATTACGATGTTAATTCTTCAACTTTGAAGTTTATAATAATTTTATATTTTCACAAATTTGGTGCAGGATTTTTTTTAACCATTCTTTTTGAGTTACTTGCAGCTCTCTAACAACGTACCATCGAGCTTATACGTTTTCTTTATCACCCTATATTTTACAGAGCTTTTGATTAGTCAACTTAAGATCGCTCCCAACTTAAAAAAACCTATACATATTTGGCCCTGTTTTATTACAGTTCAGCAAACAAATACACAATGGCAATTTATACCTACTCAACAATCGATCTGTTGCAACACTTTCAGCAAATCACACTTACGCCGAAGAAAACGTCTTTTGTTTTCGATTGGCATACCATTTCAATTGACAATTACGATAAACGTATCTTTATCGACCGGATTACACTCTATGTCGCCATGTCAACTGTGACATTACCAGATTAACGGCCTTAATGAACTTCCTTTTATCAGACTGACAGCAAGTTATTTACAACCGGCGTAAGGCATGCACGCACATTAAATCTTAGATTTTCTTCGCTTTCCATAAATAAATTGAAAACAAAACAACACACTATTGTTTATTATTGAACGCTTACGCCAACACACTTGTCCAGACCCAAATCCCGGACTTCAATTTTCAAAATAGCTCCTGTCGCATGAATGAACTCATTCGCGCCAATTAAAATCGTTTTTTTTTTTTTTACATTAGAAGTATTATTACATAAAAACCCAATACCGCTTTTCAGGACGAGTCGGCTTACCTTACTTTTTTGATAAGCTGTATCCAAGTCAGGTCAGATCAAAGACTTGGTACTTTTATGCTAACCCTGATTTCCCCTACTATATAATATTACATTTCCGGAGTAAAAAATAAACTAAAATTAAAGAAAAAGAAAAAAATACAGCTCATAATGTCCTCGTATTGCCACCGGTCGGCTGATCGCGCCACTAATCATCACCCGGCCCATTGTGTCCGACAATTACGCTATGCAAATGTGCGTCTGTTGGTCCACAGATCCATCCATCATAATGGTAATACCTACAGGAATAGGCTCGTTAATCCACCAACGCGGTATATCGCATTGTTGTAATTTACAGCATCTGGGCGGAACTGTTGCATGCGAATAACGGGCGTGATCTCGCGCGTCCTCTATTGTCTAGTCTGGTGGATGTAATGGTGCTCTTATCAGGGAGCGCGCCCTTAATAAGCCACCTGTTGAATGTTCGCTCATCAGCTGGCGCGCGGTCGTCGGCTGCCGACGATCGGGTCAGGGGCGGCGAATTAGCGCGCCGTCTGGAGAGACGAAGGCGGGGCCGACAATAAATTTTAGTTAATCTATTCGCGCTAAAAATAAACAAAAAAAAATATAATTTTCTTAAGTGAAGATAACAATCTTTTGACATTTCATGCGGCTGGTCACACCTTGAATGCAGTAGATGGGGGGACAAATAATTTTAAGGTGCATGTAGTACACGCTACGAAACACGCAGGGTTGACTATTGTGGAGCAGTAATTAGGGTTGGACTAATGGTTGAATTTTGCAAATGGTTGCTGCAGATGTTTCTACCTAGCTACAGCGGCCGATGGCAGATGCCGATATCCATTGAGAATGATTGCAAAAGAGTAAAGGTGGCCAAATGTAGATTCAAAATGTTGTATTCAAACAGATAATGGGTATAGAGTAATTTTGGTATGTATGTACAATGTAACACTACAGAGAGATGGGTTTCCAAAATTTTTGAGAACTTAAATGTGCGATTTCAGAGATATTTAACAAGATGGCTTATTAATTTTAGAACATTCAGCATACAACAGTTTCAACTAGGGATATTGTGATGTTCGTTTCACAAAGTACATTCATTTAAAATTTCAAAAGAATTAGTGGTTTCATAGTTTTGGAGATTTGTCTAATAAATCACTAACCACCGTCAACCACAAACAGGAAATATAAATTTTCGTGTTCCATGAACTGTGAAATGCATTAAAAGAGGGATATTCGTTACACGATTGTTATTACTACTTTCATCAAGTCGTCAAAATAAAAAAAGCTTTTATTAAATTTAAAATTAAATTACCAGCAGATGCAGGCATAAACGTAAAAATTGAATTATTACACCACGCATGTAATTACTTGTCATTAACAGTCATTAGATATTTGGAAGTGACTTTAACATAAATTTTGCTAGAGTTTTATCACTTGTACTATAATTACAAGATATACTTAAAATTTCAAAGCAAATGGTTATTAGATCAATAGGGATTAAAGCACAATGCAATTAACTGACCAAACCATTGTTGTGAATGCATATTTTAATGAATAATCATGGGTTATTTCTAGAACGGCCTTATAATATGATAAGTTGTTCCGTTCCATTCACCAAAATAAGGTGGTGACTTTTTCAAGAATATTATTGCAAAAAAATACATATTGGTGTAAAATGATTATTAACGATGAACGACGCAATTTTAAAATATAATTTGAAAAATATATCTGAAATTTTAAAATAAGATAAGAAATAAGGTAACTTCAATTTTCGTGTTTCATGACCAGTATAAAAAAAAAAAACATTACGTGACCTAAGTTTCATGAGCTTGTAAAAACAAAAAAAAATATACTTATGCTTAAACTACTGACAAAACACTTAAAATTGTGCCAGGAAATTGTTTTTCTGCGAATTAACAGATATTAAAGTTTAAAAAATTGGTCTTAACAACAATATAAATAATACCAATATGAAAAAAACTTGTAGTTCTTGTACTTTTAATCACCCACACTCCCCCTTTGATTCGAACGCTACAGACTTATTTATTTCTTATTTCTCATCTCATTCAGTAAGTACACTTCAGTTAGTCAATTCTCTCGCCCCTTAAATATAATCACAAATCGGGGTTTTTCGAAAAATCATAAAATTTGATTTTACAAAATTTTATTATTTTATAATATAAGTAAAACAATATACACAGTGAAAACAAATAATTGGTCGAATGTTTTTTCGACAGAACTTCCATCACCCCCGAAGTACAGTCCAACAAAAATTATAAAATTTGATTTTGCGATAACCAGTGGCGTAAATAACGCAGGGGCCCAAATTCCAAAAGGACGTGGGACAATTTGAAAAGCAGATAACCAACGTGAAAAGTTGTATTCTCAGTACATATTTAACTTCAACTGTTTATGTTTATATTTCGAAAGAATTCGACTAATGCACGTTCCGATATCAAACATCAGCGGCGGCATTTGTGTTAAAACAAAATGAAAGTTTTTGTCTCCTCAAAAGAAAAAAAGAGAACTAATTTACCAAGCTATAACAGAGTAAAACAGTCCGAATAATATAGGCTGGCGCAACATGATTCTATTCTTACATTGTCGAGAAAATGGAGTGAACCGTTCTTGATTTGATAAAAAAAAAAAAAAAAATGGAAACGTTGCAAAATCGAACCGCAGACTTTCGTCTACAAAGCAGACGTCCCACCACACGGCGACCATTAGGGAGGTTTGCGTGGTTACATATTATTTAACTAAAAAAGGTTTAAACAATAACAATTATAATAAACAAAAACAGGGCGGACTCATAAAGCACACGTGTGGGAGTGTATTATCTTATGAAATTTAAATTACGTATGTTCAAAGTTGAATTTTTTGAAGAGATGGCATCATGTTGTTGGTAGGGATGATTAAACAAATTTTGGTGTTAGCCTCTTAGCGTCTACACGATATTCATCTAAAATTTGACAACAGTCGGTCCATTGGTTTCATACATTATCTGCCTAATAAAAATTCCGACCGATAGAGAGACGGAAACGGCCGATCTATTGTTTCGTACTCTGGTGATCCAGTAGTTTCGAAATTAATTGTCTAATAAAAATCCGGATAGACGCCACACAGAAAAACGGAAACGGGAGACCCACTGTTTTGTACTGTTGGGCTCATGCAATGTCCAGAAAACATTAAAATAGATGGACAATATTCAATAGTTCGTTCATTTAAGCTTGGGAATTTGTTATTTTTTACTGAAATTCCCTCGCCTCTGAAGCATAGTATTCACATGAGTGTGGGGTTGAATGCCAATACTTTTACAGCATACAGCAGACGACTTTTATGTAGTTCAGGAATATTTTAAACTAAAATGTCAGGAAAGTTACATCATATTTGTAACTTTGCGTAAAATAAGTTAAAAAAAATGTTTTAGAAAACAAAAAAGTACAACACTAAAATACTAAATCACAAGTTAAGAAACGTCTTCAAGTGTCTAGAAGGGACAAAAAAATATATGTATATCTATCTGTTTAATTATAAGGTTCCTAGATTTGCAAGAAAGTTAAAAAATTGGGATAAGCAATAACATGAATCAGAGTTTATCTTAACATAATATGTTACTGGTATAAAGAAGTTCCTCACTTTAAAACTTATTTTTCGATGAAAACTTATTTATCAGAAGTGACATCACTATTTTCTTGGAGAAAATGAATAACTCAATTTCAGTTAATCTTTTCTAATATCGCAATCTTCTTTTCTGTGGACAAATATATACTCATTTTGATATGATCAAACCAACCCTAACAGTAACATCAGATGAAGCAGAAAATAATAAACAATGAAAACACTAGGCAAAGAAAATATAAACTGCACCAGTTGGTCGTGAATGGAAATATCATTATGAGTCTTTAGATTCATTCCAAGTACATAACAATTTTTACTTATATACAATCAAAAACAGCAATAAATTGTCTGTGTTTTGATAATATTTTTCAAGTAGAAAAATGTAAATTTATCTTTTTAGTTTAAATCGTAAAAGTGTCCTTCAATTTAATCAAATCATTCTTTTACTGATATTATGGAAGCATAAAACACAAAAAATGTTTTAGTACCAACAGTTCAATTATATGATTTGTCCATGATTCGTTTCACTTGTTAATAAACAATAACATATAGATGTATGCGGTTTCGTTCGTCTAAAATAACGGCAAATCATTTTTCAAATGTGTACATTTTTGACTAAAATAGTATTCGTCTTGTCCACAGCAGGATCTGCAGATCACGAATTGCCCATAATTGCACCAGCTAAATATACGTTACAGACTCCGACAAACCACAAACCACAATCCTGACATTATCTTTTTTTATAGAAAAATTTTTATTACTTAGAAATTTTCTTCACTCTGTAAAAGCAAAATCCATAAAGACTTTCACTCGTGACAAGATTATTAAACTGCAATTATTATGTCCTAATTACTCTTTAGATTTAATACCAAACCCACCGCCGATAGAATTCTTAAGTGTGGTTTCTTGGCGCCAGACAGCCCCCACAAAGCCACCTTTCTGGGTCGATACTGTCGAGTTCACCACCCCTATCTAATCTTAATATCGATTATGTCTGCCATTCAGACGACACGCAGGTGGTTCGCGAAAAATGACACTTCTTTTACTAGCTGAAACTCGGTTACGTTGAAACGATGTCATTTACAATTTCAATAAAGCCATTGTGTGTAAAATCGAGCCATTACTGCTGTAAAAATCCACCTGATGAATTCTCGATAGAAATACCATTAGTATTACGCGTGTTACATGTGTTATATCTTTTTTATTACAGTAACCGTAACAGCGTCCGTGGAACAGGTTAATAAATATTTACTTCTTCCTCCATGCTGTTTTTAATAAAATCATTGTAGGTCGAAACGCAAACCCACAATCCACTTTCACACGTCCGAACCGAGAGATTTACGAAAGCTCGTCGTAAATCGAAAAACTCGCGATTTGTGATGATAACTCAACCGCGCCCTCCGATTTATCTTCGTGCATCTAAAAACCGAACGATAAACTGTAATCAGAAGCGATAAAATCTACAAAATCGCGATTATAAGTCATGGCTTTACGAAACACGTGCCGCATTAAGCTTATTTGAACTTTCAAACTTTGTCATTGTCATCGTGACCCCTGCACACCATAAATTCTGGTTATGAAAGGGTTGACGTTTTGTCGCAGTTTTTTTCCAGAATGCTTCTAGTTGCGACAGGCCGGCTAACGACGAACAAATTATTCATATTTCGGTCGTTATTCCTCAGACGAGTTGAATGTTTCAAAATTCAAGTGCTACGATTACTTATTCAAATTAAGGCCGGGTTTAATTCAATGTTCGCGTAACGACTAATTAGGTGCTGTTAGAGGTAACATCTTCTGAAAAACCAGACGGAAGTTCAGTAGACTTTTACATGGAGTAGTTCATTTTATGACCTTTCAAGAGCTGTAATTGTTATGGTCCAATAAAGGTGATGGTATACTCTGTGTATAATTAAATTTAACCTGTTACACGGCTGCATTGCTTAGGTGCTAGTTTGATCTTAAATATATTGCAGATGTTAGGGAAAACGTACAAATAAGAACTAAATCAACGACTCCGGTGCTGGAAAAGGTTATCATTATTAGCAAACAATCTCACTCGCATGAATAATGTGTGAATTCTGGAAAAAAAAATTCAAAAGGCTTTTGTGGTTAATAATGGTATTCACATTCCTAAAAACATTGTAATAAAAGATTTCTAGTTTCTTCTACTAACGAAAGAAATCACCATATAAACATTATGTGTGTTACTTGTCACTCACTCCTAAGCAGCCTGCATCTAGATGTCTTGGTGCAATTTTCCTCCACATTATTATTATGAATATTGTTTAAAACTATTCACTTCACATAAAATGCGGAATTTATATTACAAATTGTTCAACCTCAAACAGTACAATTTTAAACATTTCCGTTTTACGACTGGCATACTAAATTCCCATTAAATTTTGAACAAATGCCAACAGAATTAAACAGAAAATCGTTGTTGTTGTGTAGAAAAAATTACCATTTGGCAGTAATTTATTGAGACTATGATCACCGACGTGTTTGTAAACGCCTTGTGCTATTTTTTGAACTATTTTGTTATTTTAAACATTTAAAAGTGCCTTGTTGGTACATGAATTTATCGATTTTCAAATTCCTTCAGTGAGATCAATTTTAACACATGTGCACACAATGTGTTCACAGGGTGCCGAAATGTATCCCCACACACCAACGAGATCCACTTTACTGTCTCTAAAGTGCATTCTTTTCCATACTTCCAGTTCTGCAACAGTAAATATCAAACAACCCTAAGTTGAGAGAACCACTTCAAGAAACACTAGGGCTGCATCTAAATTCGTTTGGCCAATATTCAACATATCAGAACCGGAAGTACAAATCAAATAATATAATAACACAAATTAAGAGTTATTTTGCGACTGTAGCTGTGAATTAAACATTAGCAGGTAAATGTAAAAGATATTCAAAATATTCGACTATAAATAAATAACACGGGGAATTTCATTTCAGAAACCTTATATCTCTAAAATTGATTGAAGTTGAAGTTTCCAAAAATATTCGTCATTCGTTAAATCTATGAACAATTATGCACACATCAAATATTCGTAAAATTTACGTTTATAGCATCCTAATCAATTTAAGATTTCAATTACTCTGATAATGAAAAATTTCACCTAATCGTTACAAGTAATAAATTAAAGGCAATGCGCAAAAAATCAAATATTTAATTACGCTTTTTCTATTTCACAACAAATGGTTAACGGTTCATCACTGGCTATTTAGACCTAATCGAATGAAACTAAATGTTTAAAATACTGTTCAATCACCTCATCCCGATGGAAATCATTTGACTTGCGAATTTTCGATTCTATATACATACTCTAATACTGAATTACAAACTTTATAGAATCGATTAAAATAATAACTACAGCAACAACGGATATGACTATGCTAATCACTGGATAATGAAGGTTTTCATTTGTGTTATAAGGCTCCACTTGCCTCTTTCCACTTACCTCAACGTATAAGGATTTTCGAAATTTTATGGTCTGCTTTATTATACTATCCTCAAAGATATTTGGCGTTTATGACTTCACACCAATTTGACTCCCATTATAATTCAATAGGCCGTCACAACCGGATGTCTTAAACCCACTCACCGATACCTACCTGAAAAGACCTTTTCTGGTAAAAGCACAGGGCAGGACTGAGTTTTGCATTTACCGACAACTGCGCCTTTCGAGTTTTTTATTTTAAGTAAAAACAAAGTAACTTTGTACTCAATCATTTTTTATTACAGCACAACTATTTACTTATTAACTACTACTGCTTATTTATTGATCGAAATAGTCACTGTCATCATCACTCGACTCTTCTAAATTAATAATTAACGGTGTTATCAACCGTGCCCTGTACTGGTCTTCTTCTTTTGTGGAATGTCGTACACAATTGGCCCACATTTCGGCAGTTATTTTGGAAGCTTCTTCCCTAATTATGTCAATTGTTGCACTACTAAATTTTGGTGCCGTATTATTCCTTCTTATATTATTTTTCATTTGCGACCAGATTAGTTCGATGGGGTTAAATATACAATGGTACGGCGGAAGTGTGATGTAGAGAGCGGATTTCGGTCGGGCTAGACAAGGCCAAACTCGGTACGGCTCGTACGGGATGGGAATTCATTGCAGTTACGGGCTGCACTTCGTTTATTTGAGATTAGAATACCGCTGCTTCGTTGCACTCTGCTGTTAATTCCAGTTCTCATTTACTTAGCCGTTTGATTAATAAATCGTTAATTGTACTTATGGAATAAGTGATATTCAAATTCAGTGATTATCTATCACCCGCTACTGAGTCCCGGCGATCCAGCGCGTCCCCACCTATAATCGTGACGTAGCCCGACAGAAATCCGCTGTCTACTAATCACCCTAAATCCACGATCTCGCGCCATAGCATCTATTTTATATTGTTTCTCAAATTTTCGAGTGTGTAACACTTCTAATAATTGTGTCTTTGTGTAATTTTCTTCAAAGTATAAATCATATTCCGTAAGGAAATTTTGAAATTTGAAAATTTTAACAAACAAAATTACTCTGAGTCCGGTCCTTCGCGTCTCGACCGTCCCTGGCACGTCGAAAAGGTCTTTTCAGGTAGGTATCGGTGAGCGGGTTTAAGACATCCGGTTGTGACGGCCTATTGAATTATAATGGTAGTCAAATTGGTGTGAAGTCATAAACGCCAAATATCTTTGAGGATAGTATACCACTCGCTACGCATATTCTGGAATGTTTACAAGTGTATATCAATTTATATACAAGTCAAATAATGACATAAATTCCAAACGTTTTATTACAATAAAATGTATAAACATAAAATTGAACTCGGAAAATTTAGGTTACAATATTAAACGCTAATGTTTCTTTGTGGTTTTATTCAAAGGTGTATTGTTGCTGCCACAATTATTAACTGTTTTTCTTACTGTTCGAAAATCTTGTATTTCAAGGTTATATTTAGCGATATACATATCTCGGTTATAAATTTTTGAAGTTTTGTGTAAGTGCGATAACCACATAAGTACGTCAAAAATAGAGGCCTGTGTATGCACTACACTACACCTGCACTAGCGGCCTCACGTGATTCAAATTTTTCGACTTTTTGCCAACTCTCATTCTCAAATTAACTACATTTCCTCGTTCTTTAGACGACGTATTTCATTCGTAACACAAAGCGTCGTCGAACTTCACGTTCCCAATAGCGACAATCAGGAAATCAAAAAACCAGTAACTAGAACAATCGCGTTTTGTAATTGCCGAACTCGTTACTAGTTCAAATGCAATTCTTTATATTCGAGAATGAACCCAGTTCACCTTGCTGAGTGTCACAGTGGTGGCTATTTTCGTCTCAAATGCCACGAATTTGGCCTTAACCGATGCACTACTTGCAACACGTTAGACACCAATAAAACGACAAAGTGTCCATATTTCACAACGCACGAATCCGCATAAATAAAAATAATGTAAACCGTGAAACCTTGGCCAATTCATAAAAATAAAGGACCTCGTTTGATTGGCGGAATTTCTCTCGTTGAAAAAAGCCACCAATCGCAGTCGAAATTTCCTCGCCGTTTTGTTGACTTGTTGTTCCTATTTAGGAACGACAATTTGGTACCTTGTTTGGCAGCACGCCGCCACTGCCATAAGTGATTGATTTCACAGGTAGTTAGTCATTGCAGTCGTACTTGAACGTAATCTAATCTTATTAGTATGCAGAAAATAGTTGTTAACATTTAACTGGACGTTTGGTATTTCTACGAAGTTCGTACCCACATCTCTGCCCTTGCTGAACCTAATTATCGCGAAATTTTGACTTTGTCGAATCGTAAGCGAACACGTGAACAATGACGATAAGGCAATAACTCGACAAAGCCAACTTCGATACTTGCCAAGGGATGTTTAAAAATAGATTTTTGATGCGATTCGGGTTTATTTTGTACACAAAGTCGTGTCAGACGTTAGCACGCAATTCCTCAACATTTCGTCGGTTAATTACGACACTTTTTTTGCTTCGACATAAAAGGACAACGAGGAACTGTTCGAAAACGTCGGCACAAGAAGTACGAACTATGGTCCACATACCTTACGACGAGACACTAAAAAACATAGAAAATATCACAGAACTGACCGTAATTACACTTAAATTTAATTTTAGGCACTTGGAACGAAAGAGAACAGCGAAACCTTCTGCAAAGCCGGTGCAAGACTGACTCGGGTTGGGTCGTGCAGTGCGCATGCGCATGAAACACCGCTGCTCTTCATTCGCGAAATAAACAAATAATTTCGGCTATTCATCGCATTTTTGTTGTTCTGATAACGATAACACTGATACGAGATTGCATTTCGGGGGAATCGATGCTGCTGCAGGCGGCTGTGCATCCGCGAATTTGAATTTGAACGAGACGGTAAATTCGACGGCCTTTTTACCGGCCCTAATGGCGCGATTTTCGATTTTTTCCGGCAGAGTACCGTTCGATCGCCGACACTTTTCTTCCGGTCTGGTGTTGTAAAATCTCAAGTTTAATTGTGAGTTGTTGCACAACCGCGATACAGTTAGATTACAACGGATATTGTGCTATGCAAAGGCATTACGGGTTAAGTGCAACAATTGCTATTTTGATGGAGATTGCGATGGCTCTAATTGGGTTGTTAGGGGAATTTCGACAGATTTAGCGAGGATACGGCATTTGCGTCGGTGAGGTTGGCACACCGGTGCAGGTGTGTAATGAGGGTTGCATACTTATCCATCTTCAAACCCAAAAAATGGACAATAATGCAAAATTGGGTGCAAATACCAAAATGTGTTTTTCGTTTGCAATTTTATAGCTGCCAAAGTTTTTAGATTTCTACCAACACATGTGACGTCACGTAATCACATTAAAATATCACGTACGGTCGTTCTTGCAAGTAGTTTTGCTTGTTAGGTGCATTGTGGAGAGCTCACCAACAATCTAAAACCATAATAAACATAAAAAGGTATAAACCCATTACGGAGTATCGAGAATTTTATCAATTGTTCGCTTACCTACCATTACCGAGTTTATTACGTATCTATAATTCAAGCGTGACGAACCATGGTTTATGTTTCTAGAGGGACGTTGTCTTCTTTAAAAGCACATACATATTACATTTTTTAACTTTACGCGCAAATATAAAAAAAACATGAAACTGGATCTTTCAAGCAAACAAAAACTACAAAGTAAATTTTTTAGGATTAGGTAACTTATGAATAACGCTTAAATAAACCTTGAATTTTTAAATTTTTCTAATACACTC
Organism: Zophobas morio; assembly: GCF_036711695.1. Taxonomy (NCBI): domain Eukaryota; kingdom Metazoa; phylum Arthropoda; class Insecta; order Coleoptera; family Tenebrionidae; genus Zophobas; species Zophobas morio. The sequence goes on from NW_026972109.1 coordinate 18,815,444, forward strand.
TCTACCTGCATATACACAAATGGTGTTAAATTATTTACATATAGTGTGCTATGCGTAATTCGTTTATTACTGCGACTTTCTGCAAAATTAATTATTAATCTGTCAATTAGTCAAACTTTGAAACTAATTTTAACGTTTATTTTTTTAAATTACAAAAATGGATACGGAAAAATGTGGACTCTAGAAAAAGATAAATTTATTATCGAAACCTATTCTCGGTTTGGCCAAAAAATTTATGGCGATTGGCAATCCTCAATATCTGCCACAAATAAACTATATTTTTCGAAAGCTGATTTTTTTTGTCCAGCCGTGGTCACGCTCCTCTAGATGTAAACCATTATTAATACCCTGTTGTAAAATGATATAAATTCTTAGTATTAAAGAATTATATTTTAAGCATCCACCAGATGGGGAAAAAACAAAAAAAGTTTATCGTCATTTTTATCTTAATTTTGGCGAAATTTTTCATCACGTACTTTTAAAAACCAATATCTCAGCTACTATTTATGGAAACGCCATTTTCGCCACAATTTTCAACTTACAGAACTCTAGACGCCACCCAAGAAACATTATCGACTTTTTCTGTCGGAAATGAGATACAATAAAAGCAATTTTTTCGACAAAATCTGATTTCACTGCATATCATTTCCGATAAAAAAGTCCACAATGTTTTTGGATAGTGTCTAGAGTTCTGTAAGCTGAAAACAGTGGCGAAAACCACGCTCCAAAATTTCCACAAGTAACTGAGATATCGATTTTTAAAAATACATCATGAAAATTTTCACAAAAATGACAGCTTAACTGTCAAATGCTTTAACCGATATATGGTACCATAGGTTTTATTATCAGTAGTGCCAACATAATGTCACAAAACACTACCTTAATATCAGCTGCAAAGGCTGAATTTTGTTTGGCGTTGCTAAAGAAATGATGATGATTGGTAAATAAACGACGTCATTAATTGGATAATGGTACCAGATGCGTATTTAATAGTACCATTTTTTTTCAATATTTTCAGTTGTTTTAGAATTATTGTTAGTTCTAAAAAATACAATAATCAAGTTCGTAAAGCGGCTTAAACGTAACTTCCTTAGCCACTAAAGAACAACAAATGTATGCCATGCCAAAATAAATTTCGAAAGATATATTTAATAATTTTATCAGATAATTCAAACATTTTCCAGTGGAGATAAAGATATTGTTGCTGATTTTTTCGATGTTAACGCTAATCATACACTTATTCCTAAAATTTCGGGGAAATTAGATTGACGATTCCCGATATAATCAATTCAATGGATCTATTCTCATATGCTTCTAAAAGATAAATAATGCTATTGAAACATGAACAACAATAGAGCGTATTTTTTAATTGATATCAGTTTAATAATAATTTTTCAATATCAAGATGATGTCATCTTTTGAGGGAATGCAAAAAAATAACTTTTTGATAATGTTTTGTAACCTATCAGTATTTGTATTATCAAAATTTCTAAAGATCGCCATCTATTAAAAATTCAAAATAATTTGTAAGATAATTTCGACGATTACCTCTCCACAACATTTTGAGAAACGAATGCCGGATAATTTTGATGACAGCTGACAACTCGAAAGGGTACAACTTAACCTCACTTTTTCGTATAATAAAATTGACGTTTTTCAACTCTGTCAAATGTCGCTTATATACAATAGTGTAGACCTGATGTAGCGTATATTCAGGACTTTATTTTTATATTCACTAAAATTTTATGACTTGACTATGACGGCTTGGACGGCACAACAGCAGAGTAGGGGATTTTACCTACTATTGGTAAATTTTTAAAAAAGGCTGTTAAAAAAAATGGTTGCAAGTTATTCAAACCTGAATCTTTTAACACATTTTCTTTATGTGATTTATTTCCTCGAACTGGATACTTGGAAGTATAGAATGTGTAGATACACGATAATAACGTACCCACATTATGTAGAGGGAATTTTATCAGAACTATTACCAGGTGTCATGGATATGAGCCTGAAGAAAATGAAGATATCTCGCGTGCTCACGTCGACGACAGCAATCTAATATGGCCTGGACCCCTGATCTAACAAATGAACTTGTTTCTCTACTAACCGGAGGAGTCCGGACAGTTACCGCGTGCGTTATCTACAATATGTGTTCCGGGTTGGAGACCAAAAGGATATCACGTTACGATAGGGCTAATTACGCAAAGTATATCCATTTACAAACTTCCAAAATCTGATAATTTTACGTCAAATAAAAACGTCTCGTATATACAGAGGCGGCCATAAAACGCCGGAGACAATTATGTCTTAATTAGCTTTTTCGTTATAAATTTTCCCTTTCCAGTCAAACGGCAGCACAAAGCCTAAATTAGATAATTCAACCGGCTATTATCTCATTAAATCTTTCTAGGACAAGCTTACAGAAGGCGTTCTAATTACCCAAAATCCTCCGCAGTTCCCAAATTTATACAAACTGTTTCTTCTCTGGCAATTAGACTTTCTCAAAACAGCACACGCGGACAAACAAATTCTACATCTGTCGCCTCCAACACCACAAACTCGACTCGAGCGTGTGTCTTTTAGGCTGTTATTTTGAGCGAAGAGGGTTCATTAACACAAGAAGGCCTGTGATTCAAAAATAAAGTGTCTCCATGGCGATTCCCGAAGCGAGATAACTGGAAGAGGTTGCTGGAACGTTCAGCGCGTCAAAATGTTGCGCTGTGGACTTTCTTTTTGTTGCTGTTGAGGCCAACAGGGTTTTGTACAAATACGAGTGACTTATAGGCACAGCTGTCTACACACTGGATTTATGTTTCTGGAAGTGAAGCGAGATGGAAAGACGAGATACGAGCGAGTGTGCATGTTCATAATCTATGCAAAAAGAAGAGGCTTGCAAGAAGTTATCGACATGAAGAAACGGATACGATGCAGAAAAATGGTGGACGAAGAGAAAATAGTCCGACGAATACCACGCATGCTCGCGATTTCAAAAAACATTGCCGTACGATAACGTAACGAATAGCACCAATTAATCTATAGGCAATAACTGTAATTATGTTATTTGCGGGTTAATTAGCTATTGGTAAAGAAAGGCGACAGTTTCATGGCGAAAATTAAACATTATTTATTGCCTGTTCATACAAAAATAAATTTAATATATTATTATGACTGGAATAAATTAGAAAATAGATCAAGACTAATATTGTGTTATCGCTGCTCCAGTCCTTAGGCCTTCAAATAATTAAAAGTAATCAAGAGGTGATGAATGCTACGTATTTATTTATAGGTATAAGAAAGTGATGTTTCCAACGTGGAATTGTCTTTAAACATAGAACGGAAATGGCGTACGCCCATTAGAACTCCACATACATATAAAAATAATTAATTTTTATTATTGCTAATTCAACTCGGGTATCAAGGATACCCAACGGTACATGCCGGTATAATTAAATTTTATATTGCGTTCTTGCGTTAAGAAAGCGGTTAAATTCAACTCGATAGACTGTGGCCTTTTTGCTCATTTCCACCAAGACTGCAGGACCGTATTCAAAGTTTTTATTAATGACCCTAAAACTTCAAAAATCCTAACTTCCTTATAATTAGTTTTAATAATTAACTTAAAAATCATTAATTCTCTTAACAGATTTTTTTCACTTTTGTGTGATACTTTTGGCTTTTCGGTTGCAAACATTGGAGTTAAATGACGAAACTGGTTGCCACAGCCGGGGATTTGAATTGAAATGGATTTTAGCTTTAGTTATACTTTAGTGCACACGATCTTGAAATTATGATAATGATTTATGCAGAACATGGAGTGAGCACGGAACGGATTAGACACAAACGAACAATATTTAAAATATTACAGAAACCCGCACACTGAGAGAAGACCGCAACGACAGGCAGTATTGACAGTCTCAGTGTGCGGCTTTCCATTAAACAGTATGCTTTAAATATCAATACAACCGTTCATATTCGTTCCTGTGCTATCCGTTCCGTTATCAATGGGCGTTCTACTTAAACGTTAACAAAACGAAAATCATTCGTTATCTAAAAACCGTGAAAACTTAAATCATTCGTCATTTAATCATGCATCAAATCAACTTCGGAGTATGACAAGTAACGGAACACCTATATATCTAAAAATAATTTAGGTTGTAAATCCAAATAAGTGTTATCCGAGTGTGTCAAAACTATTTTCAACCATAGACAAGATACATCTATTTTTACAGCATCACACTGTTAAGACACCCCACCTGTCTTGAGGACGATGGCGGTATTAAAATTTCGTAAACACCACTGCTTTTAGCTTGCACGATAAACTTAGACTAGACACATTCTATTATAATCATCGAAAAGATGCAGTAATAATAAAACGTGATGAACGCATGGACAAAGAACCTAGCGCTCCTGTTGTTTAGAAAACAAGTGTCTTAAAGTTTGACTTATTTTTATTTTTAAGACACGATATAATTTTTATGGCTGGTTGTTTTGTAAACCCAGTGAATTATGATCATGATTATGTAATATGCCTATGTTTAACTAGAATTTATAAATAAAATTAAAATTATTAAAAAACATTCGTGGGGCGCTGATGTCACTGATGTATAGAGAGCGGAAAATATGCAGCAAAATTTTGGGAAATATGATCATATCACATGCATCAAATTTATGCAAATATGCAATAACTTTCTTAATATATGCAGAGATATGCAGTTGCATATGCTCCAAAAATAAAAAAAAGCGTAATAACCGAACTAAATTTATTTACAAATTACAAAAATTACGAGCTTACGTTTTTTTACAAAAAATACATAAATCACATTGCAAAGTGTTTAATTAGATCTCACTGACAAATAAATGACATTTTTTAAGATAATATTCTTATACTAAAAAATAAATATAGGTAAACAGAACGAATTAAAAAATAGTAGTAATCGACTATTTAATTACTATTTTGGTAACAATTTATTTTTAAATATTTTTCGAAATATTCTAACAAAAATTTGTCCGGTGATTCTAAAGTATGTATTAGTAAATAGAAAAACTGCGCACTGCGTCCACAGATGTAAAAATACTTATCGGATTACAACAGGCACAACAAAACACAGTTCCTTCTTGAAGAATAAGTTCAGGAAAAGGTTTAATTCATAAATTAATTTGAGTTATCTACATATTGACACACATCTCTATCGCTTTAAATACTTAAATGCAAACACACGATGAAAAATAATAGGATAACGTCCCTTCGACCACCATAAAACATACCATTAATGCACTTAAGTAAGGAACAAAAATATTGAAATGAACGGTATTTCCAAAAGTAATTAGGAGTCGAATTTACCTGGAAAGATGGCTTAACACCCAGTGGTTCCTCCAAACTACCATAAAACCCAAACCTTCCCCAGTTATTTGAAGCTCAGGACAATATTTGCAATATGATTCATGAAATTTCGTCTTTCTAGCAAAATGCCGATCGAATTGCATTTTTTTTTTTTTCAAAGTAGCACAAAAATTGATAAAAATGCAAAATATGCACCCGTTACGTGAAATATGCAGCAGAAGGCAAATATATGCAAATATGCAATTTTTTATAGCTGTATTCATTTTTAATTAGCATGATTCGTTCACATATTAAATATCAAGACTTATATGCAAAAAATAACGGATATGCAAATTTCATAAAATCCGCTCTCTACTGATGTATATGTTTTATCAAATTAAGATGCAGCTTATGGGTTAAAAACAAAAGCGTTTACGGAATTTCAATATCTTAATCTACGTTGAGTATACATACACCAGGGTGTCGAATTTGTTATTATTTCCCGGGTGTAAGCTAAGGAAGTATTGTGATCGAGTTAATCGGTCGATTCACTACTCTTCTGTCTGTCTGTCTGTTTGCTGTCTGTCCGGATTTTTATTAGACAGATAATCTTCGAACCATTGGACCACATGTTGTCAAATCTTGTATGTATATATAAATATTAGGATTATCATGTAGATGGTAAAACGCTAACCAAAATTTTGGTAACCATCTCCAACAATTTGATGATATCGTTTCCAAAATTTACAGTAAAATAGTTCTTAATTTTATAAAATAAGACACTCTTCCACTTGTGGTATATGAACCGTGTTGAGTTTTCACCTTAGACATCCAAATTTTTGGAAAACAATCAAAATTGTATAACAAAATTTTGCAATTTAACTCTGAAATTTCAAAACCGAATGCTCTCTTGAAAACGTTTTAAGAGACGACAACCATGGTAAATCGTTAATCAGAATTTATTCCTTTCAAAAATTGACGACGTCATCTCAAAATTTTGCCAAATAAATCTTATTTGAAGGACCCAGAATATTATGACCCTATACTTGTGGTTTATCAATGCACTCATAGTTTTTAGAATTACTTATGCAGTTGACTCAAAAAAAAAATGAATGAGGCAGTATATTGTGCTGATTAAATCAAGAATAGGTGTCCTTGCAAAAACATCACATTCATATATTTATTTTAACTTAAGGGTGGTTATAAAAAAATTGCAAAATTAAGTCTTATAATTTTTCCTGGATTATTTTACTTTCTATTAATTTTTTGATTTCATAATTTTTCATATTTTCATTTTTCAATGCTTCGGTTTCATAATTTTTCTTTTTTCAATTTTAAATTTTTCAAATTTTCAGTTCCTGGACTTCCAGATTTTTCAATTTTTCGATTTGCAATTTTTAATTTTTCGATTTTCAGTTTCCCAATGTTTAATTTTTCGAATTTCAATTTCTCTTTATTTTTATTTTTCATTTTTTCGATTTTAATCACAATTTTTCGTTTTTTCATTTCCTTTATTTTTTTAAATGTTTCTTTCGATTTCATAGTTTTCCATTTATTTAATTTTTGTATTTTTGGTTTTTCAATTTTGTAAGTTTTGGATTTCTCAGTTATCCGATTTACCGAAGTTTCTCAATTTTTAATTTTTAAATTTTTCAAAGTTTTCATTCTATACTTTTTCGTAATTTCATTTTTGATTTTTCAATGTTACAATTTTACGAGTTTTCATTTTTTTTTATTGGAAAAGTAGAAAAATCGAATGGAAAAATTAGAAAAAGTTCAAAAATTAAAAATCGTACAATTGTAAAATCTAAAAGTGGAAACTTGAAGAGTTACCTATCGTAAAATTGAAGAAACAAAAAAAATAAAAAAAAAACTTGAAAAATGAAAAAATTCTGAAATCATAAAATTAAAAAGTGAAAAACTTTTAAAATTATAACTATTATTACATATTTAAAATCAAAACTAGAAAACTTGCAAATGAAAATTGATGAAACTGACAAATTTAAAATTGAAAAAATGATTGAAACATTTCACATTGAAAAAAGAAAATTATAAAATCAGAACACTGAAAAGTCGAAAAATTGAAAATACAAAGAAAATAAAAAACCGAAACGAAAAATTGCAAATCGAAAAACTAAAAAATCGAAGAATTGAAAAGGTCAAGTCAAAAAAGGTTCGGAAGTGTCAATGACGCCATTGGTTTTTAATTTTTGGTTATCAGAAAACAAAAATCACAAAAATTGTTTATAATTTTTCAAAGAAGTGGGATTTGTTGGCTTGCACTTCAGGGACCGTGGAAGTTCTATTGAAATAACTTTCGACGAATTTTTCTCACTTTTCAGCAAAAGAGATGCATCACTAAATTAAATTACAATAAAACTGCATTATTTTGAAGCGAATTTTAAAGTAATTTGAAAAATCTGAAATTACTAGAAGAAAAATATATAATAATTTCTCAATTGCTGACATCAAAAAATAATGTTTTTTTTAAATGTAAAAAAAGCATCCGGTTGCCTTTATATTGAACGCCAGAAAATGGCGTAATTTTATTACGATTTAACCGAATGCTATCCCTCAGGGAAATTCCCTACGTATGGCGTCAGTTTACTTTGTACTATTAATTCCAAATTATAAATAAATATTTACTTTTCTTTTATTAATCCTATGTAGGCTCCCGTTTTTACCCGTGTTTACTTTTCATCATTATTTTGGAATAGTTTAACCCATCCGAAATTTAACACTGTTTGCAAATTCAAACCCTTTTATTGGCTGTGGTTGTTAAAAAACATAAATTCCACAATCGACAAATTCCACCAATACAAAACATATTTTGATTTGTTCCAGGCCGATTACATTCACTGCACACCCCACGTACTGCTGTTTTTAACCAGACATCCTAAACGAGTTATTTCCAACATCGACCATCCCATTTCGCATCACGGCTTCAATTTTTAATCGAAGCCCGCGTCGCCTGTCAAAGTTTAAAATCTCATTAACAATCCCATAAATGACGATTGTACTCGTTAATGACTATCTCTTGTTTCCAAGCGGCTCTTTTGTTGCCTAATTACAGCATCTCCATGACAACAACGCACCGATTTCCACCCGTATCCCGCTTAGTCAGTCAATCCGGCATGAGGGCGTGCATTCTGGGTAGGCAGCAGGTTTTTTTGGGTTTCGGAGAGGGGTCGTCCGGAAAAATGAGTTTTCGGGACTGCGAGCCATCTTGAAAATTCGGACGCAATAATTTTTGTGAATCATCTCCGTAACCTCGAGTCTGAGAAAAAAGTGTAAGGAGCTTTTTTGTAGATAATATAATTACCTATAACTTTTATTAATGACTTTTTGGTGTAACATTAATAATAAAAAAATTAGGGACCAATGAAATTCTGAATTTGTCAGAATGACGACACCCCTCCATCTTACCACTCACGGCTAACCCCCCTACCAAACCCAAAAAAATCGCTACCTACCCATAATGCACGACTGCCTCTTTCTCAACGCCCGATTGACCGGACTAGCCTTCCTGCTGCACATAAGCAGCAATCGCTGCAGGAGATCGCTATACAGAGCCCTCCACGTCATCGGATGCGAGGCCAAATGGCCAAGAATGCCATTTTTTCCCTTCGACTCGCAGATGAAAGATAAGGCGGTTGGTAGTTTGTAGTTATAAATAGCGCAATTTACCCCCGCAGGTGCAACAGCGGCATAGAGTCTGCATAAATCTCGATCGTGAGCGTTCGATGTGTAATGGGTGAGTTTGGTAAAGCGCGGTGATAGATCTTGGCGAGGATTAGCACGGACGTCTTGCGTACGAAGGGGAGGACCTCCGACTGCTGCACTAACGCGATCTGACACAGTTCAACAAGTTAAATGGTGAGATCGCGGGAAGATCTCACGACCTGAGTGGTTTGAATTAAACGCTCGGATGAAGCGTGTGGTGGATGTGAGAGGTTGGTGGATGTGAGAGGTTGGTGAAGCGAGATTTGTGTCAAGCTGGGTTTAGCGAGGCATTTTTATAGGGTCCGGTTTAGGAAGTACTGATATCGTGTTTTCGCGACGTGTCGTAGCGCTTAGAACATGGAAAAGTAGGTCCCCGTCTCGGTCTGCCTGTCGTTTAGGCGGATTTTAAGAATATTGTGTAGATGGTGAAACCCAAAATTTGTATCATCACCTCCAGCAAAAATGTAATGCTGTCATCTTAAAATTTTGCGTAGAAAGTAAAGATTCTGAAATTTTCTTCAATTGTCAATTATTATTAGCAAATTTTAGCGTCGAGTGCGGGTAGCATTAAACTAATAAGCAAATAAAACAAAGTAGTCCAAGGCTATTTCGACAAGACTTCACAAAAATTCTACATCATATCTATACAAAGTAACCTCATTTGACATACCCCTGTTAAAACTTTTATGACTTAAGCGGCTTAAGCCAAACCACCCTTATAAGTCAAACTGGATATTGTATTACTTAACTCAGTTCACAGCTACATTATGCCAACAATGGACAGTAATAATCTTGCGGTTCGGGTCTACAAAGCTTACAATAGCCAGTTTGACTTATAAGGGTTCTTTGGCTTAAGCCGCTTAAGTCATAAAAGTTTTAACAGGTGTAAGTCAAATGAGGGTTGTGTATAGTGTCATTAAAAAGAAAAAGAAGGTTTAGCTTCTTATACTTTTATCTATATTACATATTTTAATATAAAATGTTCGCAAAATACATTTTTTTCAGTTTTTCACAGAAGCGAGATTTGTTGAATTGTACTTAAGAGGCGAAGGAAGTCCTGTCGAAATAACCAGTTTTTTGAATTTTTTAATTTTTCCAAACAGTTCCGAATATTTTAATATTGTAAGATTTTGATGCTGTCAGGATTTTGAATACTATTAGTATAATATTAAATTTATAAAATTTTGACAATTACTTATTTATGTTTATGGAAGAAAAAAAAAACGATGTCAGCATATTTCAGAATTCTCGAAATCCTTTACCAGTTTTTGAATCTCAAGTCTTTCGAGACAAGTCAAATAGTTTTTATTGCAAAATTAAACATTATTGTAAAATCTGCTAAGGCTATATGTACTTTTGTACTTTTCTGAGCTGGTAGGTTTTTAATAAATTTTAGAACACAACGTTCTGTCGAAATATCTGTATTATTGAATATGCTTAGTATTGGATATTTTAGAAAGTCCAAATATTGTTTTTTATTGTATTTCATCTAAATAAAACTTTATTCTTAAACTTTTATTACAGTTTCTGCGAGTTTCAGAGTCTTCAATAATTTTATAAAAATGTAATGCTAGTAATTTTTTAAAATGACGAAGCTTATGTATTTTAAAAAATTTTAAACACGGAAGATGCAGAGATGTTAAAAAACAAAGGCCTTTTTACACATCTTTTAAATACCTCTCTAAGATGTGGGTTGATTTCACTAAGAATAAAAACTGAGTAAATTTAACAAGTTAATTGAATTTTTTAATTTTTTCAAATAGTTGTGAATGTTTCAATATTGTAAATTTTTAATGCTGTAAGGAATTTGAATATTCTGAGTACAATATTAAATTTATAAAATTTTGAGAATGAATTATTTATTTTTATCGAAGTTTCAGATTTTTAAAAATAACGGTTTCAGCATATTTCAGAATTCACGAAATCGTTTTACCATTTTTAGATTTTTTAGGTCTTTAGAAAAGATTGAAATATTTTTAATAGCAACGTTAAACAATATTGTAAAATTTTCTATTTATATCCAATTTTGTCTTTTTATGACTTTGTAGGTTTTTAATAAATTTTATTTAGATCATGACGTTTTGTCGAAATATCTGTATTATTGCATATGCTTGAACTATTGGATATTTTAGAACGTACAAATATTGTTCTTCTTTTTTGTACCTTTAAATAAAAATGTATTCTTAAACTTTTAAAGTAATACATTTTTGAGGGGGGGGGGGGGGGGAGAATTTTCAATAATTTTACAAAGTTTTTTCGGGAAAATGGAGTGAGTCATTCTTGATTTAATCGATATAACGATGAAGATTAATTCTAAAAGGTGTGAGTGAGTTGATAAATCACAAATATAGTCATAATATTTTGCAAATTTCAGAGATGGTTTATTCTGTAAAATTTTTAGATGACGTCATTAATTTTTTGGGAAGGAATAAACGAATAAATTTTGATTAATAATTTACCACGATTACGATAACCTTAAAACATTTTCAAGATTTCAGAGCATTCGGTTTTGCAGTTTCAAAGTTAAATAGCAAAATGTTATACAATTTTGAATTTTTTTTCCAAAAATTTGGACGTCTAGGGTGAAAACTCAACACGGATTCATACACCACAAGTGCAGGAGTATCTTACTTTATAAAATAAAAAAAAAAATACTATTTTAAATTTTGGACTTGACGTCATTCCATTGGTAGTGTGATTAGCCAAATTTTGCTTAGTGTTTTACCATCTACAATCGGTGCAGTAGTTTCGGAGATTACGTGTCTATTAAAAATCGACACAGACGATAGACAGACAGACGGAAACGGAAGATCACTTTTTTTCGTACTCTAGGAGTCGTGAAACGTCGAGAAAACATGAAAGTGGCAAGTCGTCCGATGGACTCGATTAGTAAATATGTACGTATATTTCCTTAACTTACGCCCAGAAAGTAAACAAGTAAAAAAGACCAGCGTAGGTATCAACGGAACGAACAGTCCACATTATCGATTATCAACACTTTATCTACAAAAATATTTTCAAATAATCTACCATGCAACTTTACGAGCGATATTAACACACATAAAGCTGCTACCTTCACAAATAAAATGGTCTTAAACACATAATTAACCGCAAATTGCTACCCTTTCAACCACATGCTGTGGGCATAATATATAAAATAATCACTCTAATCTTTTGTTTGTTTTCTAAAACCTCACGCACCGTTACTTCACCTACATTTAAAACTACAATTACTTATTATAATAACAAAAATGAACATATGATAACCCAACAGCTGCTATCCTCGAACACATAATTTTCTCCCAGAGAACTCAAACACTTCCCGCAGATTTTTAAAATCCGATGACGTTTTCATTGTTCCAGCCTCTAATTACTAACACGCAATTTGCAGATCAATCAAGTGAACCTCAAATCTCTGCTTTTATCCACTCCATCTCGGCGTTCCCGATAAAACCTCACACTCCATTCAAACCCAACGTTATGGATTTAATACCTAATTATGCCGTCGTTAGTGGGTGTTGCTTAATCTAATAGCTTTCACATGCGAGCTTATATTTAGACGTAACTCCCAGACGTACTCACCAGCATCTGCAGGCGGTGTCGGCGTCTCTTCTCTCGGTGACCTCTGTCCATCGAACTCGCTACTTTGCTGCTTCTGAAGATCCAAATCGATCTCGAGGGCAGCTTTCTCCACCTCGTGCTTCTCAACGAAGGGGTTGAAGCTCCCGTCCGGGTTGTTGTTGACGATACCTTCGGCCAGAGCTTTGGCTGCGGCGATGGAAGGCGACAGCACGTCGTCCACTGCGTCAACGTCGGTCTCAGGGCCCAGGTCGTCGTCGTCGTCGAACTCCGACGCCAGTCTTTTGCCGTTGGATTTCTCGGAATTGTGGTAGAAGTCGCCGCTGGGTGACAGGTCGGCGCCGTTGTGCTTGAAGTTCTCTGAGAGGTTCAGGAGCAGCCCTTCTGACTTCTGGCCGATGATGTTGTTGTCGGAGCCGTTGGAGTTGGAGAAGGGATTGTTTGCATTGTCGAGGCTGGTATCCATTGTGATGGGAGAGGCGTTGCGGTTGGCCCAGTGGGCTTCCGCCGCGATCTTTGAGGGTTCGCGAAGAAATACTACTATCACAGAGATGTTATCTGCTGATCCTCGTGCTTTGGATTGGTGGACCAGGCGTTCGCTTATGAGATCGGTCTCGTCTGGAAGAAAAAGTAAAAAGTTAATGACAGTGTCAAAAAAAGGTTTCTAAGTTGACATGAGTAAGATAAATCTGGTCAAAAAATTTGTCCGTTTAGTGATGACTGATGATACTTTATTGACAGTTATTTGCCTGTAACTGTGAAACTGGAAAAAGAACGCGCTAGTGTAGCCAACATAATTTTTTAACAATAAATATCAAAGATTGCTATTATAGACGACTTTTGTATTCTATCATATGCTGATTCCAAAGTGACTAGGTTTTACCAAATTATCTCTAATAGAAAAATAATAAGTGGAGTGACCATCGAAGATGATATCAAAGTTTTATCTCTTCACAAGAACCACAACTCTATAATTTTTCTACAGGTGTACATTTCTGGATTAAAATATTGAACGAACTTTTTACCGAAAAGCTATGATCATAAATTAAATCAAAGTGATATTATTCTGTTACTAGAATTCAACAATGCATGGAGTCTCTTTACTACTGAAATTTTTGAAATTGTCTTTAAAATGAAAAAAAAAATGGTCGAAGGATATTTCGACAGAACTTCCCTCGCTTCTGAAGAATAGTCCAACAAATGCCGCAAAACCAAAAGAACGCGGTCCATACAAGTACGGTTAATACGAATTATCTTTAAAGTAGGTAACAGACGGGAAAAAATGCTATACGAAAAATTGACACATCGAGATATGAATTAAATGATCAATAATAAATAATAGTTTAAAAAACTAAAAAAACACGCTTTTATTGCTAATCGAACTAAAAACTAGAAAATAATTTTTAATGACAGAGTTTAATATTACAGTAGTAGAAGATCAAACAATCAATCATAATAAATCACCTCAAATTAAAATTATAATAAAATTTAAGTTATTAACAGAATAATTCAATTCAGAGTAAAAAGCGTGGGGTGCTTGATATTTTAAATATTACAATCATTCTATTGGCAACTATCTATGAGAGGATAGTTATGAACCGCAGTAAAATGCACCCCACGCTTTTTACTCTGAATTGAATTATTCTGTTAATAACTTAAATTTTATTATAATTTTAATTTGAGGTGATTTATTATGATTGATTGTTTGATCTTCTACTACTGTAATATTAAACTCTGTCATTAAAAATTATTTTCTAGTTTTTAGTTCGATTAGCAATAAAAGCGTGTTTTTTTAGTTTTTTAAACTATTATTTATTTTTCAATTTTTAGTCTGCGACAAATTCATAAATTGGGGAATTAATTACTTATTTAGATTTTTCTAGAAAGAACCACTCAGTGGTCTCCGTAGGATCGAAGATCCTGGCGGTCCTAATAAGGATAATGGGAAACTGTTATCAAATTATTGCATTGTCATCGATCCTTGAGACGTGTGCAAAGTTTCAAGATGATCAGACTTTTAGAAACCGATGAAAATTAAGCTCAAAGATTCCGTTACATACATACATAGATACAACCCAAGCTAATAAAAGCGTGATAAAAATCAAAAAATCAAAGATTTTAATTAAAAATGGAAACATTAGAAAACCGAAAAATCGAAATCTAGAACATTAAAAAATCGTAAAATTGAAAACCGTAAAGTTTAAGAAGGCGAAAAATTGAAAAACAGTAATATCGAAGAACTCAAAAATTGAAAAAGTGAGAAATGAGTAAGTAAAAAATCAAGAAATTGAAGAATTTGAAAAATTAAAAAACTGACAAATCGAGAAACTGAAGTCGAAAAATTGGAAACTCCAAAGATTTAAAAAAGTCGGAAAACCGAGATGTCAAGAAATCGAAACCAAAAAAATCGTAAAATAGATAAACGTAAATTTTAAAAATTCGAGAAATTGAAAAACAGAAATATCAAAGAAGAAAAAATATGGAAAAATCGAGAAATCAAAACATCAAAAAATGGAAAAATTGGAAAATTCTAAAATTTAAATATCGAAAAAATGTGTAATCGAAAAATCAAAAACCGAGAATTCGAAAATATGAAATTTAAAGATCGAAAAATTGAAAAAGCGAAATATTGAATCAAAAATTTGAAATATTTCAGAACTAAAATGACGCAAAATTGGAAAATTAAAAAATTGAAAAATCGAAATGAGCCATAATCGAAAAATCGCAAAATTTAAAATTGAAAAACTTGAAATAAAAAAAAATCTAAAAATCAAAAAATCGAGAAATCGAAACATCAAGAAACTGGAAAATCGAAAAGTTAAAAACTCGATAAACTGAAAAATAGAAACATCAAACAATTGAAAAATGACAACATCCAAAAATGAAGGAATCGAAATACTTGAAAAATCCTCTAGAACTGACATACTCAAAAATTGAGAAATACTTAGAAGCAAAATTGAAGAACTAAAAAGCCGAAAACAATTTAAAAATCGCAAAATTGAAAAATTGAAGTATCGAAATACCTACTGACAAATCCTAGAACTGACATACTCCAAAATTGAGCATTGGAAGAAAAATTGAAAAACTGAAAAATTCCAAAACTGAAATATCGAAAACTTGAAAATTAAAACAAACGAAAAACTGTAAAATTAAAAAAAACTGAAAAATCGAAAAATTGAGGAATTGAAAAACTGAAAAATCGAAACACTGAAAAGTCGAGAACTCGAGAAATGGGAAAATCAAACAATCGATTAATCGAGAGATTAAAGAAATTCAAAAATCGGAAAATTTAAAATGAAAAGTTTCAAATTAAAAAAAAACCGGAAAATTAAAAGACCGAGAAATCAAAACATCAAGAAACCCTTTAAAATCGAAAATTTAAAAATTCGATAAATTGAAAGACAGAAATATCAAAAAACTAAAAAATCGAAAAATCGCAAAATCGAAAACTGAAGAATCGAGATACTGACAAATCCTAGAACTGACATACCCAAAAATTAAGAAATGGAAGAAAAATTCAAAAACTGAAAAATCCCAAAACTGAAATATCGAAAAATCGAAAAGTCGATGTCGAAAAATTGAGAATTTAAAAATCGGAAAATTGTAAAATTAAAAATCTGAAAAATCGAAAAATTGAGGAATTGAAAAACTGAAAAATCGAAACACTGAAGAGTCGAGAAATCGAGAAATGAGAAAACCAAACAATCGATTAATAGAAAAATAAAGGAAATTCAAAAATTGAAAATTTAGAAATGTTAAAAAATGAAAAATCGAAAAATAGAGGAACTGAAAAACTGAAAAATCGAAACATTGAAAAGTCGAGAAATCGAGAAATGGGAAAATTGATTCGAAAAATTGAAAAAATCCAACACTGAAATATTGAAAAAATAAAAATCGAGAAAACGAAAATCGGAATACTGAAGAATCGAAAATTTGAAAAATTGCGAAATTAAAAAACTGAAAATTGGAAAATCGAAATAGGCCATAATCGAAAAATCGGAAAATTTAAAATTGAAAAAATTGAAATTAAAAAAAATCGAAAATTTAAAAATTGGATAAATTGAAAAATAGAAACATCAAAAAACTGAAAAATGACAACATTCAAAAATCAAAGAATCGAAATACTGAAAAATCCTCCAGAACTGACATTCTCAAAAATTGGGAAATGGAAGCAAAATTGAAAAACTGAAAAATCCCAAAACTGAAATATCGAAAAATTAAAAAATCAAAGTCGAAAATTGAAAATTTAAACAATCGAAAAATTCTAATATTAAAAATCTGAAAAATTTAAAATTGAAAAAATTAAAATAAAAAAATCGAAAAATCAAAACATCGAGAAATCTAAACATCAAGAAACTGGAAATTCGAAAATTTAAAAATTGGATAAATTGAAAAATAGAAACATCAATAAATGGAAAAATGACAACATCCAAAAATTAAAGAATCGAAATATGTACTGAAAAATCCTCTAGAACTTACATACTCAAAAATTGGGAAATGGAAGCGAAATTGAAGAACTGAAAATCTGAAAAATCCCAAAACTGAAATACCATATTAAAAATCTGAAAATTCGGAAAATTGAAGAATTGAAAAACTGAAAAGTCGAAAAATCGAGAAATGGGAAAATAAACAAACTGAAAAGTCGAGAAATCGAGAAATTAAAAAATTGAATAGAAATGTTAAAAATTGAAAAATTCAGTAATCGAAAAATTAAAAATAAAGAAATTGATAAAATCGAAAGTTGAAAAATCGAGAAATCGAATATCCGAAAAATCGAATTCTTTTATGTATCTAAAATTTTGTTTTTTTTTTTCAAAAATCTGGATGTCTACCATAAAAATTTAATAGGGATTCATAAATTACAAGTTCAGGACTGTTACTTTTTATCAATTCCTGAGGGGTATGAACCAATTAATTTTGAGTGTCGATGCTTCGACGTTATATCGCTGTTGGTGGAGATGAGCAGACAAATTTTGGTTCGCGTTTTACCATTTACATGATTCCTACCACATACAAAATTTGGCAAGAATCGTTCCGGCAGTGCCGAAGATTATCTAATAAAACACAGGCAGAAACGGGGGACCTATCTTTTCGTACTCTATGGGTCACGAAACGTCGCCCGATGGACTTGATTAGTGATTACAATACTTTCTTAGCTTACACTCGGGAAGTAAAAGATATTGCGATAAAAGTTTAAAATAACAATTTCAAAAGGACTGTTTTGTGCAGGTCTTCGGACGACGTTCTTTATTCACAGGTAAGAAATTCTTATTTGTAGAAACTAAATCTACCTTGACCAAGATTGTCTGGGTACCAGATGATCTAATTATAATTCATAGTCACGTTTTGTAAGAGAATGAAAACACTTCTCGGAAAAACACGGTCTCATGGACAAATAAGAGTTCGTATTAATCTTGTTTGCTAAATAAGACGATATTGATCAAGTCGAGTCGGAGCTCGACCTAAGAAATTTCTCTTATAAATAAATTGAGCTGTTAAAAAGTAGAGCGTTGGTATTTACTGCAATTCAAATTCTCTAGAGAATCTACAACCATCAGATTATTAAAAACTTTCAGTGCGCGATGTGATCTTTTACGTGCTTTAACTCAAGCTAGATGAATTATTACGGTTTACAATTATTTCATACACTGTTTAAAATTGGAGTTCAAATATTTTCATGTTTTTAAAGATTTATCATGATCCTCAAAGATTTATGCTACTCAACATACGCAAAGCCACAAAAACTGTTTCAGTGAAAATACATTTAGCAGACCGGGTTGATTGATCTTAACTTAGCTAAATAAAGGATTTCAAACGCACGTTCTTAATAAAGACTATATATTTTTCATACATCTTTATAAAAAAATATGCCTAGATTAATAAACGCATCTTATTTTACAGATTTTAAATGTTTAGGATTTACTTAGAGAACTTTAGATGTAACGTCGTCAAAATTTTGGTGCGGATGGATACACAAATTTTGAATCTATCATGCTCATAATAACCGCAAAGAATGTATTTAAATTTCAGCATCAATACTTTTCTGGTTTAACACCTGTAGAATTAGAAGTGCCAACTTAGTCTTGTGAGACGAAGATAAAAAGGTACTTTTAGGAATGTCAAACTACTACTTAACTTCGGAATTTTTTAAAACACTTGGAGCTCGAGACTGTACACATCTTAAAACTGTCGCCAGATTTTGAAATTTGGGTTACGTCTTATTAGATACATACAAATGTCTCTGACGACAATCTACAATGCTTGAAATCAACATACAATATGCGATTTGAAACCACAGCAATTATTTCTCTCATTATTTTTATTTTAGGTCTCGTAGAACGCCAAAAACGTGTGAACAGTCCTTCTTTTCAATAGACAAAAGTCAGTCAGGCAGATGCCCGTAAACAAACCATCTCTGACACAGACAATACAATCCTCCACACAACTAACTAGACGATTATTCCGCCACCACTGTTTAGCAGCTACCAAATAATGACAGTCATCGTGAAGTCTAACCAGCTAGAAGATTCAGTACGAAAATGACTAGCCATCGAAGTACCAATAATTTCGTCACGTTTACGATTAATTATAAAGATGCAATGAAGCACGTCCCAAAGATGGCTCATCTTGTTGCAATTCTCATCATGCCTGGTCACGACATGAACCATTCCTGTCAACTGGAGCATGGATAGACCAGACCGTCCACTTAAGACAGATAACAAGATCGCCATGGTCTGCTAAAGAAAAAAATGCCTCAAAACGTCCGATTCACACTAGTCTGACACCGTTCACACGACTCCGTCGTTTCCACAATTTCCAAATCTTACGCAAATTAGCGGAGTTTATGTTTCCGTCGTGATGTTCACACAGGATCATTATTGTTATTATCATAACAGAGATCGCAGGATTTCTGATTCGCGACGTGGCGGTTTTACTTCCTCCAGCTGTAAACTGTTACTACTTTAAGCGAGCCATAAAATTTAATTTGTATTGTTGGGTTAGATCCGACAACGGTGACTCTTATCACGGATTATGTAACAATGATGCGTGGCAAAGGACGAGTTCTGCTGCGGGGTAAAACATTAATGACGTTCAAATGGGCACGTACACCGCTTTGTGAACGTATCCCCTTGGAGAACCGCCGTGCCAAGTTGCGTGGAAAATGCTCAAAGAGGCTCCGGGGCTCTTGTTTGGAGCTAATATCGAAGGATGTCGGATCAAAAGGTGATCTTGCAAAAGCGACTTATGATTCTGACAATAGAAGACGGATAATTATTTTATACAAAATTTAAACAACTATGGTGTGAAGTTGAAAGAATTGAGATGAAAACATGCTACAAATTTTTAGTAAACACAAAAATTAAAAAATAAAAGTATACTGAAGGAAAAAAAAACAAAGAAAAAACTAAAAAGACAAGTAACGACGAACTAAAAATACTTGAATAATAGTAAGTATAGATATACATAGATGGAGAGAAATGCATGATTTTTGCAGAGGTGCAATTTGTAGCCGCAGGGCAATCATCGTCATTTTTTTTTTAATCTACAAAGCAGGAAAATATACCGTACAACTAAATAGGAAGTACACGTTTGAAGAAATACCGAGTATGGTAGCTACCTCAGGTAATGTAAAAATATACACAGGTCACTGCCTACGCACATATTATGCAACTCTTTCACTATACATATACTGGTGCAAATACAAGTAGTTCTGAGGAGGAACTCGGCGAAGACTGCCGAGAGTTATATCGAAAATTCTATTTATTTTATTTTTTATGACAACCCCTATAAGTTGAATGTGGACTATTACAGTACAGATAAACAAGCATGTCATGCGTATATTTCAAGTGATTTTTTCCAGAACAAAATTTTATGATTACGTTCTCAATATTTTAGCAAAAACACATACATATACAGGGTGTCCCAGAATTCGCGCCATTCCCGTGAATGACATGTTCCCTGTCCCGAACTGTGCCGTAATTCGCAAAAAGAATTGTCCAGGCTTTAACCGTGTGAGAACTGGAAGGCGATTAAGTTGACCAATAGAGAGGCTGCTTTTATATCCGAACGTTTCTATGTTCAAAGTTACCTATGCCAAGAACAAAAAATCGGGTAATACTAAAGTTGAATGAATTTTTTCCGAATCCCCCTCCGTCAACAAAAGGAAACAGAAGTGTGGTTATAAATTTAATCATTTTGACAATTGTTTGTCATAAACTGTCACGAAGTTTATCACTGACCTGAAGAGACGCTTCTGCGCCAAAGATGACTGATTAATGTACACAGAGACATCAAGGTTTACTTTAAGGCAAGTAGCACGGGACAGAAGTTATTTCTGCTGCCATTCTAGTTAAATTGTGTTTAACTGGGCTGCACATGTCATAAGAGAAGCTGTTTCATTTCATCGTAGGCAAATAATACATTTATTACTATTCTACATAGAGTAGCTACCGAAGAGCAGGTATTAGAAGTCATTTTCGTAGAGCCCCGTGAATAATCGTCGGCACCCAGACCAACATGTGTTTCACCGATTGTTACATCGAGCAAAAGAAGATGGATCTTTTCAACCTAGTCGGAAAGGCCGTGCTGGGGCTCCACGGAATGTACGTGTAGGTGCTGAAGAGCAAGTGTTAGAAAACATGGAAGCGGATCCTAGGAGAAGTTTCCCCTACGTAGCGCAAATGAGTGGATGCTCAAGATCGACCACTCATCGTATCCTTCAAGAGAGAAGACTGCATCCTTATTATTACACGAGAGTGCAGCATCTGCGACCAACCGACTACCCGCGACGAGTACATTTTGCTCAATGGTTACTGCGACAAAATGAACTAAATCCTGATTTTACACGGCGCATTCTTTTCACCGACGAATGTTCATTTTCCCGAGAAGGAATGTTTAATGCACACAATTGGCATTTCTGGGCACACGAAAATCCACATCTCACTAGGGTGAGAGCATATCAGGAGCGATTTACTATTAATCTATGGGCTGGAATCATAGTAGTACCAACTGTGGTAAAAATTTTAATGCATCTGATAAAATTATCACTAAACTCCGTTCCTGTTTTTTTAGGTGGGGCCGTTTGTGTTACCTGATCGCCTTAATGGGGATGCATATGCTAATTTTCTACGACTAAAGCTTCCGGCATTGTTGGAAGACGTTCCTTTGAATGTACGGCGGAATATGTGGTTTCAGCACGACGGCGCTCCTCCACATAATTCGATACTTGTACGACGAACATTGAAAAGAGTATCGTCATAGGTGGATTGGGCGTGGCAGTACTAACATCTGGCCTCCTAGATCTCCAGACCTTTCTGCTTTGGACTTTTTTTTTGGAATCAAATTAAAAATTACGTATATAGAGAACCCCTAGATATGTTAGAAGAACTGGAAGAGAGACTGCATGAAGCCTACGCTACAGTTACTCCTGAGATGTTAAATAATACACAACACAACATAATTCGACGAGCTAGAACTTGCATTGAAGTTAATGGTGGTCATTTTGAGCACATTGTTTAATAACGTTACAGTACAACGATTCCAGCCCATAGATTAATAGTATTGCTCTTGATATGCTCTCACGTTAGCGAAATGTGGATTTTCGTTTGCCCAGAAGTGCCAATTCTGCGCATTAAATATTCCTTTTCGGGAAAATCAACATTCGTCGGCGAAAAGAATGTGCCGTGAAAAATCAGGATTTAGTTCATTTTGTCGCAGTAACCATTTAGCAACATGCACTCGTCGCGCAGTCGGCTCGTCGCAGATGCTGCACTTTCGTCAATAGTAAGGATGCAGATTTTTGTCTGTAAGGATACGATGCATGATCGATCTTGAGCATCCAATCATTTGTGCCACTTGTTCTTCACCGTCTATGCGTATAATCCGTGGAGGCCCAGCACGGCTTTCCGAATAGGCTGAAAAGATCCATCTTCTTTTGCTGGATGCAACAAACGACGAAACACATGCTGGTCAAGGAGCCGATGATTGGGGAAAAGACCTGTATATTCGCGCACAGCAGTGGCTGCATAGCGTGTACATTCTCCATAAATTAACATCATTTCCAAATATTCTTTATACTAGTATGAATAAGACATCAATAACTTAGTGGTATTGGTACTGACTTGTTTATAGTTTGTATTGTTCTTAAAAAAAATTGCAACTAAACGATTTTTGTTATAATTTTTATTCGTATCTTTTCAATCTCTAGAAAGTACTCACAACTTTAAAGAAACTGTTTTAAATCATCATGTGCAACATCAATATTATTCTTGAATAAGTCTCAGTTTTCAGTATCTCCCCCACATGATTGACACCACAGCAGATACCTATGATCTTAATACACCAGAGAAGTGGAGTCTCGTCTCTTTTTTCGTTGCTTAGATTAGGTATCAGCAACAAAGCTGTTCAGTAAAAATTGATACTGTTTATTGAAAATCATAAGCACCGATTAATCAAAAGC
Organism: Zophobas morio; assembly: GCF_036711695.1. Taxonomy (NCBI): domain Eukaryota; kingdom Metazoa; phylum Arthropoda; class Insecta; order Coleoptera; family Tenebrionidae; genus Zophobas; species Zophobas morio. The sequence goes on from NW_026972109.1 coordinate 18,838,525, forward strand.
GATATTTATGTTTTAGTACACTTAATAACGTTCTTTGAATGGACATGTGGTACTCTTTTTTAGAAATAACGATAAACTTAATATCAGGCATATGATGCATTCTGAAAATGTACTAATTTTCGTTAAAAAGAACAACACATTGTTCACGGGACTCTAAGAAAATCACTTCTAATACCTGCTCTTCGGTATCTACACTATGTAGAATAGTAATAAATGTATTATTTGCCTACGATGAAAAGAAACAGCTTCTCTTATGACATGTACAGCCCAGTTAAACACAATTTAACTAGAATGGCAGCAGAAATAACTTCTGTCCCATGCTACTTGCCTTAAAGTAAACCTTGACGTCTCTGTGTACATTAATCAGTCATCTTTGGCGCAGAAGCATCTCTTCAGGTCAGTGATGAACTTTGTGACAGTTTATGACAAACAATTGTCAAAATGATTAAATTTATAACCACACTTCTGTTTCCTTTTGTTGACGGAGGGGGATTCGGAAAAAATTCATTCAACTTTAGTATTACCCGATTTTTTGTTCTTGGCATAGGTAACTTTGAACATAGAAACGTTCGGATATAAAAGCAGCCTCTCTATTGGTCAACTTAATCGCCTTCCAGTTCTCACACGGTTAAAGCCTGGACAATTCTTTTTGCGACTTACGGCACAGTTCGGGACAGGGAACATGTCATTCACGGGAATGGCGCGAATTCTGGGACACCCTGTATAAATTTGGATAGGGACAGTGTAAAACTAGTAATTGTATTGTCGAAGTGGGGTGAGTCGTTCTTGATTTGATCAATAAAATAGATTGCCTCATCCATTTTTTTTAGTCACCCTGTATAAATAATTCTAAAAAATATGGATGCATTGATAAACTACAAGTGTAATATATACACAAACATACATATTTTGCATATTTTAGGCAGGATTTGTTTAGCAAAATTTTAAGATGACGTCATCGAATTTTTGGGAGAGTATAAACGGATACATTTTGGTTAAAAATTTACCATGCTAACGATTACCTGATTGCAAGATTTCAAAAGTAAATCAGCACAGAGGCCCGATAGACAGAGTGTCAGACGGAAATGGGGAACCTATTGTTTCGTACTCTTGGGGTCATGAAACTGCGATAAACATAAAAGTATCCAATCGTCCGATGGACTCGCTTACAATACTTCGTTAGATTATGCTCAGGAAATAAGAAGGACATATAACGAGAACTCCATAGGAAAATTCTTTGAATATTATCTCTCTTAATACTTGATTTCTATTAAGTTTTTGTATCTAATTAGAATACAAAATCTACTCCTAGTAGAGGAAAAATAAATTAGGAGAACGAAAAGGAAATCCAGTTACGCGTCCTGAGGCTACATGTATTTAATACGTTTTTGAATAACATGACGTCATTAGTTTTTTTAATGAAGCAATGTTGCTGGTTTTCCAATATTTCATAAAGTAATTTATCCTTGATATCTATTGGATTATGGTCAGCAACAAAAACAAGGATAAAATATGAAATTTTTTGGTAGCGACAAATGTACCTACTTATTAATAGCGAATACTCGATGAGTAATTTCTGAAGTAATTAATAAAATAAAAATATCACTTCTATTTTCTACCAAAATTTCAAAATTCAATGTTTCCGAAAAAATTGAAAAAATTTAGTTTAGAAACTTTTATTTGTTTTTACTTCCCAAGCGTACGCTAAGAGTACGAAACGATAGATCTCCCGTTTCCGTAGGCCTGTCTACCGTCTGTCTCGCTTTTATTAAATGGATAATCTCCGAAACTACGGAACTGAGGGTTGTCAAATTTTACTGTGTGTTAAGAATATCGTGTAGATGGTAATACGGTGACTAAAATGTGTCTAGTCACCCCCACTAACAATCTGATAACGACACGTCAATATTTTGTTCAGCAACTATTATTTAAATTTTATAAAATAACATACTTCTATACTTGTAGTTTATGAATTTGCCTTAGTTTTTAATTACAATTACTCTAAAAAAATGTTTATACAATATTTGCCAGGTAATATCCCGTGCACGTACGAGGCAGCTCGGTGGCTTTAAGGCCTTGAATTTGAACAACTTGGAACTCTGCGCAGAAGAGTTCGAAACCCATTCTCGTCGTGATTTTTTTTTGTAAAACAATAATTTTGTATGCTTTCCTCTAAATAATTTTACAACAATTTTTTAATCATTGCTGTGAATGAATTTAAAGTGTGGATTTATAATTACAGAAAAGGGTGCATATAAGTCAAACATGGGCTACGTGAAACTGGCCGCAAATATCGCACACAAATGTAAAATGACGGTGACAAAAATCAAGGCGGATTCATAAATTACAAATATAGGAGTATGTATTTTGTTTTATACAACTTATGAAAGGGACGTCGTCACAATGTTGGTGGGGATAAACACAAAATTTGGTTAGCGTTTTGCCATCTAGACTAGACGATATTCACACATATAAAATTTAGAACCATGGGTCTGCTAGTTTTGATTTATAAACGTGAACATAGATGGCAGACAAACAAAACAGACGGAAACAGGACACGTTTTGTGTCCTACTCTCGTTGTCACGAAACATCGAATTTTGCGAAAGAAACATAAAATACAAAAATACTGAAAATTAATGTTTAAACAAATCCATGCATATTCAGAACGTTATTTTGCTATCAACTAAAATTTATGACGTGATTTGTGGGGTTGGACGGAAAAGATAGGGGTTGTATTTGAGGAAATTCAGACTTACAGAAAAGAAATGAGAACAATAATCACAAAAAAATACAATATAAACCACACCTATATCCAAAATATTTTTTGAGAAAAAATATGAATTTTAAAGGTTTGAGGGACCTGAAATTTTAGAAGTACGTTCCTGACACGGGATTCTACTTACTACTGGTAAACTGGTACAGTGTCATTTGATCAGGTTTTTTCCAGGAGTGGTCACAAAGTAGTTCCTTTTGTGGACAAGTTTTTTTCCAGTTGTATTTATCAGAAAATTTTAGTTCTGTAATTTGATTTTATATTTCTTTTTTCAAGAAATCACATTCAAAATATTCGTAAAGTAAAACTTGTTTTTATTTCACGGTGTCAAAGTAAACTAAAGTGTCTGGGTTTTGTTGATTCACTTTTTATAATTTGTTTTTGTACTGACAGAAGATATCAATTACAATAAAATCCGCAGTGATATAAAAACTTCAACGGCACTCTGAATAGATACACAACATTTAGTATCTTTATAGTTAAGCTAGATTAATAACTTGATTATGCTACAACTGTAAGCCATGCATTCAAGAAATTTTTGAAATTTTCTATTATGACTGGCAATTTTTGGAATTCAATATACACAACTTTGGTTAGTTACGTCTGTGAAGATTAAAATTCCTACCAAGCTTTTTAAGATTTTGTAAGATTGTTCTACAACTGTTAATTAATTAACAATTGGCAGAACTTTCCCAAATTTTTCTGAAAAACTGCTTCTGATAATTATATTGCGACCTAGTTACAATCTAGCACTAAGATTGACTTGAGATTACGTCATCACAGGGAAACAACTGAACTTTGAAAATTTCAGCTATTATTAAAGGCCAGATCGAAGTGAATTGCACCATAATATGTAGTTTAAAACCCAGCGTGTTACACAACCAAATTTTGAAGTCTGGATTACCATCTTCAATAAAGAAATCTCCCCTTCTACTATAACACAGTTGTGAAAGGGGTCACTTGCAGCTATTTGGCATGGCACAAAGCTATTGTATCCCGCTGATTTCAGATGAAATCATGAATAAACAATCGTGTTTGTGTTAAAAAAAGTAAGTTAAAGGTTATGTGGAAGAAGAGGTTTTCATACAATCTTTAACCTAGTTTGAATTTGATTGAAAATATCTTGAATAAAATCGTCATCAGTATTTTGAAACCGAATTAAGTACGAAATTTACCCCTTTACAATGATTAATAGGATAATTGGAATATTACGTGCTTTGATACATCTGTTCTTGAATGATTCTCCACACCTCAAATCTAGCTCTGTAAGTTCAAGTGGCCAACCCACTAATGTTTACATTATTAATCCCTGAGAGATTATTGCACTTTGTACTAACGACAAAGTGTAGGTAGATTGTTTATTCTCCACCTGCAACACTTTTCCTTCAATGGTTAGTTTGCTTTAAAAAATCATTGAATTCCGTGCTACAGAAACCCGACCAGCGCAACAATTTCTCTCTCCAAAAGGTAAAAGGCCGCCCCTGACCACGCTCATTCGCACGAACCCCCATTAACTCATCTCCATTCTGTCGCATTCTCAGAAGTCGATTGTTCTACAAAAATGGATCGCACGAAGATAATTCAAGTTCCCGGAAGCCAGCAATCGAAATAGTTTCCGACTGCTTACTTTCACGTCGTTTCTTCGACACCTCATCCATACAACAAACCGTTTTTCTAAACATTCGCTAGATCACTTAGGAATCCGCCCCGAAGGTAAAGAAACCCATCGCCCACCTCTGCGATAAATCGTTTTCCATCTCGTTTGATTTACGCTTTCAGCGCTCCATCCATCTGTGTGGCGGTGCGCCGTCTTCTGGGCGGACCCTCTTCCATCTGGGGCTCGAGGTGGAACTTCCTGGACGCGCTGAGGTGTGAGAAGAGCAGATTCACCAGCCGTAAAGTACAGCAGTTCGTCGACCCTTGAGGCAGTCACCGTTCGATGCAGACGTTCTGCAGGTGGCGGCGACGGCCGCCATCATCATTCAAAGGTGGTCTAGTTAGACATGCTCGATCTTATAATACGTAATCTCGGACGATTTTGCCTATCCACTTGAGGCATTGCGGTTATCGAGGCTTATTTATGGCAGTCGGACGATTATGAAGTTGAATGTGTCGTAAATTGGTGGATGTCGACGTTGATTAACAGGGAGAGAGGTGGAGATTTACGAGCTGGTGGTTTTGTGCACACGAAGGTGAGGTCTGGTGATTAATTGGGATGGCGGTGGCACCTGGGTGCGCTATGCCAAAAATTTTGAAGTCGCTAGTCAAAACTCTGATTATACATTTTTTAATGTGACGACAATAACTAGCACAACAAAGTATGTTTTTGTTTCTAAAAGCTCAAAGGAACTTTTTTTCTTGACATTCAGTTCTCATACAATATCCTCCCAGTGGGAAAAGGCGAGTATTAATTCGTCTCAGTTGTTACTATGTATTTGATACAGTGTTTTCAGCCAAGGAAGTCGTAAAATTGAAGCTTGTTAGGGTGTCGAAATTGGATAACAACTATTCTATTAAAAAAAAAAATCCGATCTGTATCTATGTCCATTGTGCTTTTATGTGACCAGCAGTCGATATTGCAGTAGAGTTAAATAACATTCAACTTAAATTGCTCAAGTCCGGTCATTATAAAATCGGAGGAAATTATTTCTTAGACTCTTAAAAATAAAATTTATCTCAATGAGTCGAAATTCAACAGTAGAGTTTTGATTGTGGCTTTACCGCATCTGTTCTCTATGTGACTTTTTTTTTAATGTAAAAAAGTGAAACAAAAATTTTCACGGGCACATTGTTTTACTAGGTTTTCAAACCCTTAACAACACAAGTTTTTCAAACTTACGAAATTTCTTTTTCAAAAGACTGGAATGCACATAATTGACTCATGGAGCAGATATTTTGAGCTGATGTCATGATGAAGTTTATAAATTGATTGTCATATGTAAATGAAGCTGTGGTCGTAATTTAATCACCGAAAAAAGTAATTATGTAATGCGAAAAATGAAATAGACATGAACACAGAGTGAATTCTTATCATGAAATATGAGCTTAATTGTAGCTACTACAAAAATTCTGTAGTCATTTTAACAAATCAATAACACTGAAAATACACAAAATATTTTAGCTTTTGTCTAAATAATGCCAATCTAGTTGGCGAAACGCATTGACAAATATTTTGTGTGTTTTCGGTGTTGTGGGGATAAACGTTATATGTATTATTATAGTGATCAAAAAGTTTTCTAACAAATGAAATACATAATGATTGTAAAATTATAATAATGATTAAGACTTGTTTTTATAAACTGGTCATGCTACGTAAGGTTTGTTGCATATACGTCAATTGTGAATCATTTTTTTAATATAAGTTCGCAACTGGCTTCACTTAGTGTAAAATCTAAACGACTTGCTTAAACTACGAAGGTTAAAACGTCATTAAAGTCAAAGTACATGTTTAGAGGAAAAAAACAATTCGTGAAACGTTTATTTATAACGTTTAATAAACGCACACTAGGATTTCTCAAATTCAGATACTCTTGCTTCAGACAAATATTTTATAACATAAACCCGACCTAAGCATTGACTAATAAATCTCTTAGTTTTACGTATATTTCATACCATTTATGTTAACACGGAGTTCCTGATATTTATTGTTCTTGTTGTGTTAACAAAGAAAACCGCAATGAGAGAAAAGCACACTACCATTCAGAATGGAAGAATTGTTTTGTAACAGTTGCAATAATTAAAAAAAAAACACTTACCATTCACTTTTATTTATTCTAAACCGCGATTTCTAATTGTTAATAAACAGATTTTTAGATCTTTAACAATATGTAATAATATTTATTAAAAGCTACCGAGTTAATATTACGTCTAACATTAATCTGTTTGTTTCCTACCACGTTTTTATTAATACGTTTATTTAATGGTTTAACTATCTTAAATTGAAAAGTATTATATGCACCCTGTATCAACGTATAACAATGAATTAATATAACGTAAATTTTCAAATACTCGTATGCAAATTCTAGAAAATCTTTTATATATCTATTTTATTGTCTTATTTTCAAAATTTCTTAACTGAACTGAAAATGTTGTAATATAAATCATGAAAACATGGTGTTAAAATTTCGATATCGTTTAAGCCAAAAATGACTAAATAACTCAAATCAAAAAAAGACCCCGCTTCAAGGTCTTCTGATTTGGTAAATCCTGACTTCCATTTTTAGTTGTTATTAATAACTCGCAGTTTTTGTAACAATCTTAATCTTATTAACCGCAAAAATGATGTTTTGAAGGTTTAGACATTTCTCGGACTTCTTTTTTATGCACCGATTAAATCTGAAAGTTCTGCGACATCATAAATAGCTTCTTTTTTGTGTTACCTGTGCCACACAATTCAAGGATTTAAGTGCATGTGCACATCCAAGTGCATCTACCGGTTAGCAAACTTTTTCTAATTAGCTGACAAAGTGTTAAAACAATTACTCAAACAAACACCTGAAGGAAAATGTGGCGCACAACTGTCTACCGCGACAAGTACGGCCCTGATCATTACTCAGAAAAAGCTTAAACCTGACCTTTCTTCACCGTCGCGAACAATCGCTAATTACAATCAAATTAGAACGTAAACCTTATTCAAGACCATAAAAGAATGAATCATTTTGATCATTGAAAGTTAACACACAATGAGCAAATTCCCAAAAACTGAATCACTTATTAAAAGAGCGGGCGATAAACAACTTGAGTTTCTAAAAAAAAACCTTGCAAATATCTTCCCATCTGACGCCTCTCATTACAAAAACCACAAAAAGGCCATCTCGACAAAAAGACCACACCGACTTCGTCTCGCTGTTATAAATAAGCGGCCTGAGAGAGCCAAGAATGCGTATACATCGTCTTCACGACTATCACTGAGAAGATATGAGACGGTGATTTATGGTAAAACATGCTTGTGCAAACTTATCGGCCTAAAATAAGTCGATGGAAAAAAGGACCAACTGAATGTCTCACTTTCCATGAACACGGATACCGAAAGTACATCTGAATGAGTTTAAATATAGATTTATGTGTATATTTGAGAGGGTCCAGAATCCACTTTATTCCATTAAATCGTAGATGCGGCTTCAAACCCGTCACAAATTTATTTACTTTACTCCGAAATCATGTTAAAAAGAGCTTTCTGGCAAGTGTGTCGAGATTTATCGTCGAACTTTGAGAATAACATTCGCACATTTCACCGAGCTCCTGGAGGGAAAAGCGGAAGCGAAGGTGCGTTTTATCGATATGAAAGCTCGTGAATTAACCCAAAATACCATATATAGTTTTGGAAATGCTTTAAATTCAATTAATCTGGGTTGGTCGCGGTCGTAAATTTCACTTTCTGTGGGCGTTTCCCGAAACGTGCGATAACATCGTCATGAAGTATGTGCGATTGGCCGGGTAATTAAAATGAATTAAAGGTCGATAATTGGGATTAAAGCTCAGGGCTGAATTCGAATTACAAATTACGGAGGGCTAGCGAGTTCTGTTTTCCATATTGGAATGTTGGCTGGCTCGGTAAAAGCCAGATAGGCAATCAAAGGGAGGGTTGTTAATTAAAACGGAAGAAACGCATTTATAGTCTTCCAGGCAAATTGCCTGCCAAATGGCATTAACATTACGGCTCTAGATTTGATTCGGAATATGTTAAAGTAAGCGTTCTCGTTTTTTCCAACACCTTTTCGTGTTAAAGGAATATATATATAATGTACACCAACATGTTATTATCTGATGTAAAAATAGGCAAATATAGCGCAACACGGCTGTAATTAGAATTACAGAAATGGCAGCTTCTTACAAACGTAAAATAAAGTATGCGCAAGTCGTTAAAATGATTTAATTTTATTAAAACGACTTTAACTCACTTATTAACCCGTCAAAGTTGAGACCAAAAACCTCAAAAGTACACATTATGTATTAGGTTTCAAATTACTTGTATCAAGTTGGATTTCAATTTAGGTGTTATAAAAAAATAACTAGATCTATTTTGTGGTGTTAAAGTAATTTCAAAACGAACTTTTTAAACCGCAGCAAGCCATGGAAATCTAGAAACTTGGTTGGTAATCAACTAGTAGTGAACTACGATTCTTTGTCTAAATTTGGGTTGTCACATATTTAAGGTTATCAATTGCATCAGCAACCTAACCATTATTGTCAACTTAATATCATACGAACATTATTATTAAACTAATTCATAAACTTTCAGAACTTCATAACTTTACTGAAAATAAACTTTAGAAACTATTTTTTAACTGAAGGGCAAATGCCATTATTGTCAACTTAATATCATACGAACATTATTATTAAACTAATTCATAAACTTTCAGAACTTCATAACTTTACTGAAAATAAACTTTAGAAACTATTTTTTAACTGAAGGGCAAATGTAATTAATAACTAATCATTTTATATGCAAAAAAATGTTTTTTTTTGAGAAAAATATTTTTCATTATCAAAATTCTAACGAGAAAGATTTAAAAATCGAGATTTCAAAATTAGAAGTTTAGGCAAAATATTATCTTCGTTTGGCTTTTGGAAGATGTTAACTTTTGAGGAATATTTCAAATTTGGGTGATTAATTAATTAGTTCCTAGTTTACGATACAGATATAAGTGTGTCGTGATAATAGACAATGCACCATACCACTCAATGCAATTGGAAAAAGTACCCACATTGTCTTCTACCAAGGTAAAAATGCAACAAGAATGCTCAATTAAACACCATAAACAGTTTAATTAACATTAAAAAAAATCAATTGTGTTGCAGGATGAGACTGATGATTCAAGTTCAGAATTTTAATATTAGTTGTGGTGATTGTTATAGTGTTGTAAGTTGTTACTATGAATAGTGATTATTACGAGTCGTAATTATTATGTGAAATTACGATAACATGACTTTATCCAAAATGCTCATTGTTGATAAACAAACAAATTTACTTTAAGAAAAAATTCCCAGTCTGGAAGACAACATATTGATTAAAGGATTCAGAAATAGATAAATGCAAGTACAAACTCCTTGAGAAAGAAATCTATACCTATCTATAAAGATATTTTGAAAATAAACATCTTTACCACGCTCACGATACGTTAGAATTGTCGCAGATTCAAAATTAAATTTCCAAATATTGTTATTACTTGTTTATCCAAAAATCTGGATGTCTCGGTAAAAATGCAACACGGATTCCTAAACTACACATGTAGGAGTATGTTATTTGATATAATTCGAAACCCATTTACTATGTAGGGGTAAGGTGACGTCACCACATTGTTGGTGGGGTGATTAACAAAATTTTGGTAAACGTTTTACCTGATATTCCTAATATACATAAAAAATTTGACAACAATCGGTCTAGTAGTTTTGGAGAATATCTGTCCAATGAAAATCGACATTGACAGACAGACAGACAGACGGAAACGGAAGACCCCTTTTTTCGTACTCTACGGTTCATGAAACCTCGCGAAAACATGAAACAAGCAGGTCGTTTGATGGACTCGATTACTATTCCTACTTACGCTCAGGAAGTTAAAAAGAAAAACACGATTTTTCACGATGTAGTAATTACCTGAAAGATGCGTCAGTCATGGTCAAAAAAAAAAAAACATGGCCTACTTTAAAAAGATCGTGAAAATACTATGCATGCCAAAAATTTTGAACTGCAGCTTCATAAAATATTCAGAGCTTGTTATTTAGTACATTATTCGCTTCACATATAGTTTATTTCCATAAACTGTCTTTATTTAGTGACAGCTGTTTAAAAGTTGAAGATATTTTTTTGGGACACATTAGTTAAAATATGTAACAATTACATACAATACATTTCAATTATTACATTGTTATTATTGTCATTCTGATCAAGACGGATAACGAAAATTGACTCTATTATAGAAAATTTTTAAGCGCGTCCCGAGCGCAGGGAACACACTCAAAACAACAAATAGAGAATAACGGGAATAACATTTAAAATTTTCCAAAATCCTAAAAGATGGAGTAGGTTACGTATAAAATTTCCCTTATAAAAGGGCAAACTAAGCGATTTAGTATTCATCAATTTAACCGCATTTGGGTTGCTTTCATAATATTGAAATCTTAGTCACATACTGCAACATTGCAACCTAGAAAATTTAACAATGGGCAATAACTTTTTTATTAGTTTAGGTTTGTTCGTATGCGGTGAAATCTAAATTATCTTACGTTCATTAAAATCTGCTAAAATATGCTGTTTCAAATTCATTCTTACGATAGCATCGTATTTTGCCTAAAAGATGGGTCATATTATAATAAAATTATTGTCTTTAAAAAATGTAAATAGGGAATTTCTGTAAATGTAGGCAACCAAATATTCTCTCTCTTCGTGTAACTTTTAAATTTGTGACTACACAGAAAGAGAGGGTTCAGTATTAAAATACTTGCTGCATTTCAAAGCCTCTGCCAAAAAAAGATGAGGAAAATATGTAAATTGAAGGCAGTGGAATCGTTTAAAACCACATTTCAAATAAAAAACATGTTAGCAATTAGCATCGTGGAAGCTGCAGATAAAACACGAAGCTTCGTAGAGAAAAGTGCACTTAAAAAAATGAAATTATTTTTCATATTCAATTCCTAACTGAGACACAGGCATACTGATGTCGATATCTTTAATGCTCTATCGTCAAATTAGTGTTGACGATGTTGATTTAAGATTTAATTCACGACGTTTTTAAATAATTACTTATGGAAGTCTCTGAATTATATAATTTGACGCACGTGCTTCTACTTTTAGTAACAGAATAAATAAAAAAAAAAATGAAGAGGGAGTAATTGCTGCATGAAACCACTGTGCACCACAATTAGTATAAAAGATGGCGTCATATATTTGTATTATTACCAACTTCCTTTTCAACAGTTACTTCATATTTACAAAGAAAATATACACTTGTAAGAGTACTTAAAAGTAAGTGTACTTTCTTGATGATATCTAAACTATCCAATTTCCGTTAAGATCCATTTATATGCACTTTTGCAAAAAATCCTTCCGAGAAATCTTATCCAAAATCTCAGTCTTTTTCTTACCCAAACGACAAATACCTGATCGGCGAGGAACAGAACGACCCACGCCTTCGCAGAATTCCAATCCAATTCAACAATAATCCACTTTTTCTCCTCACCCAACTCAAAAAAAGGACATTCAAGCATAAAACAAGAATCAACTGTCACATACTGTGATTCTGATGACGAATTACTATAATAAACAGAAAGTCGGAATTGGCCACATCCTGTTTTTGTAGAGATTAAAAGAACTCTAACATCATATGCCGATATTACTTATATAATGACTTCCTGCTCTATCGTAATGATGGATTCGAATTGATTATAGATTCAACTTGCTGCCACCTTAATTGGTATACGCACATAAATGATCGTTATTAAACCACAATAGTTAATAAACGCGGACACGAGCCTCAATTAACCCTCTGAATTTCCCCAAACGAAGTCATCGAACTTGAACAGGAAAAAAAGGAGCTCATCATTATACATCAGCCCAGACAATTCCTCGTCTGCAGGGTGCGAATGGGTGTGCCTCTAACAACGAGAGGGTGAGGTTCGCCAAGCAATGGGCGTGACTCTGTTTGATTAATTAAATCAACTAATTATTTTGCGGAAAAATGCACGAATGCATTAACTGAAACGGTTTGAAATTTTTGCTAATAAGGTCGAAAGGACACAAAGGGCCGTGCGATTTTGAACCTTACGCTAATTTTTTTAGCAGTTCAGCGCGTAGTTGTCGCGGAATGCGCCTCTAACAGGGTTTAGTGTTCGTGAACTCACACGCCAATTAATTATTTGCAACAAGGACATTTAACTGACCATCACAAGATTTCTTGCGTTGGTCCCCGAAACAGGATGGCCACCAATAATACGGTAATGGCACGCCATTAACCCACTTGTGCGCTATATCAAAGAACTATTCATGTTTTTCTTAAGTGGCCAGTTGCAACATCTATTTTCGCTAAATCCGTTAAGAATCTTTAACCTCATCATCAATGAACTTGTTATCAAACAAGACTTATTATAGAGAATGTCGCCGGCCACTTGGTGTCACGATAAAATGTGCACTGGCAATTAGAAAGTTCAACTACACTACTTATGATCATGAATAATGGAGGCAACGTGTTGAATGTTAATAGTACACATTTTATTAATACCAACGTTTCGGCTGTTTCAGTGGATGACATCATGGGATGTAAAGGACGTGCCGTTTTTAATAGTAGTTAGTCATTTGGTGCATGCGACCACAAACTTTATCTATCTTTGTCTAACGCACTACGTGATTGAAAAGTCGAAAATCGCACGAAAACGTTGATTCACGGTGGTGATGTGTGCTTAGAAACATTTATTATTAGTGAAGCATAACACAAACAGAAAATTAGGCAAAGTCGTGCTATTCAAATCAATGCAAGGATTTCAGACGCCGCCAATATCAAAGATTTTATTATCGCACTATATCCTCTATAAATAGGAACGAACAAAACAAACCGTGTGTAAAAATATACTTTATGATCTAATAAAACCCACCGATAAGCATCGATATCATAACAATTCGAGCATTCTGCCTATGCAAATTGCGTTTTTAATTGAACATCCTTTCTGCACCAGTGGAAATTACTGGCTAAATTTAATTAATTAATTGCTCGTGCAAACGCTCCCTTTGAACACACAAGCGAAACAAATTCAGGCCAAATTAGCTAATTTTAATCGCCCCCAGTAGCATTTTTATATTTAGCGTGACGAGAGATGCTATCGATAGTTATCCACGTAATTAACACGTTCTTAACAACATCATTAAACATTCAAGAAACACTGCGACTGCCATAACATGTTGTGATGTTTTTCGTGTTCCATAATGTGGAAGGAACAATGGGCACATTTTTGATTCGGTGACTTGCAGGAATTTTCAATGGGCTTTTATCCCATCACTCAGTCGGATGGAATTTCGTGGAAGGTGGACCACATAACAATCGAAAATCTCTTAGAATGCATCACGATTGGGTTGGGATTCTAATTTTGAACCTAATTCTGTTTATCTAATCTCGGTTTTATGAAAGTCGCTGTTTGTTATCGGAGTGCGTTTCTGACATTTACAACAGGGATAATAAAATGGAAATTTTACGTTTCGGCGGAAATAGGGCGCTGGTTGGGAAATCGGTTATTAATGATGAAATTATGATAAAATAATGTATTCTACAACAGGTTTTATCGATTTATTTTTTGAAAGGATGATTAATTTCACGGCAATTTTCATTATTTGTTTGTACAGACGATATTTGCAGTTTTTTATGGAACGATCCTGTTTATCGACAAACGGGAAATTTGCGTTTTCGTATTACAAGAGCTGTAAAACGTTCATAAAACATGTGCACATTAAATTTAGTCCATCAATAAGTCAATTAAATAGCAGGTAACAAATCAGAATATTATTCTTAATTAGTAGCCATTATGTAATTTAATCTATAATTTTGAACAAAGGATCGTAAATTTTAATTTGTCTTCGTTCTTTTTAAGATTAAAGACATATTTATAACCACAATATCCCGGTAGACTGCATTATCACGATTGGCTTTTAAGAACATTATCACTTGACAAAGAATTTCATTAAAAAAATACCTATTACATATTTGTATTAAGAAAAATTTTGTAATTTTCGCGATACGACGTTAATCTGTTGCTAGGATGAAGCAAATAAGCGATGGTTTGAAGTTCTATAGAAATCAATGGTAAATGATAGCTTTCAGTGTCTACCGTCAAATATTGATCCATTCTTTATTCTATACTATTTTAAAACGTTTTTAATCGGTTAATATTACTATTATTATCTACAAAAACCCTATATATAAACGCCGCTTGATCTTTTTTGTTAATCACTTAGCTTTTTTTTAACAATGCAAGCCCTCGGCGTAGCAACAACCTTAAGCTTATACATACAATTTTCGCACTACTGTGTAAGACAAAAATAGTGCTATAATTACACATACTTGCTTACGTAAGGTTAAAAAAGGACAAAGACTGCCCATTAAATATGTATAAGGTGGTTAAATAGGAATCTTAGCAATTCCCCAATTAGTGGAAAATCTTGAGTTGCGTTATGTCTCAATGACCGAAAACAATTATTAATGTAAATGATGACAGAATTATTATAATAAATATAAGCTTCTCATAATTATTCAGTACACTTAAAAAATTAACCCAAAAAACAGAAGTTCACTTTGAACTTTAATTCAATGGTGAGTATTTCACAAATTTGATTTAATAGGTTTTAAAATTTTCCGATTAAAACTGTAAACGATGGCCACTGTGTTTCTTACGAATTAATTACTTTTGCGTTTTAATAAAGTGAGACGTTTTAAGTTCAAACAGTGCTCGGAACTGAACATTTACCATTTGGGTGGGGAATTCAAAATAAGCAAACAATTTTACGTAAATTGAATAAAAGCCTCTCTGTTCTCATTCCATCATCCCACTCGTAAACTTTTTGACAAATGTACGGTTGTTTTTGTTATGTTTTATTCAGTACTACATTTTCAGTCGTCAAAGTTGTTTAAAACGAGAACATCATATTTTATTTCTCACTTAAATACATAATAAATGACGCTTCTTCACATGTTCTTTTGTGTTATGGAATTTTTACGTATATATTTTGGTCACAGTAAAAAATATCCAATTATCATTGGCATAACACTGAAACATTTACACTGGTGGGAAACAGTGTACTCATCAATTAGGGTATAAATATTGGCTGAAAATTCCAACAGTCTTAATTCTAGCAGCAAAATACGACGCAAAACCTTTCAACTGTGTTTTTCCGTGTTTTTGTATACATGATAACGTGCATTTTTTGTGGATTTTATGAATATTTGTTACAACTTTCTAATGGTACAAAAGAAGAATTGACAAGACGACTTTCATTAAAATTGATTACACCTAAAGAAAAAAGACAGCATGTGTAAAAACCAGCGTCAATTTGAGTTTCCACAGTCACAGTCAGAAAAAACCCCAATTTTTTGCAATTCAACCACTTGGAACACCGCTTGAAAAAACCTGGGAACTCGCATCGAAGAACCACACTATCAAACCCACCCAGACAGCAATTACTCCTCCCAATTAAGCCAAGTCTGGCGCTCAAAAACCTCATCGAAAAAATCCAGGTTGATGAACTTTTAATTGTGCCTACACCAAATTTCCTCCCCAATTAAAATCGAGATGACTGAAAAGTTGAGCAAAGCTCTAATTTTAAAAAGCTACACGCACTCGATCGCATGACTTGCCGCTAAATATACGCTTGTTTATACAAAAATTACTTATAGCCGGCTTATAAGAATTTTAATTTTAAACTTGATGATCAACTTGCTGCCACTTTGAAGTTCACTAGAGCGTTCTATCCGGAAATACTTCACCTGCTTCCGACTGTATGTATCCAATGGGTCGATGAGGGTCTTCGGGTTGGGTTCACTCGACACACCACTTATCGCACCCGAAAGACAGTGAGAAGCGCGGTCGACGAGCGACTGGAGGTTCGCTTACATTCACATGCAGAGCGCCGCGAGCTACAGGATCTCGCTGACTCATACGAGCAGGGCCGGTTTCAAAAATGGGACTCGTTTCGGAATGAGCCCATAAAGCTGCAGTCGTGTGTGTGCAAGGCGTCTGCAGCGAAAGGGACGGCGAAATCGGAAAAAATTATGCAGGAATTCTGAACGCTATAATTGCATCTGCATGATTGGAAGATTACATGAATTGTACGCAAAAAAAAGAGAATTATGCCAGAAAAAACCAGAAATATAGATTTTTTAAATGTGTAGAAATGTTGTATTGTAAAGATTTTCATATAAGTTGTGTTTTAACAACAATTTAAAAATCCTGCGAAAATGAATTTGGTACTCATTTTTCAGGAAATAGTAGCCAACTGAAAGCTTTTCATACTGAAACCGGTTGATTAAAAAAAAGTTTTGATCTTTATTAAAGGGGTTACAATAATAAAAATATATGAAAATGACATGCTTACTAATAAAAAAGTAATAAAACATTGAAATTTCAGTTTATAAATGTTATCAATTTTATTTACTTTTTCCGAGAACAAAAAGGTTATCGTCGGCGCTTTATCAGGTGTGCATTTCTGCCAAATATACTGATAATAATTTTTGTTTCTCGATATCATTTTTAACTCAGAAAATTGTTAAAAACACTTTTACCATGTCTTTTAAAATAGACTAGCCAGCCACCAACTCCCACACTAAAACTTAAAGTTGAAATGTTTAAGTTAGACATATGACATCCTTCACAACACTCTGACATTGATGAACTGATGATGGAGCTATAAAGCCCCTTATTACGATAAATTTTACTCGTTTTTATAACATAAACTTTATCTTTGAAAAGTTAGAATCAACAGACACAGTATTTCGATGAAGGAAATATTTTGATTTACAACTAACAGTGCTTAAAATACAGGGTGTTTCACAGATAGAACAAAGTTGCATTATTAATATTATTTATTTTTTTTTAAATAAAACACTCCAAATATTTTTAAAAATTTAAAATATTGA
The DNA here is from genome assembly GCF_036711695.1 of Zophobas morio. Taxonomy (NCBI): domain Eukaryota; kingdom Metazoa; phylum Arthropoda; class Insecta; order Coleoptera; family Tenebrionidae; genus Zophobas; species Zophobas morio. Next base: position 18,855,911 of record NW_026972109.1, read on the forward strand.
AAATAACTGCCCTTTAACTTAAATAAATTCTATTTTAGTAAGATTTGTAATCTTTAATTCGATATAGGAACTCCCTCTTTAAAAATGGCGGAACGGTGAACTTCTAATTAAAGGATACAATTATTTTGACAATTTTCAGCCAGAAAACTCCGATATCGCTATATTATTTTCTTCCCCTTATAAGATCTGGAAAAGTATATCGAGTGTTCCATGTTTGTATAAATTTCAAACGGAACACTGTATACCTAATTGAGAATAGTGTCAATTTGGAAAACTAAAACAACTCGCTCTCCTACAGGAAATGGGTGATTTTCCATCGTCAGACTATTGGAACATTCCACATAATCAGTCTATTGATGCAGGTTACGTTATCTTTTTTTGTTATTGTAAAAGAACGTAAAAAATGGTTTACAAACACAAAACACGTGATTCACACATCAAGTGCATTATTTTAGTGGACTCAGGTCTGTCCTGCACGCTGGCTATATTATGACGAGACACAAATAGCCTCGAAATGTTGTGTGCTTCTGGTGGAATTATAGACGAAAAAAAAGTTGGTCTCATTTTGTTAGAGTATAAGGTGACCAACTTTCAATATATCTATGCGTTCTCAAAATATTAGACCGCGGAGTTTTAACTGAGACACCCTGTATTTCTCTGTTCAGCAAAAAAACAATCTTTTCAGAAGTAGTAATACAATATAAAAATATTAAAACAAAAAATTTGCCTCTCAAGATTTAAAACTTGATCGGTTCGGTACAAAGCGAATACGAAAAATGGGACAAATCGGAACAGAATTTTTGAGCGGGACGACAAGCAAGAAACCTAAACCTGTCCCGCTTAAATCGGGACGGTTGGCCACCTTATGTTGGCGAGAACTTCCCTCAACTCCAAAGTACTATCAAACAAATTTTTTTTTTAAATACACATAGTTAATACCAGTCACAGTAGATATACAATTTTTATTTTTTGACGAAAATCTTAATGCCTATAGTAAAATCTCAAGGCGGATTCATAAACCACGAGTGCAGGATATGTTACTTTATAAAAATTGAATAGTATTTATTATGCAAAATTTGAAGCGGCGTCATCAATTTGTTGATGGTCACGATTAGAAAAATTTTGGTTACCGTTTTGCCATCCTCAAATACTTATCAAATTTACTACCTTAATTATGTTATGATTTGTACCTAACACTATTGCATTCTTCACTACAGAAATCATTCAGTTTTGTTTATTTATTTTACAAATTGTATCATCGATGAGAGTAAAACATTATTATATAATCCTAAGAAAAAAATTTTTCGTCACTTGTTCTGTTACAATTACCTCTAAACCGATCATATTTTATAACAAATATTTTTAAAATATAGGTACGCCTATACAGAAGATATGGAAATAAATCTGGTTACTTAAACACAACATTAACATATATGTAAGAAAATACATGTTTTGTTACTGCTTCCGAAAATAAAATAATTAAGGTCCTATTCATAGAATATTATCACAAGTTGGTATAAGCACACTTAACACTCCACCATTTTAAGTTTCTAAAGAACAAATCAAACACGTATTTCTTTAAATAATAATAAATACAAACACTACTTCATATTTTGCTCAAAACTAACCAAAATTGTGTGCACGTTTAAATATTTAAAAAAATTGTCTTTGTATTAATAATGTGGATAATATAGGAATATAGTTTGCTGAATATTTAGCACATTTAGAAAACAAGCTCTAAACATCAGCAAACACAACAAAAAGTGCGTTGGTCACTAAATTTTACACTTTTACACTTTTTCTGTTACTATGATCATTTTTTAGTTAATATCATGCAATATCGTTACATATAATTAAATAACTGTCCCATCTTCCAAAAATGGTCCTTTATGAAAAACATGACTTTGTAGTTAACATGACGTTACCATTACCCGTATCTGATAAAATCATAAAGTGGACACATCCTTCCCCAGTCCGCCCCTGACCGCTCTCGGACCATATGGCCGCTTTAAGACGATTAAAAGTTTCGACTGTCATAACGATTTGATTCGGACGAAAAACACATCAGACTTGTCACCCTACGTGTTAAATCCTTTTTAACAGGACAATGACTATGTAAATTAGTTATTGATTGCAGACTCGCATAACAGATGAGATTCTACATATGGTACATGAATAGGGGATGATTGAACTTCATTATTTGTTCTAGCATTGCATAAAGCAGTCGCAATTTGAATTTTATGCCCGCAATACAGGTGGAGGATTTGTTTGATCAAGTGATGAGATTTTCGTGGGCAGGTGTTATTTATTCTGGGTTTTATTAATCCCGGTGATTAAGCGTGCTACACGTTTACTGCCACCGTAATTACATGTTGGACGTGTTTACATATGTGAAAAACTTGTATCACGGGTAGAGGACGTAATTATTTTGGAAATTACAAGCAGCGCGATAAAATAATGGGTGTCTTGGATTGTTAAGTTGGTGAAGCGGTCCCAATGCATCTCGTTTCGTAAATTGTTACAATTTAACAATCTGTTTTACAGCTGGCCGAAGCAAAAACTTTTACGAGACAGGTGATTATGGTAGATATGGAACGCTTCCAGGTTATTATCGAAGATTTAACGCTTTGTGATACAATGGGAATTACAATGTTTACGTTTGGCTGGGAGGTTCCTGGACGAGCCCTTAAATGGTTACGTCACGAAGCACTTGAGATAGAAGCGGGTTTTGAATTTGAATGCTTCTTACAAGCGCCACTAACAAAGTTAAATAAATAAACATGACCCAAACTTAAATATAATGGTGGAGTGGTTGACAAGACCGATAAATAAACAGTTTTCGGTAGCTATTTCAGCAACGGTCACGATAAAATGGGTTACATACAGAGAAAGTTGGTTACATTTACATTTAAAAATGTTTTTGAAGAACATTTCGACTGTAAAATTTGCTCTCCATAAATTATTTGTCGTCCACCAAAGTTGATACAACAAACTGAGTAAGGACGACAAAATGATGAAGTATACCAGATATGGCATTTTGTCGACACAAAAAGAAATTAACGACATGATAAACTGCAAACAGAATAAAATATGCCTCTGTTTTACTCAAAAGTAACAATACCTGTTTTTTGGTCAATTTTTTAGAAACTAAAACATTGTGGTTCGCTCCCTCGATATATAAATATATATACCCTTCGACTGGTGCAATTTTAAATAATTTCTCCTCAATTTGATATATTTTGCAATGCTATTATGTACATATTTCGCTGTAATATATTGAACATTCACTACGACAGTCCTAAATAAAGAAATTCTAATTTATGATAATGCTTTAACTATATGTACTTATATTTGATTTTGCATTACATGGTTATAATTTTACATCTCTTTAGTAACAGCACTTAAATTTCAAAACAAACTAACAGTCTATAAAATTCAAACAATGGATAATTCAGTTCAGGTCCGTTTCAACAAATAAGTATAAGAAAACTTACTTATCACGTTAATTGTCGACAAATTAATTATGCAACAATTCGATAAGCACGAGAGAAAATCTAATAAAATATTGTCTTTTATATGAGTAGATGAAATTATTACTCAATATATTGTTTTTGACGGTAGAAAAGAACATGAACAACCCTCCATTGCTGAAAGTTAATAAGACCAGCTCAACCGCGAGTTCAAATGTCGCTTGGTGCCAATGTTTTTATTTTTTCAGACACTCTGGTAGTCTTGTAGAGCTTGTTTTTCTGAATTCGGTAATATTTTATACTTTAATCATCCACACTCCGCCACCGCCTTTGATTCAAACGCATTATGTTACGAAAACACACTCTGCTAACTATTTATATTTACTCTGGTGCGGAGTACGAGGAAATCAGGTGAACACTGAAACAATTGTTCTAAAATTATGAATACATTGACAAAGCGCAAGGTTGTGCCTGTTACTAGTGAGTTTTCACCATTGATCTAATAAAGGAGTGGATGGAGCCTTGTATACGTTTCCATACGCGAGCGAGTGTAATCAACATAAGAAAGAAATAGCTAGAGCCGTTATGCATCAGTGGGGAAAGGACGGCTGATCATGTATCACGTGCTGGGTGGCAAGAAACGCTTCATTTGAACGGGAATTAATACGTTTTCTTACGAATTTGTTGAAACAATCAATTATAACAAACGTCTGTTAATGAAAACTATGTTTTTACAGTTTACATTAAAATAATGTGTAATGTGAAACAACAAAAATCATGTTAAGTGGTGGAGATATCTTTTAATAAAATGATACGTATACAGATTCTGCAATATATTACGAATTCAGTTAGTACAATAATCTTCTACAAGTTAACTAATCTTGTAGTGTATGTTCATTGGTAATTCTGAAATTTTTAGGATAAAAGTAATTAAACTTTCGATAAAAGTGACAGGGTGCCTAATTAAATTAAACATAGTAAATTGTGTGGAATTTTCTACTAAATCTATTTTCTAAATCCACGTACAAATAACTAAAACAATAATCAATAGATATAAAATTCCCTCTTTTTGTAGCAATAATCAGTTTTTTCGTAACTCGGAATGTTTAGGGAATCTAACAAAATTTTTAAATTATTTACGAAATCCTTCGTCTGTGTATGTGATTACTACCTATGAAATGAAACAGGATTGTTTTCTTTACACGTTCTATGCAATTATACGCACAACACGATTTCACGATGTTTAACAAATAGTCCGATAAAATACAACTTAAGAAGACTGTAGACATTTAAATAAGGTAACTTGAGCTTAAAAAACGTAAATTTGCAAAAATACACCTTCAAACACCATGCGACATCACGAAAGAAACCTCTAGTCTAGAAACACTGTGCTCTGCAGTTTCGCGTTAATATTTTGCCACACAGAGAGCCCTATCTCTGTCCCACTGTGTTGACAACGCGCGTCTCTCTCTAAGTTACTTCCATATAATATTATTTCTATGGTTTTCACACTGAAAACTATTTCAATCAACATTTCAGCAAGGACACTCATGTCAATTCCGTAACATTTTCACGGACACAGTCACAGAATGCATCATAGTACATGCTCTTTCTTAAACTGGTAAAAAAATGATGCAATTAAGCTTTCTGCAAGTCTGGCTGCGTAGGGTAAAAAATCAAGGCAGATTCATAGACCACAAGTATAGGAGTATGTTATTTTATAAAATTTAAATTGCGTTTACTAATAAATTATGAGGGGGCATCATCGAATTGTTGGTGGGGATGACTGGACAAATTTAGTTCGTACTCTACGTGTCACGGAACATTGAGAAAACATGGAAACACAACAAATTTATTCCTTTCTGCTTGAGACTTCAACATTTGCTACTGTTGAAATTTTCTTAAACTCTTTCTGTTTTTTTTTTTTTTGTAAGCTACTTAAAATTTCACGTTCAGTTTCATTGCTATTGAAAATAGAGTCGCATTTTTTGAAAATTACTAATTAATATTTTTTATCAACTCCGTTTTTGCACTCATTTACTATTTCTTAACGGTTGATAAACATTAGCTAGATACGGCGCAGTTTGGTCCTCGCCTTGAAGCCAGTTTATTTATAATCGGCGCAGTCAGCATCTACCGGAAAAACGTTAACAAACAAAAAAAAAAATAAATAACAACATCTGAAAACAATCAACAATGTCATCATTTTCAAACGTTTCATGAAACACACGAATGCACGTTGTGCTATGTGCATTTCAACCTTGAAGCCGAAGATATCTCAAACGAATATAATATCTATTAAAATCGTCTGCTTCTGAAACGTCAGGAAAGTTATTGCCAACAGACACAAAACTTCTGTACTGTGGCATTTGCGTGCTTGTCATCGCTTTCTTGTATATGTTCTAATCTGACGCAAAATAGAGCAAAATTTAGGATATAATTTTCGCAGTGTTATTATTATGATGCTATAATTTAAAATAAACGCGTACCACACTCTTACGTCATTGTGGTTGGTAATGTTACTTAACGCGAATATTTAAGATTCAGTGACGGAAAACACAGTGCTCAAAAAACTGACTTGACACCAATTGGGTCACTTCTAGTAAAATAATACATATTTCATTATTACTGTTACACTATGACATAATTACTTTCTACACAGTTTGACCTGCATTCAGTGGTATATATTCATTTTTGCCTTTGAAATTTATATTAATTGAACAGTTTACATGATTTAAGTGTAGACGTTTTGCGTAAATCATAGTTTAATCAGAATCATAATCAAAATTTTGAATAAGTACACAGTAATTTATCCAGGAAGCTAACAAACTTCACTGTGAATTTTAAATAAGTAAAAGCAAAAAAAAATTAATACCATGAACCTCGCAGCTTCAAATATATCATTTTTATTTTTAGAAGTTCTTCTACAAAGCAGATAATTTTTAAAAAATAATCATAAAAGCAGATTCTATGCTTACCATATGCAAATATACCGACGAAATGTAATATATTTTTCATCGGACAAAAATAGTCCCCACGTTCCAATATTTATGCCGCGTCAAAAAGCTGAAGAGGAAGAGAAATATATCCACAATAAATCCTCCTTCTTCAGTTTTATATTGCAACCTCCTACAGAATCAGTCTGTGCAGATTAAACCGCCCACAAACGATTTTAATAAAAATTCATGCATTTTTGCGGCGATTTACAGATTTGGGTCTGAGCGCAGATCAATTTATCGTCCACCCTATGTATGTGTCAGCGAAAGAAAGTTGCAATTATACCATAACCCGTCGTGAAAGCGTTACCGGTCTTTCAGGCTTATTTCCTTCCACAAGTTACCAAAATGAGCAAATAATGACTATCCACCGAATTACTTAACGCAAACCGGTAACACGTTTCAGAACGATATCAAACCACTAAAGACGCGCTTGCATGCTGTTATAGGGTGTGGTCCGGTAGTTTTAGTTATATAAAACTAGCCCAGGTTCTCAGACAGGGGTTGGCCAGCACATGAGAATCGACATGAAATACACGTGAAAACCGTCCGAGGAATAAAGTCACAGGTTTATTACTGGTGTTGGTACACACATAAAACTAATTTAAAATTCCTAAACAATTACGGTACTCGCCGCAATTTGCATTTAAATATCCTTGGCACAAAATGAGTCATGAAGAGAGAGATTATAGATTATAACCGGCAGGAATCGCATTGTGCTAGCTGACAATAAAATTACAAACGCTTATGTGTTATTAGTTCTGGAGAGATGCGTGCACGCATCTATTTCAATGCGTGGCAAAAATGGCCATCTAACAAATGTTACTTACAGCCAAGTGTTGAATAAAAACTCGTTACGAGTCCTGGTATAAATCCATGTAATCTCAATCTCTCCAGTAGCAAAACAGGTCGAAAGACCAACAGATAAAATATACGTCTTGGCCGTAAATGGCAATTCAAAGTGCACCAACTGACAACTTAAATATGTCGATAAAAGTATAATTTAGTATTCCGATTTCTCCTTTTCTCGTCGATCATTCAAGATTACCATTTCTGCTTATGGCAATGACCAGAACTCGCAAAACTTCTACTTATTATTACAAACATTGCAAAATAGTTGGCACTTTGAGTGCCAAGTCTTTAAAACTTTCTAGCTTATCGGAGCTTTTTCTAAGGAGATATTGTCGACTATATTGCATGCATTGTGCTCAACGTTGTAAGAAGCACCTCAAGGTTTTTTTTGGCATACTTGAAATCTATATATCATTTTAGGAAGTTATTATTTATTTTGTTTTACATTCAGTGAATTTTCCACTGGCTTTCTAGTATAAACACTACCTGTTTCCTAAAAAGAACTAGTGTGACTACAATCAAAGTAATTAAAAATCTATGTATTATGAAACAATTTAAGTCCGCTGCTTAAGTTTGACAAAAAAGATCATCCATAATCTGGTTCTTAAGGGAAAGGCATGCTTTGACACAATACTGTCATTCCTCGATAAAATTATTTCAACGAAACAAAACAAACAAGTTAGATATATTATACATTTTAATTTGACAAAGTGATGCAAGTTACGACCTACGCGCTACGATGAGAGAAAACATCTGGTGTAGGATTATCTGATTCAATTTATCATTATGATTATCTTGTCAGTTCGTATTAACTGGTATCGTCTGCTCGAAATTTCGCATTTTAGAACTAAATACGTTTAGTACAAAAACAATCCAGAAAATTTTTTAAATAAAAAATTCCAAGTTAGACAATTACAACTAAAATTTTACAACTGTATCCTTCTCAAAACTAGAGCGTATTCAAGTAAATGTAGAATAATTAGACAAAAAAATCCATATAACAACATGAGCTCAAATTTGACAAAATCCCGCAAAAATGTTAAACCAACGTTTTCAAAAAACAATTTGGCAAAGTATGGTTCTATTATTATCAAAGATATAAACACTCTTTGAATGATCAAAATGACACCAAAATCCCACTCAATTCTACGTATGCATAATATTGCGATAAAAACCGGGTCGATATCAAATTTATTCATAAATTGTTCTTATGAGAAAAATGTTTGATATGCCCGAGAATTATTATATTCAAATTTTATGGATTTTAGAGAACTTGAGTTCCAAGACTAGAAAATTTCTGGCGTATGTGAAAACTTTTATATAGCAGTTTCAACAAATGTAATAAGGAATTTTCTAAAGTGAATGTAATGTTCTTTCTGGGGGAAAATAAAGTGAATATATTGCTTTAAGTATAATTAAAAATGGGATTAAACAGAAAATTTTATAATTATTTATAGAATTTGCTAAAAAATATTGTTTTAATTTTTGTTTTTTTTTGTTACTTCCCGACCGTAGGCTAAGGAAGTATTGTCTACTTTTATGTTTTCTCGACGTTTCATGACCCCTAGAATACCAAAACAGGTCTCTCCTTTCCGTCTGTCTGTCTGCCGTCTGCCGTGTATGCGCGTCTGTTCGGATTTTTATTAAGACAGATTATCTCCGAAACCACTAAACCGTTGGTTGTAAAATTTTTGTGTATATTAGGACTATGTAGTTGGTAAAATGCTAATCAAATTTTGTCCAAGCATCCCCATCAACAATTTGATGACCTCACAACAAAATTGTACATAGTAAATGGGTTTTAAATTGTATGAAGTTCTACACTTGTAGTTTATGAATCGTTATTAAGTTTGTACCCGAGATATCCAGATTTTTGAAAAAAAAAAAGTCAAAATTGTACGATAACAACAATTTAATGCAATTTAATTTTCAATCTGTAATGGCGAATTAGGAAATAAAGCCTATTGAAAATGTGCAAAATATGTTAGGTGTATTCTTGTGGTTTCTCGCTGCATTTATATTTTTTTACATTTGTTTGTACAGTGTGTTTAAAAAAATTAATGAATGATTCAATTTATTTCATTGAATAATTAAGGATCAGAAAATTTTGTAAAGGAAAAACTCATTTGAAACATACGTTACCAATTACATACATGTCTTTATTTTAACTTAGAGTTCTGTTAAACAAAAATCTATAATTTTTCGAAGATGAATTATAAAAAGTGATTCTGCAAATTTTATCTTCATACGCTCAATTCAAAATACGAAATCGTACCTAAAATTTCAAGATTAGCTTAAATGATTCATTAATTAATTTTTTAAACATCCTAACATTTGATGACGTCACTAACTTTCTAGAGGGAATTAAATGTTGTCGTTGTTCTGTAATCATCTAATAAAAGTCAGTACTTTTATAAATTTATTTTTTTTACGATAACTGAATTATATATACCTATCGTTAAAATGTGTATTAAACCACAAATGAAAAAATATTTAGTTTCAAGACAGTTTAAAAAAAAATATAGGTAATAATTTAAGCTTCTCCTTCAAGATAAAAGCAACAGCGTTTACAGAAGTTCAATATTTCGATCCGTTTTTAAGATAAAAACAGTGGAATGTTAACTTGGACACCTATACAAAGAGAAAAATTTTGAGATGGCATCACGTTTTTTTGGGAGGTATAAATAGATGAACTCTTATTAGTTACATTGAAAAAATTTCGAGATGACGTCATGAAATTTTTGGTGGTGCTAATCCAACAAATTTTAGTTAGCGGTATTCTTAAAAATGTCTAAGCAATTAGTTTAATAGATTCGAAGATTATTTATCTGTCTAATAAAATTGCTAACAGATGATAGGACACAAATAAGAGACCTATTTTTTTTTTATTCTAGGAGTTCTAGCTAACAAGCGTGAGCTATAAATACAATGGATGAAATTTTCAAAAAAGTGGACGCTTTGCCCGGGATTCTGAAAAATATTTGATGAAACAGTATTTTTTTAATTTCATTTTTTCAAAAGAATATTACATTTATTTTTAGCAACTGTTTTATTAAAGTTTATTCAGTTTCTCTGAAACACTTTGGTTAGATTACTTCACTTCACATATATTTTTCAAATATACATTAAAAATTTGAATTGCCATTTAAAAATAAATTTTATTATCGTCATAACTCCTACAGCATCGACGATCGCATAGCAACAAAAATTTTAAATCCGGTCGCGTAAAAAATGTAACTAATCCTGAATTCTTAATCGAAGATGAATAAAAGATTTAAAATTGACTACTCTTTGGTGGTCATGTTTCTGTGAAGACGGCGAAACAACGTAAACGTACACACAGTGCACGAGAATGTATTTTTTTTGACGAGGTGTTGGTCGAGTAAAAAAAATCATTCGAGACCGCCAATTTTTTGTACATACATTTCAACAATAAAATAATTTGTTGGACTTCATTCGTATTGGTATACTAACGACAGTTCATTTATACCGTTTTCCTTGAAACATGAAGAGCGGTGAAAATACGGTTAGTAATGTAATTATTATAGAACCTTGTCTGGGGCCGTGCGCAAAACTGCATTTTCAACGTCGCTGCAGTAATTATCTTTAGTTATGTAGTTGTTTTTGGTTTCTTGAAACTTTATCTCTTGAATTTGGGCCCACTGTGCGCTGCACGACCAAATCGATGGTAATGGCGAAGTTTTAAATACAATGCAAAGAATGGCCAAGCCTCGGTTTAGCATGAAGCTCCAGGAAGAAAATATGCGATCATAAAAGTTTATACCGTTGTGTGTACGTCACGTTTTAATCCAGAGATACATCAGTTGTAATGGAAGTTATGCACTGATGGTATCTTAAATAGTAACGATTTTTTTAAGCGTTACGTCTGAGGCTTTCCATAAAAACAGCGTGACGTGGAAACGAAGCCAGTCTGTCAAACACATGTCTGCATGGTTCTTGTAGTTTGTAGTCTCATGTTTGTATATTTTTATTAGCGAGAGCATATGTCCATGCTCGAGCAGCGAATCCCAACATGCGCCATTTAATTTTGTTTTTATTACAATCAAATTTAACCGTACCGAGAAGTTTGAGAACGGCGCAGACAAAGCCCGGTTTATTTTTAAATGAAAATTCACAGTATTGTTTGTGGAACCAGTTCTCGATACACCATCCTGGGTCAACGTTTCGGAAACTAAAAAGCGACTTCATGAACAGGCCACACATAAACAGTTCTCTACATCAATCATCACACATTCTTTTTCGCTAAAACCTCTAATTATGGAAGAAATCCAAACGATTGTTGCGCTCCACTTGTTCTCACTGTTTTCGAAAGGATTCTTCTGGAAGTGGAAGTTGTTTAAACAATCCCGACAAATGTTATTGTAACCTTCTTACTTGTTTATTTTTGCAAATTTGTGAGTCACCGCAGCCGATGATGCAATTTGCATCCGGAGCTACTCGAGTGTGCGAAATTCGTTTCCGTCGCAACAAGTTGAAAAGTCAATTGTTTTACCGTTTACCGAATCGGTCGTTCAGACAAGACCATCAGTAATGAATTCGTGAGTCATACGGAGAAATGGTCTTGCTTCGGATTGCAGTCTTGGCCAACAGGTTGAAATAGAAAGGTGATTACAACAATCAAATGTCAATGACCAAAATATAAACACTATTTGCGTTTCGTAATGTGTCATGTAATTGCTGCTTTAGGATTATCACGATTAATTATACGCATATAAGGAAACTGGCAACTTTGACGCAGCTGGCAGCGCCGATAAAGCGTCTAATTAATGGGAGAGGTGCTAACGTTTTTATGCAAGAGTTCTTACACGTTTACAGCAGGAAGAACAGAACAATAGTACACAGAAATTAGTGAATTGGGTAGTAGATCGCGATAACCCAAATTCCACCTTGCTGCTATAAAACAACACGCCTTTTTCGACAGACGAGACGTTCATTTCCTGCAGGAAGTGCGAAACTAGAGAAATCGACCAAGCTCAAAAAGTGTAAAAAATTTTTTCGAACGGGAGAAAATGCGTGTGGAAGAAAAGGAAAGCTCGCGTTTTTCCGTCTATGCGTGACCGCGGCGTGCTCTTCATAAGGAAGAAACTAATGGTCTGGCGTCTGTAAAAATGAGGACATTACAAGAGATAATTAAACGTGATTCATTCGGAGATTATTGTTGATACACGCCATGTGGGTTTCTAAAAATATTTATAAACATGAGGTTTCGTGGGTGTTGGTACTTTACAATCGTGGAGATGAGTCAGGTGAGAGCATACAAAAATACAAATAATTGCATAGCGATAGAGGCAACCCCAGATGAACTATGCAAATGAGAACGAGCCGACAATTAACATAACACTGTTGTACAACATAATCTTATCTCATCTGTTGCATTATTTCGTTTTCTGCGAGTTATTGAACTGGAGAGGTGGACGCTTGCGAAACGTGTCAAATCCTCGTAATGCTTAATTAAACTTAGTCTCGATTTTTTCACCTTGGCCAATGAACTTGCAGCAGGAAATATACATGTAGAAAAAACATTTTTGGCCAAGTGCCCGGACTCTTCTAGATATAAAGGAGTCATTTCCGGTCGCGACTCTCGAAAACGTGACAGAATTTATAGATGCAGTGATAGAAAAAGACAGCTGGCAGTTTATAAATCACCGATTGAAAATATGCAATTATGCGCTCTAGGGATTTCAATCAGTTGGAGAGGCTTCCATTGTGTTTTAATTAAATGCGAATGTGCTAAAAGCTTCTACTTGTTTGAAAATGAACTTGGAAACGAGCATTCCATTAGCAAATTTCGTTGTGACGGTCAACGTCTGTGCACTATTATAATGCAAATATTTTCGTGTCTAGTTTTTTATACATCGATTTCGTTCAGGCGCAAAAATTAACACATCCAACGCATACGATTTTTTTTCTAAAGTATGACCGGTTGTTCAGAACAAACAATTGCTTTACTTATTTTGTAGTCTTAAAATTTGGAAGGATGGAAAATTAGTGCTATTACTAGACATTATATTTCAAGATGGTAGCCAAAATATCATGTTGTTCCCACTACGAAATCTGGTTCATGTTCATTTATGACTAAAAAAATAACACGTTTTATTGAGAGAGCAACGAAAAACAACATCAAATATAGCCATGCATTTTTGAAAATTTTTGTCTTTGATCGTTGCAATTTCAAACTGACGAAAATACTATCCGAGAAAAATCTTCAAAAGTCTACGGTTGGTTGTCTTTCATCGTGATTATTGTTGCTCTCTCGGTATTATACTGAATGGCAACAGGTGTTTAGTTAAAAAAGTCAAAAAGTTGGCGTTGTTTTTCAATAGAAGAAAACGTAGCGAAATACTATACTTCCTTAGCTTACGCTCGGGAAGTAAAACTAATGTGTTAACTTTATTATACGAAAAAGCGAGGTTAGGCGATAACATTTAAACAAATCCTGTTGAAAACTACAACTTTGGCATATAACTGATATCCATACTGTTGTGTATAACTGACATTTCCGCGTTGTCAGCTGTCATCTATTAAATTTTAGGATAATTGTAGAAATACTTCACAGTGTTTACAAAAAATCAAAGCCAACTTGATGTCTTTTTCAATTGAACACCTCATATTTCTATATATCTTAGCTCCCTTATTTTTCGAATGTAGTAGTGTGCGTACGTCAAATTAGATAGTTTTAAGTATACGATCAAAATTAATGTCTAACGCCCATTTGTTTGTGTCTACGACATTCAACTTTTTTTTAATGATATTCTATACATTTTTAGAGATTATTGCAGATTTTTTTCTGAATTTATTGTGTATCATGTCACATTTTGTTTCAAAGTTGTGGTAAAAATCAATTTAATTTTTGTGTCAATATGGCTGTAATGAATTTATCAACACAATTATTTGGGTATACAAATCTAGTTACTTCATGCTAAAATTTGTGCTAGCAAGTTTGACCATTTCTGAAACTTTGTACTATGTACAGCATTTAAATTTGAGAATTAAATTTTTTCGACACGAAAATAATAATTTAGTAAAATAATACATTGCAAATATTAAGTTATTAATGTTTGAAAATATTACAATATGATTCACTAATGCATTCAGAAAAAAATGTGTGCAAACATGTTTAAAAAATATATACAGGATGTCATAAAAAAGAACGTACAGTGTCGTACACAAAAACAAATGAACGTGAAACATTAATTTTTCAAATCAGATCGTACCATATTTAAACCGATTTAATTCAATGTGACATTTTGACGTATTGCGTCACACAATGCTGTACTCAATAAAGTAATTAAAAATTATTTATTAGTATAAGCAATTTACTTTTTATTCGAGAATCTTTTGGTAGAAACAAACTGTAAAAGCGCATAAATTAAATAATCAAAATTATGAATCTTATTCAAAAGATATAAGATAAGCAATGGAAAAATAGTTGTTAAAAAAAAAAAACGAAATTTTTGTCTTTACTAATACTGACTGCTGGTTTTAAGTACCTACATAACTACAACTCTGTTTTCAAGAGATTACCACAAGAGTAGTTAGCAAACTTGTGCGCCGTGTTGTGTTCCCCCACACATAAAAATATTTACAACCTAGCTGTTGTTAAGGCTGTTACTACCCTAAAGTCGGCAAGAAACCGCGCCAGCTGGTCCTTGATAAAAATCAATGGTAAAATAAAAGCTTACAGCGCTTACAAGAAAAATTAATTGGTGTTTTATTATAGGAACAAACTGTTGTACTGTAATTTTTTAATAGCAGTAACGTCTGTTTAAAATTTAAGACTAAATTTAAAAAATCAGAATTTTTTCTCCTATAAAATTTTTTATTAACCATTCTTAGATAAACGCTATTTCTTGTCCGCTTCCTTGTAGTAACAACCTTAATAGTACTATTTAATCTAGGTTTTGTACCCTTTAGCATTTTTTTTTTATTCCAAAGAACTTAGGGCTGTCATTTATGCTTTTTGTTTGTTATAATATACATTTGTTGGCATATACATATACAAGTTGGAGATATCGTTTTTAGTATTTAATTTTTTTAATCAATTTAGCTTATTTCTTTTATCAACCACAAATATCTATAGTATAGCTTCCAATTAAGCTTTTCCAGTTACAAGCAATAAACTTAATTAGTTTAAATGAACACAATTTATATGTAGCATCACAATTCCTAAACCACCATCTCCATTATTACTCATTATAGCCACTGTATATATAGTTTGTGGTTTACACTGCCATGGCTCGATAATAAGCCACACGTTATAAATCAATTTTGGGGTCACGAAGTTCGCAGTTTCCAATAACTTTTTTACCATCACAAAGTAATATAAACGGGTTCTGTAATCATAAATTTCACACTCTAAAACTTATAACGATAAAACAATCAATATAAAAATAATAAAATAAAACATACAGTGTACTTAGTTAGTCACCGCAGTTGTTATCTAGTTAGTGTTGCTCAAAACTGAATTTAAACTAACCAATCAGAGCTTTCGTTTCTACAAATGTTAAACGTTATTTGACATCGATATTTGAGCTGCAGCTGCTGCAGCCAGGTGTATGACAACTTCAAAACACTTTTGCGCACTACATTTAGTTGAAGGTTTGAACGAAATTACAATTAGTACAAAATTTTAAGAAAATTAAATTGTAGAGAAAAATTAAGGTAAGTTGAAACGACGTACGATGTTGAATCATTGGCCAATAAACTACACTATCTGAAATTTCAGGCTGGCATCAAAAAAATTAAGATTCATGTTAACGATTTGTCATTATTATATTGTAGGAGTAATTTACAACTGCATGTTTTTTTAGAAAGATGAAAATGTGGAGTTCCTAGATTCGTGTCGCCTACAAGATTTTAACTGAACTGAGCCAACTTAAGTTGTTCATAGTCAGTGAATCATAATCTTTCGCCTTGCATTATTGCCACATTAAATGGTGTACTGAGAAGTATGAATGTGGAACAGCCATAACAATATTGCCAAGTTGCTATAAATGTTTCCAGGAACTGTGCAAATAATTTAAGTTCCAAATTCCCATGCACCTTACCATTAAATCTGGTGCAACGTTTGACTAAAGAGCTAATTGTAGATAATTTGTGAGAATCGCTTTGATCATTTTGCTTCTGTGAATGAAACAAACAAAAATCTTGGCTACCTTGGGTAAGAATCGTGTTTTCTCTCACCTGGTGCAACGTTTTGATCAACTGAAAACAATCTAACAGTTTAAATTATATTTTTGAACACACCAAATATATTGTTTCCAAAGTAAAACTTTTAATCAATTTTACGCTCTCAAAACTACCAACTCCATTACTATTTCCTGAAATAAAACCGCACCACCTTTACATGTAATCTCTTTTCAATCAATACTCATTAACAAATAATTCGCTACCTTTTAGAACCCACTCCCCTCGAACGAACTTTCAATGCTGTTATTCTCTGGGGCTGCAAATGAACAAAGCCCCACCCGAATCCAGAATTTAGCATCTCCTCAATCATTTTCGACACTTTTTCGCTCCATGCAAAATTCGTAATGAATCGCTTGACAATGTTGGGGAGGGGACAGAAGTGGCTTCCGAACGTGCTCACCAAGTCCCCAACACTTTATAGAGGGGCGGTTTCATCTCAACTGACGGCTCAATTACAGTCCAAGGGCCTGTATATTTTTCCATGAATAACTCATCGTCATTAAACCGTTTTAACGACGTTCTATTGGTTTAACGAAGATACGTAAACGACTCTACCAATTAAAAGAGAGGAATGTCAGAAAAACTCAATCCGGGTTGCCGGAAAGCAGCTTTATAGCGGAGCAAATCGGGAATATTGACAACGGCGAGACGAATGGCTGCGAGCGTCCAGTCGAAGCTTTAGCACGAATTAAATCGCTAAAGGGGACTAAAAAGTTCAATGCGAAATTTTAGATCGCCATCTTTAGATATGGCGGAGATCACTTTTTAAATGAAATAGCCTATATATTTTTAAGGAGTACTGTCATACGCCCGCTAGACCATTGACACACCCTGCATTATTTTTACTACTCTGTTTAGACATACTTAGTCTATTGAAAACTGAAACCTATTTTACTATATCCACAATTACATCGTAGAAATTTTAAAAACTGACGGTAAGGAGTATAAGCATTTTGATTTTTAACGTATGACAAGCATATTTGTTAATGAGTGAAATTAAAAACTACTACTTGTTTGGCTGCTATTAATTAACATGACGTCAGCAAGGGACGCTTTTGAAAACTTACACGGCTAGTGGCTCTACTCGTTAAAAGTGCGAAATGTAGATCCTGTTATTTTTACGGTCGGAGGAGCAATATTAATTGGAGAACAACGATATCTCCTCCGATTGTCTTAAATCGGGGATAAAGTTGCGATATTGTTATGAAATCACATTTTCTGATCAATCTGAGTACGGAATTGAGGAAAACAAAATGACTCAAACTCCCCGTATAATTGGGAAATAGGGTGATTCACCCCAAGACTCGGTATAATATCGATATTGTCGTTCCCTGGCAGTCAAATAAAACCCCCTAATATGAGCATTAGATTATTATCCCCTTGTATAATAAATGCACTGTGACAATGTTTGTATTAAGCGCGTGCATCCCACATAATAAAACTGTTAATCTGGCACTAGCTGCAATACTGTGACACTATCATTATAATTGATCCAAGCGCAGAACTCTAGGACTTCCTTGAAGACTCGAACTAATCTCATTAATTCTATCAGTTGGAATTACGGGGAGAAATAAATCAGTTATTGAAGCACTTGGATGGCTTCGAGTAATGGCGACCACTTCCCGACAAGCCATATTTATTAGTAGAGATTTTATGGCAGCTCGATTATGCTTTACATGGTATAAAGCTACCATAAAGTACGTGAAAGTTTTCAAGTATTATTAATTAAAGCAATGCTTTAAAAGCCTCGGCGATCAAAGCTCGAACCGCATCAGAGATTCGGAGAATGATGGCTACAGGAGAAAAAAGGGAAAATCCCAGGCGTACTACGTGCACTCACTTTGACTATACATAAATTATTTTGCTCGATGTTTCTACAAGCTGTTGTTCGAGACTTACACGCAAGTGGTAAAAAGTGGGGTTCTCGACAAAGGCGCAAAGCAGGCGAAACCATCAAAGTTTGGTTACAGCAGGATTGTTAGAAGATGCTTAGAAAACTCCAATAGCAACAGCAAATTAACTTTAAGCATATAGGGATCCAAATAGTTTCATCGTAGAAGATTATGTGGACTGGAAACAAATGTTTTGTTACATCCGATAGAATTTATGTGGATCTTACACTCCAAAATTATTTTTACTTATAGATTTCAATTTATATTCATGGTTCTATAAATTTCAAATTATTTATGTGATCTGAGTCATTTTTATCAGTTTCTTCAAATAAAACTTGTCTTTCGAAACGAGTTCACGGGCGTTTATCGACGTACTTTTTCTATATTTCGTTTAAATAACGGCTCAACTAAGTAAACCCTGAATATAAGATATCGTAAAGTCCATAATCAACTTTATTTAGTTTTATCTTCATAAATAAAAAGGAATTATTTGCAGTTTATGTAAAATCAGAAGATACCAAAGAAAAACCCATTAGGAACAGTCAAAGCAGAGGTTCAAAGCAGCCACAGAAAACAGGATACTTAGAAAAACATCAAAAAAAGATTTACAATTTTAAGCAGCCCGTATAAAAAGGTTGTAATACTTTATTCTCAAGTGTTGTCAAAAAAACAAATTGAAAGGTTTTCAGGGTATGTGCAAACTGCGCTGATTTAAACATTTTGCATAAAAACAAGAACCAAACTGCGCCGTTTTGAGTTTTGCTGTTTATTATAATGTTAACTGGCGAGTCCGTATCTTTTTCATTATATTATTTCACTTCATTATTTTTTCAGGATATAATATCTCCGTTTCTTACTATGAAATTTTAAATATAAATTGTCCTCAACTTACACTATTTAAAACAGCAGCAGTTTTTTTAACGGTTTACCATCTTCATTCTTTTGAAAGTTTTGGTGAATTTTTTCATTACGTAATTAGAATTAGGTACCTCAATTATTTATGGGAATTTCGGAACAGCGTTTTCACCACTGTTTTCAATGTACAAGCTTACGTTACGTGGAAAACATTATCGACTTTTTTTGCTGAAAATTTCCGACAAAAAATATCAGCAATGTTTTCCGGGTAAGATATACAGTTCTGTAAACTAAAAATAGTAGTAAAAACTGTGTTTCGAAATTTCCGTAGCTAATAGATATTGATCTTCAAAGGTATGCAATGAAAAATTTTACGAAAATGCTAAAAAGAAGATGACGATAAATGTTTAAAAAAAAATGTTCTTGGGTTATCTAGCGAAAGGTGTGGACGAGTTATATTTAAAATTCCATAACAATAATAGGTACTGTTAATAACGTTCTGGAATTATATTGAAAATCCCATAAGCCAAAGGTAGGGGCGACTCCTGTTAAGAATGCTTGACAATGATTGCAAAAAGCAGAATGGACAGTCAATATCATATATACAGATAAAAAAAAACAATGAAAAACATTTAAAATATATATAGAAATACAATTGGTCGAAAGTTATTTCGACAGAACTTCCCTCCTCCCTGAGTACAGTCCTACAAATCCCACTTTTTTGAAAAATCGTAAAATTTGATTTCCCCATTTTTTTGTGATAACTTCTATAAATTAAAACAAAAAATGAATGCATTGATAAACCACAAGAATAAACTCAAAGTGTTTTGCACAATTTAGATGGGATGTACTGGAGAAAATCTGGCGATGGCATCAAAAGAATAAAGTTTAATTACAATAACCTTAAAATGTTTGCAAAATTTCAAAACATTCGGTTTTGCAGTTCAAAAGTTAAATTGTAAAATATATTATAATTTTTTTCCCCAAAAAATATGGATGTCTACGGTAAAAACGGATTCATAAATCACAAGTGCCGTAGTATGCTATTTTTTTTAAATTTATTTATCAAAAATTTGTGATGACGTGATTAATTTTTCGGGAGGGAATAAACGAATACATTTTGATTAACGATTTACCATGGTTACTATATTTTAAAACCTTTACCGATTTCAGAGTATCCGGTTCTGCAGGTTCAAAGTTCATTTGCAAAATATTGTTATACAATTTTGCTTTTTTTCGGAGATTATCTATAAAAATCTGCACAGACGCCAGACAGACAGAAAGACAGATAGATGGAAACAGGAAAAATATTTTTTGTACTCTAGAGGTCATGACACGTCCAGAAATCATGGACCTAGGCATTCGTCGGATGGACCTTATTACAATAGTTCTTTAGCTTACGCTCAAGAAGTAATACATAATTTAAGGAAAATGTCTGAATCGATCAAACAGTTTTCGTTGTAAAAACTTTGACAAAATCGTCATGTTTTCATTGAATGATTTATTTTGTATATGGTTTATAATTTTTTCGTTTATATTAACCGAATGAATCTAAAATATAAATTTTGTTTTCTCTGCATAAATAAAAGGGAATTATTTGTAATCTAAAGCCTCACCTTTATACTTATGAAATTAAAAATACCAGAGAAAATTCTGTTGAGAGAGGTCACAATAGAACACCAGGCACAAAAAACAGGATACATGAAAACAAATTTTGGTCCAACTTCCCTCGCCTCCAACAAATTACTTAAGTTACTTCGTAAAATGATATAAACTGATTCTGCGTAATTGTATTTATTTTACGAGAACCAGTTTCATTTAAAAAACGTAGATAATACCAGTCACAGTGTAAGAAAAAAATTGGTCCTTGAAGATGTCGAACCAGCGACTTCCGCGTAATTAGCTGAATGCTATTTCCACTACGCCATTACAGCTTTCTGCTCGAGTTGCTTGTATATTGGTAAAATATGTCATTATATAATTTGGATTTTTGTGGGAAAATTTGAACGCTTAGGTAAAATCTCAAGGGAGATTCATAAAGCACAAGTACAGGAGGATGTTGTTTTAGGAAATTTAAAGGATATTTATAGAACTAAATTTTGAGGTGACAACACCAATTCTTTCGAAGAATTATAAATTTAGATTTTGCATAATTTTATTATGACAACCCCTATAAGCAACAAAAAAAAATTTTGCATTCTGCATTTTGCAGAAGCGAGATATTCGGTACATTAACCACATGAAAATATTCGTAAACCACTAGTACAGTAAGTTAGTGTACCGAAATAATGACGTGATCGATTATGCGTTTTTTTTTTCAGTTGCGATGCTACCTTCAATACAAAAACAGAAAAGCCTCTTTATGTTTGTTATTTAATACCTGTATTTTAGACTTTATTTTTCTTGTCTAAATAAATGACAAATTCATAATTGTTCTAGTGTTACAAATACATCAGGTGATAACATCGAAGTCATTTTGCATGTGCATGTAATACCAGACACTAATTAGTACTTGGAAAAGTAAGTAATCGATAATTATTATTTACAATAGACAATTTACGGTTTTTATCGCTCTAAATAATTAATACTTGTGCCAATTATTACTTTTAGCAGCACACAACTTTCAATTGAGGTAATACGATTGTTACTTTTTTATTTTTAAAGAAAATACTTCACAATACTAGTGACCACAGAAAATCTATTTACTTTGTTTTCCCGTCCAGAATTTAAGAAATGAAAGCCATCACCTCATGATTTTTGATGTAATATGAATCGAAAACCAGTAACTTTAGTAACTCTTGTGTTGTAATGTGGGTTGCTGAACCATTGTTATCTATTGCGCGGTTATTTATGACTTCTAAACAAATTTGTATTGCGATCCCAACAATTTTTAAAACGCGGAAGTTTTATTTTTAGCAATTGTTTTCCCACACCATGTGGATGTCGCATAATGTAAACTTTTGCATGAAAAGTCAGTGCATTCCCATCGAAAAATGTGGTGTCTTGCAACGTTGTTAAGGTTATAAATACTTTGTTTCACTTGACTTATTCATGCCGAAAAAATTTCGCAGTGTATAAATCTGGTTGAAAACCTCTACAAATTTACAAGATCAACAACTGTTCGAAAATACCTACAAAAATAAATACACGAACTCCGCTAATTTCGTGTAACGAATTTAATATAACTGTACTGTTCCCCAAATTGTTTAATTGGTTGCATAAACCGGCAAATGCACTGTCGTTGATTTGTCGTCTACCGAGCATGAATTTTGCACTTTTTCATCGAACGTCCACGGCATGTTTTATAAAATATTGGCAAATCCGAACAAAGCAGCAAATAATGCAGGACCGCGGCCTTGATTCCGTCTGAAATTATCGTCTCAGTAGATGTTCTGCACGGTTCAGTTCTTTCGAAGCGTTGCTATGGACTTGGCTAAGATTCTGCATCGAGCATAAAATAATTATAGTGAATGATGAG
This sequence comes from Zophobas morio, assembly GCF_036711695.1. Lineage (NCBI taxonomy): Eukaryota > Metazoa > Arthropoda > Insecta > Coleoptera > Tenebrionidae > Zophobas > Zophobas morio. The sequence goes on from NW_026972109.1 coordinate 18,878,664, forward strand.
TGAGAATAATCCTGGCTTCTTTCTCGTTGCTTTCTCTAAGCGACAAATCGATTACTGGTGTGAATTGTGCTATTTACGTTCCGACACTTCAAAATAGGGGTGCTTTTTTTTGCTAAACCGCTTACGCTCCGTTTCGTATTCTGTAGACAACAGGCGAATTAATTACAGGCTGGTGATTTCAATGAGAGGTACGTTCGAGCAGATGACCATTCTTTAATCAATCAGGCGCATAGTGTGCTGTAGATAAAACAATAAAGTCGAAGATAAAATTGTAACGGGGGGAGAAATAAAACCAGTCCTTGATAGTTTATGAACCATAAAAGTTATGCATGGTTGCAACTTTTAAGAACTAAATTAAACAACTGATGCATTTCTTATGTTCGCCATACATAAATTTCAGATTTCTTTGCGTTTCGGATTAAATTCGTAATTACCGGGTAACAATGAGTTCGTTGATGACAATTAGGGTAATTAACATGGTCGATTAACGATTTTAATTAATGTAAAGGTGACCCACGTCGTAGGAAAAAGTACATGGATTTCCTGTTTGTGGCGCTTTTCGAAATGCATTTTATCATGAATATTTACTTCGTGTTTTCACGTTAACGAGGTCGACTTGTCTTCTACATCAATTAACAATAATTATATAATTTGTTTCTTCGTCAGAACATCGACTGATTAATTTATGGTGCAACTAGAGCACGACATTTTCTACTTCTAAGAAAGCGCCATTACTTTATTATCAAGGGGATGCCTTTGCCCGATCGGAAGCCCTCAAACATTTATCAAGATGGCAATTTGCAGAGGGTGTATCGGGTTTCTGTCCACTTCCTTCGTGTAAATAGAAGCCCCTTAGTGCACTACAAACCTAAAGTAGGCGATATTAGCCGCAAGTTGTAGGCTTCGTTACATAAACCCTCCTCCAGAAGAAAACTCCTTCAACAAAACGCACTCCCTCACACAAAATGACAATGTTTTAATTATGCACAAGGGTGAAATCCTTAATTATAATGTAAACTGTACCCTCTATTCGTTACAACTTCCGGTTATGCTCATGCTAGACGTGAATAAATTCCTGCTTCAGAAACCTGACTCAGAGTTAGCCAGTTTTAAATTAACTAAACCCGCAGTGTATGAAATTCCTTCACTAAGGTAAAAGCTCCTTCCATTGAGTTAGAAAACTCCGCAATCACGCCCCATTCTTCCGACCAAGCAAGTTGGAAGTTGTAAATTGTTTAATTAGAGTTGGAAACACAAATTAAAACTTCGTACAAACTAATTCCAGCCGCACTCGCTTTTAAAACGATGCGATTCGCGCTGAACGGGAGAAAAACACCGTTACCATGGACATTAACAATAAAAGCAAACCTACACCATGAATAGAGTGCCTTTATGTAGCGCATAATAGTAAATACACAATAAAACTCACCTCTTTGTCCGAACGCACTTCCAACGTGATCACAGGAATTTTTAAAACGGGAACAAAACGTTTTCAAAAATATCACAGAAACTTTTCAGTAAAAAAAATCACGGCACAAAATTACTGAGGAACAATAATAACAATAAAGCTTATCGGTATAATCAGGACAAACCGCGTTTGCGTTATGCCGGTACTGAGTTCCTGCGAAGAGTCGCTGAATGAAATGCATCTAGCAGGCCGAGACGAGCTTTGTTGGCAAATGAATCAAGCAGGCTGAGAGCGCGCACGAAAGGGGAGATCGTACACAACTCTCCCGTCTACAGCCGGTCAAAAGCGGAGGAATAAAAATATAGATATTTTTTGTGTTGGAGGCAGGGGGAGTGGACACGTTGGAAGTTCGAAAGGTTCTAGAAAGGACGGATTTACGCCTGAATCTTGCTGCATACAACGGTTCAGAAATTTCACGGAAAATTAGACTAGACGAAACGGACAAAATTTATGTTTCGTGCACAGTAACTCAATAGTTTTTAAGAAGTGTGCCACATATTGGTAGATAAATTTGAACTTTATTTACAAAACGCAATAGCTTTATGACTGTTCTACTCAAGTAATGAAGAAAAATGACAACATGGAATCAAATTTATAATTACAATGATAAAAAGTTGAAAACTGATTTTGCCTACACAAAATCTGTTTTTATAAATTCCAGCAAAAAATACTCACGTCAGATTGATTTTACATTTTGTGGTGAGTTTTCCACGAAACGTATATCTGTTAGCACCGCTTACCTCAAATGAGGCTGGACAAAAATTGTGCCGCTTCTCAGTCATACTTCGCCTACTACAACTGAAAAAAATACGTCGGCAACTTTTCATGGCAATTCATGGCGTTTTATGTTATAGCGATTATTAATTTTTTGCAGACACGACGGAATTTCCATATTTCCTATAAAATAAACGATGGAATTTCTGTTTTAGCAGTTTAGTACTTATTTATAAAATGTATAATTATGGAAAATTTTTAAGTTTTAAACATTGTATTTTTGACTAGAAAAATTACAATTTAAAAATTTGGTTGTATCAATCGCTAAATCTAAAACTGCTATGGTTCACAGATTTCAAGTACTTGAGGCATAAATTTGTTATTTTAAAATGTATAATATTTTAGAAATAAGTAAATTACTGTTCGTCTTTCTGTTGTCTGTGTGTCATTTATAGTCTGTCAACGACTTTTTTATACAGATATTCTCTAAAACTACTGCACTGATTGTTGTGAAATTTTAGAAGTATTCTAAGAAGATTATGTAGACGGTAAAATACCAACCAAAATTTATCTGGTCATCTCCATAAAAAATTTGATGGAATCATCACAAAATTTTGCTAAGTAAATCCTATTTGAAATCTTCTGGATAGTGTTTGTAAGCTTTTGGAAAAATCAAAATTATAATTACAAATTACAAAATTGATTAGTCTGAATTTTTTTAGACCAACATTAAAGTTATCAGAAATATGATAATTCACTAAACAGAATTAATAATTTCATCTTTTGCACGTAAGTAAATCTTCCCTATATTTGAACTGTTTGTTCCTTTATTTGTGATTTAATAATGTATCATTACTTTTAATGGCACATATCGGAAAAACGATTGAAACATCAAGAATTTTTTTTAAATAATGGGAAAAAACCGTCATACATGACTTACAATTAATTTATTAAATAAATATTCATTAAAAATATGCTTTGAGATGTAAAGTTGTTAGTGGTTTAATAATATAATTTTATTTTTTAGAATTGCTTATATCAAACGTTTAAAAGTATATATTAATGAATTAATCAATTAATTTTATACATTAAATCAAAAATTATGTACGAGTGTACTTAGTATGCAGAATCAATTTTTATAATTTATCCAACAAACAGAGTGAAGGAAGGTCTATATTGATAACTTCAGACTATTTTTTTTACTTAAACTAATTTCACGAGTACAAAGATTTTGTTTCCAAAAATCTACTGTAATAAAAAAATACGACATTATTTTTTTTTAATTAGTAAGCTGAGAACTTGATGACGTTGTATTTAATAGCTGCGTAATAAAAAATATCATTAAAACATCATTAAAAAATTGATCTAAAGTTAGTTAGTTTAGACTGAACTTTCCTCGCTCCTGAAATACGTATAATCAAACAAATACAGTTTATTACATAAGTGATAAAATTAGATTTTACAAAATTTATATTTTTTTAGAATAACCCCTATAACTTAAATTGTGTGGACTGTTATACTGCAGGTAAAGAATCTTGCTAGGCGTATGCTTCAAATATTTTTATGACGTCATCAATTTTTTAGCAAGAACACGTAAAACGACAAGAACAACAACAAAACTTTTTCAACACAAAAAAGAGACAAAAACAACGCCAAAAAAAAAACAAAAAAGCAACACAAAAAAGGCGATAGAAAAGATGGGTGATTACATGATTAAAAAAAAAACAAAGCAGGAGACAAAAAAAACAAGGTAAAAATCCAAAAAAATTCTACAAAAAAGACGATCCAAAAACGCTAGAAAAAATGGTAACCAGGAAAATGTAATAAAGTAAAAGACATAAATAAGCGATCAGAAAAGACAAAAGGCAAAAAAAAACATGTGATAGATAAAAGCTAAAAAAGATGTAAAGAAAGCGAAAAACGGGAGAAAAAAAAATCCAAAGAAGTGACAAAAATCGGAAAAAAGGGAACAAAAAAAAGAGAAAGAAAAGGCAACAAATAAAAGGATAACTAAAAAGGAACAAAAATGGGTCCAATAATGCGACCAAAAAGCTACAAAAAACAAACAAAAAGACAATTAAAAAAGCGTTAGAAAAAGCAAGGCGGATTCATAAGCAATGAGTTCACGAGTATTTCATTTTATGACATTTAGATAACCTTTGGTAAATTGATGGTGGAAATGATTAGACAAATTTTTTGCACCTTTCCATCTATGAATATCGTCCATGACATACATATAAAATTTGACAAAAATCTCCAGTAGTTCGGAAAATTATCTGTCTAATAAAATCGACACAGACGACAGACAGGCGGACGGAAGTGGAAGAGATATTCTTTCGTACTCTAGGCGTCATGAAAGTCAAGAAAACATGAAAGTAGCCATGTCTCCGATAAACCCTATTAGAATACAAAAGAGACGAACGTGATTTTAAACTTTCATTGGCAATTCTGTTTGGTAGGTGTCGGCCATCAGGTATTCCGTACGACAATAAAATTATCACTAAAGACATTTATGTCAATAACATCAAAACGAGCCGATATTTGCAAAACAGAATTAATGACAACTGTAACTTTAAAAATTAAAACCAATTCTGATCTTGTTTTTTCCACATGCATATCAAAAACATGTAAATGCTCACAAATAAATCAAATATAAACTTAATAAAGAATAAAACAATATTAATGTAATATTTCCGACGAAAGTATTACGTAAGTCAAGTTTAAATTAGAAACTATGGCGGTTTAGGACATTTTGGCTATTCACCCCACTAAAAAAAAATTAAACAAAAACATTCACTCACAATATTTCGTGTTTCATGTTTTTTTTTGCTAAACCATCATTTTCTCAACAGAATAACACGAAACGTAAAATTTTGAGGTTAATTAAATTCTCTTGAACGGAATCTAATAACCAAAGGAAGCAATACTGCTTAGATTATATTTACATAGCTTTGGCCACTACTGTTGCAAAGTACAGAAATACAAGAACTAATGTTAAAACATACTTAATAGATTTAAGATCACACAAATATAAAACAAATTCAAAACTTTTCTTACAAACGATGCAAGTTAGATCTGCTGTAGGTCCTTTGTTTTTCGATTAGCCTACACAATGAATCAAATTTCCTCTCACTGACTCACTGTTGCATTTTTGAGAATTTTGTAGAAAATATTCCATAAAAATGCATATAATTTTACACCTCACTACCTAACAACATTATGCACAAATGAGAGAAACAATTTACTTATACAACCTGTAATCAACATCTTCCTCAGCTATTATTATATTATGTTTTTAACTAATTGCACTCAATCCATAAACAGTTTACATTCTGTTCCACACCACTGAAAAACAGCCTCCACAGCCCCTCCAGCAATAATTTTGGCGCAAAGTTCAAAAAACCCAACTTCATAAGTTTTCATCAATTTCCGTCATCCCTACAACATAAATCCCCCAGTGTACGCCGACTTCCCCTACCGCAAAAGCCAAACAGCGCGTCCTTATGACACGATAAAACCACCAACTTTAGCTCAAGAAATTTGATTTTCTGAAAGCGATTAGACATCTGTCACGTCCGCTTTGAGCTCTTAATGATGCGTAAATACAGCGTTAGAATTCGGACATCGAATACGTCGGTCAACAACCTAGAAATGCATTTAGTTCGCCGACAATACAACGATTTGCATAAAAATCCGGATGAAACTTTTCCCCCAAAACCGGAAAGCTTGTCAGACTTCCAGTCTAATTACGACGGGCGCTGACTTTAATTCTATTAGAGGATTATCGATGGTTTTTTTAATCGTGTCCTCAAGGTAAGAAGCGGAGGATTGAAATATTATCTGCAAAAGCTCGTGGGCTACAGTCTGCAATTATATGGCGACTTAATTATGGCTTATGCATTTCTTTGATTCATTGCTTCCCACGCCACAACTTATTTTACTAACCTACAGCAAGAAAATGTTTATTGCAGCGCTGGCATCGACAGTTACAATAATAGTTTACTATGCCAGCGCAGAGAATCGCGGTACTTCATTTCTTTCAAAATCGCGGATTCTTTTTCAAGTAGCCCTACCTTCCTCTACAGAGTTTTTAGCAACTGCATTGTTAAGTTAAAATTTTGTGTAATAATAACACTAAGAAATTTGTATTATTCATCTCTTCCAAAAAGTTGACAACATCACCTTAAAAAATAAATGTATGATTTCCCCAGGAACGGTTCATACAATTACAAAATTATGGCAAACTAAAACGTTATGATTAAATACGTGCGTCTCAAAATAAATCACTAAAACGTGGGTAACTCATTACAAAAAGTTATTTAGGAAAACCTATCCCAAACGTATATTTTTAAATGTCATTTGAATTATTACGAGTTATTCAGAGCAACTTACCTCAAATACATATTTTTAAACGTCATTCGAATTATGATTCAATATTCTACTGTACCTTTTGATGTTGTGAAGACACAATAAAACCGAGGCTGACGTCAGTGTATTCAAAAGTTTAACGAAAGAAATGTATACTCGGACGAGTTCATATTCTCTATTATATAGTTTAAACAAAAGATTGTCTACTGTACACAACATAATCCAGCAGAGTAAAAAAATCAATATTGTACTTGTCGGTTGTAGCTCCGAAGCGGGTAAACTTGGTGTAAATAACAAAGGTAATTTTTTATATTAGATGTTTATCATAAAACGGCAGTGAGTTTAATTATAATTTTTTCCCGCATTAATAAATATATATCTATTTAACGAAAGAAATAATATATACATCAAAAGACTTATCTTTTCTTTATAAAAAAAATGATCTTTTGTTTTCGAAATTACCTATAGATAAACACTGACACTAAATTAAAAAATAAACTTTTCAAAATCAACGTTCATAATTTATGTAATACAAGATTGTGTACATACAAGAGTGAGGGAAGTTGCATCTGAACAACTATAAACCAATTTTTTTTTGTGGAATTTAACGCACATTCTATCTTTTATGGTTCCAGAAATCACAATAACAAAATTAATGTCTACAGGGTGATCAAAAAATTACGGCTCGATGGTACGTTGTTAAGGTTCTGTGCAAAAATGGTTCAAAAAATTCCTGAACCAAATTTTTGAAAATATTAAAAAGCTTCAAGCTTCAAAGTTCAAGAATTAACTTCGTATTTCTGATATGTTTTAATGCGAATTAACTAAAATTCCGATAAAAATTGTCAAAAATGACATCTGTCAATAGTGAAAAATAACGTTGTGGGTAGTATTTCAGCAAATTGTTATTCAATTATTATTAATTACAAATTATTTAACTGTCCATTAAATATACAAAACAAGTCAGAATTACGAAGTCAATTATTCAAATTTGAAATTTAATATCTTCAAAAGTTCTTCAGAACTTTCTTAACAACGCACCATCGAACTAATCCGTCATTTTTTTACCAGCCTGTATAGGAAAACTGGGTGGTAAATTTTACAGCTCTTTTTGAAATGACCATCTGTTTCTATGGCTAGAAATCAGAAATCATTAGGTCAATCAAAGTCGCAGCTACTCCGCTTCATCTTATATTGTAAAAATGGCTATTTTCATGTTTTCCTGACGATTCATGACACCTGGGGTAAGAAAAAGTAGGTGTCGCGTTTTTGGTCGATTTTTATTAGACAGAACAATGTTCGGAACCACTGAACTGATTGTGGTCAAATTTTATATATTATGTAAATATGTTAGGAATATCAAGTAGATGGTGAAACGTTATCTAAAATTTGTGTAACAATTTTTTTGATAAACACCTTTTAAATTTTATAAAATAACACACACGTATATTTGTGGTTTATAAACCCGCCTTAATTTTTTTGCATCAAATTTTACACCAGGACAAGAGCTCTATGACCTTGCTATAAAAATATTGAATTATTATCACAAAGGTCGCTGGTTCTATTGACCCAACTATCACATTTTTTTACAATGTGACTGGTATTATCTGTATGTTTACTTCCTGAGCGTAAGCTAATGAAGTATAGTAATCGAGTCCATAGGGCGATTTGCCACTTTCAAATTTTCTCGACGTTTCATAACCTCTAGAGTAGGAAAAAAATTGTTCCCCTTTCCATCTGACTGTCTGTCCCTCGTCTGCATCAGTTTTTATTAGACACATAATCTCTTAAATTACTGGATCGTATATTAAAAATATCGTGCAGATGGTAAAACGCTAACCAAAATTTGACTAATCATCGCCAATGGGATGACGTCATTTCCAAAATTTACAATATTTTTTTTTAATTTATAAAATGAGATCTCCTACACTTGTGATGTACAAATTTTTCCAACAGTTTTTACCCTAGACATCCAAATTTCTGAAAAAAAAAATCAAAATTTTATAACAACATTTTGCTATTTAACTTGTGCAAAACCGCATGCTCTGTAATCTTGCAAATGTTTTAAAGTTGTCATAATCACGGTAAATCGTTAATCAAAATTTATTCGTTCATCCTCTCCTAAAAAATTGAACCTGAAATATGTAAAATATTATGTCCCTACAGTTATTGTTTCCTTTAACATTACAAACATATCTTTATTTTGTCTTCTAAGGGTTATCATAAAACAATGAAATTCGCAACATCAAATCTTATAATTTGTCGAAAAAGTGGATTTGTTGTATCGTACTTCAGGAGCGAGGGAAGTTCTGTCGAAATAACTTTCAACCAATTTTTTATTATTTGTATTGCACGTGTACTGTATACGTCTCTTTGCGGAAATGTTGATCGGAACATTTTCCAATGGGAAAACTCACTATGAACACAACCTTGCGGTTTATCAATTTATTCACACCGCTGGACCAGTTGTTTGACCATTGCAATCCAAGGCGGTGGTAGAGTATGGGTAATTAAACTATAATACATATATTAATCAATTCACAAAAATAAGCTCAACAAGAACGTCTAAAAAAACATTTTTTTACTTCCCAAACATAAGCTACTCTTTCTTAATGTATAGAAGCTATCACAAACAAAATTTCGCAAAATAAAATTTCAGAATTTTTCAGATTTGTTGAACTTCAGAGGCGAGGGACGTGCTGTCGAAAAACGTTCCACCTATTTTTTTCCTTTTTAAGGTGAATGTACAGTTGGCTCCAGAAAAAACGGGAACTGTCAAAGTTAGCATGACGGATTATTGTGTGAATTTTTCTAGTTTAAACGGGACTATTCTGAAACAGGTTAAAATAATAACGACACTGCAAAAATTTTGCGTCAAAATGTTGACAAATATTTAACAGATTTGTCAAATTAACAAGTAAGAGACAGGTAAATTTTATATTGTATAAAAATTCCATTCCGCGTTTTTCTGGAGCCAACTGTACATAAAATTCAATAATTAGTGTTCTAGTGTATGTTATATACCAGTCACAGTGTAAGAAATAAAAAGTCACATCACAACACTTTCACTACGCCGGATTTTTTGTGAAAAAAGTGGGATGCTTGGGAAAAAAACAAGGTGGATTCATAAGCCATAAATAAGTATGTTTACAAAATTTAAATGGTGTTTACCAAGCTAAATTTTGAGGTAACGTCATTAAATTGTTGGTGGAAGCTATTCACCAAATTTTAGTTAGCGTTTTAGCATCTAGACGATGTTCCTACCATTATATGTAAAATTTGAGAACAATCAGTCCGGTAGTTTTGACAAACAGATAAAAATGGACCTATTTTTCCTACTTGAGGGACCACGAAACGTCGATAAAACATGAAAGTAGCCATTCGCCGGCTGGATCCTATTGAAATTCTTCCTTAGCTTACGCTCGAGAAGTAAAAACAAAACAAGCAAAAAATTATTTGAAATTTGTAAAATATTACAGCAATCACTGTGAAAAAATCTCAAAAAAGTTTTTATGCACAGAAAGTCAAGGCGTAAACACTAAAATTGCTGTGTGTATGAATTTTTAATCGTGACATAATTAATTTAAAATGAGAAACTTAATAGTGTCATATAAGCAACTCATAAAATGACAACCGGTTGACCCTACAAAAAATACAAGAGTAATAAATCGTCAGACACAGATCTTATTTATATTCTCCAACGTGTTGGTGTGGTCCCTTAACAACAAAGCATAAATCATAAAACTGTTTTCGCAGCTCGATAAGAGAATTTAGTAAAATTCCTTAGCCCAATTTTCAACTTATTAATCAAAGATCTTCTGCTATCAGCGATATTGACTAAAAATTAAAAAATCTTGCGAAACAAAATAATTTAAGACAACATATCATCGTTGTTAATTTCGATGCGGAGAATTATTACAAAATATGCTTCTACAAAAACACCGTTTGTAAAATGAAATCAAAGCTTTTCACGGCCAGAAACAAAAAGACTTTTTCGAGTTTAAAACCTGTCAAATTTGACAAGGACTTCCACGTTTCGCCCACTTTCACAAGGGACATCTTCAGGACATTAATAACAAAAAGAACGAGATGTTCTGGAGAGAATAGAGTGACACCGAAGGTAAATCGTTTCTGAAAACGTCTTTCTCTTGTCAACAGGGAAAGTCAATATAAATTATACATTAATGAGGTTGAAACTGGAATTAAAATTTGCGGCAACCTGACATGTAGATTTTTCATAGCTTGTCATTAGGATATATTTTTTCAATTATTTAATTAAAAGTGGATGTAATTAACAATACTTTTCAATTTAACGACCAAGTATTTCAGAACTACTCTCTAACGAACAAATTACGGCAAGAATCTACAAGATAGATAAAGAAGTAATAGATATAATAATTTCACATAAGTACCATAAAAAAAACATTAAAGTTAACTGTGTTTCTTTTTCCAATATTATCACGTGACAATGTTAAAAGCGCCACTAGTTTTAATATCGTTTGCATAAATTAAAAGTAACAGTACCCCCAAAATAAACCCACAGCTTACACCCAATCAATTCACGATAAGCGAATAAACGGTTTAATACTTAAATAACGTTTACAACAATTGGTAATAGCAAACTGTTACCATCTCTTAGGCAAATAACTTTCAATCGGTTACAGGTACCACCTCGTATTCCACAACCGTCTAGTCATCGTCGCACCCACACCGACATACACAGACGCTCCGTCCCTCCCATAATTAAAGCACCGGTTATGAAACGCGCAATTTTTTCGTACAAAACTGGAGGAAACCGGAGTCCGGTTTGTAATTACGGGGTGCAAGTGGCTTTTTGTGAACCCACTAGGGTGTTAAGAAATCGATAACATGTCCGGCATGTGTTTTTATTCATATGCACCCTCTTCACATACGACACTGCAGCACACCCAATCGAGGCATAAAACATCCTGTCTAGGTCAGGATCCCCTAAGTGCGGAGACGGCGAAGCGGCACCCCTGCAATTTCGTTCGCAATTTTTAAAACAAAAACCGGTCCATGTGTTAATTATTTCTCTAATGTTGGTATTTGCGTCAGTGTAAATACTGCTAATTAAATGCCGGACAGTCAGATGCTGCGGACACCTCACGGGTAAATAATATTCTTTGTAAATAAATGAGCACCTCGAGCATGCAAATAATTAAATTCCGACGGTTATTAAGGATTGTTGGGTTAAGAGTCTTATGGAGCGAAATGAAACGTCTAATGATGGTAGAGTGAAGTGCTTAATCAAGGTGAATGTTGAGACAGGCTCAGCCAGTCGATTCATCTAATTATACAGGGGGGAAATTCATACGTAACACGAATACTTACCTAGGGATTTTTCCGTTTCGCGCTAATTCTAATTGAGGCTTTTTTCCTTTCTAATCACATAAGCAAGAAAAATGAATTGCCAAAATGTTTTAAAACATAGTTTTTAAAAAATTTCAAACTCGTGTTTTCGACCTTTGCGAACTATGTAGAAATTTTTTCACCTTTCAAGTTTCTACTATTTGTTGTAGGTACTGAAAATTTAACTAACTGGATAATTTAGATACATATACAAATGTAGTCTTTGTAAAATTTCAATATTGGTTACACTACTTAGAGCTAAGCCGCAGTAGTAATTTCACAGAAAATACAAACATAAAGCAAATTCCATTTAATAATAAAAAGTAAAAACTAAGGTCTCTAAAAAACACAAAAATGTCGTTGACTTTTCAATTGCAGTACTATCTTAAACATGTCAATGTTTTGTGTTTTTTTTTGTGATTCGTTCATTTGACGCCACGTTTCCGTGTGTATCTCTGTTCCTCTATGTCCGTAGGCGACTTTACTAAACACAGAATCTGTGAAACTACTGGACTGATTGCTGTGAAATTTTGGAAACACTATATGTCTATCGTGTAGATGGTTAAACGATAACCAAAATTTGTTAGTTCAACAATGCGATGTCGTCATCTGAAAATTTTACTATGTAAATCCTATTTCAATTTTATACCATAACATGTTTGACGATTCGTTTCTGTCGATTATCTCGTAGTAAATGCTCGCTCTGAAATTTAGCACACACTTTAGGGTTGTCAATTATCATTAATCATTATTAGTCTGATGGATCGTTAACTAAAATGTCTCAATCCATCTCCATTTCAAAGTTTTGATAACATCATGTTAAAAATTTTGCAAACGACGTTCTATTTAAAATATGTAAAACAATTTGCGTCTATACATGTTTATTAATCCACCCATACTTTTTTTATTTTTATTAAAATATGTTTCTACAGGCTCAAAACCCAAATACACAAAAATTATACTGGTTCGTATTCTTTTCTTTTAATCAATATATATTTATTAAAGACGTTCGTTAAATTTTTCTCTCTTTGTCTGATAGATGCTTTTATCGCATTATGCCACTCATTTTAATCAAAATTTTAAGTAATGAATGACGTAACGAAGGAAAAGGATACGACAGGGATACGACCCAATATAATTTCTTAATTGAATCTAAAAAAAGAGTTCACAAGGTAACAACATAATAATAAAGAAAATAAATAAAAACCTTAAATTTTTGAGTCTAGCTCGATAACATTCCTAATAATTGTTTTCAGTGAGTCAAAATAGATGTCGCACTTGCTACAGATTTTGTTATATAGTTGTACATATCACATAATGGGGTTGTATTTTATTATATATGAATTTATAGAATCAATTTTCATTATTTTCCAAAGAAAGTGAACTAGTTCGACTGTGCTTCAGCGGCGAGGGAAGTTCTGACTTAATAACTTTAGATCAGTTTCTACTTCCCGTGCGTAAGCTATTAAAAGGGTCCGTCCGACGAATGGCTTGTTTCATGTTTTCTAAACGTTTCATGACCCCTGGAGTACGACAAAATAGCTCCCCCGTTTCCGTATGTCCGTCTGTCTGATTGTCCGCCCGTCTGTCGTCTGTGTCGATTTTTATTAGACAGATTATCTTCGAGACCACTGAACCGATTATTGTCAAATTTTGGATTTATGTATTGAATATCGTGTGGATGGTACATTAAAAATTGTTCAATTTTTATAAAATAACATACTCCATGAGTTCGCCTATATTCTTAATCACAATTACTTTATTTGTTGCAGGTTTTATACAACCGATATATTGCGTAAGTAAGCAACATGTGGGTCGTGGTTCGATGCGAATTTAAGCAACTCGAGCTCTGTGCGCGAGAGTTCGAATCCCATACTCGTCGAAAATTCTTTTTTCTAAGACATTGAATTTGTTCGAATGTTAGGGAGTAGTTCTGTCTACATATTGTATTATAACTGTACTTTTTCTTGTAAATGTACAAGGAAATAAACAAATCGGACGTTATCATAAAATGAGAAAAAGACAGTAACAAAACAAGGAACTTGCTTTGTTTTCTACGGTAGTCACGTTTCACATGTTTTGGTATTTACTATACATTGTATGTACTTTTTTTTTCAACAATTTGCGTGTAAGATGCAAATTTCACAATTTTTCTTGACGTAGAGACCATGTAACAACATACGTGCATTTTTTTCTTTATTTAAATTTTGAGTGTGAAAATAAATTTATGTAAAAATATTATTTTTTCAAAGCGACAAAATTTTCTAATAAAAATAGAAAATCGTTTTTTTTTTTCCAAAATTTATAAGTATAAAAGTTGAAAAGTAATTTTTGGAATTCGAATACGTTTTCAAATTGCAACTTTTTTGCTCTTTGTTATTCGAAAAATTCCAAATAAATGAATCTTACATTTTGGTCCTTGGATTTGTGAAAGACAGAAAAATTCGTAGTAATATAAAGATAAAGAATATCGCCAACGCTAAAGCTTGCAACTTTTCATTATCCAGTTATTTATAATCAAATATAGATGGATATTGACATCTGACTTCACAATAGTTGTTTTTGTTTAATCAATATAACGTAAAACCATAAATTTTACACCAATTGTTAATTAAATTGAATAGAATAATTACCCTGTGCAAGTAAATCTAAATCGTCATTGACTACCAATGTGTTTGTACCGTGGGCGTCCATAACTAGTTTATGGTTTATGGGCTTTGAAAAGAACCCCAGGTCGTTTATTAAAACTATAAAAAGCAAAGGCTCCAAGACTAAACCACGGTGGCTATTTCTCTCTTTTTTTTTTAATACATGCCTATGGAATCCACAACCTGCAGTATTAAACTGTTTATGTAAATTTTTGAATTTCACACAGCCGACCACGTAACAACTTTAGTTCTAGAGTAAATCGTGGTTTGATAGACTCATTGTTTCTTTTATATTCACAAACTGGAAAGCAAATATCGAAATGATGTAACAGTATCGTAAAAAAGTAATTAAATTTGTCATTAACATTCTTAATTTCATACAGCTTAAGCCACGCTTCCTTTTCTGCTACTTCTTTAAAGCGATATTCATTGTTCGTTCATATTAACGTTTTTTTATTTACTGTTGTTACGTAATTGCCAGTTTTCACTGTAGCTTGAATTAAACTACTATCGGATTTTTTTTGTCTTGTGTTCATTAATAAAAGCAACCTGATATTTATTTTAGAACCTGTCTAATTCATCATCATATATTAAAACAGCGATCATTTAAAAGTTTCGAAAAAATTACAATATTGTTTTCATTGATAATAATTTGTTAAGGAAAATGTATGGTTCTGCCACCAAAATGATGTACCTATTAAGATTAGTGACTCAGCCTTGCCTATGTTTGCCAAAAAGAACTAAAATACACAGGATTTTACGAAGAATGCTTGCCAAACTAATTTTGGCGATCAAATTAAATTTAACGAGTACCGCAAAATGGTTATTTCTAGAAACGTTAAACTACAAGTTTTAACTAGATCTTCAAAAAAAAAAAAGAAAACTTCCACCAGATTGTTACCATTAATTATGCAGTTTAATTACTAGAACGCAATTTTTCTAACTTAAGTTGAGAGTCAGAGAACACAATGAAATATCTTTGGCATGAGTTCTCAAGAAAAAACAATCTTTTATAATGTGGTAATAAATATCTATAAAAAACACACGGATGAATGACGAATAATAGTAAAAGAATGATATACATAAATTTCTTAATACATACCAAACAACTGGTGTGAGTCACGGTCTACCAAGTAAAAGTTATTGATTTAATAAGAAAAAACATTCCATAGAATACACGAATTCCTGTACACCTAGAATTCACACTGCACAGGAGTCATTCCTAGTGATTTTTTACGACTGTATCGCAACGGTAAAACCTTACACAACACCAGATCTTGTAAAATCACAGCAACATTTCATTCATTTTGTTGTAGTTTTATTGCCTCGGGTGCCAAAATTCTTCTTTAAAATGAAACCGAGATTTAAAACGCTTTTAATAAAATATACATAACAAACATAACCACTGAATTTATAACAAACATTTGGTTTGATCAAATATAACTTAAAACGGCACTTCCGATCTTTTTCGACTTTGCAATTTTGACGATTCTATAATTTTTCGATTTTTGAGTTTACCAATACTTTCTATTTGAATCGTTTTTCCTTCTTCTTTTCCTAAATTCTAATTTTCTGTTTCTTCACTTCTTCGATTTGCGATTATTCAATTTTTCCAATTTTTTTGTTTTCCGATTTTTCAATTTTTCGATTTTTTAACTTTTTGAACCAAAAAATGGAAAAATTGCAAAATTGTCCAATTGAAAAATCAAAAATCAAAGGACTAAAAAGCATAAAATTAAAAAAATCTAAAAACTGGAATCAAGAATGTGAAAAATTGAAGAGACGAAGTACTGAAAAATCGAAACATTAAAAATTGAGAAACTTAAAAATCGAAAAAGTACAAAATCGAAGAAACGAAATACAGTAAAATCGAAATTTAAAAATGAAAGAAATTAGGTAATCGGACAACCGAGAAATCGAAAAATTGCAAAATTGAAAACCTCAAAATTTAGAAAACCGAAGAATTCAAAATCAAAGATTTAAAATTTTAAAAACCGAATAAACAAAAAATTATAAAACCGAAAAGAAACATTATTGAAAAAATAAAAGAAATCAAAACACGAAATATCGTGTTATAAAATCGAGAAAATGAAAATTAAAAAATCGGGAAAATGAAAAACAAAAATTAAGAACTTGAAAAATTGAGGAAACGGAAAATTGCAAGATCGAATTATTAAAAATTGAAAAACTTAAAAAGTGAAAAATGAAAAACTAATATTCAAAAATATTGCGAATCGAAAAATTAAAGAAACATTTTGAAAAATTTGAAAGTCGGGAAATTGAAAAATTGAAAAAACGAATTACCAAACGGAAACGTTGAAAAATGGAAAAATTGTGATATCAAAAATTATAAGACTTAATTTTGCGAATTTAAGCCTAAATGTAAAGAAGCGTACTAGGCATTTGTTCCAAGTGAGTTTTGTATAACAAAATTTTGTGATGACGTCATCAACATTTTTGCAAGGATACAAATATCAATTTTGATAAATGAAGTGTAGTAGGTACTAATAAAACAGCGATATATTTTCAAATTTTCGGGAAAATGGAGTGAGTCGTTCTTGATTTAATCAATACAATAAACTGCCTTATTCATTAAATTTTTTATTCACTCTGTATAAGTAGTTCTAAAAACTATGAGTGCATTGATAACCGACAAGTATAGTCACAATAGTTTGCTTATTTCAGAGAGGATTTATTCCCCAAAATTTTGAGGAGACGTCATTTACCATGATGAATGATTATCCAAATTTTGGTTAGCCTTTCACCATCTACATGATATTCCTAACACATACAAAATTTGACAACAATCGATCCAGTAGTCGAGAACAGATAAAAGTATGGAGTCGGCGGAAGGACTCAATTACAATACTTCCTTAGCTTACGCTCGGGAAATAAAAACGAAAAGTCCAGTTTCAACTCGGTCGCGAATTAGCGCGTTGCATTCAAATCCCTCATTAAAATTAACCCATGACACAGCCACAATATTAATCACAGCGACGACGACGTGTCAATCTCAATTTATGTCCCCCGTTGTGATTAAATCATACGCCACCTGATCCTCTACATTTTATTCATTCCAATAAAATGGAAATGCTGGTAGTAGTATTCAAAGTTATGCACGCATCTGGCATTCCACCAGCACTACACCATTCATTCCTGCAAAAAATCTATACCCACCACATCAACATCGAGCCTCGTCCGTAAAATCACGGATCTGGTTATTCCTCCACCCTGTATTTTAATTCGCTATTCGCGATATTCACTGAACGGCAGAAAACCAGGAAAACGGGTGTGCCTCGCTGCTTTCGGCGACGGAAGGAGCAATTAAACTAGATGATTTCTGCATAATTGCAATATTCCTTCCACTCATTTTACGGATTATGGAAATACGAAAGTCGAAGCGGCATTTCACTAACGAACAAATCAGACAAAAGAACGGAAGGAGTTCCAATCAGACTCATTCAATTTGTTTTCGATTGTGGTCGCGTGCTGCTCTCATGCATTCGGTTCCTAGCGCCCGGAGGTTGTTAAAGTCTCCCCAGTAATAAAACAAAACGAGGAGAAGTTTAGGGAGAAAACGCTCTGAAAACTGCATGTCGACGCATGAAAATCAATTCGGTGCAGGGAAGCGTGATGGAACAGAAAAAGTTGTGTGCGAACAAACAAAACAGAAACAGAATATTTTTCGTGGTTGTGGAGGCTTTTAAATCGGACTCCAGTTACTCGACAACGTTCAGTGTTGGTCGTATTTCACTCATTCTAAATACTATAGAATTTCTGACCTAGTTGCAAATCACATTTTCACATTACTTGAAACTCCCTCTTTCGGAAGTTGTAACGTTTTGAAGCTAAACAATTTCTAAGTGTTAATACTATTTTTGTGCTAAAGGTACTTAACTACAAAACAGGTGCAGTAAGAATAATAAGTAAATCAACTGCAACAAAAACGTATATGTTTCAAATTACTGTAACGTAAGTGTAGTTGCATTCAACTCGTTAGTAAGTTATTTTCAAGCGATGTCATTAAATTATTACATACAAGGTGAATCTGGCATCGTTTCCCTTGAAACAAGTTACACAATCTAAGATTTTGATTGAAAAAATAGGTTGCTTCACAAATAAAATACTAATCCAACGTATTATAACCAACGCGCGGAATTGTGTTTCATACGCTCGATCCAGTGCTGTCGCGGCGATAGTTTGATTACAAATATATTTTTCTTTTGGACTATATCAACATAATATAACATTTCAAGATCACAAATCTGTGGTCCTGTGTTTGAAAAATTAAAAAGGGCATCGAGTATTTTTATTTGAAGTAATATAGTAATATAGAAGTAGTTTTTTAACAAGCTGTAAACACTCCAAGCGACGCACTGGCTACGACCTTGTGGACCAGATCAAAGCGTCCCCGCTACTCGCCGTAAAACACACCTTGCTTCAACTGGGGAATTGCATCCGTAAGATATTTTTCCGCCCAGTGATTATAACGCTGGAAAACCATTAAATTTAAGACACAAACATTCTGATTTTAAAATCTACCACACTATCAAATCACACTCTTACAATAGGTAGTCCCATTTTTATAGTTTTGTACGTTGAGTGTAATTATTTTAAAATTTCGCCAAAAAATATCTTACCTAGATCGTCAAATCTCAAAAGAGGTCAGAAAATTAGGGTTATACTTACTATTACTGTTAGTATAATGCTGATGGCCTGTAACATCTTTTTGTTTAATAACTGTCGACACGAAAGGTGCTTCCGTAATTGCAGTACTTTTTTCTTATTTACAACCAAATAAAATCATTAATTTTGAACACAGCTTTCTCCAAAAAAATCAAATTTTTGTTCTGGCAAGTCTCGAACTATTAAAATCAATCAATACACCTGAAGTGCGACTGAGTAGTCTGTTATTTTTAACATCAGAACTCACCAATGTCAACTTAAACGTAATACCATTGCCATACAATTTCACTAATCAATTATATTAAAAGAAAACCCGCAATAACCAACAGTCAGAGCGCTGTTTAATTCCTAGAAGCCGCCGTCTCACGACTAACCAGCTGACTCATCAACACTGCAGACTAGTTATAATAATCCAAGTAATGTTATTAGTAAAGATCTAATAGTTGTAAATGTTGCGAAAAATGAAAAAGGTCAATGGCTATTGTTATTGCACTTTTCGTTGTAATCGTTGTTAGAGCTCTATTTACGTACACTTGCGAAATTAAAATTATAACTGCAAACTTAAGTGTCAATTTATTTTGTTGCAACAATGAAATAATATTACCAAAATAATTGTAATGTCGAAATTATGCCATTTTCCACTGTCATTGTAGAATTATTTCATACTTTGATCGCATTTCTTGTCTCATTACGCAAATCAATACAAATTTAACTGTTATTCAATCTATGACAAAAAATCGTTTTGTGTTAATTATCTAGTTTGTTCTGAGGCTATACGGGGTGCTAAATTTTTATCGTCTCACTACTGTGATCTCTCGAAAACCGTAAAAGATGCAAAGTTGTTCAAAGTAGAAAAAACTAGCGTTACTGAGTGTTGATTAATAATCCGTCGCGAAACAAAACGTCAACGTTGTTTTTTCTGAAGATTACTATGGTGTATCTTGACGTGACTAATGCCCGTTTGCATCGCACTTTTAATCATCTGACTAAGTAAAATACAAGAAAAAATTAGAGATACTACTAAATATTTGACTGACAATTATAAATAATATTTTTCTATGTATATTGACACAGTGTTACATAACTACAATGTGCTAATAGATCTGAGGTAACAGCATCAAATGCAGGTATTTATTAACGTTTGTAAAAAATGTCTGTTGCTTTTTATAAACAAATTATACGTACAGAAATTTTGACTTTTCTAAATTGGAACACAATTCACAGATTGATATATGTACAGCCTATTTAATTTTCAAGGCATATTATCTAATTTATTGTTTAAACATAACTAACATTTATGAAAATAAAAAAAAAATAATGATATCAAGGTATGTCGCGGTATGTCGTAAATTGATAAGACATTTTGAAACTGCACAAAAATTGACATGAAGAATGTTAAATCACTTTGTAATGTACTTCTACAAAAAAAAAAAAAAATGGTTCAAGGTTATTTAGTCAGAACTTCCCCCGCCCCTGAATTACAGTCGAACAAATGTAGCTCCTTCGAAAAATTATAAAATTTAATTTAACCCTAACTAAAATTTGTCTAAACAACAACAAAAATTTGATGATGTCACCTCAAGATTATATAAATTATAGATACTAGTTAAATTTCATAAAATAACATACTCTTGCGCTTGCCGTTTATGGATCCGGGCTTGGTTTTGGTGTTTGAAGTGCTTGAAGCGTTGAACATGAGCTTTACCCGTGTAGGTTCTAATTCCATCCTTGTCGACATTTTTTTTTCTTACACTGTGATGGGTATTGCCTACATTTTTAAAAAATGTAGGAGTTATTATAAAATAAATAAAATTTCGCTATATTTGATTTTATAATTTATCCAAGAAGCTGGATTTGTTGAACTGCATTTCAGAGACGAGGGAAGTTCTATATAAATGACTTTGGACCAATTTATTAAAAAAACTCTTCACAAAACTTATTTAGGCCTATAACTGAAAGTTATTTTCAAATATACAGGATGTTTCACGAAATGTTGTAGGTGCATTTTTTAAAACCTAACATATTATATGTATTTTCTGCACATTTAGTTTCCTTTTTTATCAATAATTCTCAACATATTTGCATTTTTATTTGAAAAATTTGGTCTAAAGTTATTTGGACTGAACTGATCCCGCCCAATACAATAGAATAAACCAATTTTTTTCCATAAATTATACAATATAATTTTGCAAAATTTTATTTATTGTATGACAACCCCTTTAAGTAAAAATTGGTCTGAAGTTATTTTGTCATAACCTCCCTCGCTCCTGAAGTACAGTCAAACAAATACAGCTTCTTCGAAAAATATTACGTATAATATTCAATTTCAGAAATTTTATTTATTTTATTTATGATAACCCGTATAAGTTAATCTAAAGATATACATATGTGGACTATTCAACCACGAGTAAAGAAGTTTGCTAAGCGTATGTGTCAAATGAGTTTTTTCAGAATAAAATTTTATGATTTTTCCAAAGACATGTATGTTAATTTGAATGGGTGCAGGTTCGTAGTATGAACAGAACTGTAGACTCAAATTTTCTGGAAAATGAGATGAGTAGTTCTTGAACAGAACAAACTGCATCATTCCTTAATTTTTTGAGTCACCCTGTATAAGCAATTTTTATTAAATATAAATGCATTGATAAAGAACTCATAATATTTTGCACAGTTCACATAGGATTTATTCCGCAAAATTTTAAGATGACGTCATCAACTTTTAGGTGGAGGTAAACAAATAAATTTTGATATCGATTGCCATGCTCACGAAAAGCTTAAAACGTTTGCAAAATTTCAGAGCATTTGGTTTTCAATTCCAAAATTAAATTGCAAAATGTAGGAGCATATTATTTTATAAAATGTAAATAACATATGTACTTTAAAACATTTTGACTTGACGTCATCATAAGGATGACTAGACAAAATTTGGTTAACGTTTTACTATCTACATGATATTCCTAATTTTTACGACAATCGGTTCGGTACTTTAGGATTATCTGTCAATCGACACAGACAGACGAAATGGGAGACCTATTGTTTCGTATTCTAGGAGTCATGAAACGTAAAGAAAACTTAAAAGCAGTCATTCGTCCGATGAACTTCCTTAACTTACGCTCGAGAACTAAAACGCCAGATTTAAAAATGGAGATCTGAATTCTTACACAAAACATTTAAAAAATGACTTATATACACAGAGTGATTAAACTTGTATTTTATTTTATTCTAATAGGTCACTTGTATTTTCTAACATTTTTGAAGTTCCTTATCTGTAAGTTTTATTTTGATATCAAATTCAAAAAATTTCATCGTTGCTACGGTAAATCTCAATAAATCTGATACCTACTAAAAGAACGTTTATTTAGAAAGTAGTTCAAAAATCCTAAAAAGTATAGGATGTTCCATGAAAAAACTGACAATTAGCCGATTTTTCAGAAAACATCTGAATGTGTAAATACATATAAGGTGTCCCATTTTGAAACATACAACTGCGATATGTAATCTTAAAATGGAACACTTGCATATTTGGGTTGTAAATTGTAACCCTAAAAAATAGTGAGTTTCAATGGCGTTAAAAAAAACCGAAATTAATTTCCATATTTCTCCAACAGTAATTTTTCTATGATTTTTATACACTGTTTCGCCAAATACGCCAAGAATCCCAATGTTTATTTGAAAGCGGTTTTATGTTGTGTATGTATACTGATGCGAAACCAATTCTGCTTTAGCACAATTTACGATTATGGTCAACCCTTTCGGTTTTACGATAGTTTTCAATGTACTGTGCATTAATAAATTTTATAGCTTGTGATGGCAAGAGTTCAATAATAATTAAATAGATTAAACCGGAAATTGAGGGTCTAAATCAATTAGAACAATTGTTTTAATTTTTATACTTACATGATCACAACACAACCAACACTGGATATAACAAAGGCTTATATTTTAATGAATAGTCATTTAATAAATTTTTGTGAAAACGATGTATCCGAATTACTTACTGATGGGCATAAATAAATGAACGTTGGTCGAGGTTCTATAATAGCTAAATTAATTATTACAGAAGCTTTAGTGTAGATTTTAACTTCAATTTTAAAATTTCATCTTCACAAAAAATGGGTGTAATAGTTCCGGACTTATTATCATAGAATCGCCATAAAAATAGAAACGAATATTTTCTTATCTTCAAGAAGTAATCTAGTAACACTAGTATACCGCATCGGGTAATATTCACTTTCCTCAAATTGTGGAAACTCAATACGGATTTTGCCTAATCCACGGAAAACGTAATGTCGGCACGCCATCGCAGTAATTTCCAACAAAGAGCTCGCAGATCAACATTTCACAAGGCTTATGACAGATCCTCCCTGCACGCTTTCTAGGTTTAGAGAGAAATTTATGGCAGCACGCGTTAACCAAGCCGTTATCCTAAACATACACTTTTTTCAAAATCAATCGTTTATCATCAGTTGACGTCTTATCCTGCTTTTGAACGAGATCCTTCTATCCTGCTATTAAGAAACTCCACTTGACTCGAAGTTTCACACAGTAAATAACGTCACGACATGAAGATGTATTAAACTTTTGACATGATTTTGAAATTTATCCGATATAACAATCAATAAGTGTTATTTTTAAGACGTGTTTAACGATTCGTGTAATTTATAGGAGCAATTATGTTGCGAAATGGCGTCGTAAAACACCGAAAGGATGTTTTTCGATGCGTTGTTTATTCTGTGATTTCTAGAAAACTGTGAAAGTCAATGGTTAAGCGACATTTTTGAGTATGGTGCACTTCGCAATTATCATGCGCCACTGGTACACCAAATTATATACATGATACAGAGAATAATCAGACCATCCTTTCCTTTTGATAATCATATTTAGAGCAGCAAGAGCTGTTATAATTTCATTCCTTTGCGCTGTTCTATTAATTGTTTCGAACTGTCTGGTCTGAGATACCTCTGTATTAACGCGTTTTTGATAGCCGTTTGGAGGTTAATGTTTCACATGTTTTATTATTTCCGCCGGGAAGAAGGCATGACGATCCCAAGGTCGATTTTTTTATATAAATATGTCTTTTATACAACTTGTATGAGAAACGCAAGTCACGTCGTCTTTTTTTCCCATGTTACAGAATGGACGCAACAACACGAACACAGACAGAGAAGTTTGTTCACTCTGCAGTGTTATTAATTTCGTGGATAAATGTGAGCACGCACAGTGCTGATCTCTCTTCGGGTATTCATGCGTGGCAATGCTTCTGCATAAAATTGAGTTTTTATGATAAACGAGATATTAACAGTTCACGATATGCCAATAGAATTTCTATAGGCACGTTCCTGGAGAAAAAATTATTCCAAGGCGTGTAACGGTGTTAAAAGTGGAATATCTCAAAGAAGTAGACAACAGTTTGGAACAGTTTCCCTGACTTCCGCACCTCATTCTATACAAAAGATTCTTCAAGAACGTTTACCCTAAATGATTGCAGATTGGTCGAAGTATTTTGAGTTATGAGACCCACCTGTGGCCTGAGAAATCGGGTTCCTTTTCGAAAAAGGAGACGATTTGAGAAAGTTTTCACCTTCTGGCGACTGTAACTAAAAACATTCAATTTTGAAAAATGTTATATTATGAGAACAAGTTAGAAAAATTTTAGTATTGCGGTTAAAAATATAAGATTGCCAATACATATAAGTTTTAATTAAAACCCCTACTTTCAATGAGGGAAGAACTTTTTCAACACTACAACATTATTAGGTCCATGGGTTACAAACACAGGGAGGTAAACGTTCGCAAAATTTTATGTGAACAAACACATTCAATTTCTTCTTCAAATTCTAAATTCTAATGAAGTGTACTTCGACGGGACATCTTTTCAAGATTAATTGGGCAACCAGCTAATTTCCACTTTGAACAAGTTGCAACGAAAAAGTGTAGGGGTAGTGGACAATGCACCACATCATCCCCTGCTCTTGGAAAAACCACCCTCATTTTCTAGCAGTATTTTCACAGTATTGAATTTAATCAAAATTTTTCGAAAAATAATTGTGGGATTTAATTCAACCTTTTAGAACTGCGACGGAAAAAACAGTTTTGACAGACGAAACATTACGGGACATGAGGCCCTTAGATTACTCCCATACCATTGTCAATATAATCGACTATTTTGTCAATTCCTGCAACTTTTAGTCAACAAAAGTCGCTAAATTTTACTTAGTTTGAAATTTAAATTATTCTCTTGACAGTGTTGAAGCAATCGACAAATTTTTTTTTTTGCTGAAATACACCTACCATGAATTTTCCAGCACTATATTTTCCATTAATGATTAGTTATTACATTTACCCTTCAGTTAAAAAAATAATTTCTAAATTTTACACAAAGATTCAGTAAAATTATCAAGTTCTGAATGTTTAATTAATTACTTTAATAATGTTTCTTGATGGCAACAATGGTTGGGTTTCTGACACAATTCATAACCTTAATTAGGTGACAACACAAATCGATAAGAATGTCACCCCTTTTCGAGAAACTTTAGCTGACTAATAATATTGATTACCAAGTTACTAATTTTCCATGGCTTGTTGTGAGCTATAAAAATCGCCAATGCACTATAAATACCACATGATAAAAAAAAATCCTCTAGTAGGTCATGAAATTTATTTTGGAAATAATTTTGTTGGCAACACTAACGGGTTCGTTATTTAATTTGACAACCTTCGTGGAATAAGCGATTTTCCATTCCTATCTGCTCTCCGAACAGATTAGTTTGAAAATTTCCTAGGTGTGCTTTGAAATTATCCCCAAGATAATATAATGTTAATTAAAACATGTCATGCAATTCCAAAGATTCATTACTTCATCTAAAATATTGGACCATCAAATTTTCAATTTAGTTCAAAGATTAGATACCGGTTTTCTACCGCCAATGACGTTAATTTAAAAATATATTACATAAATCTGTCATTAAAAAAGACAACCTGACATGAGATTTTACTCCTGGTTTAATCATACTCTTTTATTTCTTAGCAATGAAATTATTTTACCGATTGTCAGAAACAGCTCCTTCAACTTTTTGGAATCGCAGAAACACACTTTATGATTAGTGCTACATTCTACATTACATATAAAAATTAATATTAATATATTTATCCCCACCAAAAGGTTGATGATGCGTTACTTTTGATGTTAAAGAGTAACTAACCATGTCCAGGAAAAATTAACATTTCATGGAACTAATTTATTAACCATCACTAAAACTATTCATTCGATTTCGGTGAATTTTTTGGAGACAAAATAAAATTCTGCTCTGGAAATGCAGAAGATTAATTATACTTTTATGCAGTTGCGATTTATTATTTTGTGGATAGAGATTATGTGTTGTTTTCCTATGCAGGTGTGAAAAACCCTTAGCCTAGTATAATAAGTGGGTTATTCATATTTAATGATGACACTGTCCACCCCCCTAATGTAGCACCATACGAAGTAATAAAATAATATTAAAACCCACTTCCAAGAATACTATTAAAAGAATACTAACCCGATTATAATCTCAGGTTTCATTCAAATTATCCATAATTTACCAGGAATGTCACCAAAAGAAACCACGAAAAACCCATTAAACACTATTCGGTGAAATGCTTACGTCACTCTTTTATTAAAAACTATCAATTGAAAAGACGCAGTGTATTCACTGTTACTCTACCGCTTGAATATGAGAACAAGTAACAGTTTTGTTTCATCATAATTATTACATCTACTTGAACATATAACACCATTTTATGGCAAACAATTTTTATTCAACAATTTCGTTATTCGTATTTATCGTTGTGTCTTTATCAGTTTTATTTAATTATTATTGATCCATAAAACGTAGTGCCACAAACGGTCTGCCAACTGAATTATGTGAGGTCTAATCGACTGCGGCAGATCACTGATGTAAACTAAAAATAATGTCGGACAGGGTACTTAATCTCTTTATTTCGAGTTAAGATTTATAATAATAGACGTTAAAAACATAGGATAGCAATTCGATAGCCCTAAGTTTAGATTTGCTTATACAGATGTCTCAAAAAAATTAATGAATGAGTCAATTTATTTTATTGATTAAATCAGAAACGGCTCTCTCCATTTTTTTTTGAAAATTTTGGGAATAGAGTATTTTTTAGTATCATACTGCACCAATCCAAGTTGATATACGCATCTTGTTGATGACGTCATTACAAAATTGTGCATAGTAAGAACAAAAATGCTGGATCTGCTTCATTGTACTTTAGATGCGAGGGAAGTTCTGTCGAAACAACTTTAGATCAATTTTTTAACATGGACTCGAATAATATTATAGAAATGCTAACAGTGACCAATTTTACTTAATAATTCTGCAATTCCACAAGCTTAAAATAAAAGTTCATTTATGTTTTTCGCAAAAGACGATATTTTATTCATTTATTTTCTGAAACTATTCAATATATCCGTTTTTTTTTTTCAAAAAATCTGGATGTCTAGGGTGAAAAATTAAGAAGGATTCATAAACCACAAGTGTAAGAGTGTGTTATTTTATAAAATTTCAATCATATTCACTGGCAACATTTTGAGGTGACGTCATCATATTGTTCTTGGGGACGATTAGCTAAATTTTGGTTAGTATTTTATCATGTAGTAAAATTCTTAAAATACATATAAAATTTTATAACAATCGGTCGAGTTGTTTCAGAAATTATGTGTCAATCAATAAATTTGATCACCATTTAACAGAACATGGATGCCTGAATATATTAAAAATAACTTCCTGAGAAAAAATAAGATACAGAGTAAAAAACTACAAACAAAAATGGCTACATATATCATTAAAATCATATTTCCTTGGTCTTTCACAGAATTCAGAAGCGTGAGTGATGAACTGGGCGTTTTTATCAAGATCTATCAATTATACAAGTTCGTTACTAAGTATTGAGAGGGGACTCTTCATGGAGAGACGGACTCAAGTTATAAGAGACGGTTATCCAATCAATTTTTTTCATAGATGTTGGAATTATTTTCCGATAAAGATCTTCAATATACAAAATAAAAACAAATACCAAAAACGCAGTTTCAAGAACTAGTTGTAACTTGAGAACTGCAACTCTGAGTGCTATAACATACTCTAATGATGTAATATTTGCAAGTCTGATTCATCATTAAAAATCAATTAAGTTCGACCGTTAGGCAATCAGTTAGGTAAAACAAAAGGTTTTTACGTCGCCATTAAAGCGTGTTTTTATGAGATCATTCTCATTTCATTTTACATATATCGATTAAACTCTTATGAAAACCGATGACTCAGTCCTGTCACCACAAGATTTACTCCTTTCCAGTTCACTCAGCTCCTGCTATTCTCAATACAGTTAAATTGAAATGAACTGTGACCGTTTCACAGTTTGACACTTTATCAATTCTAGTTAGCGGCCATTACAAGTCGAACAAAATTCAATTAGTGATGTAAAAGCGGACCGACCTGAGGGAGGGTTAAGTATTGAAAGTAGAATGTGAACAGATGATGACATTTAAAAACCATCATGCGTGTCCCACAGTGACGTAACGGGGCGATCCTGTAGGTCATTGCCACGGAGTGCAGTCGAAAATACTACACGAGGAAGAGGAGGGATGGCAAGAACATCAAAGTTATATATAATTGCTAGACAACAAATGGAATGCCATCGACGATTAAAGTAATGAATCATGTCAAAACACAGACTGGTGGCAGACCACCAGAAAAGTGGGGTATATTAAGAACGAATGTTTGCAGTCAGATGTGGAGTTTTAAAGAGTTAACTATGTTTTCATTTTGCTCGTTGATTCTATAAATAATACCCACTTAACCGAGCCGAATATTTTCGTTTGTCACTCAACGTTGTGAAACGTTGTTTTTAAAATGAGTAAACAGGAAAAATGACTACATACCTGGATTATTGCATACCATTTCGTACACGGTTCGAGCGGCGTCATCTTCTGACAAAAAATCCCATAAACCGTCACAGGCTAAGATTAGGAAGTCTTCGCCCCCGTCGAGGGGGATTTCGCGGATATCAGGCACTGCTATTACATATGGTTTGTACTCTGCATCACCTTGAACAAATTTTATCAATGAGAAATAAGGATCAAACAGATTTTTAGGGAAAGGGGGTGAATGCAATGGAAGCTGTGAACATTCAATTCGTGTTAATTTTTTATAAATATTTTTTCAGATCGTGAATTTAGAACAATGCAACGATTTTTTTTCTTATGATAATATTTTTATAAGTGTTGGCTCATTTCCAGTGTTTTGTTCATACTTCATGGGTAAATTACACATACCCATGAGTCATGGGATAATCTCAATGCAATTACAGATTTATAACAGTTACACATCTATCTTACATAATATGTTCCTCTTCCATAAAAATTATTATGTCCGAACTAGCGTGAAGATGGGCCTGGAAAAAGTATGGCATAAAAATACAAGATTTATGTTATTTCCTGAAAAATTTTGCGAAGTATTGAATCGTACGGTGGCACATACATTATAAATGAGAGTCCTGTGCCAATTATAATCATAATTATTTAACATAGCATTATTGTACTCTATAAATTGCTAATGTCTCTCACGAATGTAACTAGTTGAAACTTGAAGCAAGGTTGTAATATGTGTTGCATATCTTTGCATTTTAAATTAGATCACATTTCAGAAAAACTGTGTATACAAGTGAAATATCGGTGTTCTATTTTCTCTCTTTTGGAATAAATAGGGACACAAATATTAAGAATAACCGCAAAAAAATATTACAAGTGGCGCCCTCTTACGGTGCAGCTGTAAAAAGTTTCTCGAAATGTCAACAATATCAACATTTTTCTAAATTCTCCTCACCTTCTATAAAATATCTAGTTGATACCCAAATTTGGCAGATTTAATTTTAACATCATTTTCGCACAATTCTGTGATAAATAAAAAATAAAAAAAACCCTTTAGTGCGTTTGTGTGAATCTACAAATGTTTCGATCGTGTTGTCAGGTTGTCACATAGGGATTTCCCTTATGTGTGGACAAATTACCCATATAATCAACAAGTGGTAGATCGATACAGTTCACCAACAATAGTGACATCATCACAAAAGCTTGTATGAAGTTTGATGTTTTTAAGGCGTGTGTGTGTGTTCATCAAGTCGTTCAAGGCGATATAATAAAGTTGTTTTTATGTTAGTTGCTAACTTCTTAATGTTCTAGAAGATGGCACACTTTTTAGTTTTATAGTCAAGTGTAAAAGTAATGAAAATGTTTTTAAGACATATACTAAATTGTTATGAAGTACTACAGTGTGGGTAATACAGGATCCATTAAGTAGTAAAATATATAGACATAGACCATCTGTAAATTTATACGCTGTTACTTGTCAACTGATCAGTTATACTATCGCAAAACTACTAGGTAATAGGAAATAGATTATATGATGAAGAATTTGCAAAAAAAAATCTATTTCAGTACAATATAATTTTACTCGTAATCGTTTTTATTGGAATGATAAAAAATGTTGTCGTTTTAATATTTCTTGTTCTTGTGGCAAATGTTTTATATGCAATCTATTAAATGGTAAGTTTAACCTCCTGTAAAAATTTCGCGTCGACCGTGGAATTTACTTTGTTACGGAAATCACCGCTAAACGACCGGTAATTTCCCAGTGGCAAACAAAACACAACTTATGAGATTTCCACAGGAAATTAACATTACCGCGACGATTAAAACAAGTTTTAATATGACGAAATCTGGTTTCTGGGAAGTTTAAATTTACTTAAAAAGTGTATGCACTGCGCCAAATTTCTTTTTAGTCTATTGATTAGATTAGAAAAGTTCCTTTGATCTTGAACAATAGTCTATCGTTATTAGCCCCCCTCGATCTAAACATATATATTGAATGCCATGAATATTTCTACATATAATAGCATCCATTAAACATGACTTGACCAAAAATGCGAACTATACAATGCTCTGTTCTCCTTTGTTTTCCGTGACGTAAGGACGTTATCAAAAGGTAAAATCGCTTCAAGAAAACAAGTCGAATCTGTTTTGAGGTATTGTAAGCCTCAAAATATATTAATATATGTGGAACAGAATTTGGAAAAAGCTAAAACATCTTTCACAAGGTACAATTATTTGGTATATTTTTCAATTGTATACTACCCCTAAACACAGCAGAAGAATGATACGTTTTAGAAAAATTAAACCTTTATTTTGATTATGCTATGTTTGTGTCACACAAGACAGTACTACTTGTGCGAACAAAATATTCAAAAATTCGGTTGCTTTGGCTTGACTTTTATTTTTAATTGTATTAATTAAAAAAATTATAAACTTCAATCATTTAGTGTCATCAGTTTCAATTATTATTTCACACAGATTTTACACCACTAAAATTGATTAGCATTTTTTTACAGTCGCTCAAATGAAGCAACTTATAAGGATTCACTGAAAAAATTTCGAAGTTCCAAAAATTAGACAGAAAAAAAACAGATTTAACACTTTCCCATGATCTAAAAAAACACGGCCTCTAGTTAGCCATGAAACTATTATAATTTTACAAATGTGTTAGCCATGTTTGCACTATCACAGCTTTTTCAACATTTTCTTGACTACATCTCAGTAATCAACCACGACCAAATCAACTAATTCCATATCCAACTGGAGGGCGTTTTTTTTTTTCGTTTATATGGTAGCTTCACTGCTTGTCAAATGAAACTTGACGTAGGCGTATAAAAACCTAAGCCATGGATTTTTGAAAGTTTGTCCTTTATCATTACATTTTCAATTTAAACTTTCAAATTGATGGTAATCTGATAAAATTTTCGAAAATTCGTAGCTACCTTTGATCGTGTTTTTATTGCTCTCAGTAGTTATGTTACACAATATACAGCTTAGTCAACATTATTTCCAAACCGTTACATCCACAGGAAATAAGCTAGACGATGAAAATCTACAAAATATTTCAGTACATTGCAAAATCGATCCTAGTAGCTCTAATTTCACCGGAAATGACACATTTAATTTTTTGGGATTACCTTTTTGTAACCCCTATTGTCTCCTCAATACATTTGAAAATTACGCTTTCAAAAGCTCGAAATTCTACACAAAAAAGTTTGTGTTAAATTAAAAAAGCTATTTCCTGAATTGTTATTTCAAAGAAGAGTGAAGTACTTTTGCCTAAAATGATTCAAAATATAATAAATATACTTCGAGAAAAGTTTCCTCGTCCCTGAAGCACAAAAAATGTAGCTTCTGAGGCAAAGTATAATATTTGATTATGCTAATCTCATTTTTTATGAAACCCTCTATAAATTATAAATTAAAATATGAAGTAAAGCCACAGGAATACTGTGCGTATGTTTAAAGAAAGGTTTTCGCAATAAAATTTTATACACTGTAATACTAACAACAACAATACTGCAATCCCAGAATTTTAACAAAATGACAACCGTTTTTGATGTAATAAAAAAATATTGTTTCATATCTTAATTTTTTGAATTATTCTGGGTAAACAATTTTATATTATAATTCAATGCATAAATGATTATATTTGTCTACTTTTCCATTTTAGAAATTTATTACGCTCAACTAAATAGTTATTTGATATTAATAAGACGCTTTCCGTTCATAGTTAAAATCTTGTTGGATCAAATGAACAGGTTTCACGAACAGCAACTTTCCACGCTTACCAAATGTTACAAATACAATTATTTATAAAAATTAAATTATTTTTCACTATGAATGATTTATTTTCTCTTTTTATATTATTATTTTATATTATATTTAAAGCAACTTCTAAATAACAATTAGTATTCGTTTTAAAATATGTCGTTAGTTTTTTAGATTGTTCACTATGTAATTTATTTCCTACGCAGGTAGTAGTTTTGAGAAAAACTCAATTAATTAATTCTCATCAAAGTAATAATGGCAAACAATTTTTATTTGTATTTGACAACCCAACTGATTTCAGTTGTTCTCCTACTTCAACCTGAAGTTGTTAAGACGCCTCGAATACGAAACGTATTACATAACTTTCCTCAAACAAAATACTTTGTAACAAACGGGTCTTGTCTTTTTGAATCATGATGTAATGAAAACAAACACTGATAAGATAGGTGTAAAGCATTTCAAACATGTCGGAATTGTTACGACGTATCAACATTTACCTATTGCTCTAGAAACAGCCAACTGTCCGTTGACCCTCCAGGTACCCCAGAAACAAACATACCCTCCTTGTTTCTCGATCCTCTCCTTTTCATCCTAAAAAAAAAACTCCATTGTTACCGATTCGTTAAATTATAAACGGAACTCACGGCTCGACAAGGTTTATGTGGATTGACACATTGCAAAACCCGTCCTTGATTAACTAAAACAGCCTGTGAATCCCCGACCCACGCTACGTATAAAGTTTTTTCCTTAGGTCGTAACAGCGCGCACACCGCCGTAGTACCACTGTTGAACCGCTATAAAACGAAAATAAGATTTTCCCCTTTGATTTTTATGTGTACGAACCTCGACGTTACATTTGTCAATAAATAAAGCGTCAGTTTTACAAAAGGCATCAAGTAAAGCTTGTTCTGGATTAGCAACGAAGTGTTTGTTTTCGGCCAGGAACTGGTGCAGATGAGCCGAACTGTAGGCTGCGGCATCATGACCTGCATGACCGTCAAATATTGCATAATAACTGGACGGACTAGCTTCCTAAAACATCAAACAGCCTTGTTTACGGTTTTATTTCTAATTTTACGGTTTACCTGTATATTAAACATGGTGTTTAAGTCGTGAATCACCACATGTCTGTCTTCCATTCGTCGTCTTTTATTCTTTGCAGCACACACACTGACAACATTATGGGGTACCCCGGGGGATGGTAGAGAACACAACATGCTGTTGTCCAAATACCTCAGACAAATTTCGTTCGTTTTGGCCATCACGGTTTGCATGAGCTTTAAGGGTTCGTAGGCTGCGGAAAATAAAGGTTTACAGAAAAACGAGCTATCTCGAAATCTACAACGTGACGTGATTCATGCGAAAGTGACACAATATTTGAAATTAAACATGTGTGTTAAAGTGAATCACATCTATTAAAAGAAGACATTAGTAGGTTGTTATTGATTGTGTACAAATACCCGAAATAGGACTATTCGCCAGAGGTTTTTCTACATAGGTAAGGCCTTACCCAATATTTTTTCTAGTGAGTAAACGTAACGCAAACTAATCCCAGAAACAAAGGATAAATATTTTAGTACAGCAACAACAATAGAAAAATTGTTTGTAGCGGATACGGAAGTACAAAGTTTTGAATAATTATTACCTTCCGCTTTTAGAGAAATCGGGTTGTTTGAGCGTATTAAATTTGAATAAAGTACAGTTACTTAATGCATATATTTTCCGGGAGAGTAAATATTTAAACAAGTGCGTAGAAATTTTCTGTATATTTTTTTATTGCGAAAATTAATTCTTACCATTATCTGATGGGTTGAAGCCACAGGCTGTCGGTTGTTTCTTGCATGACTTCCTCGTTTCGTCTATGACGATTTGGATAAGTGGGGCAATTAAATTTTGAGGGCATTTTCTGGAAAAGAGAAACGTTTTAGTAAGAAATACGTAGTTAAACTGAAGATGTGGAGTCAGGTTTCTACCGAAGTGACATCAGCTTCAATCACTGTCATAAATTTTAAAACAATAGTTGCGTGCTATTTAATTTCAGGATATCGTCTTCGTTTAATTTGGGCTTGAAACATACAAGTTCAAGGGTGTGCACACATGCTTACCAATTTATTTAATTTGACAACTGAACAACGACATACTTTATTATTTCACTAAAATTTTCCTGATTATACAAAATTTTACAAATACAACCACCACTTTTTTATTATTATTATTATTTTAATATTTTTACTTCCCGAGAGTAAACGAAGGAAATATTGTAAGCGAATCCGTCGACCGACTCCATACTTTTACGTTTTCTTGACCTTTCATGACCCCTACAATACGAAGAAATAGGTCTTCCGTTTCCGTTTGTCTATCTATTTGTCTGTTCGTCTGTTCGTCTGTTCGTCTGTCTGCCGTCTCGGATTTTTTATTCAAAAAATGCGACCATAATTATCGAGCCAAAATTTTTCACTTTAGTGGGTGTGTGTAACATCTTGTTAAAACATCAAAACACTTATCGTAAAACATAAACTGAAATTAGGACGATCGATTAACTTTATGCTGTTCCCTAAATAGATCTGTTTGTCGGTTCTCCATCGCATAAATTGTTTCATCCGCAGGTAGTTGTTTGGAGCAATTGATTAATTTGTTGTGGTAAAAATATATGGTGCGAAGTGATTCCGGAATGGTAAAGTGAAAATGACAAACTCTGTGGAACATAGTAAAGTAATCTCAGAAATAACTGATATTGAAATCAAAATATAAATAAAAATTTAGCAAAACCTTTGTAGTAAGGATATTTGGCAAATGCTAATTTCATGTTTTCTGGACGTTTCATGGCTTCTACTGTAGAAAAAAGTAGATCCCTCTTTTCTGCTCTACGTCGTTTGTTGTCTGTTGGTGATTTTATTAGAAAGATAATTCCAGCAACTACTGGACTAATTGCTGTGAAATTTTGTTATATTTTAGGAATACCGCTTACATGTTAGATCCGCTAACCAAAATTCGTTTGATCATCCCCACCAATAATTTGATGACCTCATCTCAACATTGTGCTATATAAATTCCATTTTAATTTTACTATACTTGTGTTTTATTAAGCAGCCCTTATTTTTCACCTCGGATTTGTAAAAAAAATTGGTCGAAAGTTATTTCGACAGAACTTCCTTCGCCCCTGAGATACATAAAACAAATCCAGCTTTTTTGAAAAGTTACAAAATTTGATTAAGAAAACTTTATTTATATTTTTTATGAGAACCCTTAGATGTTAAAATAAAGATATATATGTTACATTAAAGGAAATGTAAAGAAGTGTGCTGGCCGTACGTTCCAAATGAGTTTTCCCTTAATAGTGATGACGTCATCAACATTTTTGCGAGCATTTTGGGTAAGTGCAATGCAGTACTAATGATAACAGTATTGTATTCCCAAATTTTCGGTAAAACGGAGTGAACCGTTAATCTATAAAATAAATTGACTCTTTCATTATTTTTTATGAATCATCTTGTATAAGAAATTTAAAAACTTTTAATGCAATGATAAATTACAAATATAGACTCATTATATTTTACGCATTTTAGATAGGATTTATTCGGCAAAATTTTGGGATGAGGTCATCAATTTTTTGGGATGGGATAAACTTTATTCGTTTATTTGCTTAACAATTTACCATGATTACGATAACCTTAAAATATCTACAAGATTTCAGAGCATTCGGCTTTGCAGTTTCAAAGTTTCTATTGTAAAGCACTTATATAGTTTTGAATTTTTCCAAAAATTCTGGATATCTAGGATGAAAATTCGACACAAATTCAGACACCACAACTGCAGGAGTATATTATTTTATAAAATTAAAAAAAAACTTTTTCTTTTAAATTTTGGAGATGACGTCATCCCATTGGTGGTGGAGATGATTAGCCAAATTTTGGTTAGTGTTTAACTATCTACATGATATTCCCAATATCCCAATATACTTACAAATTTGACAACCATTGGTCCAGTAGTTTCGGAGATTACTTGTCTAATAAAAATGGATACGGACACCAGACAGACAGACGGAAACGGAAGACCACTTTTTTAGACTCTAGAGATGACTCATCGAGAAGGTGGCAATTCGGCCGATGGACTCGATTACTATACTTCCTTAGCTTACGCTCGGGAAGTAAATATTGTCTATTTACAATTTATAAACTTAGAAATTACAAAATTTATTTGTTTATCTCCTCCAAACACATGATGCATTCATCTCTAAATATTGTTAGATAAACCCTATTTAAAATATGCAGGATATTACATGTATATCCACACTCGTGATTTCACTAAAGTAGGTACCCATATTTTTTTAAATTATTACACGATGCGTCAAAAAATTAATAAATGAAGTAATTTATTCAATTATTATTTTTGTTATTATTATGTTATGTAGTCCGTCGTTACTAGTACCTATTAAAAACTTTTTATTTGTTCTTTACTAAGTTGATGACGTCATCTTAATATTTTATTTATGAAAAAACTCACTTGAAACATGCTTCTTTACCTGTAATTTAATAATCTACACCTATTTTTATTTTGATTTATTAAAGGGGTTATTATAAAAAATCGCAGAATTAAATTCTACAATTTATTTATTGATTGTACTTCCGGAATGTATGTATGTATGTATGTCTTTATTCATGTTAATACACAATAGTGTTTACACAAGTCAGTACCTAATAGGGACAAAAAATAATATGTAACATTATAACAATGAGACTAATATATTTGACAATAGAAATCAATAAGACTAGATTTTATATTTCAAACAAATTGTTATGCAGATATTCCTCGAAGGAATAATATGCGTGGTCAAGGAGGTGCTGTTTAATTTTCATTAAGAAAAGTTTAGGAGTCATTTTTTTAAAGGAATTCGGTAATTTATTAAAAAACTTGATGGCATAGTATGAAGTGCCAGACTTAGATTTGCTCAGTCTTAATAATTTAAAGGCGATTTCATCCGTTCTAGTTTCATATTGATGAAACGACTTTAGTGGAAAATAGTTCCCAAAATTTTTAATTAAATGCTCAAGGCAACGAAATATAAACAAACAAGGTAAGGTAAAAATTTTTAGTTTAGTAAAATGTGGTTTGCATTCGTCTCGGTAACCAATACCAGCCACAATTCTAACAGCTCTTCTTTGGAGTTTAAAAAGTCTTTGTAATGATGTTGAATGACCCCAATTTAGAATACCATGGTCAAAATGACAATGTAACAATGAGAAATAAGCGATTCTGATATATTTGGATGAAAGATTGTTACTTAAGTTACGAAGTAGATATATGCCTTTAGATATTTTGGTGGAAGTTGTGATAAATAACTAGAGATATACCGACTGTAGGTCTGGCCGACTAACCGACTAGCCAATTGTTCGGCCAGTAAAAACCGACTAGTCGGCCGACTGTTCGGGTTTGCTAAAACCGGTTTATAAATGCGACAGACAGTGTGTTTTTTTTTTCTATTTCTCTGACTACCTTAAAAATTTGTTTTATTTTAATAAAAGGAATAACTAAAGTTCCTTTGTTTTCCAAAAAATGTGTTAAATTTGTTTGGATAATTTTAACATTTATTTTTTTTTAGTAACTCAGTACAAAAATAAAGAATAACACAATTTAGGGCCAGTTTATACAATATTTTAACTGAGACTAAGTTGATCGCACATTTAACAAGGCCATTAGCGACGTCTGATTGGCGTAGAGTCGGTCACATGGTATTTCAACGCGGGGTTAAAAATTAAATCGCAATTAAATATTTAATTGGTTCTGTAAACCGGGTTTAATTGTTTTATATACTATTTTAATTTTAATAAAAAAAGCCGACCAATCGGCTGTTTAGCCGACCAGTCGCCGACTGCAGCCGACGATGAAAAATGGCCGAATAGTCGGCTTATCCGACCGGTCGGCCACTAGTCGGTACATCCCTATAAATAACTCTCGACCAATATTTTAACCCAAACTATCTTTTGTTGATTTGTATAAACTTGCAATTCTGATTTACCCTAAAGAACTCGTGTTTCCTAAAATGGTCCTTTAAAAACGGCATCTAAATGAAAATACAGTAATGTCAAAAATTTTGGCAAAATGCGCGCGCAACTGATAAAATTAAGTGAAATTCGCTGAGGGTAAGGTACTTTAGTGTTTTTCGAGAAAATACGAGCACAAAAAACGCTAATTATAAAGATCGAAAAACACATCGGGTGTCCTAGTTTATCTGTTCCACTGTAATATCTCGTAGTATTTGAAAGGATGGACGGTTTAAATTAACACGAAGAAATCTATAAAATGAATATCTGATCAATTAATTAGTATTCATCTTTGTTTTTTTTTTAAACGCCATCCACCTTTTTCTCTGCAAAAAACTTTCTTAAATGTATTGAATAGCGTATTTTTCGAACTGTAAATTAACACAAAAAGCAATATAAAACCTGCACAAGTATAGAATTAAAGATATGGCTTTCGGTTTTTCCGGAATTGATATCCACTTTGTTTTTCAAATAGAATGTGGTATGTTTTTGTAAATGAGTTACTTTTTTTGCGGCCAGCCATGTCATTTCTTCCACTGTCTTGTAACATTTGAATTGTTTCAAAAAACATAATTTTAGAACTTGGTACCATCTACTAAACAACACAAAAAATATCTTTAAAATGAGTATACTACAGCATTAAATGGGTACATATATACATAGCATAAATAAATAAATAAAATAAATTATAAAATTTGATTTTCCGAATTTAATTTTTTATATAACCTCTATAAGTATAAAGTTAAAAAAAAACTTACGTCGTCCCTGAAGTACAGTCCAACAAATCGCGCTTGTTTGAAAAATTATAAAATATGATTTTGCGATTTTTTTGTGGTAACCTCCACAAAGTAAAAAATATATAAACCACAAGTTTTATGTTTTGCATATTTTAGATGAGATGTATCCGATAACATTTGGCATCGACGTCATCAACTTGGGGAGAGATGAAGATAAAGTTTCATTAGCAATTTACCATGCTTACAATAACTTTAAAATGTTTGGGAAAATTCGAATCATTTCCGCTTCTAAAGTTGTAAAACGTTATACAATTTTATTATTTTTAAATTTGAATGCCTAGGGTAAAAACTCAACACGGATTCATAGACGACAAGTGCAGGAGTATGTTACTTGATCAAATTTATCAATAGCATTTATTAGACCAAATTTTGCTACATAACGTCATCAATTTTTGGGCGGAGTCATAAACGGATAAATTTTCATTATCGATTTACCACGCTTCCGATAACCTTACAACGTCTGCAAGATTTCAGAGCATTCAATTTCGCAATTTCAAAGTTAAATTACAAAATGTTGTTATACAATTACAAAAATCCAGATGCCTAGGATAAAAATTCAACGCGTGTAGGACGATGTTATTTTAAAAAAATTATTCGGCAAAATTGTTAAGATGACGTCACGAAAACATGAAATTAGCCATTCACCGGATACACTCTATTACAATACTTGTTTCCATCAACGATTTTCAACATATCAGCACATATTTGCACTTTTGTGTAAAAAAATCATATATTTAAAATTTCTGAAGTTCACCATGTTTTAAAATGGTGGTATGGAATCTTGTACGAAACGTTTTGTTTTGATTACCTTGCCTTGAGAAACGTCTAAAAATTGAAAAATGTTTTGATTTATTTATATGGGGCGATTAAATTCGTAAATTAAAATCTTTAGCTTAGTCAGTAAGTAAACAAAGCCAATTTAGGCGATTGTCTCCTATCTACTATGCAATCACTGTATACATAAAAAAAATTCTGTCATTATGATGTAAATCAAGCGTCAGCTTCCTGCAATGTTTTTTTTAAACATCTGTAACAACATGTAGAATAATCTGTTTTTTTTTTTATTCAAAATTCAGTGTCTAAAATACAGAGTAACCAAAACATTTCTCCGAACAGAATTATTCCTTTGTTCTATTATACAAATATATTAAAAAAAATTTTCATGAAAATTTTACCAATCATAATAATTAATATGTAAAAATTATGCAAAAACCCTTTTGTCGTCACTTAATGCCTCCCATAAAACTCCAATTCTCCTAAAAATTTCGTTACAAAAGTCTCTCCTTAGGTCTGTCAAAAATAAAACACATACCAGTTTGAGCACTTTAATGATCACAATGAACAATACAATATCAAAAGTATCCTCTATCATGGAAAAAAACATCGATAATCAGCTTTAGTTAAATGCAACATTGTAAAGCCAAGTCAGAATACTTGAAAGTTACAAATATAGGAAAAAGATAACACAGAACCGTTAAAAGAATGTATTTTTAAAACAGCTTTTGGTGTAAATCATTAAGTTCGGATGCATTTTTCCCAGAACGACTAGTTGCAGACTCTTGAAATAAATCCCCATGTTTGACGACGATGATCACTTTTTGGTTTAAAATCTTGATTGTTATGATAGACGAACGCGATCCCTCCCTCGTGGACGATATGACGCGATTTAACTCAAGGCAGGTGCACTCAAGCTATCCCACCCAAAAATTCGTTCCCCGTTAAATTGTTTAAATGAAACTGTTCAAACCCCGTAAAGATTATACAGTTGTAGCTTCAGCAGCTCAGGAAATTGCCCATAGAACTGTATCCAGTTCATTTCCCCGCATTGTTCTTTAAAAGAGATTAAAATATTCTTTATGATATCCTTCAAGTCAGGTTTGACGGCGTTCCACGACGCCACAGCATCACAGAAGTACATGAAGTTGTTCTGGCAGAAGTCCGGGTGACGAACGACCACTTGGCACAGGCCCCGGAAGGCCAGGTCCTTCTCGTCTGAATCCTTCAGGCTGCGCAAGGACATGCAGCAATTCTTCAGAACGATGTCGGACTCGGTTATGGTGATGTCGGGACACACGCAACAGAGCGTACAAAGCGAGACCGAGACGGTTTGGTGCATGGCTCTCGACACCGTCGGGTTCCTCAGAATGTTGATGAAAGCGGTTAAAATTTCAGGTACGTAGGGGCGAATTTCGGCGCCCATGACGGTGGTTAGTTTACCGATGACCCAGGCGGCGTTTTTACAAACCCCTTCGTAGCACTCGTCGAGGTTCTTTATTATTAATTTAATGTAGTCGCCCACGTTTGTGGATAAATAAGGGTAGCAGATCAATACTAATTCTCCATATAAGGCTATGGACGATTGTCGGATCAAAAAGGAGCAGTCTTGCATCGTCGTGTAGAGGAGACAGACTAAGTTACTATTTGTAACGTACTTATAAAAATAGGATTTAAGTCCCACTGCCATGCTGTATAAGACGTCCAGCGCAACATGCATGGGTTCTTTATCCGGAGGATCAAACCCGTTTAGGTTCTCTTGGAAATTAGCATCCGCCATAAAAGTGTCCATGATTATTTCCATACATTGCAAATATACCACTTCGGAATAAGGTAAAAAGCCGGCGTCCAAAGATGGGATTATGTTGGCTAAACATTCAAGAACGGCAATGAACTGGTCGTCGGAATAATTATTATACTCGTTGAGTTTTTGCATTATTGGGGGCATCAATTTTTCTATATACGCTGGCTTGCTTAACTCGTTCCCCACCGAAAGAGCCAAGACGTTTATAGCGTCGTACAACAAATAAAGACTGCGATAATTGAATTTTTGAAACCCGAGCTGAAACCCTTCCAGAATCAAATCAATGTAAGGAATCAGTTGCATCTGTGCCTCTTCCTGAAACACGCAAAAGGCCGAAATCGCCGCTCTTTGAACCCTCTTATTATCGTCCATAAAGTGTTTCAGCAGAATCGTCATAACGGGTATAAAATAAATAGAATGAGAAGGTTGCGAGTTGATGATCCAACTAACGTAACGACTCAGCGTCCAGCACGTGATCACACGGACCATTGAATGTTCGTCGTTCATAGTATGAATCAAATATTCTATCAAATACGGCAAATGGGGTTTCAACCCGTTCATACAACCTTCGGAAATTGCCCCTAGGGCCAAAATCGCAGACTCCTTAATTAAAAAATCTTGATGGTAGAGAAGCTCGTTAAGAAAAGGGACAATCAAAGGGAGAATATCTTCCCCGAATTTAACAGCAATCGCGTCTAAGGAGGCAGCGCTGCACTTCCTCAAAGTCCACCCGACGTAGAAATCATCAACGTCGTCACAATTCCCCAAAAAATCGCCATCTTCGTTCTCGTAACAATCATCCTCCCGAGTTATCCTTTTATCGTGCATGTGAAACGGGAACGTCTCTTTTGACGGATCGTCACTCTGTTCATCCACCCTGAGAGTATCCTTCAAAGCAATCAACTCAAACGTCGAGTATTTCATGTTTTTGAGTAAAATCGGGATGAGTTTGTCAATGTAAGGAGTGAGTATTTCTTTACAGTTACTCAATTTTGTCACGGCTAGCCAAAACTCACAAGCACCTAGCGCCACCTCGAGGTCCTCGTGCTGAGTTTTAATCATAAGATACATGATGACGTCATGTAAGTGAGGCAAGAGGCACTCTTCTCGATACTCAATGTACATAACAAACGCGTGACAGATGTACTTCTGCATATCTAGGTCATCCGTGTCAGCCAACTGCATCACATTTCTCAAATATTTGGCAAGATCTATAGATTGTTTCATTACCTTGTAGTGGTCTTGTAAAAACTGATTGATTAGTTTGATTATGTTCTGTTTTTTATCACACTTCTCATCCGCCAGGAAATCGACAAACTTCGGAAAAACCTCCTTCGTGATTGTGCAGATTTCCTCTTCTGATTTCTCGAGGTTCATCATCTCTTCGCACACGCTGAACAGCGTAGTCAAGGCGACGTCGCCGTACTCGTCTGGAGTTTCGAACGACTTGACCAAGAACGGTATTAATTCGGGCCACGTGTTGAGATTGTGCTTCGCTAGTGTGTAGATCACGTTCGAAATGCTCGTCCGAACGTCTCGACATGGGTCTCGAAGCAGCATTAAACACAACTGTCTAATCTTAATAATACTGTCTTGAGGTAGTTTATTGTACACTGCCGCGATATTATTCTTTAATAAAATACCGCTAAGCGAGCGAATCTCCTCCGAGAAATGCGTCTGACCGACGATATACAAAAGGTAATAGGTGAAATCTTCCACAATCTCGAGGTTTTTCAGCTTGTTTTGGACGTCTTTCTGTATTTCGCTATCCGGGATCAATGCGTCTTGTAAAAGTTCTTTGATTGATGTTAGGGTTTCTTCTCGAGGCCTCCATAAAGACCAATCCATCGTCGATAATGGAATGTTCACCTTTAAAAAGAAACGGTGTCAAAAGTGTGGTTATGTGTCACGTAACTGACGAAATTGCTGCTTTTAGGTGAACAAAACAAACAATCGATTAATTGCAAGGAAAAAGTTCGGGCTGAATAATGAAAAGCAGTGGAAAAGGATTGTAATAAACACACACTTACCCGTCAAAAGTGCTTGTTTTGACAGCCGGTATTCACAAAAACCTTCAGCTGATTATCGCGACAACCTTGGAAAGCGAGAGAGCGCATGTTGCTGCATCAATTTTATCAGTCGGTAAATCGGTATTATTTTGATGACGTCATCGATTCACAACCGGATTGATAATAATTATTCTTTTTATTACGGACGTTTTTATAATCAGTAGTGATTAGCTTCACTTATTTTGTCGGCAATACATCAACAATAATTACCAATGTGGCAAATTCCGCTGCGATTTTATATGTCAA
Source organism: Zophobas morio (assembly GCF_036711695.1). Taxonomy (NCBI): domain Eukaryota; kingdom Metazoa; phylum Arthropoda; class Insecta; order Coleoptera; family Tenebrionidae; genus Zophobas; species Zophobas morio. Next base: position 18,923,345 of record NW_026972109.1, read on the forward strand.
TAGTGTACAGCGTTTCCTGCAAACACTAATTAAGTTAAATTAAATCAAATTAATTAAATAATTAAAATAATAATAAAAATTAAAAATAGTCGATAAGTAAATTTATACACCTGTGTGCAATATCGCTATCAATGATGGGCCGCTATTAATAACCAACCACAATATGGCCCGTCATATATTGTTCCCACTTTAAAGATCCACCACCTGCTGCTGATTCATGTTGGTAATACAATAATATCCCTACTGATTGACAGCTTAATTAAATGCACAAGTGATGCAACCGAATCAAAAATACGATCGAATTGATGTAGAGCAAAAAAATGATATTTTACCTTCTTCTGTGTACTGCGTACATGATTACATTACAAGTACTTAATTTTGGCAAATGCTTGGCACAAGAATTTAAACATAACTTAATTCTGGAGTGTTGGCATGTGTATTTCGAGATAAATTGAGGCGTTGGTGGATCTTTAAAATGTGACCACCATTTGAATACCACACAACGTCGGCGGTGGTACAATTTAAAAATAGCATATCATGTAAGCTTCCAAGGAAAAAATATAAGTCTATCTTCATATGTTCTTCAGAGAGTAGGCGAAATTCGAGCCAAAAATACAATAAAATACTAACAGTATATACACTTTACTTAATACAATTAACATAAGTAAACACCAAAACATGATCGGTTAATTTGCAAAAATCAAAATGACTCACAGAAACATAACTTAAAAGCATTTTCCTACATATTTTAAAAATAAAGTTATAACAAAAGTCCCTACGACATTTGAACTCTTATTTTGTGATTTTTCTTGTTTTTCTACTTTTTTTAATTAAAAATATAACTGCACTTTAAGAACGATGATAACTAAAAATATCGTTTAATCTTGTAAGTGATTACAACGCTCAACAACTTTTTTGATACGCAGGTATCTATTTAAAATCAAAGTGTATCTGATACAATTTTTTCGTTGTATAATTTATGGAAAAGTTTATATGTTGCCAAATAACAGAAGGTGACCTTCAATAAAAGATTATTCTTATAATGTATAAAAAGTTTCCTTTTTATTTTGTTTGTATTCTCGTAGTTTTTTTGTTTGACCTTTGTCATGTTTGTTTATTTCCTTTACACAGGACTGCTTAAAGTTTATGTTCGTTCTTTCCGCTTTTTACTTCCAGAGCGTAAGCTCCTTTTTCCTCGATTTTATTATTTTTCGTTTTTTCATTTTCTTTCAATTTTCAATTTTTCGATTTTTCAATGTTTCGGTTTTATAATTTTTCCTTTTTTCAACTTTAATTTTTTTCAATTGTTCAATCAGTTTCTTTCGACTTTATAATTTTTTGTTTGTTCAATTTTTCAAATTTTCAATCTTTGATTTTTCAATTTTGCTATTTTTTAAAATCCAATAACTGAAAAATGGAAAAATTCTAAAATCGTAGAAAATTTTGAACAATATAATTATTATTATACATTTAAAATGCAAACTAGAAAAATCGCAAATAAAAATTGAAGAAACGAAAAATTGAAAACTGGGGTAAATGAAAAATCTAAAATTGAAAAAACGAAAAATTAAAAAATTTAAAAGTTAAAAAATTGGCGATAAATTGCAAATCGAAAACTCGAATCATCCAAAAAGTGGAAAATTTCACACTGAAGAAAAGAAAAATTATAAAATCAGAACATTGAAAAACCGAAGAAAATAAAAAACCGAAACAAAAAATTGCAAAATCTAAAAATTGAAAACATCCAAACGTTGAAGAATCGAAAAACTGAAAATTTTAAAAATCATTATTACATATTTAAAATGAAAACTAGAAAAATTGCAAATTGAAAATTGAAGAAACGAAGAATTGAAAAATCATAAAACTGAAAAGTCTAAAATTGAAAAAACGAAAAATTTAAAAATATAAAAGTTGCAAAATGGAAAAATTGAAAAAATAAAGAAAATAAAAAACCAAAACGAATAAAAACGCTAACGAATAATTGAAAAACGTTAAATAAAAACTCCAAGAGGTACACATCGTACAATTGGAAGAAAAAAAAAATAAAAATTGCAAATCAAAAAATTTAAGAAACGAAAAATTTTAAAAATTTAAATTGAAAAATAAAAAATTATAAAATCGAAACATTGAAAAATGAATAACCGAAAAATTAAAAGAAATAAAGAACCAAAACGAAAAATTACAAATCGAAAAATTGAAAAATTAAAAACTGAAAGCTCGAGAAACTCAAATCTAAAAATTGAAAAATCCATTAGTTGGAAAACTGAAAACTCGAAAAATTGCAAATCGAAAAACTAAACAAACAAAAAAAAGAAAAATTGAAGGATTAAAAAATTCAAATTAAAAGCTGAGGGAGTGTTATTTACACCACCGGGTTTTACTTTATAAAGGTTATCAGAAAACAAAAATCGCAAAAATGTTTTTATAAGTTTATAAGTTTTCAAAGAAGCGAGATTTGATTGGTTGCACTTCAAGGGCGAGCGAAGTTCTGTCTAAACAACCTTCGACCAATTTTTCAATAATATGTTTCAGAAATATTGCAGTCTATAAGTTGACACAAAAACGAAAATTTGTAGATTTATACACAATTTTGAGTCGAAGAGGGTGGATTTTATGGTAGGCGAATTAAATACTTAATTTGAATTAAAATTAACCGGTCGATCAGGTCATTGGATTGGTTGATGTTCATCACGTGATAAATTAATTGCGTGATTAAATGCTGCTATAAAACGTGTTTTTAGTGTTTCATTTTCACAAAATTTCGTAGAAAACAAGTTTCTAAATGTACCGAAAATTCAAAGATTATAGTATAACTTGTCATTTAATCTAGATTAAATACTAACCCCACTTATTAGAATTCCCCTCTAGAGGTTTCCATCAACCAGTGACATGTAAATATCTGGATAAATACACTTTGATGATTGTTTTAATCTTATTTTTAATCACCACCGCTGAACACCGAAAAAGATCGTAACAATACCCAGAGTTATGAAAGTTTTAGCAGACAAACTGATTAAGAATAACAGAGCAAATGACTGTTTTATTTATTTATTTATTCCCTCCGACAACATAGTTGGTTCCAAAAAAATAATATATGAATCGTTATAAAAACCTTATTTCTAGTAAGTATCCTTAAATTTTCTTCTACTTGTGATGTTATTCGACCATTGTCCACTACCCGTGTCCAGAAAAAATTATGTACATAATTAAACAATACAACGAAATAGCATTTAAAGAATTAATTTAATGTTTAAAGCTAACAGGAAATCATTCTTCTATAATGGACATTTGTTCATTTATAACTATGCTATATAGAAACCTTTGAGTTTATCTAATTTGTTTAAAATTCTGAGAATGAGTTACGATTGATATTGTATGCGTCAAAATTAGTATATTTATTCCCATTAAAAAATTAATGACGTCACCTTGGAAAAAATATTAAATAATAATTGCCCCAGATATGCACGCAGTATTTGTCATATTTAAACAACGATAAATAACTCTGCAGATACGCACGTTGATTAATGGCAACTATTAAACAATTAGACCTCGTTTTTGTAGCACAAATTCAAACTATGATAATAATCAGTTCTCTGCAAACGCTACAATGACATTAAAATTTTAACCGAAGTTAAAAAAAAATCAACACGCAACAGCCTTCGAAATTTTTAAATTTACATTCTCTAGAAAAAAGTAAATTCAAAAATCTATAGCTGCTGCCACGCTCACTGCCGTTGTCGTTGGGTCGTTATGGATTCTCCCCTCGACTTTTCCATTGCGTCCTAATTTAAATGTAAATTTAATCACATGGCAAGTACTGGTGATTTCCATAATGTTTTTTATTTGCGCATATTACATAAGTACAATTAAGAGAAAAAACCAGAACGCAGAACTTTTGACAACCACCTGTATAAAATCAGGCAGTGCTCTTTATAGATAGAAGCTCATTAATTATGATAAATGGTCAATTATGTCGAATCTTACATTTTTTATCGTAATGCATATAGCTGATAGCTACTCATTAGAAATTTAAGCATGCAATTATAGAATCTTAATTTGGTTTCATCGCATATATCATTTTAACAGTCGGATTTATCGACTGCGAAATGATCAAAACAAGCAATATATTAATTTTTTATAGTGTGGGTTCATTTGAAAATATCTCTCATGTATTTTATTTTATGACAAAATAGTGACATTTTACATTTGCCAGAATTAGCGAAAACGACAATGCAAAAGACGGATTAGACCTTGAGGTGAGCTTTTTCGGAAATTTTACAGGTAAAAGTCTATTTAAGTACAGCACTACCAGCAGCGAACCGTTAGCAAAATTCACAGGGAATTTCCTTTAGATTGTACTAAATAAACGACTGGTTTTATTTATTTATGCTGATTTTAAACTCAAACAACGAATATTAGCTAGACTAGTTTTTAAACTTTTTTTTCCTCTTTGTCAAAATAGAGGCGACAGAAATACTTTGTCATGAAAGGAAAACGCTATATTATTTGAACTCTACCATAAGCAATATCTTAACCAGAACAATAAAAAATACTGGAAAATGTCGTTTAAACGTTGGACGTTATATGCCCATGCTATCGCCATTATCTCAATACGTACAACCCAAATAATAAAGATATCAGCCGTACTAACCACTTCCTCTTTGGTTAATAACAAAAATAAATGTCTATTCAGGTTAAAAGTAATGAACATTAGAAAAACTACAACCAAATTTTTAGCCCAATATTATCTAGCATTCCGTTTTCCGCAATAGATATGATCAAAATTTTATTTTTTGGGCGAGGCCCATGACACATAATATTTATTTTTTTAATAATAAACGTTCTTATCAAAAAAGATAAAAAGATAACCACACAGCGGAGATGATGTATAAAAAATATCTAATAACATTTCCATGTTTTCCAATAATCTAACAACTAAATAATAAATGCACAAAGTTTGTGATTTTTTTTACAATTGCCAAACTACTATTTAATTTTAAGATAGATAAAAAAATAACTCAAAAATGGCACATAAGGCGCGCTTAATTTTTATTTCACTGTACACAAGCTAAATATCCAGTCACATAAGTTACGTTTGACTTTTAATGCACCCGCAATATAAACGAAAGACTAACCTTTATAAACGCAGTAACATACAATGAAAATGTCATTTACCTCGAGACATATTCGACTTTTTGCTGCAAATTCTTTGAATTCTTGTCGGTACCAAATTGCCGAGTTTGTTTATCAGTCTGAGGCCTCAAACGGAATAAATTTTGTAAATATTTATTTTTAGTATCACATATTGGCATCATTCAAGGCAATAAAAATATATGCCCAGATTATTTGATAAAAAAAATCAATTTATAATACTCAAATCGCTTATTAGACCTTCAAGTTAATTCTCAGGTCTGAATCTAAAATTGAGATCATTGAAAGTGAAACCTAGTTGACGAGACTGTAAAGGCGATCACGTTTTATTTTGACTGAGTTTTGCCTGTGAGTAAGTTTTTATTACTAATCGTTATTTTGTGGAATTAAATGTAGTCACCAAACTTGGCAAAGCAATGTACATTGCAGAGTATGAAATTTGTGATGATTCACATTGGTCTCCATATTCCCACTTCGTTGAGATAAATATAATATGTTGAAATTTTTCGTAATATGTACAAAACGAACATTTTCAATTTGAATAAATTTTGTTGTTTTTTTTTTATATCAATGTTTTACTTTAATTTAGTTGAGTTTTTTGTTTTATTGTTTCAAGGAGAAATTTTGGTAACTATTTTATTACTAATTCTCGATTCTGCTTTGCAAAATCGTTTTTTAGAATTTTTCCTCATAAAGCTTACAGATTTTAAAACCGATCAATTTTTGAGATAAAAGATTGTCTCAGATTATCGTAAAAGTGTTGTTTACATACGGAATGCTTGGAAGGATTATTTTTTCATGAAAAAAAAAATTCAATTGACAGTTCTAAGTACTATGGAAAATAAATTTTCAAACTCAATTTCCTCGAAGAGATTTTGCAGTGTCACTTATTATAAATTTCGTATTACTGCGTTTAGAAAACAAAATAACAATTTTAATGATAAATTTAAGTATGTAATGTTCTAAAATCAACTTTATTGTGCAAATTAGGTTAAAACATGAAAACTTGCAGTACAAATATTATTTGATAATTCTTTGAATTTTTCCTTTACTGACATAACCGCGTTATGAACACACAGAAATCAAAGTTATGATTTTCTATAATCCATTTCTTTGTTTTTTTCTTACTTCGACACTGTCATTAAATCTTTAAATATTTGAAACTTTTAACCAAATTTTTAATGCATAAACTCGAAATCAACAAAAATTATCAAAATATCACATTACTAATTGGATCGCCTTTACCTGATTTCGCTCTCGATAAAAAGATACCAATCTACAACGTCGTTTTAACTTGCGTAATCTACTCCTGATGCAATTACATTGGTAACATAATACAGGGTGTTTTATCACAACCGATGGATAAAATTACTTCAACACTATCATCGGCATAAAAAAATTATCATCCTGTACATCAACACTTGCAACTTATTATTAAATTAATTGTTTGAACGCCAAAACGGCTGTTCTGAGCAAGACAAATAAATCTTCGTTATTAAAGTTTTATTACGGGTAACTACTACTTTCGCTGAGAAGACACGATAATTGTAAAGAGTACGATAAAATTAACCAAAAGCTTCACCTTGGATTAGCTACGAACTGAAATTACAGGTCAAAATACCTTTCCGATGCACTTATTTACTTCAAATCATACATCTATAACCCCAATGCAACCATTATAAACTTAAAGTACCATTTATGTGTCTACTTCCATTACAAATAACCTAGTTGACACATCAGTGACGGCGGTGTGAACACACCTTGACACTAATGACAAAAATAACGTTTCTTTCCATAATCAGTTATAGCTAGTAAATTTTAAAAAGTCATTTGCAAAATATGTATACACTTGCAACTTCCTAGAGTCAGTCTATATACGAAATTCGAAAAAATAATGTAATAACAATTTAAAAAAAAAAATTTACTTGTAATGCTAATGATCAACTCATCGTTTTGCATAAATGTTACGAAATTAGTTGAAAAAGCATACCACTAAACCACAAGCAAGTTAAAACGCATTGAAACAACGTCATCAATTTCCTTGTGGGGATGAAGAACTAAATCTGACCAAGTTCTACAATCAGAGAAATACGTTTTTTTTTTAAATTCCGTTATGTGATTTCTTTGGTAAGTTACGAAATTAGATTGTACCAACTACATTTTTTTCGAATACTTCATACACATACAAGTAAAAATACAATGGATTGTTAAACCACGGTAAAGGAGCATGTCATGCTGCACATTTCAAATTAGATTTATTAACAACATTTGAAGATGATATCACCTGTTTTTAGAGTTGATAGGTAGACAGATTTTAATTCGCGTTTTACCACTTTTATTATAATCTTAATCAACACACATATCAACTTAATAGATTAATATCTTTCTAATTAAAGCGACAATAGACAACAAAGGAAAATATGAGATTGGTATTCTACAAGCTCTGAAACGACAAGAAAATATAAAATTAGACAAACGTCAACGTGACCATATTAAAATAAACAAACGAAAAATGGTCTAAAGTAATTTAAACAGAACTTTTGTCACTCCTGAAGAAGCACACTCAAACAAGTCCAGTTTCTTAAATAAATTACAAAATTTTATTTTCGTTATTTTCTCAGATGAGGTCAAAGAGAAACATATATTTCAAATGGACTTTTCTCAATGAAAATTTATAATGACGTCATCAACTTTTTCACTAGGGACAAATCTGTATACAAAAAAGAACCTGTTTTCTTTTTAATTTTAGAAAGTTACAACGGTACACAAATATTTTCTTTAAATTTTTGTGCTCCGAAACCCTATAAATTTTTTAGCCAAGCTTCTTAAGTTTAAAAAAATTAAAGTTTTGAATTAAGGTATTACTTTTTTTACTGAGTAGTGAAAAATATCTAGAAATAATTTTTATCATGATTTAGTAATCAAGGGAAATTTTTGGCCGTCAGCACATTTGTTTTTCGAAACAATTTAATACCATCCATATACTAGGTTACTTGATTTTAGAATTGTTCTTAAATCAGCAGTGTACACTATAAACAGACCAAGAATGGACCCCAACATATCGGGTGTTAATTTGAAAAAGTCATCAAGTTGGCTTTGATTTTTTGTACACAACCTGGAGTATGTCGACGATAAATTTAAAATTTAATCGATGATAACTGACCACGAGGAAATATCAATTAAACACAGTATGAATTAATAAAACACATCATTGCGTTTTTTTGGCTCCGTTTTCTTATATTAAAAAATGAACGCCAACTTGATGACTTTTTCAACTGAATATTTGATGAAATAATCAACCTTAACTCTAAATGTTTGCTTTTATTGAAAAGTATCATGTGATTGGTTGAAAATAAAAGCTGAACTAATAAACTACAAGTATTTAAATTTTGCCATCCACACCATGTTTTTGAAATATCTTTCAAATTTCACAACAACCTATTATCCAATGGCTTCGGACATTACTTGTAATACTTGTTTAACAAAATCGTTCAGAAACAACGTACAGACGGCAATGTGGATCTATTTTTTCATATTCTAGGTGATACGAATCGTCAGAAAATATAAAATAAGAAGTTCATCAAATGGACTATAATAACAATAAATCAATCAATAACGCGCTATTGTTCCAAAAGTAAAAATTAAAAAGTAATGTTAATAATAATAATCTTTATTAAATAGGAAGGAAGACCTAATACACAAAAAAACAGATAACTAAATGTAAATTCTACAGTACAGAAAAAATAAAAATGAAAAATAAAAACAAACAAACAATCGAACAAACAAGATCAAATACTACGTAACTTAGAAATACATTAAAAAAATTAACATTTATTTAATTACGAGTTTAATTACAGTAGAACCTCGATAATCCGAATTAATTGAGGAAAAGCTGTGTTCGGATTAGCGATTTGTTTATATCAGCGAATTTCCAAAAAATCTGAAAGGGAATTGAATAACAACTTCATACACTGCTGAAAACAAACTTCAAGAAATAAACCTTATTTTTTTTTTAGAAAGAAATAAAGTATTCTTAAGCAACAATGGATAATAGATACATTCGAAAAAATATTACTCTGGGACCCTAAACACGCAATCTTTTTGGAATCAATCCGTCGGGATCTATATCCACGAATTTTTTCAGAATTTTTAGATGACTTTTTTAAAGATGAAAGTTTCTATTATGTATTCGTATTAGGTAATCCCTTACGCAGATTTCGACCCATTCTCGACGATTTTCGAAATTTAACTAAATACATTTTCTTGTAGATTTTGGGCCACAAAAATCACTTCTGGCTTCATTTCTTCGATAACTTAAACTGTTCTTCCAGAATCGTCCATTGAAATATGTATCGCAATTTTTAAAAATTTCGAAAAATTCGAATTTCACACCGAATTTTCCGAAAATATTGCGCCGTTACCATCAACACGCTATTTTTTTGGAATCAGCATGTTGAGATCTATGTTCCTGAATTTTTTCACAATTTTTAGACAACAAGGGAAATTTTTTCAATGACTTCTTCAAATTTCGGTCAATTTTTGACATTTTCGAAACTTTACTAAATACATTTTCTTGTAGATTTCGAGCTCTAGAACTTACTTCCGGCCTGGTCTCTTTGATAACTCTAACGGTTTTTCCAGAATCGTCCGTTGAAATATCGAAATTTTTCGAAATTTAAAAAAATTCGCATTTCGTACCGATTCTTTCAAAAATGTTGCTCCGTGACCATAAACTCGCTATATTTTTGGAATCAGCACGTCGAGATATATATCTCCGAATTTTTTCAGAATTTTTAGACAACTATTTCAAGAATGAAATTTTCGATCCATTTTTGATGATTTTCGAAATTTAAGTAAACACTTTTTCTTGTATATTTCGGGCCGCAGATTACTGGATGTTCGGATAATCGTGGGTTCGGATTATAGAGGTTATATGTACATATTGTATTAGGAATAAACTCTGATAAATTACGTTTAAACGTCGAAAAAAACGAAGAGTTTTGACAGAAACTGGTAACTACTTATTGTAATTATTATCAAAACCCTTCCATTATAGAAGTATGATTATATACTTTTGCCATAATTAATTTTTGAGATACTGATTTTTTTCTTCTTCTAATAGAATAATTATAATATTATAATTATTAATTTTAAATACACATTATAATACCTATTATAAATGGTTATAGGAGTATTGGATGTTCTCGAGAAGTATAATTTTATATATTTTGTTAGCGAGTTAAATAAAATGACTTATTAGGTCAAGTACTAAGTCCAAAATAAAACCTGCAGAGCTGTTCAGTAGGGGCAAGTGGTACGAGATGGGACGTAAAAAAACTTTTCTTCATAATTTTGGCAAATTTAGATTTTTTCAAATCATATATTGTTTTACTGTTAGGTAAACGGTGTCGGGTAATGTAATCAACCCCCAAAACTTAAAATACAAATTTTTTAACGTAAAAAAAAAGTTGTACCACTATGTACCATTTGTCCCATAATAAACCACCGGGTGGTATACAGTGGGAAACGACAGTGTATATACTGGGACTATTCAAACGCAACTCATTATGAACAAATCTACTCACACAAAAAGTTTATAAGAATAATATATATTTTTAGTAATGTACAAGGAACATATAAGTTACAAAAGGTTGTATTGACTAAAATCTAAATTGAACGAAAGTTGTCGGATCGACCTCTGCGTCGCACCGGACACAAATGGTTTGTGCAATTTTAGAATTATGTTTTCCTTGTCAACGAAGTCTTCGTCATCTTTGTCATGGAAAACAAATTTAGAACCAAGTAATTTTTTTTTAAATCTTACTTCAAACTCCTCATTTCGTATTGCCTTTACTTGTCCAACGTAGTGCCGAACAGTCTTTTTTGTAGCATATTTAACCAAAATGTAATCTTCTACCGAAACTTCATCTAAATTGTTATTGAAATCTTCTTCTTCTGTAAAACTCTCAATGTCTGTAGAATCATCCGCAAACTCCTATTCATTCACGTCTTCAGAATCTGAACTTTCCTCAAATACCTTCTTCTTTACCTTATTAGGTTGCAACTTCTTCGTTTGTTTTAGTAATCTCATTCGATGTTCCTCTTCAATTTTCTTTTTAACTGGTGTATCAGTTAAAATTGTTGACTGCGCTTTCTTTCTGCCTTTTCTTGTATTCTTTCTAGTAACTTTTCCAGCTTGTCGTTGGGCAGATGATGCTAGTATTTTAGGGGGTCTGTGTACAGTTGTAATACTTGTTTCATCACAATTGAAGATTTGTGTTGGTTGAAAGTTAAATTTGTCCAACACTTCCCGTAAATTGGTAAAAAATTGCCCAACATTATGTTTATTGAAACTAGTTGCTCTACTCAAACTAGTCGCCTCTGGAGTACGAAGTGCAAGATCGGTATTTCGTTTTTGAAAACTGTGAGCCCATTCCACTTCAGCCATTTAATTTTTTTCCCATGATTGTGGCACATTTTTTCATTTGCTATGGCAAATCTATAGGCCAATTCCCGAGTTGATTTGAGTGTCAAACCATAGCACATTTGCGCAGCTTCAATCAAATATTGTTTTAGAAGAGTTTCTTTCTCCGTAGTAAAAACGCATTTGAAACCATGTTCTCGGGAAAAATTAAATCTCTCCTTGTCTTCATCTTCCAAACTTTTATATTTCGTAATTTTCCTATGAAGAGCGGATTTACTAACTTTATACTGGTCTGCTGCTTGTCGTATAGTCATACCTATTTCTTGAAATAACCTGATGGACGGCATTACGTATTTTCTCTTTGCTTTTTCGTAGACGCAATTGACTTTCGAGAAACCTTTTTGCCATACTTCTCCTTGGATATTTGGGCATATTGGACTCCTACCAACATTTTTTTTTTCAGAGTTATATATGATACAACGCTTAACTTAAGTATAATTGTCCCACTATATACCAGACTGTCCCAGTAAATACCGTCATGCATAAATGAAAATCAGGTACGATTTTATTAAAGTGATAGGGCTCTTATGAATTGCAACACATGCACTAGCTTAGATTCATGTTTTTGAAATTATGGCGAGAAATTGCAAGAATTTCATGTATATTGAACAAAAATACGCCCATCAACATGTTTCTCGTAACCACACACAGAACAGTTCTTACCGAAATCAGTTGGTGTATCACAAAAATACTTTTAAATGGCAACCACTGCGTTATCACCCACGTTTACTAGGATGTTGTAGAACTGAATCTTAAAATTCTAGTTGCACTGCTTCAATTAAATTTTGTGTTATACAGGAAATCTCACTATGTACCGCGTCCCACTATGTACCACTTGCCCCTACTTCAAGTAAAAGTACTTGAAGTAATACTTCAAGTACTTTAAGTACTTCAACTACTTTACTTGAAGTACTTTTATATTTAGGTACTTGGTACTTGGAGTATTTCTAAAATGTACTTGAGTTTAGTACTTGATTTTGCCAAGTACTTTACTCCAAGTACTTGACTCAGTATTTTAAATACTCTTGAATTACTTGAAGTATGAAAGTGGAAATTTCAAATGCTTTAGTCTCTATTTTACGAAGTTTTCAGATCTCAAAATAGGGTCTGTTAAATACTTGAAGTTATTAATTCAATTATTTGATTAGATGTATTTTTATAGTAAAATCGTGTTTGTTTCCTGTGAGGTTATATTTTGATCTGTGATTGTGGATATCTTATCCACAATATGACGTACATTTCATAGGTACTTGCATAATGCCGATAGATAGGTAGGTAAGAAAATTAATGTCATAAATATGTCATTTGAGAGTGGATGACGACAGCAGAAGGGTCGGAGATCTGTGTAAAATTTTCAGCGATGTAAAGTGGTGAATATATGAATTTTGTCTTTTTTGTATTTTGGTCTGGAACTTAACTTTGCGGGTAGTTTTTCAGTACCTTCCCGGTACCCCAAAGGGAATCGGGTTTGTTGACGTACCTGCTAAAGTGCAAGGTCGGATTTGAAAATATTTGAGAAATGATTCAGTACTCGTTCAAAAAGATATTTATTCTTTCATTAGTTTCTTAACCCCGCCGTGTATTTGTCAGCAAGAAGCCTGGTCAGGGCGGAGAACTCGGCAGGGGATTATCCCTTTTATTTATTTTATTTTTTTATTTTATTAATTACGTCCCCCAACAGGCACTGAGGCCCAATTACAGGGGAACGGGAAAATATAATAGCAATAGCTGATGGCAGGTACAGACTTTCATATTCGCCTTTTGCTCCTAGAATTTAAACACAATTTTATGTTAAATATTTTGCAGTTTAATTTTCTTTATCATGTTAGACACTCGTTTTTTACCAAATTTTCTTTTTTTGTTTATACATGGTTCAGCCATATAAACTTAGTTTGTTATTACTACTTATATTTTCTCACATTACAGTTTCAAATAATCTGTTAAATTGTATGAATTATTTGAACACCAACAATTTAAAAAGACGTAATGCAGAAAAACAATGATTTTAAAAGTCACACTAATTAGTGCCATTTATCTTTCCTGTGCGGATTTTATTTATTACCGTACAACAACTTTACGTATTACATTGCATCGCTTATTACATAAACCCAATATTGTTCAAAATGAAATATGTTTTGTGAAACTCGGCTTGTAGTACCAATGTTTTTCGTAATCCAGTTGATACGACCATGATTGTATGGTTTTGATGAGTACCGAATTGTACTTTGATATTGCTCGAAGGACCTTTGTTTTGTTGTGTGCGAAATAATAGACAGCGTTCGGTTTCGATGTTTAAATACAGGACGGTTACAGAAGTACTGAATTTACATTTGTATTTACAATATCAGGTAAAGATACCCAAAAGGGTCAGTGGCCGCTTCCGTAAATGGAACAAAATACATATTCACATTATAAAAAAATACAAAGTTAATGAAATTCGCGATTAGTTAGTATAATTGCCTAGATAAATACACCCCTACGAAATATTTTAACAATAATAAATTTAGTACATATTTACCTGAATTTTCGCAAAAGCCGTTGTTAGGCATTCCCTGAAGTCATTGTAGTTATCAGTTACTAATGTCATCTTCTTTGGGTTGTCAGGTAAAAATAAAAAATAAGCCAATCGAAAATGTAAAGGAAAATTTTGAAAGTATTGTGGCATTAGAGGAACAAAATTTTGTATAAATGGACGGAACAGCATTACGAACCTATTATTTGTGATTTGTCAGTGTAAAGTTACATACTTAGTTAGACAAACATTGTAGTGATTAGTGTTTACTATTTAGTCACTGTAGTATTTAGGTTAATTTAATAATTTTTAGAATAGTAAATACGTAAGTGGTAGACAGATATATTCAGGAATATGGGGCATTCATTCCAAGAAAATTCTCAGCATTTTTGGTAACCGCAAAAGTAAAAAACGACTAATTACTTTGATCACCTTGATATTTTTCAAGAGTTATAGTTTTCGCTGAAAATGGACTCTCGTTTTAGGCATTTTATTTTTTATTTAAAAAATTCATACATTTTTTTTGAAAATGCAACATAGTGACTTAAACATTTTTATGTCACGAGCATGTATATGTATCGCACTGCTCTTAAAAATTTTTTCTGAAAAATTTCACTTTCACAAATCCGGCCCTGTGCACTTTCACAATGGGTAATGATTAAGGGTGCTGTAAACTGCCCACAAACTTAAACACGGAACCGGTTCATAAAATTCATATATTTTTAACACAACTTTATTAAAAAATCAGAACGTTTTGGTGGTGAACCAAAATTCAAAATATTAAAAAAAGGCAACAGAAGCCTGAGAAAATACCATACAGCGGCGATGTTTTTGTTATAAATTAATAGTAAGCATACATAGACAACGCCGTCATGTATTTTATTTTAAATTTTAAATTAGAAATAGACGTTAATTTTGTCGAAGGTATTGTGTCAACAGAAAGATGTAAAAGTATTTCAAAAGAATATTGTTTATAAATAACATAATATTATTAATAAGTGAGCTACCATTCTGCATTTAAGTTGATGCTTATGCAATTTTTTATGTGGCGAAATATGTATTATTGTATACTTAAATTCTGAGTATTAAACAATTCAGTTCTAAAATATATTAAGCTTTTTTAAAAAAAAACAGGAAAAGTTATCTAATTCTACAGTATTTCAAATAATTAGAAAGTACTTGAAGCATTTTCAGTACTTCAAGTATTTGTAAGTACTTGAACTATACCTCCAGTAATTCAAGTACTCGTAAATACTTGAAGTAATGTACTTGGCTTGTACTTCAAGTACATCTGAAAAGTACTTGATACTTGAAATACTCTTGCTGAAAGTAAGTACTTGGTACTTTACTTGAACACTATTTCAAGTAGTACTTTGTACTTGGTACTTCAAGTACTTTTTTTGAGTACTTTGAACAGCTCAGACACCTAGATACTTTATTTCAGACACTAATTTGAATTTATTGCCAACAATTTATATATTAAAATCATATGAGTTGTTATTCTTTGTCTTTTTTGTTAAAATTATAGATTAATAAGTTTTGTCTGTATTAATTTGCAACTTATTAATTTAAAGTAAGTACGTAAAAATTTCATTCAAAATCTGATTAAGTCCGTTTATGCCATTATTTACACCATCAAAAAGAAAGGTAATAGGAATAACGAACGTAGTATCATCAGCAAATAAATTTAAAAAGTCACAATTTATATCTGTGTAGGTGTATGTCATTAATAAGTTAATAACTCATTGTTCATTAATATACAAGACGAAACGCAATGG
This sequence comes from Zophobas morio, assembly GCF_036711695.1. Classification (NCBI taxonomy): domain Eukaryota; kingdom Metazoa; phylum Arthropoda; class Insecta; order Coleoptera; family Tenebrionidae; genus Zophobas; species Zophobas morio. The sequence goes on from NW_026972109.1 coordinate 18,939,270, forward strand.
GCCAAGGACACTTCCTTACGGAACTAATGAAAATAATATTCACAGAAAAATTGTTACAACACAGGTCTGAATAAATTAAAAATTGCCACATATGTACATAGATGTATTTTTGAATGTTAACAATAATAATTTTTAAACAATACTTTAGTGAATATAATTGTGCTATTTGCCTATTCAAAAAATCATTCTTTTTTTTTTCTAATTTTTCCAGACTTTTGGCTTTTCGCTAACACTGTTAAAAAATGCTCTAAAAAAATAAGATCGCTATTTAAAAAATACTGTTCCCATCTTCTCAGTACCGAATGCTATGGTAAAACGTGTTAGTTGCATTGATTTTAAATAGACTAATAAGACAGTTGTCATGACATTTCGAAACGACAACCACAACAATGACACATTGTATGGACACTGATGAGGGTTTCAGCCCCTCGTTGGCAACTATTTTTTTCAATAAAAGTTATTCCATACATACATTACAGGCCCCTACATTTAACTTTATAAAAATATCAGTCCGGATCATGCTGGTCTAGTTATAAGTTATAAAACACTCGTATTCAGCGATTGACTGAAGTGTATTGATCTTACTCACTTTTTTTTTCTGGCATCACTATAAATAAAATTTGGCAAACTGCAGCCTCTCGAAAAGCTTAAACCCTTAGCTTATTTCTGACCCCATTTTGTGTCTAGACCCCCGAGAAAAAAATCATTATGGTCAATAATTTGACAAAGTAGAAGATAGCATGCATGTTAACTAACATTAATAACTTCATCAACGAATTCATTTACCTCAGTAACACTGAGATATATTATTTTAAACAAAATAATGTAATGACGTAATCATGTTTTGGGTTATCTTATCTGATTAAATTTAATGACTTCGCGCTAAATTTAATTTTCGATAAGTAGGTAATAATAACAGAAAACAATATAAACATAAAGATTCTCCCATTAATTGCACTTGTTACGACATCCGCCGATCCTTTAATAAAATTCAAGAGCTACAAGAGCACTTTTCAGTACTTGAAAGACAGCAGATTTTAGTGATTGCAAATCCAGCAGTACAGGAATTACTGGGTCGAGAAAAATAATCTCTCGGTAATTACTTGGACGTAAAACAAACCCAGAGGGTGTGTCTGGTACAGTAAACAACACGAAGAAATTAATCATCTAGCAGTTCGTAAACATTAAACAACAGTAATTAACACTTCTTTGCGAATAGTCATTAACCTCAAACGTTCTAATGAATAACCCTCGTAATTGCAGTGGTTCAATTAAAGTATGACCTACGCATGTCATGCGTATTTTTGCAAAACCTTCCGCAGTCATCCATTTAAACAATTAACATCTCCGAACGGAAGTGTCATCTTGCTCGACGTGCATTTGTTGTTTTCATTTGACACTTGTCATTAAATTGTAGTAATCGCGTTGTTGCGTACGTCGTAGTAAACACGGCAAAAACAAAACAGCGTAACGTGTCAAGTGTGTTTAATTTGACGTAAGTTGTGCAAGTAATATTTTGATATTTTTATCCTGTCGTGACTTACTTTTGGGTTAAATACTGGGTCGTCCAATCGATGACTCCGCCGATGACTTCCAAGTTAATCAACTTGTAGCTTGCTAATTTAACAGGTAGTTGATCGTTGGGGTTGACGGTTTGAGCAAAATTTTCAAAAAATTCACGGTAGTAAGTCAAATAGTCGTCTTTATTAGCCATAGTCACTAGGAAAACTTATCACAGGCACTTTTCTGCTAAAACTTTGAACACTATGTACACAAGTTTCGTTGTTTACAGAGTTAACTGATATGTATATTTGTACTTTGATTAAGACCAGTTTTGCAAACGTAATACTGTCGTAAAGGTAAATCTAATTTATTGTAGTTTACTAGCTGAGAATACCATTCATAAAAAAGTACACCTCTGACTCATTCGCCTAACCCAACTAGCAAATCAGCGATGATAGGTTTCATTTTGTTAGGATCGTGTTTACCAACATAACAAATACAAAAAATACTCGCTACGGATGCGGGCGCGTGCGCCAACCATACCGACCACCATCCATACTCATTTATTAACATACCACGCTACAATTACATCAAAACACAATAATTCGACGGATCCACTTGAGTCGGAATTTCTCCTCTCATCTCTTTGGCTTTTATATTCAAATAACTCGCTTCGTACTCCTTTTGAATATGTTCAGGTAAAGGCGTGTTCCAATTTTCAGGGGGCGATTTCCGTCGCGTCCACACGTCATTGCCATAATGGGGTTCTAATCTCTGTCTGCGTCTCGCTTTTTCATTCTCTACAATTTCTTTCTGAAAACTACAACGTAAAAAAATTTACAAAAGTATGGATAAATACCGCCGATTTGACATCTTTGTTATCTCGCCATCTGCAGCAATTATCGTAGTCTCGTTTCCACGGTATACAATTGAGAGTTTCACCAAACACGAAGTATTGGTGAAATCTGCCCTTTATTGAGGTACAGTCTTTGTATTCTTCGTCGTACACAGGGCATGGTCGAATCTATAATGTTAACCTTACGTAACGAAGGTAATGCGGGCACTTCACCTGTACCATCCATTCGTCTTCAACAGTGGGTGCTTTTTCCTCATTTTCAGTACTAGTTTCAGTCATTCTAAAAATTTAAAACATTCACAACACCCCACACATCGCACTTTTAAGTTTGAGGTTAGTTTATTGTTGCACGGTTGGCTGCCATGTCATGCACGTGACTTACGCTTACTTTTACGCGGGAATGTTTATATCGTACTTAAAAAAAATCAATTATTTTAGAAATTATTGCGATAATAAAAGTACATAGTGACGTATTATGTATTTTTTTAAGAAGCTAATAATAGACGTAGCTGCAACTAATTACATACATTGTCATTATCAGTTTGTTTTATCAGAAACTTTACTCCTCACGTATAATGATAAGCTTTAACAAACTTGCAGTAGTTAAACTCCTTAGTAGGAAGACCCAACAATGGCTAAACTCATTGGAACTTACACCCACGAAAGAAATGAAAATTTGGAACCATACTACTCAGCTATTGGTGAGTCACTTTATTTAAAAATTAATATTTAACGCACTTTGTAGGCGTGCCGTATGTCGCCCGCAAAATGATGTCATTCACTAGCCCCAGACTTACAATAAGTAACGAAGGGGATGAATGGACAATTACTACAAGTACCACACTAAGAACAGTTTCATCCAAATTTAAACTGAATGAAGAATATGATGAAGATATGCCTAAGGGAGCATTAAAGGTGTTAAAAGAAAATTGTTGCGTTAAAGTTACCCATTTGTTTACAGAGTACCACTACTGTTGAAGACGAATCTACTCTGAAAACAGTTTCAGTTGGACCTAACGATACAAAGATAACACGCACGTACACGTGCACTGATGAAGGATGCGTTCTTGTAAACACATTTTTAAAATATTTACACTTTAGGTGTTAATCTTTCAAGTTTCAGACTCTACGGCACGAGGGAAGCGGAACTGAGGCAAAACGATATTTCAAGCGGGTGTAAGAAATTTCAGGCAATTCTCTCCTCCAATTTATGCATTTTTTTAATATACGTAATACTCTATCTCTATGTGGAAAAATGATTGTGCAATAAATGTAATCAATGTTTGAAAGCATTAAAACTAATCCTTACTATATATGTCAACAGGTTTCAAGTAAAACGCTTTCACTTTTATATAACTTCTATTCATCATTTCATAAAATAATCATATAAAACAACTAACCCTTTGAATACCCTGGACATTATAATTTGCCTAGTATCCACGCTTTAAGACTGATTTAATTGACAACTTCAGTCTTACTTAACTGCAGATTATCACTGGTTGGTTTAATATTGTCCACGAGTTATGGGTTACAATGAAAAATAACACTACAATGACTGACCAAATACATAAAACGAAAAAAGCAAAAAATGAATTTATGCACAGAATGTTAACAAAATAAAATGTGTTAATACACCTAGTTATTTTCCTGTATAAGCAAGAGTTGTAGTAAATAGAACCTTTTGTCTGTTCTTGATTTTTTTCTTTTTCCCGGAAGGTACCGCACCTGAAAGTAACCCATCAAAACTGACCACTAACACCTTTATGAAGTATTACCAGGGTCGTGGAACATATCGTTCACTTCAGCTTTTTGAAGAGCTTTCACTATTGCGTCTCCCAGACTAGTACTAGGTGGAATAGGTTCCAATTCCTCCAAATCCGGCTCACTGTCGCTTTTGTTAATGCGAACCCCATTGAAACAACTAGACACTTTTTGGCCCGTTACGTTAATTAATTTAGTTGGAACTGTTGAAGTTTTCAGAGCGGGCCATTTAATAGTTTCTGGTTTTTTGGCACTTGCCAACATCTGAAACAATAGTTGAGGCAACACAAATACACGTTTGAAGTTTTACCTTGGCAAAAGAAGGTCCCGCATGTTCTTGTTCGGCGTTGAGGCTATTCGGCGGTGTTGCAATTTCAGGCAAACTTCCTTCGCTGGGTTGGGTACATTCGGACTCGGTTCTCACTCGTCCATCAAAACATGGAAATTGGTCTTGTGATTCCAAATGAATATTTGCGGTGGGGTATCTACCCAGTAACCTATTTTCTTCATCTGCGATCTTCTTTTCACGACGCTTTTCTTCCCGGGCTCGACGTTGGCGCCGCTTCTTACGTACGTCGATTTGTTCTTCAAAAAAAAAAAAAATAATAAATTATAATAATGATAGGAACAACTTAGAGCGAAATTTGACAAGGAAATGTTTATTTAAGTTTGTGTGGTAAGGGGACTGACCTTTAGTGGTACAGAAACCAGAAAGGCTAATTATCCTCACTATACTATGGCACAAAAACCCATCAAACTCTTGACGGTGACAAAAGTTTGATTCAATGCCTTTGTGCCTGAGGTCAAAATTTGTAATTTTAATACGACTACTGTAGACCTACCACTGAAGTGTTGAAGAGTCTCTTTGGATACAATAGGTTGTTTTAGCTGGATTTCAGCCACCTCAAACTGACAAGTTACCGGCAAATGTTGCAAATATCTCAGCCGTTTTCTTAGTTCTTCTGTCATTGATCCTCCCTCTTTCTCAAGAATTTTGCCAGTTATTGTTTCAGGACTATGTTCTAAGGACCCATAAGTATGTTCAAGCATCCTTGCATTGATAGCGTGGAGATAGATATGTTGACCGTCGGAAGCTAAAATTTTTTAAAACATGTATTACCATCATTGAAAATTTTAAAAATTTTATTCGTTAAAAAAATTATCGAGTTTCCTCCTTAGATTAATGTAGCCAAGTGCCGAAGACGTATATTTGTAAAAAAATAAATATACTGAAGGAAACCTAGCTTTTATTTACCAAAGAAACAATTTCACAAAGCCTTGTGCGGCAGTGTGTACTCAACCCTTTGGATGACAAAAATACTATTTATGACAAAATATACGTTGAACCCAAGTGCAATAGTGATAATAATTTAACGAAAGCACACTATTTTTGCAAAGTAACAAACTTCTTCAGTCTTAAAATGAACCGTAAACTGAAATTTGGTGGTCGACAAACTGAATCAACTAAATGTTTGTAAAACCCGAATTTTAATGTCGTTGCGCGTCATCTGTCACAAATAGACGTAGACTTTTACCAATGAGGTTGTTCGAGCATTATTACTACTATACAAAATAGCGTGCTAAGATGACAATGTAAGGATCCGCCACATCTGAACACAAATTGCGAATTTACCTTGATAAAAGTAGTGGAATTTTGATTGCTGAGTAGTGGTCGATATGTCCAAATTTTCGCGTTCCACGTTGTTGCTGCTAATGCCTTCAAAAGGCGCATCAGTGTTGTCTGCGATGGCTAAATTCTCATTAAAATTCTCCGCATCTTTATTCAACTCGCATGCTTTATTTTCATCTAGGAAATTCGTGCCTGGTTCGAAATTCCTTAACACTGCATTCCTACGTTCATCTAGTAGACGCAACGCTTCCTCAATAAAACAATTCTCTGGACACTCGCCGTTTTCTATTAGTTGTGCCTTCAATTCGTTATTTTCTCGATCAATAATTGACAAGACCTCTAGTTGATTGGCAACAAGTAATTTAGAATAAACGTCGTTTTCTGCGTCCGAGAGATTGAAAATTTTCTCTTCGCGTACTGTTGCAGCGGCAGGATAAGTAACCAGGGATCCTTTGACACGTTTCATTAATTTAAAAGTTATAACGTTATCAACGTTAAAAGTTTTATAATGTTTGCTAGTGACACTTTTTAGATCCTGTTTGTAAACGGACTCGTAACATATAGGACATTTGCGCCAAGTTTTATCAGACAGGGACAAATAATGGAGAACGCAAGACCAGCAGTAAATATGACCACACCTCGTCATTTTGGCAGCAACCGGAGGATAAAGACATATTGGGCACGATGGGTAATCAGACACTTGGACATTCTTAAAATATACACAATCAACTTCAAAATACTACATGTTTTAATAACTTACCACTTGCTCAATTAGACTCCAATCAACTAAGGCATCAGGGTTGTTCATGTATTGCTTGTAGTCACCCGAAGAATTCACAACAAATTGACAACTGCGACGAAAACGAATTAAAATACTGACAAACACGTCACAAAAACGCATACTTTGCTTGTAGGAAGTGCTCTTTGTTGTATTTATGCTTCTTGGTGAGGATCAAACGATTGGAGTTCTTATTGCTAGACCCTCTCTCAGACTGGTAACGTCCTTCTCTCGTAGGAGTTACATAAACGAAATTTAGCAAATGATTAAGGCTTTGTTTTTTACTGCCTGGTAGAAAAACTGAACCCAATTCAGCTTCAAAGTCCTCTTCTAGCCGGGTTGTCTCCGTTCGACCCATAGTAGAACCGGTGTTGAGGGTTCCCCTCGGCCTAGGTCTTTTAATATCGAAATTTTTAACAGTACGTTGTGGGGTGGGTTTACGCGATGATTCGTTTTTTGACGCCAGGCTGCCGCCAGCAGGCTCCCTGCGGCGCCCGGACCGGGGCCACAATTTACCACTGGCACCATCTGCAACAACAGTAAAACGCTTTCTCGTGAATCGATTTTGTGTGTCGCGCTTTAGTTCGCAAATCCATCATAATTTTTTATAGCAAGTCGTGGTTATTTATCTATTTTTACGATTTTTTTATTGTTGCTGTTATATTGTAGTAAATTGTGAATCAAAATTCATGCTTATACCCTTCCAAAACTTTCTACCGTCTTCCCAAAATTTTGCCAAATAAATCCTATTCACAATGTGCAAAATAGCGTACGTCTGCACTTGTGGTTTATCAATGCATTAATATTGCCAACAATGCATCTGCAGTTTTTTAAAAAATACACAAAATTGTATAACAAAATTTTTGAATTTATCTTAGAAACTACTCGACTAATTTTTCTGAAATTTACCACATGCTTTGAGGTGATCATCAGTCTGATGGATCGCTAACCAGAACCTGTCTAGCTACCCCAACCAAAAATTTGATGGCGTCACCTCAAAAGTTTGCAAAGTAAACCCTCTTTAATTAAGTGTGTACATTAACATGCGTCTGTACGTGTTTCGGTTAACTTAAATTAAATCGGTTGTTTCTGAAACAATAGGCAAAATAAATCATAAGAACAGTTTTAGATTTAAGTATCTAACAGCTTTTTAAAATGACGTAATTAAGTTTCAAAAATATTCTATCATGACGTCATCAAATGTTTGGAGGGACTGAACAAGCAAATTTTGTATACCAATTTACCATATCCTACAACATCGGTTCAATAATTTCAGAGACTGTATGCTAAACAAAATTGCCAATAGACAATAATCAAACCGAAACGAGAAAACAAATGACCTGTTTTCGTATTCTACGAGCTGTAGACATGAAGAAAACATAAAGTTATAGACTTTATTAGAGTACTTCCATTAATTCACAATCCAAAAATAAAAAGTGGTCGATTTTACTTTGAGTAGGTGATGCCATGAGTGTTTCAAATGAAGTAAATAGTAATTAGTTCGTAATACGTGTCATGCCGTTCACCATTTTAAATCCACATATTACAGCGGTTTTGAATTTTTGAAGACGACTTGCAACAGACACTACTACTTTAATGTCAGTTAGGTCATACATAACTAACATTTAAAAATGTTCACTTTATTTGTTTCACAAAAATTATCTAAATTACCTCTCCCAAAAGTATCAATTACTTGCAAAATTTAATCAAGTGCGATACTTCACACAATGATATTCATTTATTTATTCACGAAATTATGCTGAGCATTTTTTTTTTTTAAATTTATTTCAAACAAACATTCCAAAATTGTGACTTGAATATTCATACCTTCCTACCAACATTTCCGGAAAATTTGTTAGTAAAGATAAAAATGTCAGTAATTATTATTAACGGATGAAGACAATGCCTATAAATATCACAAGGTAGAGTGGAAATATTGAACACATACCAAGAGAACGACTGGGTAGATGTGAAAGCATATAGACAAAGTATACATCGAATGTATTTTTTAGAATGCCCTCAATTCACAAAGCCTACGTGATAGATTGTGATGGCTCAACAAGTTCCTCTCACAATATTTTCACTCTTAGTTTATCTTTTTCCAATAATAAGGACTTTGGAGTATAAAGTGCTAAACGTGTGTCTTACATAATGTATTTACGCCTCGTAAATCGCTTTATCTTTGTTCCACGTCAAAGGAAAATATAGATTATGATTTTCACCGAAATTTGTATGATGAGACGGTCACGTGAAAACTTAAAATTAACTTTAAAATGAATGTAAATAAAGCCTTTGTGAAAATGATTAAAACATGTTTAGTCATCCACATTGCGCTGGATTTTGACATTGCAATCTTAACATAATACGTAGTGAGCTATCTAAGGTGACCCTGTAATCATGCTTTGATCAAAACAAAGCTTATTTAACAACAATCTTCGGATAGTAGTTGGATTATACAAAACGGTGAAAGTAGTTCATAGACAATGCACAATATATTGAGTTTTATTGTAGTTACTACATTGACAGTTGATGAATTAGCAAGACAACTAAAATAGGAACTTATTTCACCCACCCAACTACTACGCCGCTGACTTCTCAGCACTTACGGCACCAAAAACGGCGAGTCCAACCCTGCCCCGGGCTATTTATGCACCGCCTTTCAAAATAACCGACAAAAATTACCGCAATTCAAAGTATGCAAAAAAATTGTTACGTAAATTGTAGGTACATCAGCGGCCATATTGGCAATTTTTTCTGACCTTGTACAAAACATACAAACCTTGACTTTTTTTGGAGTCAGAAGTCAGCCCCTTGGAAGCAGGCTGAACTGAACGACTCCCTTTTTTCTCCATACCAACGTCCTCCAGTCTTAAAATTAGCTAATTGTTGGGAGAGTTGAGCTCCTCCACATGGAGTGGCAATACGCAGATTCGAAGCAGACATTTTAAAAAGCCATGTTTTATAAAATCACTAAACAAGAAAAATACTCAATCACACAGTATTTCTCTCGAATTTTCAACGCCGAAAGGGTAATCGGAAAGTTAAACGGGCAACTTTCGGGAGCAGGAAACTCCCTGTCGTCGAAAACGACGAATTTTCACACAAAAACACTTCTCGCGATCTCGTCGCAATGGTGGCGACGGGAAATTAATTTTTTCGTTGGAGGAAAAAACGTGATTGGCTGGCGGGAAGCACGCCTGCCAACATGACTTTGGCGGCAATTTTAAACAACCAACTTTATTTGTCTAAATTATTAAATTACAATACAATCAAATAAATAACTAATTACATAGCATCGAAATGAAACCGGTGGGATTCGGATAAGCGCTCCTTTTTATCTTCTTGCCTCTCCTTCCAGTGTAATACTCCGATAATCACAGTTATTATGCCGCAAATCCCCGTAAGCGCTGCTACAGACATCAAAATTAGCTTGCTTGGGGTTACAAATAATTGAGCCTTCCATCGTGAAGGCTCCGTTGCTGGCCACGGTATCACGACCATTTGGGAGTTGGGTATTATCTGGGTCCATGATCGAGAATGATTCGATAATCCCACAGTCAAGGAATCTACAAAGTTTGGAGTTCTACCCAAACCGAAAATTGTGTAGGGTAAATTGAGGCTGAAATGCGCCGATTGGGGTAATTGGGCGGACGCACCATGCCTGATGTTGCCCTCCTGTGTCGTAGTTTTATAAGAAATAAGCGGACCGGGCAAATTTGTACCATACGTTCGTCGCTTTTTCCCCACTCTCCCCATAATCATGGGGTTATTTTTATTAGTCAAACCGGTAAGTACCATTACTTTTATGAAATTAGCATCATAATCTAAGCTGTTTTTGAACGCAGCTGCCTTATATTCTTTATTCTGGTATGTTACAAGGATAACATCCAGAATACCATCTTGGTAGAAATCAAAGAATGCCGCCATTGCTGTGCCATTTTTGAAAGAACTTAAAGCGCCCCATTTGATGGCAAAAGAGCGTTTAAATTTGCCACAGCCAGTAAGGCATGGTACATTTTCCAAGAAAAACGACTGCGGATGTTCTGGATTATTAGGGGACAGTGTAGCCAATAAATCTGGATAGCCATCCATATTAAAATCACCACTGTGTAATGTGATGGTATCCATGTATTTGCTACCCTCTTTCAGGGCAAATCCCCACATTATCCCATTGTCGTCTCCAAAACTGACTCGCAAGTTGTGCCATTCACCGTTGCTGTACACCAGAAGGGAACTATTTTGGCAACTTTTGTCATAGCAAACTGGAGTCACTAAATCCATTTGTCCTTTCAATTCCACATCCATGAAAAGTGACTGTCCTATTCTTACTGTTTTTTTCGGATGTTCGATGGTTTTGTTAAACACGAATTTTCCTTTATGTTCATTGCCGTGCCAAATTTCAAAATCTTCTTTGGTTGTTATGAATAAGTCCGCCATGTAATCCTCGTTCAAGTCTGAAATAAAAAGGTTTTTTTAATGTAATTGGTTAACGCGACGTGTTAGCTATGTATTATTTTTGTGTCAAAAATACTATGGATTTTGTGTGACTGTGGTGATTCCACTTTAGAGGGTTTTACAGTGATTTAAATTTGAACCGTTTATCTGTGACAAGAGTATCTCTAAATAAAAATTAATATTGATTGAAATATAGAGTTTGAACTACATGCGATACTGGTTGTACTTCAGATGCGACAGATTTCTACGGAAATTACTTGACACATTTTTAATCATATTGTATCACCTGAATTTCAAAGTACATACATCATTTAGTAATTTCAAAGATTAATATTTGTCTAATAAAGTCGCCAACAACACGTAAAAACGGTAAACTTGTATCTTCGTATTCCACAAAACATGAAACGACAAGAAAATATGAAACTAAACGTCCGTCAAAATGACCCTAATACAATAAACCCCTAAACTACAGCTTAGAAATATGTGCATAACAAAATAAAAACAAACTGCAATTAAATTTATAGCATGCCAATTTTATTGTGGATATAAATTAGACAGTAGCTGAAAGAAAAAATGAAGAAGACATGTATAACAACAAAATAATATTAGACAGCAGGAAGAAACGGAAAAAATCAAAATAAAAAAAAATTAAAAATATACAAAAAGTAAAAAACGAAACGGACGAACGTTATTTTGACGAATGCCTAGTTTTGTTTTCGGGCTGTAAAACACTAACCAAAATTTTTCTGTTCATCCCATTCAAAAAACTGAAGACGTTATCTCAAAATATGTAGTTTTAAGTCAACTAACTGTAGACGAGAAGCACAGTTAGTTAGTTTCTTCAATTGTGGTTTAGCAATTTATTATTACATGCTATTAACTTTAAATGTCCAAAATCTATTCCTCTCCCCCCAAAAAATAGTTGCTATTTAAAAGAACTGTATGATCAATATTTATTGAAAAATATACGATATAGTTTGATAAATTTTTGCATTGGTGCAGAATAAGAATCTTATCTCGATAATATTTGGATACAAAGAACATAGAAGGTTATAGTCCAAGAAATCCCGCTTCTTTGAAAAATTATAAAATTTGATTTTTCGAGATTTCATTTGTCATAAGCTCTATTCACTAAAAAAAGTGGCTTACGCTTAGGACGCAAAACTATGATTATTTGTACTTTTTTAGATATTCTTTTAGAGTTTGTTCATTTTGTTTTTCTGAATTAATTAATGTATCATACTTTAATCATCCATACTCCGCCACTGGCTTTGATTCGAACGCGTTATGTTACGAAGATACACTTTGTTAACTTGTTTATACACTTCCCCACAAAATACGCACCACTTTGAAAACCGGGCTTTTTAAAATTTTTGCATTATTTCACATTTCTAGACTTACGTAGAAACACAATTTATGAAAGGAAAAAAACAACACTTATTATGATCGAACATTACGTTGTCAATTTTAAATAAATATTTCAAATAAATGCAACGAATATAAAAAAATGGTAAACTACGAATGCGGCATTAATTTTGTGGCAACGTATATTTGATCTGGTTATCGGATAAACGGTAGAAAATATTAATCCATTGATGATTGATGAGTCGCAAAACTATGCTGTGACTTGTAGAAAATGTTTAGATCAACATTTCAGCAAAAAAACGTATGTCAATTTCGACACGTGCAATACTAAGTCAAAGTGTAAAAAATGTTAACCACGACCACAGAAATCATTATATTTAGAAAATCTAAATGCCAGGAGACAAGCTCAAGACGGATTCATAAACCACAACTACAGAAATTTGTTATTTTATAAAATTTAAATGGTGTTTACTACAAAAAGTTTGAGGGAACCTCATCAAGTTGGTGTAGGGATGGTTAAGACAAATTTTGGTTAGTGTTTTACCATCTACATTCCTAATATACCTATAAAATTTCACAACGATTGGTCCTGCACTTTTGGAAACTATCCGTTTAAAAAAAATTATACAGAGAAACAGGGACCTATTTTTTTGTACCCTAGAGGTCATGAAACGTCACGTGCGAATTTTTTGAACAAAATTCAAAATTATACATCAAAATTTTACAATTTATTTTAGAAAGTAAAATTTAGGGTCAACTATTATCGTATCATTTTCACAACATCTCTAAAGAGGAATTTAAAAAAGTCTTTATTCTCTTCGGTTTCTGAAGCACGTTCTTGTTCATATTAGTCACTCCTGTACATGCAAACTTTTTAAAATTGAGTAGTGGTTTCATTTTACTTTTAAGGCGAAATCTCTATGTTTGGGACATGGAATTTTCAATTCATTTTCGAAATATAATGTCTTATTATTAACACGGTTTTCAACACTGTTTTCAGCTTACAAAACTACAAGTTATCTTAAAAATATTATCAATGGCTTTTGTTACAGTAAAAATATCTTTTTCGACACAAACTTCCCTAATCACAAACAGATATGATCACTCTGGAATTTTTTTGGAACTAGATATGAAACCGCTAGACTCTATTATGCATCAAGAAGAATCTTTTGTATACCGTCCAATTAAAACCCATAAGCTACCATTATTTTACAATGAGTTTTCAAAATGTGATCTTGCTAAAATATATGATGACAGTTTAAGTGCAGAGGAGGCTTTTGACAACTTTAATACGTTACTTTTAAATGTATTTTACAAAGTTTTTCCTGAGATAATAAGCAAACATTCCAAAAATAGGAATATAAATATTTTTTGGTTTAACGAAGATCTATGCAGAATGAGAAACACATTAAAGGCGGTAGATATAGTAGGCAAATGCACTAATTCCCATGATGATAATAGTCTCTACAACATATTAAAAAAAGATTATCACAGTAGCTTAATAGAGGCTAAAAAATCGGCCTATGATAATTTACTTAAATCTGCTCTTCACAAATCGAAAGCTGCTTGGACTATTATCAATCACGAGTTAAATCGAAAAAGAAATAACAACTTAAAACATAGTGGTATAAGTGCGGATCAATTTAACAATCATTTTAGTAATATAGGTCGAAGTATTTGTAACAACTCACAAACATACAACTCGGCAGTACATTTACAAAATTTAAAAATACAATCCAGTAACACCTTATTTGTAAGACCGACCGATGAAACTGAAATTTACAATTGTATCATGGGTCTCAAGGCATCGAATTCGAGAGATATTTACGACTTAAACACTACTGTAATAAAACACATATGTCCTCTTCTCTTGGAACCATTATCATTTTTGATTAATAAATGCATCTCAGAAGCGATATTTCCCAAATGTCTTAAGATTGCGAAAGTAATTGCTGTCCATAAAAAGGGTGACTTAAATAACCCCAATAACTTCAGGCCCATTTCATTGTTGCCCATATTATCCAAAATCTTTGAACTTATATTAAAAAACCGAATTGTACTTTATTTTGAGCAGAACAACTTATTTGTAAAGCAACAATACGGATTTAGGGCAAACAAATCAACAACTTTGGCTACACTTGAATTAATTGAAAATGTTTTGCTTAACTTTGAAGATCGAAAAATTACTTGCGCCACACTAATCGACTTGAGCAAGGCCTTTGACTGTGTAAGTCACGAATTATTGCTGCAAAAGCTGAAATTTTACGGCATTAGAGGTTTAATACACCAACTGTTATCGTCCTATTTAAAAAATAGAGTCCAAACAGTTTACGAAAAAAATAAATATTCAGAGCTTAAGACGGTTAATATTGGCGTGCCACAAGGATCAATCCTTGGGCCAATTTTTTTTCTTGTATTTATCAATGATTTTCCTGTAAACTCCTGTTCTATGAATACCATCCTATTTGCGGATGACACCACTCTAATTAATAGTGCAACCACGGTGGATGAAGTTAAAACCAAAGAAAATATTGCATTAAACAACACTTTGATTTGGTTATCACATAATGGCCTAGCTATGAACAAAGAAAAAAATCAATCAATAGTGTTTTCATTGAGACCGGAAGAAGTTATAGAATCTGAAACAGTCAAGTTCCTCGGCCTACATCTGGATAAAAAAATTACATGGGAAAGCCATGTTGATCATCTGGCTAAAAAATTAAACTCCATTCTCTTCCAACTGCGAAAATTAGTTCTGTTCTGTTCATTAGAAACTGTCTTGACTTATTATCATAGCAACTTCAAATCACTATTATCATACGGTATTCTTTTATGGGGTAATTCTTCTAGTGCCATACGAATATTTAAAATTCAGAAAAAAGCCTTAAGGATAATTTGTAAAATTAGTTCAAGAACTTCTTGTAAAAATTTTTTTCAATCTCTAAATATATTAACACTGCCTTGTTTGTTTATCTACTACACTTTAATCTATACTTTTGATAATCAATCCAAATTTTTTTTAAACTCTGACAATCATTGCTACAATACAAGAAATCGCAGTCAATTAACTATTCCTTATTGCCGTTTGCAAAAGACACAACAGTCGGTAAACTTCATCTCTGTAAAATTGTTTAATGCTGTACCATACACTGTCAAATGTCTTCCAAGAAATTGCTTTAAAAGTAGAATCAAAACAATGCTGCAACCACATAGTTTTTACTGTATTAGCGAGTTTATAGACTTTTGTGCTAACGGAAATTTAATGTAGTCATTTTTTAAGTGTTTGTGAATCTATATATATATATATATATGTTTTGTGTACAATCTTATATGTTATATAATTATATAACTTTTTTTTTTGACGAGCTTTAATGTACTTCTGTTACATATGAGCAATAAATTTATTATTATTATTTATTATTATTATTATGTATTGTTTAAATTTTAGTTTAATAAATACCCTCTGGTTGGGGAGCATACTTGTGGATACCAGTCATTAAAAGCTCTTATCCAACACGTCATGTTGTTTACTAACAACTTACCAATGAAAGCATGAGAATGAGGTATACTAAGCTCAGTCCTGCGCCAATTATCATCCATTGGTTTCTTCTCAGGTGGGCTTCTCGTATTATTAAACACCCAAAACACCCTTGCATTGTCTGTATCTTGCCCAAACAAATCTACAATCATGTCTTGATTATAGTCAAGCGCCAGCGGTTGTCCCTTCATAGGAATAGCCGCCCTTTCGCTACAGTTCAAATGGTTCGCGCCACCCCAAATTATATGTGCGTACGTATGAGGAAACCGATTTCTCTCACTTCCCTTATAAACTGTGGTGACCATTATGTCCATAAACGCATCACCATCAAAATCACCCGGTACCACACTAGTGATGATTTTATCATTGAAAGTGCAAAACAAACGATCTGGTTTGGCTTCACGTAGAAGTGGCTCCTCTTCATGTGCCAGTAGGATCTCGACAGTGTTTCCCTCGTTTCGTAGAACAAACACGTCAGTTAATTCGTCGGAATTAAAATCTCCAAATGCTGCTGGCATTCCATCGGTTAGTTGTCCAAAGACTAGGTTTGTAATGTCGCTGCATTGGGTTGTTTTGGTTAAAGCGAAAATACTTGCGATTAACGCAAGGAGATTGTGGAAAAGGGTCATTGTGAATACACTTTAACGTCTACAGCTGAAATCAACACACATTTCACGATTTTACGCTACTCGTAGTTCGCAGTAAACGCATTTCTATTATTTTGACACTGTTGACGTTTTGTAAAGTTAGTCACATTGTCAATAACATATGGTTTTATGTAGGTGTTTATTTTATCGATACGGTTACTCCAACGTGCAAATATAGATGGCGCTATAAGCTTTGAGGTTTATAAACTTTAGGCAGCTTTAGGTTACAGGAATAGTCGTTAACACGTTTTTTTACTTGTTTTGATAAATTGATAAAACTAACAGAGACATTTATTTTATATTATATCAACCAATCTTGAACCATTTAGATAAATAAGATATTATAGGCAACCCAAAATACACACATGCGCATTACTGAACACTACATTGTTATATGGAAAGCATTTTTTAATTGTTGCAGCTTTTCCTAAATGTTGCTTAAAAACAGTGTCTGCTTTTGTGTCTGTAAATGTCACGAGATATTTTTTTAACAACTTTATGCATGTTTTAAAGACAAAACATTAATGCATCTATGTTAATTTTAAATAATTAAATTCTTATGTGTTTACTGAAGTGTTTAATAAACTAACCAACATTTATTACTGCTTACAACTCTTTTTAATTTGAATATGTCTCAATATGGGTATTATCTCTAAAACAAATCATAAACGTGAAGCGCGATAAAACATCTTCTTTTAATTAGTTTGTAAAAATAGTTGGTCTTCGTTTTAAAATAGAAACATTTCTATAAAATGATACCAAACTGATCAACTGATAAAATTAACAAGGAAAGTTCATAAATTAAATAACACTTGCATGACTACAGTTATCATGGCCCATGACAAAAATTTAAAATTAACATAATTCTGTTACAGAATATTGACATAAATATTAAACTATTATAATCTTAAATATAAGTTAAATATAATAAATACTGAAATTCTGACTTGTGATCTAAAACATCAACGTTTATTAAGTAAATAAATACATTTTAACACGTTCCTTTGAACTATTGCATAACAAAATTTTAGCACAAAAAATATTTCTCGCAACAAACAATAATCTATTAACCTCTTAGCCGTGAAATGTAAGAAATAAATTGACCAAAAAAAAATATTTAACTTGATAAATTTAATGGAATGACCGTCGCTCGTTACTAGTTTATTTTAAACATAGCTAAATACAAATGTCGCTGTTTTGTTGCATTTACGTTACATTTTTTTACTGAGTTCTGCGTTAAAACACACAAGTCATCAAAATTAATAGAAGTACCATATTCTGTGCATCTTTGACTACAAATGATCTCTAAGTGACAATTTTGCCAGTGATTGATAACGGTGCGATTACATTAATACAGTGATCAAAATAATAAAATAATTTGGAAAATTTGCAAGCTTTATTAGGTGAACAAAATTAGTAAGCATTTGTGTTAAAAGGTTTTGGCAGAAATTTTACGTGGTTTTCTCGCCCGTCCAGCCCAAGGTTACACTCATATTTTGAACAAACAACGAACCTGAAATTAACAGGCGGATGTATTTATTTACAGTTTACACAAAAAGGTGCATACAATTTAATAAATAAAATTTACTTTCAATTCTCTGTAGAATTAAAAAAAATCGTTATAAAAACAACATTCATTTTTGAAGTTTCAAAAAGTTCCATTTTTTGCATACGGAAGCCAATTAAATAATAGTGGAATTTACTAAAAATATATTTACAAAAAATAAGACGTTCACATTTTTTATTTTTGTTATCTGTTCTATTTCACAACATTATGTTTAATTAAATTTCTATTTTTTATCACAAATAAAAAACTTGGAATTGAAAGTAACTTTGACTATAACTTGCAAAATTAATTATGAGATTACATTGTGACATTTTAAAGTTGTTGATTTTTTTCTTCAAATAAGTACCCTATTTTTACCGCAAATATTGCATATTACAACAACAAAAATTAAATTGTCATATATTTATAAATATGTTGTACATTTTTGCGATTTTATATCAAATTTTTGTTACAGAACAAAACGCTACTTTTTTTAAAACGACTTTATTCTGTCGTAATAGAACACCTTTGTTTGCGTTCTGAAACACTTTGTAGAGATTAATCTTTATAATCAAATTACGATTGTATTACAGACATTTCTGATGTATAACTTAATGAGTTGTTTGAACTAATTGGAATTACATGTACCCTGATTACGTACGTGATGAGAGTAGATTTTGTGCTTAAAAAATGTCAGTCTAATAAGTACATAATATCAATTGTATCTTTATTTAGTTCCAATAAGAGAGAAATTTACAAAAAATATTTAATACGTGGTTAGTTAATATCTTTTTACCGTTTACTGTAGATCAACAAGCGTTGATTTTACTTCTTGACTTGCAGAAAATATCAGTCCCTATTAAGGTTATGGAACGAGTTATAATTAAGATTGCAATATTATCGGAAGGATAGGTAGTTATTCAAATTACAAAACTTGTTTTAATGGATGGTACAGTAGTTAGATCGCTACGATGTTTTTTTTTTTTGTTTCTTGGAATGAATTAAAATTAAGGGATTACTCTGTTAAAAACTCTTGCTATTTTACTTCTCAGACGAGGTAATTTCAAAGTTTCAGTCAAACAGTCTAGTTTTAAACTTTCCGTTAACTCTGCCTACTGCAGATTCTCCGGCTTGTAAATTTCCACTACGATGAGCAATCCATAAAATTTTCTTAAAATTCCGATGTTTGACTTATTAATCACCCAAATTTCTTTATAAAACGAAAAAGGAATCTTTCCTTAAAAATGCATTTTGTTTATTCTAAAAAAAGCAGTATATTAAACAACTTACTTGGGGATAAATTTGAAAACATGAACTTTCTCCATTGTTTGTTCTTTTTTGTTTAATTTTTTTTGAATTCGTAGAACCCTTGTCTTGAATTTGCGAACGAATGTTGTACATCAAATATGGTTAAATTAAACGAGTAGATTATGAATAATAATAAATCATTAAAATCGTGAAAAATCAAAAATAAATTAACTGTTTTTACAAAAATAATAGGCAATAGAAAGTAAAAAAAAGTTCTTACTTTCAAAATTTTATTTAGTGTACCTATCACACCTTGTATCAGCGTGCAAATTAGACACCCACATATTGTTGTTTAAAATATTAGTCAAAAACCTACATATAATTATAAATTCGAGTACTTACGAAATATTACTATGTAATTATTTTTACATAAATACACTGAGAAATCGTTTGGCAAGTAAAGCAAACATAATTCTCGTCAAAAATTAATTGTAATCAGTAAAGACAATTACACACGAAAATTAGTTTGAACGTAATGTCCGTAATAGCTTCATTATGTTGATTTATTTATTCCAATTTTGTCTGTATTATTGTATTGATGTTCCCATAAATTATAAATAACCACGAACTTTTTTTTATAAATATGTGTAGTGAATGGTAAACGATCGAAATAAATGTGTCGCGCCAAAAATAGATTGTGGATATTATTGACAACATTACTTCACAAAAATAGAAATTATTGCAGAGGTACTGAATACACCCATTATTTATATTTTATAAACTTCCGACCAGACAGACGGATATTCATCAAATTTTCATAGCTACAGCGTTCGGTTAACGATACACTACTTAACCGATCCACATTATATTTGATGAGTAGTTTTGCCTAAAATCAAAACAGGGTTTTTTAGTGTGTATTGATCATATTCACCAGCATGTTGTGTTTGGTTTTTTAGTAGAAATGTGCAGTAACAACTTGAAATCAAATCAAGGTAATTTAAAAAAAAAATCTGTTTAACGTATAATAACTAGTATCACGTACCTACATTCCAGGACGTGTTTTCCAATACAAACTTATTTAATAAGTTATTTGAAACGACGTCACCAATTTTGTGGTCAGAAGGAATGTTTTAGTTGATATTCTGTAATCCATAAGATATTGTTAGTATCATTGCAAAATTCGTGGAAGTCAGGTATATAGTTTCACAAATAAATTATAAAATTTGTTTCACTTACCGTCTTACAAGACAAACGTTAAATCAATGAAAAAGCTATAGTTGTCTCTCTTGGTCTGTATGTTAGCAGAGATGAAACAGATAGAAGAACCATTTGTTACACTTGGGAAATAAATAGTATTGGTTATAATTTCTATTGCCACAAATAAAAAGTCAATAGAGCTTATTAAGTCTTATAATTGAAAACCTTGTAATTACATTAAAAAATGGTAATCAGGTTTTAGATTGAACTGTAACAGTTATTGTTAACTTATCTCATGATTAATTGCAAATGCTGAATACCGCAACAAAGATACTTCTTGCACTTGTTCAGTACAATAGCTCTCAAAGACCTCATTATCAGTTAATTGGAATTCAGCCTAACAGCGAACTTATCGACAACAAAATGAAGACTTGCCTCTGTTACATTATACCATTCAGAAGTACTATGAAATTGTATGTTATTAGTTGGCAAGGGCGAGTATAAACTGAATGCATTTCCATTAAATATTAATTGACAAACTTTTAAAAGCGAATCAATAAATTCATTCGTATTCGTTAAAAAAATTGATAATCCTTTCCCGACACGAAAATTTCAGTTATTACACTATTTTTCAAGATAACTTATCGTCTGCCCCCATAATAACCTATTATCCCCTTTCCATCAATCATCGAACGATTCTTACTTTTTTGCTGCATCGAAAAAAGTCACTAGTTTGGAAGTGGTGGTTAACCTCTGACCTCAACAGGGTTAACACCGTTATAAATCCTGAAACAGATCGGTCACCTTATCAGTTTGCTCAGTTTTATGACTTTCATGCTTATCAGCTACGAATTTTGTTAAGTAGTTAATTGCATGAGAATATTTTCTGGGCTTTTTTACACAGTGGAACACACTCGTGCCGTATACCTACGGTGGAATTTATTTACGCTTAAATCCATACTCGGCGAGCGTTATCGCGATAAATAACGATGAATATTGCATTAGGACAGTAATAAACCCTTTACGAAAGAATTAAAACTGCTTGTTTATATATACACCGGTTTCACTGGCACTCGTTTCCACCCGATCTACTAGAATTTAATTACCACAACCTTTTTTGGTGTAAAAAACAGACGTACAATTTCCAGCTTTAAATCATGTTTTCGAGTTATCGTGAATGCGTTCACAGAGGACAGACACACAGACATCGATCCAAGAATACCCAAAACGGCCAGTCGCAGTAGTTACATTTGATACAAAACATACACAAATCTCGACGTTTAAATATGCGGAATATTGTGTATATCTAAGCAATCAATATCCCATACACAATTTTATAATTTATGAAAAATTTTGTATGATGTGACTTGAACACGCGACGGAGGCAATTTTTCTTAGGGTTGACAGTTTCATTTTCCTGAAATGTTGATTTTTGATATGAGTGCCGCCAACAAAGTTAAGTGTTTGTTAAGGGTGGCATCCTAGACTTTATATTTTCATTCTACGGGTTTATTGATACCTTTAAAGCAAATACGCGTGATTATGGACTTCACGGATGTCGGTAGCGATAGCTTACAAAAACAACGTCATATCAAGCCAGTCTGCGATATAACTGTTATTAAGCAAGATTTATTGGTCAAATATTATCGTTCTTATTGTGAACAGTAAATTGGTTTTCGATTCAGAAGTAGTGTGTTTAGATGTGGCGAATGAAAAATAATCAGCCGATAGAGTCATCTGTGATTAAGACTTCTGATGACTTCTGAATGCTTATCCTACCAAAAGTCACCGCTGACGTAGAACGCACGCAGATTCTAGATTGTAAACTACGCTGTGTACAAAATATTGTACGTTAAAAATGCACTTTCTCGTCACTGAAACCACGCAAAAGTCGACAATCGCAAAAATTACAATCTAGTTTAGCCATATCTCAAACGTTTTATCTTTGCAACGACAAACCAGCAAATTGAACGTAAAATGTATTATAACCTGTAAATACCTACCTAATTGTGTATTGAGGCAGTTTAACATTATTATTATTTAATGGTAAATACTGTTACTTGTTTCATGTGACCGTAACTAATTTTAGGCGTTCATTGTATACAGAAAGTACACTACACGTTACGATTTAAAAATAAACAGTTTTGGCGTCACCTAATGGATATTTTTTTAAACAATGAGAGCTTTAGATAGCCGCAAAATTGGTTTAGTTAATCTGTTGAAAATTGTTGCTTACGATAAACCGATTGAAAAAGACTGTACGTATAGTAAACTCGGACAATTGTCTCTCTATTGTCCGTTAATGGGGTTGTAAACTTTTACTAGGTACAAGTCAAGTGAGTTTACTATAAACATTGTCACTATTTAATTGTGTCAATGAGCAAATACGTTGTATAATTTTTTTATTTTATTTTAATGCAACACAATCTACCAGTTTTTATCGAATTATTCTCACCCATTAAAAATTCTTCAGTTACCTGAAGTAAATATATTGATCATAATAGAAACTCCCTCATGATATATGATATTTTGACAAAATGAATTAACACTTTAACTGTAAATAGCATCATTGTAAATACAAGAGTCTGCTTGTACGATGGTCATAAAACAAAAAAAATAAATAAATAATTTTTTAGCAAAAATGTAGTGTTACTATATCGGCGAATGTCAACTCCGGTCCATGGTCCGGTCCAAGTTAAGTGTTTACTAATCCGGTATTTCCGGTCCACGGTCATCTTCGCCCATGTATGCATGGTCTTAACTTTGATCCGACAAATATCTAGCTGATACGTATTTAGTGCAGTAACACGTTCAACTCGTACTGGTTTAGGAAGTGAAGTAAAAATTATTTTAATATTTAAAACAATACTATAATAGCAATCATGTACCTACAGAATTTTGTAAATGTGCAACACCAAAAGGCAGAAGTTATTATAAATTGTTATATAAATGAATAACATTTTACAATTTTCGTTTTCTAATAATGTGGTTTTCGTTATATTCTACAATTTTACAGGTTAAATTTAAAAAACATTATGTTATAATTCTTTTAAATGCTGAAATGTTCATAATATTGTGATACTTTTAAAATATGCCTTTTATGAAGTTCAAATTTTGGAATGTGTACACCGATTTTGAGACGAAGAAATATTGCCTACTGCGGATCATAAAAAATTGGTCGAAAGTTGTTTCGACAGAACTTCCCTCGCTCCTCAAGTATAATGAAGCATATCCAGCATTTTCGAGTTGAGTTTTTTCTTAACACAATTTTGTGATGACGTCATCAACATTTTTGCAAGGAACGTAGATCAACTTGGATTGGTGCAGTGTAATACTAAAAATAACAGTATTGTATTCCCAAAATTTTTTGGGAAAATGGAGTGAGCCGTTTGTGGTAGAATTTATTCAGCAAAATTTTGAGGTGACGTCATCAATTTTTTAGCGCGGGTAAGCAAATACATTTTGATCAAAAATTTATCACGGTTATAATAACTTTAAAACATCTCCAAGATTTTAAAGCATTCAGTTTTGCAGTTCCTGATTAAATCAATAATATAAATTCACGCATTCAGTAATTTTTTTGAGTCATCCTGTATAAGCAAATCCAAAAAATATGAATGGAATGGTAAATCACAAGTATCTATAGATTTATCATATTTTGGACATTTTAGATACTATTTATTCGATAAACAAATATATTTTGATTAAAAATTTATTATGTTTATCATAGCTGTAAAATATTTGCAAGATTTCAAAGCATTCGGTTTTCCAGATTCAAAATAAAATTAAATTGCAAAATATTGTTTTATAATTTTCATTTTTTTTTTTTTTCAAATAATCAGGATGTTTCGGGTAAAAACTCACACGGGGTCATAAACTACATGTGCAGGACTATGTTATTTTATACAATTTAAAACCCATTTATGTGTACAATTTTGCAGTGACGTCATCATATTATTGGTGGGGATGATAAGACAAATTTTGGTTAGCGTTTTACCCTATACATATTTCTAATATAAATCCAAAATTTCAATCGGCCCAGTACTTTCAGAGATTATCTGTCTAATAAAAATCGGAACGGCAGACAGACGGACAGACAGATGGAAACTGGAGACCTATTTTTTCGTACTTTCGCTGGGGAAGTAAAAAGAAATAATAACATGAAAATTTTTTAAACAAATTAACACAAAGTAATAAGGATTAAAAGAAAATGTGACTATTAAATATGAACAAGTCAAAGATCTACAATTATTTAGATACAACTCCTCGCACCCCTGAAGCCCAATCAAAGTTGTATCTTTAAATTTCGTTTTTTACGTTCCGAGGGTGAGATAGATAATCTCTGAAACTACTGGATCGATTGTCTTCAAGTATTATATGTATGTATTTTAGGAGTATCGATGTAGATGGCAAAAATTTTTCTAATCATCCCCACCAACAAGTTGATGATGTTCTTCAAAAAAATATTTGAAAAGATCATTTAAATTTTATAAAACAACATACTCATGTAATGTGGTTTGTGAACTAACTTGATTTTGCTCATTATTATTATATTTTTTATTGTTTAATCCGTCTTGATCTGTAGAGCCATAATACGAAGTTCGACAACTACACCCTCAAAATGAAAGGTCCGTGGATCAATGCCTAGCCGTGGTATTTTCTTATTCAAGAACAGTTCATCGGATTTTCTCGAAAAATTGACAATACGTTGGTTGTGACTGTTATTATTAAGTATTGTACTGCACCTGTTTAAATTGATGTAAGTCTCTTTGCTAAATTGTTAATAACGTCACAAGCAAATTGTGTCTTGGAACATTCACTTGCAATATACGCATAACATGCTTCTTTACTTGTAGTTTGACAGTTCACGTTTTTTATTTTAACTTATAAGGATTACATAAAAAAATATAATTCCTAAAATTATTTTAAGATTTTTTTTGTTCAACTGTAATTTATTGCGAGGGAAGTTCTGTATAATCGGTTTGGTAGTTTCGGAGATTTTCTCTCTAATCAAAATCGACATAGAGGACAGGTAGACGGAAACGGGGAACAGGGGAGAATTAGAAATATAGTAAGCACCAAAAGGCCAAAAACGTTGTATCTCGCATAATTTTTTAACAACCGTGTATTTAATACGTTTTTGTGATGATGTCATTAATTTTCCAGAGATTAAATATATTTAATCGTTGCTCTGTAATCATCAAATCGTTGTTAATATAATGCTAGAATTAAAAAAAAAAATCGTTTTTGTTAATTCTAGGATAGTCTTTGTTCGCTTTTAAAAATTTGATTTTTTTACAATACCTCGCATTGACATAATTAATTGACACACTATACAAGGTGAATCATAAATAAACTATGGGGTGTTACTGTGTTAGATGTCTGCCTTAATCGGTTTTCCAGCTCATTTAAATTTTCGGTAATGGTCTCACAAACTCTTGCCTTTACGAATCGTCATAAAAAATATAGCGGGGTAATATCAGGGCTACGAGGAGGCCATGGAATGTTCTGTTGGGCACAATGTGATGAAAAGGGTATAGAGCACCATCTTGTTGAAACCCCAACTGAAGTCTTGCATCAATTTCTAATTCAACTATTAATTCTGATGTCTTTGATAAATTGTATATAACGTACTCCAATTAATATTCCACGGCCTAATAATTCTATCCCGAATAATTCTGTTCGTCGAAACGACATTTTGGAAATGTGATCCATCGGAGATTTTCACAAATGTAATAATGAAGGTAGTGCTTGTTAACGCCATCATTATTACTAAATTTAGCTTCGTCAATACGTCAGTTTAAAAATTACAGATGTATATTTAGCATTTTTTAAATGGGATTTATTTTGCAAAATTCTAAGATGACGCTATTAAATTTTTGGTGGGGATAATCAGACAAATTATAGTTAGCTTTTAACCCTCTACCCGATAATCTTAAAATACATCTAAAATTCCACGTTAATCAATCTAAGTAATAGATTGTCTATGTACCTAACAAAGTCAACGGCATATCACAGACAGGCTGCAGACTTCTAGCTTGTGCTTATAGGATGTAAAAAGTGACAAAAGTAACATTGTGAAACTTAAATTAAAGTAGTATTCGTTTGTTTAGATTTTTTAATACCATCGTAAAAAATATCATTCCGCCCTTTTTGAATGTGTTTAATCTACTAAAAAATTTAGTTTTTGTTTGACATATAATGAATTTAAGAATCAAGACTCTTATTATAATCGAATTTTACTAAATGTTATTTTTCGAAACTTGTTGTAAATAACACCTTTTCACTTTAGTCTTGCTTCTAAATAGACACTCTTCTAGCAACAATTTTCTTTAGACGTATCTTAGTACTACATTTATTACGTGTGTTGCTCGTGTTATCAATCTGTGTAGAGATTTTTTTCAAACTTCTCTGTTTTTTGTGGCCTAAAGCCTCTCCATAATAGTAAATAGACAGTAAGAGTGTCAAAAAAATAGAGCTTTCTGTTCCGGCGTTACGTTTCACAGTCTGTTTAGCAAGGATTATTCAATCTGGTAGCAAGGCATAGTACTTATAAGGCAATCTTGATTACTGATCACGTCTAAATAATAGAAAAAGCACCGTTCATTATTAATCCTCTAATCTTTTCATCGTTTCTTCTAGTTTAAATTTATATTTCGTCGCCTCATTTTGACTTTTTTCTTAGTTTTTTTTTTTCGGATCAGCCAAGTATTCAGAGCAGATTTAAAACCACGTGTAGCAATAAACAATTGTAAAAACAGCCTGGACTAACGATCGACAAAGATAGTGAATTATACCCCGACCGAAGCTCGTGAATAATCCAGTTCCTTATTTGGCAATCAATATAATTAACCACTCTTTCTCTCTAATTAAAAGAAAAGTAATTTTAGGCTCCACTCGTTACAGTAGCAATTTGTAACGTTAACACCACCTATAAATCATAACGAGTGGTTCAGCCGTGGCATGTGTTCCGATAATAACTGATTTGTTATAAATTTCCCACCGACATAATATAAATCTTATCAAGCTACCATACACCTAGCTCACCGCCATTAGCAATTTTCGTTCTCCAACACCGGCAATTTTCACCTGCCTCTAACGGAACAGAGAACCGGCGATTACGGTCTCGGATCCAAAAAACAAAGAGGGAATGCGTCACAGGAATGTGGGAACAAGGCATTATAACGATGATGCGTCGGTCTTGGATTATTGTCGCTGGCGTCCATACTTAGACCGCCGCCGCTGACAGAGAGACGCTCGGCGAATGCGACGCCAGAAAGCTAGGCGTCCTGGCGCGCCGCCAACCATAACACAACTCAGACAAAATATTAGAGGGAGAGATGAGGATGCTCTGTCACGGAGACGGCGTGAATTACGACGCGTCATTAACTGCCTCCGTGCCAATTAGGAGGCCACCATCATGCGGACCGACTTTTGGTTGGACGACGAAAACCAAGTCGCAAAGACATTGAGTCATTCTCAATTATGTATGTGCTGATACAGGGTCCAAACATGTGGACTATCTAATAGTTTATTTACATTTTGGGGCCGAAATGGTACAAAATTACACAGGACGAATGAAAGAGGACAAGTATGTGAGAGATTTTTGAAACTATAAATCCACGTAATAGTCCAGTCATCCGGAGTTAAAGAATAGGCATTTTGGATAGGCAGAGATTTTTCTGGGTTTAGCATTGGGATGAGCCGTGAGTGTAAAACTAGTTCTTGGGACTCTCTTGAAAATAAGAGTGTAATTTTTTTTTGCTTAACTTCGAAAGCTTGACTGTGTTTTTTGTAGGTAATATAATTATAGACAACTTTTATCAATAACTTTTCAGAGCTAATGAGCTAAAAACTCAAAAACTAAAAATTGAATAAATTTGGGACAAAATGGCTCTTGCGTTTTCCATTGTACAAAAAATTGCTAGCTTTACTTACAGCATTTCGTCGTTAACGATTACTTTTTACTTTTTTTTCAAACGTCAAAAAAACAAGACATTTTGTAACTCAACAAATGACCAGTTTGACATTTCAGCTGCTCCTGAACAATGGCAGACAAGGATTTTTTCTGCCGCTACAGGCGTCAGAAAAAGTGAAACCATAGCAGCACCCAAAGCACAGTGAAGTTAATCACTTTAAAAGGAACATACGTAGAACTCGTAGTAAAATCGTTTATAAGCAACTTCGTTGACTGCTCTCGGGTGGGTTGTAAATCCAACTCACTCATACTAAATAATTCTGTCGAAAATATTTCTCTTTTAATGAGAAATAATAAATTAATTAAGCGATATTTACGCGCAAACTGATATTGAAATTTTGTTGTTGACAATGAAACGACATAACAGTATTCAGATATAACTTGATTCATTCATTTTCAAAAATTGAAAATTCCAATTTTTTAAATTACATACTTCTATAATTTAGTTGCAGACGTTTGAAGAAAAAATATTTATTAGGAGAAAACTGACCTTTTGTGGCTCGTCTGTATTTGCTCAAACTTACAGACTCGCCACAAAAGTTTTACTTTTTCTCCTTATAAAATAATATAGATACTTACTCTTGTTTTTATGATTTGTCAGCCTTGCCAAGGGAGACAGGTTTTATGCATTATGCGCTTTAGAATACTGTATTTGGAAAATACATTGCCGATGAAAACTTGATGGTTAGAAATATGTACTTTAAACTTCTATAATAAAACACATCTAAAATTTATAGAATGCCAAATTCGAAAGGACATTTCAACAATACGAGAATGTTAATGTTATAAAAAATCATTCTTCACTTTCATTCGATAAAATCCACATCTTTTACTTTTGGAAATAAAAATTAAAAAAAAACTGACGTACAGAAAAATTATAAAATTTGATTTTTGTGAAATTTTATTTGTGATAACGAGTATATTAAAAAAAATGGTTTTTGCTTGGGAATTAAAAATATTAATGTATTCTTTTCAGGTTCTTATATAACTTGCTTTTTTGAAATCATTGATATTTTATACTATAATCACCCATACTCCGCTACTGTGTTTAATTCGGACGCATTATGTTACGCAGACACACCCTGTTAACTTTGGTTGGGCACGAAGTTCGGGGATATCGGGTGAACTATTAAGCAATTAGACCAAAAGTATTTACGAAAATGTTCTGCGAATGTTTTTTCTTTCCTTCTTTTTCTGTGTTGTGAGCTAGAGAACATGATTGTTGTATACATTTTTCTAAAGTTGATCAAGAATTAACAGTTAGATAAAGGGCAATAGCAAAGAGTAAAAGTAATAAATATTATACTGTATTTTACTTCCTGCGTAAGCTAAGGAAGTATGGCTATAAAGTCCATTTGACGAATGGCCACTTTTATGTTTTTTAGACGTTTCAAGACTTCTAGAGTAGAAAACTGTAGTCTTCGGTTTTCGTCTGTCTATCTGTCTCAGTGTCTATCTGTTTGTCTTTCTGTCTGTCTGTCTGGAATCTGTATCAATTTTTATTAGACATAAATACTGGACCGATGGTTATCAAATTTTGGATGTATATTAGGAATATCATGTAGATGGTAAAACACTAACCAAAATTTAGTTAATCAGCCCTATTAATAATTTGATGACGTCATTTCAAAGAATTCTATTTCAAAATGATTTGAATGATACACAATAATATACTTCTATACTTGTGGTGTACGAATCCGAACGGCCAAACGTTCACAAAAAAATTAACACAGTATAATAACATTTTATTAGTCAGGATGTAACAGTTCGTGACCATGCGATTAAGGTGTCAGCATGCGGACAGGAGGTCCCACTTTCGATACCAAACTCGGTCGTCTGTTTTCTCTCTTTTTCTCTAGCGCTGTGAATTATCTATGTTTATGACGGCATAACAAATTTTTATTGATTAAATTAAGGAGGAGTCACCCTATTTTATCGAAAAGGTGAGAATACGCACGTCTTTATTTAAAAAGAATGATACTTCTATGTAATAATAATATTCAGAACATTCTGTTCGACTTTGTTTTGAGGCGAGAAACTCATTCAAATCAAACTAATTTCTACGTGGCATTCTTCCGATGTATGAACAAACACTTGAAATTAAGGCTTGTTATTATTGCTGAGAGGCCTTTTTTCCTATTATTTATCTGCTTTAAATATATTTTACATTGTCCGTACTTGCAATTTGCGCTCTCACGGCGCAGGGGCTGCGGAGGTGTTATTTATGCCGGTGGTTTTTACTTTATAGAGATTATCACAAAACAAACATCGCAAAATCTAACTTTATAATTTTTCAAAGAAGCGGGATTTGTTGGAATTGTATTTCAAGATGGAGGAAAGTTCTGTCGAAATAAACTTCAACCAATTTTTTATTTTAGTGGCTATTTAAATTAATAATTTACGTTTAATAGTATATTTTATTTGGACTTAGTTAGCTGTAAGTATTGTGATTTGCAGATTTTGGCTCTGAATGACCGAACAATTCTCAAAAAAGGTTAAAGGTTAAAACAGTTCAGTAAGTAAGTAAGTTAAATTCAGTCATCCTTGCAGTGTCCTACTAATGAAAATGATGGAACGTCTTCAAATCGTTGGTGGGGATGATTAGACAAATTTTGGTTACCATTTAACCATCTACACGATATTTCATACACATAAAATTTTTCAATGATCGTTTCTGCTTAATAAAAACCGACACAGACTGACGACGGAAACGCCAAACCTACTTTTTCGTACTCTGATAGTCATGAAACGTGAAGAAAAAATGAAAATAGCCATTCATCGGATAGATTCAAATACAATATGTACTTCTTTGGCTTACGCTCGGGAAGAAAAAATAATGTGCGTGAAAATGTGAATGCCTATTGTAAAAAATCAAAGCATATTCATAAACCACAAGTACAGAAGTATGTTATTTTATAAAATTTTGATAACATTTAACATGCATAATTTGAGGTGACGTTTGGTTAGCGTTTTACCGTTTACACGATATTTCTAAACATACATATAAAAATTGACAACAATCGGTCAGTTTGTGTAAGTTTCTTAATAAACTCTGAAGTTCTTTTACTTTTAAATTGATTGTAAATCATTGCTACGACAAATTGTTGCCATTACAAAAATTCATTTTAGATTTTAAAGGACTTTAAATTTATTATGAAACTGGCCCTGTTAGTTTCGGAAATTATCTGTCTAATAAAAATTCACAGAAATCACAGGCATCAGACAGAACGGGAGATCTATTTTCTCATACTCTAGGGCTCATGAAACGTCAAGAAATCAATAAAGTAGCCATTCACTGGTTGGATCCTACTATACAATACTTCCATAGTTTACGCTCGGAAAGTAAAAATGCAGAAGTTCCAAAATATGTATTGAACTAAAAAAAAATCTGTTTTGTACAAAATCTAGTTTGAAACCTTTTCTTAAAAAATTTTTGAAATTAACATTTACGGAACAACAAGATTAAATCAAATACAAATTACGCCAGAGAATAAAATGTGATACAATTTCGATAAATTCTAATTTCTTATTAAGCAAACTGTTGGTTTTTACTCACAGTTCTGGATTCTCAATTGATTTGTAGTAAGTAACCTTGCGCTTATAGGTGCTTGGGCCTCTCTTTATCGTTTATTTCACGACGTAATCTAAGGAAGTATTGTAAAAGGGTCCAACCGGCGAATGACTACTTTAATGTTTTCTCGACATTTCATGACTAAATTATGAAACAATAGGTCTCCTGTTTCCGTCTATCTGTCTGTCGTCTGTCTCGATATCTATTTGACACATATTTTAGAAGCATCGCGCAGACGTTAAAACGCTAACCAAAATTAATCCACCAAATGTTACTGAAATTTTATAAAATAACATACTCTTTCCTACACTTGTGGTTTATGAATCCTTCTTGACTTTTTACCCTAGATATTCAGATTTTTGGAAAAAAGATCAAAATTTTAGAACAAGATTTTACAATTTTACTTCGAAATTGGAAACCTAAAATCTTGCAAACGTTTTAAAATTATCGTTAGCATGGTAAATCCTTAATAACAATTTCAATGTTCTGCTCTACTGACAGTTGTTTAGTTTTATGCATGTGGCGCTTTTTAATATATTTCCAAAATTCTGAAAATAAAAAGTGAACAGAATGTAAGTCTGCCGAACCTAAATTTTGTTAAACAATATTTATGAGTTTATGACCAAAATATTTAGATCTGTGATACTCAAAAAAACCAGTCGGTCTTTTCTATCTGACCTTTCTTTCAATATCTTCAGCTCTAACCTGTCCACAATTTTACAAAAAAGAGTAGTAGTATTTAGTAATCGAGAAGATTTTAATTGAAGGACGTGACTACAATTAACGAAGTAATATATTTGCCGTATTTTCGAGAAATTAGACAACAAGGAAATGTTGAAAATTTCTAGAACACATGCAAACTGAAGAAATATCGTGGAACAATAAAATTTTGAAATTGAGAATTCTCTGATGAGAACTTTCCGTATTTATTAGATCTATGTATTGTCAACAGTGGGGAATTTTGTACGAAATATCAGAACATTCGAAAACCGAAAATGATTTTGATATGTCATATTTCTAATCGACGACAAGAAAAAAACAGCATGTGGATTTCAGAGTGAAAACTGTCGCTGAAAGATGCAGCTGGTGAAGAATAGACGAAGTTCTGAAACCTTTCGGGGTTTCACGGTACTTCCAGAACAGAACATGAGTGAAGACAGCGTAGAAGACCTGAATCATTGTCAAATGAGTTACTTATAGATTATGAAGAGGCTATTCTATGAGATTTTCCAACATTCTGAAGAAACAGGAAAAAAGTCTTTGGCAGAATTTTGAAAGAATCGGTATGATACTGGAAACGAGAAACTTGGCAATTTATACATAGAAGTCAACATTGTTGAAAAAAAACATAATTGGAAATAAATTATATGTGGGTAGAAAGAATGAAACGTTTTATGATTAGATGAAAGAAAGCAAGATAAAGAAATACATAATTATTCAAGACATTATTGTCGCTTAATGATTTTGACAGTTATTAATTTTCCTTAATTGCCCGTATTATACGTACCATATTTGTGGTTTCTGTGATAAACCTTCTTAACAATTAACAAAAAATGGAATTAAAGGAAGAAAAGAAACAATTATGCGAAGTCGAAGAAAGTTTATGATTTAACATTTTCAAAATGTTTTGCGTCGTTCTAGACTCTCTTTGCACCTGGAAAAATTTAGCTACGTCATAGTGGTTGTCTAGTCAAGGGTCTCCTAAAAATATACTCAAATACACTAAGTGTAAATTTTCCTTAAAATTTGCTGATTGAAAAATAAATCTGTGTCGCTGAACAGGTTGGGGATGAAATGGACAGTTACATTAATATTTGCGGAAAGGACGTGATTTGTAAAAAAAAACATAGAAAGACAAGAGGTCGACACATGACAGCCCACAGAAAGATGAAAAATATAGTAATTTTGTTAGACATATTAATTATATTAAAAAAATGTGATTTATTTTTCATAAAAAGCTCAAATGATGAACGATTTGTTTTAGTTAGAATTATCGAATTATCGAAGTTCGACTGTAATTCTGACGAAGCGACAGAACTCAAAGCTTACTTTGATGTGATGGTTACTAGTAAACATTTTGTAGTACCGCCACAGAATGCTTAGATCGCACCTGTCGTTTGTACAATAGAGTTACTAATACGGATTTGACAGTTTCCGTGTGCCGAGAAACCTAACCAATACGTCACCAAAGGATGAATGAGAGCAGTAACTTTTTCATTCTTGGTGGTGTCATCGTGGTACTTACAACAAATTAGGGACAGAATACCACTGTGACGACACGAAACATATTTTTCAAAAAAGTTATGCGAAAATAAAAAACAGAGGTACAGAAAATAAGCCAAAATCCAAAGAGTTCCGTGTTTTCGTTTCTGTTGCAATTTATAGCCCGTTGTTTAAAATCTAGCAATGTCTTGCAATTGGCTCCTGTGTTTATTACCTTGTCAAACGCAGCCGGAATTTCAAACTACAAGCTATTAAACACACGGTATCCTGTTACAAAAACCAAACACTTTGATACTAAAGCGCACGTTTATCACAAAGTTTTGGCCATTTGCAAGAAATAATTTTATGGCAGTCATGCGATAATTTTTAATTATTTCATAACGTGATTGAATTATTATTTACAAAAACAGCCACCTGCAACAACGGAAGCCTTTTCTTTTCTTCAAGAAAACCTGTCCGAGAAAAGAAAAGTGGTTAATTGGCAAGAGATGGTAGTCCGTACGAGTCGACGTCGCGGAAGTTAATCCTACACGTTTATTACCGAACATTAAACATCCATCAGTAATAAAAATCCGATAGTTATAACCGTAACAATAAACAAAGTTTTCTTGTTTTTCATTCCTCATAATAACATTAAAAGGGTAGAATTTTCAAAACCCGTAATAATCAAGCTGTGAAGTTCATTACATGTGATTTGTTTCTCAGATCGTGTCGATAACGTACCTATTTTTGTTTAGTGAAAATTTATAGTCAACATCTTACTAACTACCTAATTAAGATATAATACGCGAGATATCTCCCCTCGAAAACGGAATTGAGAATGTATGAACTGTTTAACGACATATCCATACTAGAACAACGTGATGCGAAATGCAGATTGCATCTAGCAACGACGAACGGCGGTAGAATGCAAAGCCGGTATTGTAACATCTGAAGTTGTGATAATTCAATTGAAAGAAAAAAAAATCCCTGATAAATTTTCAGGGGCGACAGAACTTGTTTTACACACAGCGATGGCAGTTAAGTTAACTACCAAGTCATGACAGTTTCATGATCCTATCTGTTATACTTCTTGGTGCTTAGTCATTCGAAATTCAGGCGCAATTCCCTTATTATTAGCATCAAAGTAGATGCACCGCCGTGGGAGGGCTTAGGGGGTTGAGGCTCGCAAAAAGTATGCGACTCAGAAAAATGCTAAACAATGGCTTGTAAAGTCAGTCTCTCCACAACGTTGTAAAAATGAATAAACGTTTAGGCCTATTCAGCTAATTAAAAATAACGATGAGAATGTATCCTCCAATGATACTATGTTCATGGCACTATTTTGTAGAATTTAAACAACATTCTGTACGTGAAAGATGAACTATAAAATTTGTCCCCAGGGTGAAGACTAAAATATAATGATAACTTGATAGATGGTGAACACAGTATCGTATAACTATCAACGTACAGAAATAAACACCACTTTAAAGTAATATACGAGGCTAGATCGAAAAGTCGGTATTGACACATCATTTCCAACCATTGAATAAGATGTTAAATACGAGTATGTATGTTAGAATTTGCACTTCAAAATTCTAATTTTCCGGATAGTTTTTTTTTTCCCAAAAATTGGGTTAAATTCCGTCTAAATAGCCTTCGACCATTTTTTTTTGTTGACTTATCGACTCGTATATCAGTAACTGTTGACTTTTGTTTTGCAAGTTTTTCGCATGGAGGGCGTTCTTCTTTGAAGAAAGTTCTCAAGATTCACTTGTACTTTTAACAAAAAAAAAAGAGATGTAAAAAACTGGGTATTTAAAAATGGGTAGAAAATTTTCAACAATAGCATTGTATTAATTACAAGAACAAAATTTAAAACATTGTAGGGGTAATTAACACATTATTAAACAAGTTGTGTTATTCAATTTACATCGCTAGGTACTTACGTTAAGGCGAGAACTCGTCAACATTTGCTTTACAGCTTTTTTCGGATGTCATAAGTCGGAGTGCACATTTTCCATCTACTGTTTCGTTCGTCAGAAACAGAATATGAGCTAACTTGTCGGCAAATTGCATCTGGTGATCGTTTTAAAGATGTGGGCGTAATGTAAGTATGTTAATGAAATATTTGTCCATGTAAAGAAATTATTGGCACCTTCTTTGCATACAGTTATTGTGATTTTTATGGTAATGGTACTAATAGCTTTTTCAATGAAATCTGTTTTAGTTAACCTTAATGTAAGTGTCATTTTGGGCTGGGGTACTTCTAGATATCTGACCATTCGTGCGTCACAGTCCATCATAGTGTTTTTTTTTTTATGAATGTTGGAGTTAGCCCGTAAACTGATTTTTTTTAAGGAACAGTGTATTAATAAAAAAATTTGAATTCATTATCTTTATAGTAATTTTATACATTCTAGCATCTAATATTTAATAGTTACACGGTGTAGATGTGAGTATTTACGTAAAAGTATATACATACATAATAATAAAAAAAGCAAACAATTGTTCTAGCTCCATACTTATGTAAAATATGCAGTGCGGAAGTACTTTTTTTAACTAACTGTTTTTAAAATTGTGTAAATTATTTGATTTGAGCGTACTAGGTAAAGGTATTATCCACAAATAACATAAAAAAATGGCATTTCCCTCGTCCCTGAAGTACAGTCCAACAACTCACACTTCTTTGAAAAATTATAAAATTTTATTTTCATTAATGTATCATACTTTAATCACCCACACTCCGCCACTGCCTTTGATTCGAACGCATTGTTACGAAAAACACTTTGTTAATTGCTTCAAAAGTTGGAATGCATTGATAAAACGCAAGGCTGGCCTGTTTCTAGTGTCTTTTGTTATTGAAAAATGTTCCGATCAACATTTCAGTAAGGACACGTATGACAATTCCAACGCGTGCCGTACACGTGCTATACTAATAATAAAAAAAGTGTTAGAAGGTTATTTCGACAAAACTTCCCTCGCTCCTGAAGTACAATTTATCCAACTTTTTCGAAAATTTATAAAATTTGATTTTGGGAATTTTGTTTTTTATGATAACCCTTGTAAGTTAAAATAAAAATATATTTGTACTAAAGTAAAGATAAGTAGACTTCATATTTCAGGTGGCTTTTTTGATTAAAAATTTTTATGATAACGTCATTATCCTTTCCTCTTCCATCAAGGACATGTATATTAATTTGGATAGGTGGAGTGTGATACTAACAAAAACAGTACACACATCAAAATATATTTCAAAAATATCGTTACTCCTGGTTATGACGCTATGAAATTATGAGACTGAGCCCGGAGCTTCCAGATGCAAAATTATGCGTTTGCCTCTGAGCCATAGCGATGTTTCGTATGCTAGGTATTATGTATTTAAAGAATAACATTACTACGAAAAATATTGAATAATAAATATAATAATAATAATTAACAAAATTAAGACAAAATCATAAACCACAAGTACAAAAGGTTGTTATTTTATAAAATTTATACCGCAAAATGTTGAGATTGCGTCATCAAATATTCGTGGGGATGACTAGACAAATTTTGTTAATCGGTTTGGTGGTTTCGAAAATAGTCTATTTAATAAAAATCGACACCGATGACAGATATGAAAGTAGCCTGTCGCCCGATGAATCCTACTGCAATATTTTCTTCGCTTACGCTCGGGAAGTAAAAATGTAGATCTAAAACAGTGTAAAAAAATTGTGACCCATGGGTCAAACGAACCAGCGACCTTCCCGTTAATAATTCAACATTGTTATGGCACGGCACACGTCAGTGCTTAGTATAAAATGTGATAATGTAATTTGTATATTTTTCCCTAAAATCTGGATGCCTAGGATGAAAGATCAAGGCGGATTTATAAACCACAAGTATTTACTACTAAATATTTTGAGGGGGCGTTATCAAATTGTTGGTGAAGATGACTAGACAAATTTAGATTAGCGTTCTACCATCGGCACAATATTCCTAACATATGATGATCTATCTAATAAAAATCAACACGGGGGACAAACAAAGTAAATCAAATCTCATAATTTTTCGCAGCTGTGTGTTCGACTGTATTTCAGGGGCGAGAGAAGTTCTGTTGAAATAGCCTTTATACTTTTTTCTTTTTTTTTCATGTTATGAGTTGGAGAACATTTTTTTATTTCATAAAGTTGATATGAAGAATTAATCGTTATATAAACGACAATAGTAAAGGTAGAATTATTTTGTAGGTATGTTGATTTCAGAGTCTATTTAAATTAAGAATTTAAGTTTTTGGTATATTTATTTGGACTTGTGATATATATGCTATATACTAGCCTGAACCATTGTAATGCAGAGAATGCAGAGATATATATTACATACAATTTTCGGGAATCTTTAAGCGTCAAAATTGTTCACCACAGTATACTGCAGAATCTCAAAATTTGTCCCCTTAATACATGCCACCATTCTGCCTTTACTTGGCCGAATTTGTAACTTCCAGCTCTTGTGAAAAATGTATAGCATCCAATTTCCAAGCCATCTTTCAAACTCTTTATGGCTTCTATTTAAACAAAACTAAATGTGGGAAACATTGTAAGACTAGGTTATCAATTAATTATTGATATAATTATCATCATTATTATTATTGTTATTATTATCATCAGTGTCTTACTAATAAAAAACTTCTTTATTTTGCTTTTATTTTTGGGCAAATTAAACCTGTTTGACAAAATGTCCGACTTAAAACTAAATTTAGGGCGAGTGTAACCTATATCACGAAAACGGAAAAATCTTCCGATTGGAAAGTTAAAACAAAGAATTTTGAAGGCACTTTTTCCATTTTCGCGATATCGTTGACCTACCTTAAATTTTATTAGAAATTTAGAGTCGTGTCACAGGGGTCTTAAAGTTGAAAATTTGCATCAGCCTTCAGGACAAGACCAAAGTGGTCTACGGGGTAATTACGATCCACAATAGTTGAAGCAATAAATTAAGTCAATAATAACTGCCTCTGCTATTGAGGCGATTTTTTATGGAAAGGTTACCCCCATTTCCTTACATTGTATTAAAAATGTTTCCTGTGCGGTGTCACTGCGCTATGACCTATGAATAAATAAATAAATAACGCTTTTCAGCACGCATAAGTTCCAGTAGATCGAAATGCCCATCTAATTAATTCTTGGTCAAGCGAATAATTACCGTTTATTTTTTACCTTTCGTCGTTCCAACCAACGCAGAATCATATATCAAAAGACTTTTTTTATTATCTGCAAACGTATAAATCATTTCGAAATCCAGGAGCAATTGCAGCACGTCTTAGTTACGATGCTGTGTATCATTTACATAAATGGACATATGCAACAAGAACAAAATCTATGGAAATGGTGATTGGTTTGATTTATTTCCCGGGGTTGCGATACCGTGCTAAAATCACTCAAGCGATTGTACAATGAGTCGAGTTATACATTGACCCCCTTACATTGTTCAAAATTACCTACGATTTGCTTTGCTAATGCCTAACGAACCCAATTTAAACGTCACGTTGTTTTTGTTTGTTGTTGAGGACATCATAAAGACCTGTGAATCACTTGTACTGCTTATAAATAGATATGTAATTGATGTTTCAACCGGGAGCAATATGTTATATTATGAGACCCGCTATTTATAAACAAGTAGAAGAGCAAAGGGAAAATCCTCTGACACTTGTCTGCTCACCTAAAGATTATTTCGAGACCTCATTCTGAACGCCTCATTTATTATTAATCTTTCAGAACTAGGTGATCATCACACTTAATAAAAATATATTGGACGACGAAAAGATGAAATTGTTTTGCTGATTGGGACTACTTCTTCACGATTTTACTCATTTTAAACAGTAGAAGATGTAGAACTTTAAACTCGTCTATTGTTTTAGACATCAAGTAAATTCGTTCTGAATGCCTCATTTATTATTAGTCTTTCAGAAATAGATGATCACACAAAAAATATACCGCACAAAGAAAAGAGGACGAGTTTTTCGTCAACTGTGACTTTTTTTGTATTCTTCACGACTGTGTTTATGTAGAACGCCGTTAGAAGATGTGGAGCATCAATTTGTCTATTATTTTGTCATCTTACAACATAATTCTAAATGCTTCGTTTATTATTAATCTTTCAGAACTGGATAATCAACAAAGTAACTAAAATTATATTAGACGAATGAAAATGAACACCCTGTTATTAGTAGTTGTCACTTTGCATATTTTTCATGGAGGTACTCACTTGGAACACTGCTAAAGACAACTCAAAGGTCTAAACTGTATATATGTACGCTTCAGGGCTATTAATCCTTTCCATTAAAGGAAAAACACAGTGTTTGTAACACCGCGAAAGCAGTAAAAAACCCGATCAAACACAGCCATAGATGTTTCAAGATTTGCCTTTGATAAAATTTTCGTATTGTGAGATTACCATCAATTTAAAAGTTTG
The DNA here is from genome assembly GCF_036711695.1 of Zophobas morio. NCBI lineage: Eukaryota > Metazoa > Arthropoda > Insecta > Coleoptera > Tenebrionidae > Zophobas > Zophobas morio. Next base: position 18,979,998 of record NW_026972109.1, read on the forward strand.
AGTTGAAAATGTAACGAGCAAAGACAAACTTTCAAAAATCCGTGGCTGTCTTTGATCGTGTTTTTATTGTTAAAACTAGTTCTAGAGTTTCACTGTAAATAGATATGTATTTTACATAATGTGTAGATCTAATTTAGAAACTTTTTTATTTTTAACCTTTCAAAACAACAAATTATTGGCAGACAGAATATAATAAACGTATTCGTTTAAATATATACCTATTCCTCATTCAAGATTTTTTTTTATCTGCCTTTTCATCTTCCTCTTCATCTGGAATATTTTCTAAACCTTTAACCACGTATGGATCTTCAAGACGTAAGTCGCGCAAATAGTGCTGAACCTCATCTGTATCTAGCATAGATCTTCTGTACCAGTGACCTGTTAATAACCAATTGCAAGGCCAGGAAATATAAGAAGGTAGCGACAAAGCGACGGCGATTATCATAAATCCAGGAATGATATTGAACCACATTTTTATTTACCTAAAATAAGGTAATAGTTTTTTACAAAAATACAGTCTGAAATAATAAATATTAGGTCAGACTTAACCATAAATAAAATCATACTGACAACTTTACAAATAAAAATGAATAACAAAAAAATATGTATTCATGTTAAAATTATCACGTTCTTTACCAAAAACCGGTATTCCATCATTATTTCTGATCATCGTTTTAAACCGAAAATTGAAATTTTTGATTACGATAATGAGATTATAATGGTAAAAGTAACGGAAAGTCTGGACGCCACATTATTTTCACATTTAGATGTTAAACTTGCAGTTTTTAAGAGTTTTAAGGTGGATCGCGTTAAATGAAAAATGTACATTATTAACTTACTCAGTGTGAAATTCCTCATATACTATAATTACCGCAAGTTTGAAGAGAATAATTACTGGAAAATTATTTTAATGTGTTATTTGTATGCGGCGATTACTGTAATTGCAACTCGTCTGGAAGGATGACAAATTTGACAGAAGCCTTCTGAAATGGCTGCCGCAGCCAGCTTTGAAACAGTAAATAATGAGAAATTAGACAAGCGTGTAATAAAATCGGATGATTTACATTAAAAAAGTGTTCGCGATATAAGTTTTTGTAAAAAATTATGAACATGAAAGTAAAGTGTGCAGAATGTAAAAATAACCTGTAGAGATAAGAATTTACACAGTTAACAAAAACGAGATTTTGACTCTGCAGTTCCTCCTTTTTAGGGCCATGGAAATCACAAAATACAAATAAATCACAATAATTAAGATTACTACTGAATTGAATTATTGCTATTCTAATAGTGTGAATAAAATTGACAATTATTTAAAGAAAAATTTGACTCTACTTTGCAGTTTTTTTTATTCATTTCGGTGTTAAACGTCATGAAATCATCAATAAATGTTTCACTTAGAAAACTGGATTCCACTTAGTTTAATCAGAATCATTGAATAATAAACAAATTGAATAATTAATATGTGGTTTTAGCTAATATTTTCTTTCAATTATTTATTTTCTAACACGTTGAAGTTTAAATTAATGTATTCAAATTCTGATCATGTATTTTGTAACATAAACTCGCATAATAATAAATTAAATATCTAAATTCAGGATCTAATACCTATGATTTTTTTGCGATAGTTAGTGCATTGTGTCATCTCTGAATTTTCTTTTTTATTATTGTCGAGAAATCCTAGTTCTGTGCTAATTTATTGTGGTTTTTCTGGTTTCTTGCTTGCACCTTTTGATTTATATTCTTCTGAACTTTGAAAATAAAAATAGATTCCCATAAAACTGTTGTGTTTGTTGGAATTATTTATCAAGTAACATTCAGTACATTAATCAGAGGATTTTAATGTTTTTTTTGTTGTAATCTTTTTTGCTCGGTTTTAGAGAGCATAAGAATGTTTGACTGACTACGGTATTCTAAAAGCTTAACACATTCGCTACACAATTTTTACAACGAAACCTAAGTCGTGGATATTTCTACCGCCTGATTTTTAAATATCTGCTCTAGTTAGCCATCATGCGTATGTTAGCAGTGAAACTAAAGCGACTGACGTAAGCATCATGACCAACTAGAGCAGAAATTTAAAAAAGCATCCATTGTAACTGGACCCATTAAGAGTTGTTAGATTTGTGAACACAAGAAGTGCAAAAAGAGGCAAACAGAGGCAAATTATTATAAACATTACAATTTTTAAATATTGATATTTCAGGTTTATTCTTATTTAATTTTTTGTTCTCTTTCTTATGTCGGTACGCTTCTTAAAGAAATGAAAAATTGCAGAAACTACCAACGTTCTTATATCTATAAAGAGAATACTTAACAAAAGAGAAAGAACAAAAAACAGAGTAAGATGATAAAATACAGGCTGTCCTATTTAAAAAATTTAAAATATCGATATTTGAAAAGTGTAGTATTTTAGATTTTTTCTACACACTCTGTATATCAAGCCCCAATTTAATTTACACCACAACTAAGTGCGCACCTTGTTTATCTCTTCACAAAATGTTGTAATATATATTTTTAAAATAATAATATTACGATTTTGTGAGGACTTTTCTTTGCTACAAATTTTAAGAAAATTGGAATAACGTGGCAACATCGCATCCGAAGTTCAAAAATACAGTACGGTTTTAAAACCTAGTAAAAAATTAGTCTGAATTTATTTAAACTGAACGTTCTTCGCCATTGAAACAATCAGATAATTCCAACTTCTTACACTAATTTTATTTTTTTCATGATAAGACCTTTTATGTCTATTGAAATGAAAATTAGTACTTTGTGTAGTCCTTATTGTTACGGAGACGTCAGTAACCTTCTGGAAGAGATGAATAAACAATTTTTAACCGTTATTCTGTAAACACTAAATCAGTAGCAATATATTGTCAAAACAAAAAAAAAATATGAGACATGAATATATTATTTAATCAGGTGACGCCATTAACTTTTTGCACAGGACGCATGAATTCTGACTGGTGATTTGTTATGTTCGGGATAACTTCAAGGTGCCTGTAAACTTTTGACGCAATGGATTTTTTGGTTTTTAAGAAATTTTGAAAATTTTAATTCAAACCTGAATATTTCGAAACCACTTATGATCATTAACAAACTGCGTTTTTCGATTTAGTTCGTTGAGATCTATATCCCAGTATTTTTGTGGATTTTACACACCTTTTTCGAAAAAGTTCAATTTTTCAATATCATTATGAAATTTTTAACTTTTTTCGACCTCCATCGAAACTTACCCGAATATATTTTTTGTAGATTTTGATTTCTGGAAGTTATTTTCGGTTTTGGGTATTGGAAAATTCCTACCATTTTTCCAGAATCGCCCAGCGAAATAAGGAAATTTTAGGATTTAAAAATTTTGTACTTTAAACCGAATATTTCGGAAAACTTGCTCCACAGAGAAACACAGCACGTCAAGATCTATAATCCAAGGGGGTTAGGTTAGGTGTTTTTAGGCAACTTTTTGAGAAGCAAAATTTTTTCAATACCATTTCGAATCACTTTCGAAAAATACCTAAAGAGATTTTATTATACTTGTATATGTAGTTTTCAATCTCCAGAAGCTAGTTTCGACTTCATTCCTTGGAAAATTCTTACTATTTTTCTAGAAATAGCTAAGTGAAATAAGTATCGCAATTTTGTCCTTCAAAAAGCTTCTTCCAGCACGATAAACAGGCTATACTTTTCGAATGAGCACCTAGATCTATATCCAGATTTTTTTGTGGATTTTTAGGCAACTTTTTGAAAGCTAAATTGTTTAAATACCCCCCTCTTATGAAATTTTTGACTCTTTTCGACCAGATTTGAAAATTATAGAAAGATTTTGTTGTAGATTTCGACTTGCCAAGTTATCTTTGGCTTCGTTTCTTGAAAAATTCCTACCATTTTTCCATAATCGCCCAATGAAAAACTTTTTCAAAAGCTACATTTTTTCGGTATGAAATTTTCGACCTTTTTTGATCACTTTCGAAAATTACGGAAAAAGATTTTATTGAAGATTTGAATTCCCAGAAGTTATTTTCGATTTCATTCCTTGGCAAATTCTTACTATTTTTCCAGAATCGTCGACTGAAATATCCCAATTTTTAGGATTTTTAACAATTTTGTACTTCAAACAGAATATTTTGAAAATCTTGCTAACTAAAATAAAGACGCTATGTTTTTCTAATCTGCACGTCGAGATTTATATCCCAAAATTTTTGTTCATTTTTAAGCAACTTTTTCAAGTTAATTTTTTTCAATTAATGAAATTTTAATTTACTTTTTTCGACCACCTTCGAAAACTAACTAATTTTTTTTGTACACTTCGACTTCCAGACAATATTTTCACCTTTGTTTCTTAGAAAATCCCTACAATTTTTCCAGAATCTGTCCCATCTTGCATAATTTAAATGTAATTTATGTACTATTATGTACTATTATGTACTATTTTTAGATGTTGTCATCACACTTTTGGTGAAGATCATGTGATATATTTTTTCGTCTTATAGGAGCTAAGAAACGTGGAGAAAACATGTACTCTGTTAATTACATCACTTCCTTAGCTTACGCTTGAGAATTGTAGTTATTAAATAAACGAGCAGAAGATACAGTTTGGATGAAAAGTTGTTTGAAAGAAATAGATATAGGAAGATATTCGAAATATGGAAGTATAAGGAACATTAAATGATCTATACCAAGTAGGTATTTGGTAAAATTCGAATTTAGGTAAATTCGTGGGAATCGAATTTAAGTAAATTACAGAAAAATCAACTTCAGAAGAAAGTCCTATGAAAAATAGTGGCAGTTAAAGAAAAACGTAATTAGTGAAATGGGTGAAAGGACTGAGGTGGGAAGAAAAAAATAAGAAAAAGGAAGTGGTACCACAGAACAGCAGGCTACGATTTGATAACCGCAAGAGAAAGAGAAAAAAACGAGAATGCATATAGCAAAAAACAGGAACGAGAGACAAAAATATTTGATATAATAAGAAAGGAAATATTTAAAAATGTATGTCAAAGAACTGGAAATAAATAAACAAATTAATGAGAGTCAGTAATGAAAATGAAAAAATTATGAAGGACGCACAAAAAGAATAAGAGAAATTATTGTAAAAGAACGCAAAAGAGAAACAGAAACTGATCTAGTGTGAAGGCAGAACAAAACAGAAGAAAAAACAATTTATTTAGGACGATAGTTAACTTAATATTTGTATAGAAACGGGCGATCAATAAAAATCGTCCTCTCCTTGCCATTTTTTTTGAAAAAAAATTTCGTCTACTGCCAATCAGAGGACAATTATTTTTGTTGATCACACCATATATTATATAACTAATGGTTTTGCAATTTTCAACATAAATGCAAATAACTTAAGAAAGTGAAATAAAAAACGTTAGATAAACCTACAATTATAGAAAAAAATCATGTGTGTTCTCTTTATTGCCGATTATTTTCATTCCGAGCGGCAACTTTATTTCACAAGCGACAAAATGTACTTTGTCTTCCACATGCACAAAATTTAGCTATTGCTATCACTATATTTTTGTGAAAAGTACTATGTGAATCTAAATTTATTATTTTATTTTGTTAATAGACACTTTTTAAATAACACTTTATTTTTGAGATTATTTTGTATGTACAGATATTTTGACAAGACATTGCTTTTGATTACTTTTTGAAAAAGGAATGTTTTAGTTTCTCGATGCACATGTATTACACTATTACATTGCGATTTCACACCTGCCCACGATAGTAAAAGGTTTAGAAACACTGTTGTAAATAGTTTATTGGCGATAGGCCACGGAAACAATAACCCACACTTTATTACTAATAAAATATTTTATTATAATTGTAGATAGGGCATCAAGAAACGGCAGAGATTCGCCAGCTAGGGGGATGCTGCGCATCAGCAGCGAATGAGAGTAGGTCCTGCCTATTTATTTGATCCTTCCATCCCCCTGGAGGAGTCGTACTGAGTCCTGCGCGAACGAAACCTAGGGTGCAAAATAACCCATTCATTATCGTGGTACACTGCGGATTATCGTATGGAAAAACGCAATTCCTGTTAGTGATTTGATTGCAATATCAGTGTGATGCGAAAGTACAGTATTTATAATTGCACCTATAAATAAAATAGAAACTGCCACAAATAACATACATTGTGTAAATTGCTGTGTGAAGTAATGTTATATCGTGCGGGTTATTTTCTAGTGGTCAGTCGAGGGGTGGAAAATCGATCGAATAATCCGCGATTCATTTGCATATCGCGGGTCAGCGGCGGCTAATAGCCGCCGACATGCCACCTCACAACACGAACCTTCTAAAAACACTAAAAACTTGCCCTTTTTATTACAATTTATAGCCTCATTGCTATGCAAATGTAATTAGTTTCATAAGCCGAGGCTGGTTTCACTCAAAGAAGAGTGTAATTGCGGCCGTTTTGCTTTTATAGCACCCTCCTCGAGCATCCACGCTGCAATTGCAATTAACTGGAACAGGAAGTTGAACGGATTCAAAGGAAATAGCGGGTGTATTTCTCGAGTTGTTTACAAGGTGGTGGAAGGCGGACGATTTCAGAGTTGTGTGCGAGAAAGGAGATCTTGCTCAGACTTTGACATATTTCATCAATATATTTCTATAAATATCGAAAAATTATCTTGTTTACAAGCAGCTGCCATGTCTGACCTATGCCCTTAGAAAAGTTGACCTCCGATTATTTTCAGCCGGTCTTATTCCATCACCAGATTTATTATCGAGCTAAATAAATTTAAGTGTGTCATCGAAATTTCTTCAAAAATGGAAACGAAGAACTGCAATGACGCCAATGAGTTTTAGGTCAAAGGAGCACGTGCTTTGTCTTACACTTTCTTTCTTTTACAAACTCTATGAATTCAGTTTTTATTTTTTAATTATTTATTTTTTATTTATTTGCTAGCAGGTCTATTTTATAGTCCTTAACGATCTCGCTAAGCTGTTGCTGAATTACGGTAATTGTATCCTTAATGATATTCTTAGTGATATAAATTTCATAATAAATGTTCTCTCGCTAATTAATGATATATATAAACTTGTTATAAAAAAACGCGTTGGTGAATAATTTACATAAAAGGGGTAACAAAGTTTATACGGAATTTTAATGCACCTTGAGATTTTGTGAACAGATTTAAGGTAGTGTTTGTGGTGTCAATTGCTGGCACGCTACAAATGGTGAACTTGTATAACGTTAATCCCGAAAATTTCATATTTATTATGGGTTTTTGGTAGTTAACACAAAATGAATACTTCTAGAACATTCTTGATATAAAAAAATTTAAATGTCAAATGTTCTTAAAACTGACATTTGCACTACATAATGTATTGTACATACATATAGGTATGTCTAACTCTAACGAAGTAACACTTGTTTACTTCTTGTGAATCTTGGTTTCAAGCCTCTTCACTATTGCTTATTTACTCTTTCTTATTCACTGTAATTTTCTTTGTTCTGCTCCTATTTTTTTTTTTTAGATTTTTTGGTCATTCTTTTCTCGTCGTTCCATCTTCACTTTCTGCTAAGACATCTCTCTAGATACCTCCATTTGCTGACAGTTTATGCCTCCCTCTTCTGTTTTTACTTCCCGAGCGTAAGCAAAGGAAGTATTGTAATCGAGTCCGTCGGCCGACTCTCTACTTTTACGTTTTCTCGATCTTTCATGACCCCTAGAAGACGAAGAAATAGGTCTCCCATTTCCGTCTGTCTGTCCGTCTGTCCGTCTGTCCGTCTGTCCGTCCGTCTGTCCGTCTGTCCGTCTGTCCGTCTGTTGTCACGGATTTTTATTAGACAGATAATCTCCGAAAGTACTCGACCGATTGTTGTGAAATTTTGTACTTATATTAAGAATATCATGTAGATGGTAAAACGCTAACCAAAATTTGTCGAATCATCCCCACCACTAAAGCGATGACGGCACTTCAAAATTGTACATAGTAAATGGGTTTTCAATTGTATAAAATAACATAGTCCTACACATGTAGTTTACAACTCTGAATCGACTTTTCACCCGAAACGTCCAGATTTTTGGAAAAAAAATCAAAATTATAAAACAACATTTTGAAATTTAATTTTTAATCTGCTAACCAGAATGCTTTGAAATGTTGCAGATGTTTTAAGGCTATAAAGAGCATCATAAATCTTTAGTCAAAAAATATTTGCTTATCCCCTCCAAAAACTTGATGACGTCAGCTCAAAAGTTTGTGGAATAAATCATATCTAAAATGTACAAAATATGATGAGTCTGTACTTGTGAACTATCACTCCATTAATATTTTTTGGATTTGCATATACAGGGTGACTCAAAAAAATTAATGAATGCGTAAATATAATTTATTGATTTAATCAGGAACTACAAAACCGAATGCTCTGAAATCTTGCAGATGTTTTAAGGTCATAAAGAGCATAATAAATGTTTAGTCAAAATATATTTGCTTATCCCCTCCAAAAACTTGATGACGTCAGCTCGAAAGTTTGCCGAATAAATCATATCTAAAATGTACAAAAAATGATGAGCCTGTACTTGTCATTTATCACTCCATTCATATTTTTTGGATTTGCATATACAGAGTGACTCAAAAAAATTAATGAATGCGTAAATTTGTTTTATTGATTTAATCAGGAACTACAAAACCGAATGCTTTGAAATCTTGCAGATGTTTTAAGGTTATAAAGAGCATAATAAATTTTTAGTCAAAATATATTTGGTTATCTTCTACAAAAAACTGATGACGTCAGCTCAAAAGTTTTCCGAATAAATCGTATCTAAAATGTACAAAATATGATGAGTCTGTACTTGTGATTTATCATTCCATTCATATTTTTGGATTTGCATATGCAGGGTGACTCAAAAAAATTAATGAAGGCGTGAATTTATTTTATCGATTTAATCAGGGATTACAAAACCGAATGCTTTGAAATCTTGGGAATATTTTAAAGTTATTATAAGCATGGTAAACTTTTGTTCAAAATGTATTTGTTCATCCCTCCTAAAAAAATTGATGACGTCACCCTTAAATTTTGCTGAATAAATCCTATCTAAAATGCAAAAAATATGATGAGTTTGTACTTGTGATTTATCATTCCATTCATATTTTTTAGATTTTCTTAAGAGGTGGTTCAAAAAAATTAATGAAGTCAATTTATTTTATTGATTAAATTAAAGGCAACACTTATTATTAGTATTACACCCCAACCAACCCAATTTGGTAGACACAAAATTTGTTAAAGGAAAAACTCGGTTGAAACATAAGGGTAGCACGCTTATTTACATCGACTTTAACATTACAGACCTGCATTTGTTTTATGCGTTCACTTGATTCCGCGAATGTGAAATAGACATGTTTATAATCAACCAATTGTGAATTTCACCGTCAAGAATTAAAATAAAACCCAATGTTTTATATAATAAGCGGAAGTCGAAGCAATAAAACCGACGGTCGTTTTGTTTACAGTTTCTGTGTTTGGCTCTCACGTATGCTGTTACGCCTGTCATCTTAAATTAACAATGTTTATACATACACGATTTTCAGTTGCCTCTGATACGTAGGTATACGTGAGTAAATTGTTTCGTTATTTTATTGATTATTACAAATCAATATTCAAACGACCCAATTCATTTTCCCGAAAATTTGAGAATATAATAATTTTATTCTTAGTATTACACTACATCTATCCCAACTGATATACGTGTCCTTGCAAAAATGTTGATGACGTCATCGCAATTTTTTTTTAAATTCCCACTACAAAAATGTAATGAGAAAAAAAACACAATAGGCATGCAGTCGTCAAGTTTCCGACAGCGAGGGAAGTACTGTCTAAACTCTTTAGACCAATTTTTTTTTTATGAACGACTTATATGATTTTTGATTTTCTATATTTACCCATTTATTCGTCTTTTCCATTTTTCCTTACGTATTTTATTATTACAAACTTTTTGCTGATAGTTTCGTTTTTCCATATTTTAAGGCCAGCCTGTTATTTTCCGTTAGTTATTCATGTGCACAATGAGTCTAATATTTGTTTAAAAAGCCCACATTTTAATAAGTCTTCGTATATTCGTATGTTTTGACAATCTTTTATCTATTTTGTTTTCTCTTCCACCCTTTCCTCTATTTCCGTTCCTATGTCTACCTTGTTCATAACATGAATCTTGTCTCCTTACCTTATTATCGTTCTTCATCATCTCGTCTACTTCAAACTCGACTAGTTTTTAAATAACATTTATTAGACAATACTGAAGAACGTTGAATTGTCCATAGAACAGCTTAATAAAACAGTTAATGTAGAGATCAGCGAGGCAGTGATCATGATCAAATGTACCTATAAAGAAAAGTGTAAATGTGGTGAATCTTAAGGTTCCAATTTGGAAACTTAGGAATATTAATATTAATAGTCTGAAAAAAAATCTTAAAAATATTCCAATACATGAAAGTTCTAGTAGCTACGACGATATTAATGATCAATTAAATTATTATATACAATGTATCTTCGAGATATTCAGTACACATGTTCCTGTAGTCCTAGTTTCGAATAAAAAACCTAAATCAGAATGGCTCACTTATGATATACAACAAGGACTAAAAGTTAAAAATTGCGCCTATAATTACTATAAAAAGTGTAAATCCTCAGCGACGTGAAGGTTTTACGTGGAAGTTCCTATATAACGAGGTGACAAGTGCTATTAGAAAGGAAAAAAAGTGGTGTTTAAATTATGCGATAAATCAGTGTAGCAAATCTGGGATGGTTTAAAGCCATTTGGATTATTTAAACTTAAAGTGCTGTTAGTTCCAGATCATTCTAGCAATGTTGAAGACATTACCGTCTCTTTATAATTCTATCTGCCAACAATAACATCAAGAGCAATGTTACCAAAATAACAGATTAAGCAAAATTCCATGATACCACCTGAAACAGTACTTTTTGTTGTTCACGCTATATTTAATACTGTGTTTAACACATGAAGTAGGTACCTAGTTGAAAATAAGTGTCTAAAATATCTATGTGACAGAATTGTATTATGTAAAGATGTTCAGGATAATCCAACTCGGAATAATATGCTATTGGAAATACTTAAATAATGTATTGAAATATATAAAGAAGTTTTACCTATATTAGTGCTAATTTATAACGAACGTTCAAACAAAAACGACGTCAAGTTGCCTTTGGAAATGTGAACGTAGGACCTAGTTTGATTACATTATTTTAACTGACAATTACTTATTTCATTAGTGTTATTGCAATTAATTCCCCAAAACACACAATGGTTTTCACTTCCGAACAGAGGATTTTCATGATAGAATCTCATTTTCGCAATGGGTGAAAAATTGAAGGCCAGTGGCAGTACTTTTTAGCCGATTGATCGTTCTTTGAAACTGTTTCGGGAAACCGGCAGCTTGACGCGAAAAGAAGGAATTGCTCGGCCAAAAAAGCGTACTCATGAATTAGTTCAAAATGCGCAACAAATAATGAATCATTCTCCCAGAACTTCTGTACGTGTTCTGGCTCAGCAGACAGGAGTGTCGATTGGAACAAGTCACACTCTCCCAAAAAAAGGTTTATATTTATTTCCTTATCGCATAACTGCCGTCCAAAAACTTTTTGAAGTTGATTATCCGCGTAGAGTGGAGTTTTGTAAGAGGTTGTTGACTAATTTTGATGATGATCTGTTCAATAAAACCTTCTTTAGCGATGAGGTTTGATTTCACCTCAGCGGGTAGGTTAATACGATTTTTTTCCATGGAATGTTGACTGGGTAAAGATATCGGGAAGAATTTCTTGCCCCATTTATTCATGCGCTTGACGAAGATGAACAAGATTTTGGATATTTTTAGCAGGATGGAGCTAAAGTCCATACAGCGGCTGAAACAATGAATATGTTACAATCCATATTTCAAGATCGGTTAATTAGGCTTGCTGCTGAGCACGAATTCCCTCCAAGATCCTATGTTATCACTAGACAGCGGATTTCTGTCGGGCTACGTCACGATTATAGGTGGGGACGCGCTGGATCGCCGGGACTCAGTAGCGGGTGATAGATAATCACTGAATTTAAACATCACTTACCTATTCCATAAGTACAATTAACGATTTATTAATCAAACGGCTAAGTAAATGAGAACTGGTATTAACAGCAGAGTGCAACGTGCACCGGTATTCTAATCTCAAATAAACGAAGTGCAGCCCGTAACTGCAATGAATTCCCATCCCGTACGAGCCGTACCGAGTTTGCCCTTGTCTAGCCCGACAGAAATCCGCTCTCTAGTTATCACTCCTTGCGACTTCTTTCTATGGTCTATCATCAAAAATTTTTCAGGTCCCAATGTCGCTCACCTTCAAGCACGAATTATAGAGAAAGTCAACGAAATCACTAACAATCCCGTTAAGTTACAAAATGTTTTTAATTCTGTTAACAGAAGGTGTCGAAATTGTCAGGAGCAAAACAGTGGCCACTTCCAACATCTTCTATAGAAGTTATTGTTATGAAAAATAAACGTTCCTTTCGCACTAAAAGTGTACTGTGTAATGGAATTGTTTTAATGATATTTAACATAATCTAACATTCACTAAACCCTACGTTCACATTTCCAAAGCCAGTTTGACGTCGATTTTATTTGAACGCCAAGATAAGACTGATTTTGCCAAATGATATACTCTCTACCCTTTATTTTCTTAGAGGATATCTCATTTGCCAAAATCAGTCTTATCTTAGCAAGTACTAACCCCGCCCATCCACCCTCTCTTTTCTTAGAGGGTATCTCATTTGCCAACATCATTCTTATCTTAGCAGGTACTAGCCCCACTCACCCGCCCTCTATTTTCTTAGAGAATATAGATCAGGTTTATCTTAGCCGGTACTAGCCTCACCCACCCGCCCTCTATTTTCTTAGAGAATGTCATTTGCCAAAATCAGGATTATCTTAGTTACAATTCTATTTCCCAAAAACTGAAGAGTTTAAGTCTGTTACCTTTATGAAAAAACAATTAATTTATTAATTAGTCAACAGTCACAAGTCCGAACAATTACAAATAATTCTAGAAGATATAAACCTTTTTTAGTCACTTTACCTTTTTATATGTATTTAGATTTAATTTATTATACACTGCGTTTCAAATAAAATGCACCACCTAGAAGGAGTAGGCGTAGAATGTTGAAATTTGGTGGAAAAGACTATTGCACATAGACAAACATTTGATTAAAATTTCGAAGAAAAAATAAAATGTCTAACACAAGAAATGTTAATAATGTGTTAAACTTCCACGTGCGCCAATACAAGACTGTATTCTTCTAGGCATGCTTAAAATGAGCTGTCGGGGTATCTCATTCCAGGCATTTTGAATTTGTTGTAGCAATTCTTCTAATGTCTTTGGAGGATGTGGTAAATTGCGCAGCCTTCTATGCATTACATCCTAAACATGTTTGATTGTTGATAAATCTGGTGATCGGGCAGGCCAGGGTAAGAGGTTGACGTTATTTTCTTCAAACACTCTTTAAGTTAATGTGGCCACATGAGGCCACGCATTATCTTGTTGAAAACATGTTCTTCGACGGTTCTAGAGGCAAGGAAAAAGAATTTGATTTAACACGTTATCGATGTAACGCTAGGCATTTAGCGTGCCTGGAATGAACACTAAGGGGGTACTTCAACAGATGGGTATACCACCCCATATGATTACTCCAGGTCTTAGAGAGGTATGACGTCTCTGTACAAATTCCAGATTTTACCTTTGACCTCGAGGCCTTCGAACACGTATGCGTCAATCAGAGTGCCACAAACAAAACCTAGACTCGTTTCTAAACATTGTGACATTCCACTAATACAGCCATTGCTGCCTGTCTTGGTACCAGTGAAGCCTGGTATTTTTGTGTTCTTGTGGGAAGTTTACAGTTTGGACCATAAGATCTCGATCCAAAGGAACAAATTTGGCGGTAGATGGTACTCCTGGGATTCTGTCCCCAATTGCTGTCATCCAGTCCATCCCGACTGATCGTTATGGTTACCAAGGGTATTGAATAACACTTCTTCTTAGCAAATGATCTTCGCGTTCTTCGTTGACTCTGAAACGGTCGGTACCCCTGCGAAGTATTTGTAGCTCTTCGTTGTTCCATTCTCGACTTGTTCTTAATATCGTAGAATGCATTGGACCTAGTCTTCTGGTGATTTCCCGAAATGGTAAACCAGCCTCAGGCAACCCAATAATTCGCCCTCTTTCAATAGGTGTTATCTGTTAAAAATTACCTCGTGTGCGAACTGGTAGCATTTTTGCAAGCCCAATCATGATAAATGTCAAGTCAAATTGCAAAAGAATCTTACTCAAGTGTCTTTAAAACATAATCAAAAAATTAATAAAAATAGGATAACACCCGGTATATTATCTAAACAAGTTGTAGTTTTTCCTTCAAATTTTAATCAAATGTTTGTCTGTATGCAACAGTCTTCTCCACCAAATTTCAACATTCTACGCCTACTCCTTCTAAGTGGTGCATTTTATTTGAAACGCACTGTATGTGAATTGATTAATATTTATTTTGTCTTGTTTTTATTACGCTTATTTATTTATTTATGTATTCCTGTATGAATGCAATAAATGACGTTATTAGTATTACTAATATTATAATATTAAATGATTTCTAAGAATTCTTGTCAAAATTTTGTCAGGAGCATAATTTTTTCACTGGTTGTGATTTGTCTTGCCTCCTTTTACTTTCACTTTTGTCAAATTAGGTTTTTTCCATCAACTTTATCTTTTTTGAATACATTTCTTGGTTTTTCTTTGATTTTTGACGGAATTTTCTTATTCTTTCTTTCAATTACAATGTTTATTCTTTCTGCATATCTGTTGTGTCGTTTCCTCTTTTTTTCGTTGTTCTTGCTTTCATCGGTGAACTCTTCTATTGTCCTTAATTTCTGCTTTATTTGACTAGAACTGGTGGTACTCCTGATCAAATTAATCCATGCCTTTCTCGCTTTGTTTGCAGTATATTTTCTGCAGGAATGACCCCTTTTTTTATACGTCCTTTTTCCATCGAAAATCCTCCATATTCTTTCCATTATTATTAGTGTATGTAAGGTTGCTCATGGCTTTCTTTATAATATTCCTATTCCACTCCTAATTTAGCAACATACAAGTACATACATGCATTTATAATGTTTCTGAGTTTTTTACAGAAAGGCCCTTCAAATTCGACAATAGCGTCAAATTTTTAAAAAATTAAAATCTGACTTGACTTGACCTGACAAAATATATAACTAGTAAAAACAAAGTGTGGTTAGATACTAAAAAATGTTGAATCTTTGAAAATCTAAAAAATCTGGACACTTCCTCAAACAGATTTCTTAGACAATGATATTTTATAAAATATTGTTCTAAGATTATTTAAATAGAACTTCCCTCGTCCCTGCAGTACAATCAATCAAATCCAGTTTTTGAGAAAAATTGTAAATTGATTTTGTGAATTTTGTTTTCATGATAACCCCTATATTTGAAAATAAAACTATATATATGAACCGTTAAACTACAAGACAATAAGCATTTTTTTCTTACAATGAAAAACTACGTATAACATAGGCAAGCGCTGTTTTACGTGATTTTTCATTATAAAATTTTGTGGTGACGTCATCAACATTTTAGGAAAGACACATATGTATATTAACTTGGAACGGCATAGTGCAATAATAATTATAATAAATACTGTATTTCCAAATTGGGCAAAATTTTGAGATAATGTCGTCAATTTTGACGAAGGGATAAACGGATAAATTTTGATTAACAATTTACAATGTTTACAATGTTTACAATGCTTTATAAGGGTATTCGCTTTTGCAGTTCCAAAACAATTTTATGCAATTTTGATGTTTTTACAAAAATCTGAATGTCTAGTGTAAATCAAGACTGATTTATAAACCACGTGTAAAGTGTAAGAATATGTAATTTTATAAAATTTAAATAACATTTACTGTGCAAAACTTTGGGGCAGTCATCACATTGTTGGTGGAGATAATTAAATAAATATTTGTTAGCGTTTTGATATACGTACATACAGTGTAATAATAAATAAAAAATATTAATCCAGTGTTTCCAGAATTTTGGAATAATAAAATTAATTGATTCATTTATTAAGTAAATATTTTAGACCACCATATCGCACATATTAAAGCACATATTTTATCAAACATTCATTTATTAAATGTTTGCTATGACATCATTAACTTTCCCACAAGTAAATACATTTTAATCGTTGTTCCCTATCTAATTAGTCTTAATATCCAGAAGAAAAAAAAAGGGTCCTTCAGATTCTAAGACAAACGGGTAAATATGTTAAAACATGTTTATTCTTACGATAACTATTTTTGTCAAGATACTTCCCGCATATTAAAATAAAAAACAATTTATTACATTCTCAGAATTTCAATATCAACTAACTGAATCATTCAAACGCAAACAACTTTACATCTTGCAGCATATTTTTTAGCAAACATTTATTTAATACATTTTTGCGATAATACCATTAACTTTCTAAAGAGGATGAATAAATAAATTTTAATCGCTGTAAGAATATAAAATATATTTTTACAAAAAAAAACAAACAGATCAAATTTTTGGAAGGGAGGAAATGAATTGTATTTATATATATGCCCAGGACAACCTTAACCATGTACAAAATTTCGAAACCATAAATTTAAGCTTCATATAGAATTGTAAAATTTGGTTATAAAATTTTAATTTTTGGCCCAAAAACTTATATACATAAGGTTAGAAATATGAATATTAATATTACATATTAATTAGGATGACCTGACAAGTTTAAATCAAATCTGTTCAGTCGAAATAATCTTCGACCAATTTTTTAATATTTTTAAGTCTAATATAATTATTTGACAGGTTAAAATTTTTCAAAATTCAAAAATACTAGCTGTATTAAAATTTTTAGAAATTCTTAAACTACTGAAAATGGTTCACCAAAAAATTAATAGCTAAATGTAAAATACGTAATTATATATTACGTTTGAGCAATTTTGAAAAAATGCAAACGGCTTCAACGACAGTTTCGTTTTATTCTTAAAACAAATAAATACCAGCGTACCTACATGTTGGCACAGAATACCACTTAAAATTTGTACTTAATTAGTGTTTGAAATACGCAATTTTAGTGGGCCACCCAGTACATCAGCTGCCACATGTGGAAATGGCCATTATTAAATTCGGACACGTTCTTGCCGTAAAAATTCCTTCCTGTGTCGTTTTCTACTGTCTCCTCAGCGCGAAGCGAAAACAAAACTCACAAATAACTAATTTACAGTATGTGGACGACGGTGCTATTTCCTAACCGCATTCTTCTGGTTATTTTTGAAACCTGAAAGCGCTAAGTTTGCAGGTACCGCTTAAAGACGTTTCAAAGAGACAACCGTAAAAGCGAGCAATTAGAATAAAATTCGTCGAGAAAAAGCTTACTACAAAGCGCTTACTAAATTGTCTAAATTTGGACGAGCGAAAGTCGAACGAAAGTAAGATGCAATTCGGTTAAACTTTTCATAAGATACTTTTACTATTTTCAGTTCTCTTGTGATTTACTCGGGGTTTAATTGCTTTCTAATAAGTTGCGAGATTATAAACTGACACAAATTTATATAAGTACCCATAAATTATTCTTACACTACTTACAACTCAATGGGTGATTATGATTAAAACGCGAGCTGTGACTTGATTTATTATTGCTTATTCGAGACTTGCAAAAACCGAACAGGTGTCACTTACTCTCTCCAGATCCGTACAAATAATTATCTATAATTAGCGCAAGCGGATCTACATATGATCGATCATGTTTGGACGTCGAGCTCTAAGTGTAATAAATTGTCACAGTCCACAATGTCGCCCAAATTAATTCAATTATTTTAATTCGTTTAGTCGTATGTTGAATTTCCCACACCTTCTTTTACACTTAAATTGCGTGCCTCGCATGGCATGGAACAAATCGATAGAGCGCTATTGATTTTGGCACAGAAACAAACATTATTACTACACAGGTTTCTTGGCTAATGTGTTTTGGTTTCTAATTATTGCTTAAGCCAACAACTTCATCCAGATTTGCTTAAAAACGAATTCGATAATATTTCTTATTAGGAAACGGAATGACACTCGCGTGAAATTGGAAAGAAAAATGGTCTCTCAAGACACATATACCTCACATAACCATAAATTTTGGCCCGTCAATGCAATCGGAATAACCGGAATTGTTTTGAAAGTGATAACCATTCACCCAACGTTAATTACAGGCAAATACAACAGACCTATTAAACTCCACTAATAGTTAGATCGGTCTATTAATGAACGTTCAAGGATGTCCACATTTTTGTGAAACGCATAGATGTCATGGGACACTTTCTCAAAGTGGCTTACAATAGACTAAATTTAAGACGACATGTGTCTAAAAATTATTCATGTTCATTTGAAGCCTTCTTTTCTTCTTTAATTTGATATGGTCAAGGGTAATCTTCGCCTTGATTAATAAAAGAGGTTCAAGTGCATCAGTTTCAATGCCATTGAGGTATGGTCCGTTGGTGAAAGTGGCGTTAAATTTTATGGTTTCGCTTTAAATAATAAACAGTTAGTTAATTTTATAGATTATCTAATGATAGTACGGTTTGGGCAACAGATGGTTCGTTTTAAAGGCTGCCGCACTGATGGACATCAATCTACTATAAGACCACTTAGTCAAAATTTCTTGCTAACTGACTGAAATAAAAAACAGAAAGAAAACAGAGTGACTTCACTTTCATCCGAGTTTAAGATCCTGGATTTAGCATTTTTGTTGATTGTACAAACATAAAGCAAGATGCATATTTATTTTCACTATAATGAATGGTTATTTGTTCTAGAGTTGAAGAGAAATTACTTTCATCGGTTGTAGCACACGCTATTTTTTTCTGCAGCAATGACAAACTGAAGGCATAATTCATTTTGGCTCACTAATAAGGAAAATGTGTGTTTTTCTCACGATCGCGAATAAATAAACAAATCCTGAACCAAAAAAAATCTGTTTTCGTAAGTCGGAGCAAAATACTGCCGTACTGTTCGTTTAATATTCTAACTCGTCAATTATTGCCAAAAGACTTAATAAGTCAAATAACTCCATGTTTAAATACACAAATGAAACTAGTACACTGTTCACAGTAGAGTATAACAGAAAAAATTCCCAGACTTGTTAGAAATGTCAGAAAACATAATAATCTTCACTTGAAGAACACGTTGTATATAACGAAAATTACAAAAAAGTTGACACTTTAATTTAACTTCAAAATGATCAAATGACAGAACAAACGAACGTCTATAATGCATTTGTGGTGCTTGCAGTCTTTATCGCTCTCCGTAATTGTTGTCAAATTACGTCGTTTATATTCTCACAAAATGACAAATACTCGTAATTCGAAAAAGGAAAACAATTCTAACGACCAGTTAGTGAAATTGAGTGATCTACGGCAAGTAGTGAGTGATGTCGTAAGACGCGAAACTGCAAAGTTTCTGAAAAAAATAGAAGATCTGGAGGATCAAATAAATCATCTGACAGAAATTAACAATAGGTTATTCGATTATGTCAGCGGCAATGGTATGAAAGACCGAGATAACCAAAATATTCAAGTTCAAGCATTAGACACCTCGACTGATTCAGAAGAGTTTTTTGATACCGAGGTGCCAAAAAATAGCGATAAAGATAATCGTAGCAAGGAAAAAATGAAGAAAACAAATCCGCCTACCAATTCAGATAAGGATACCGGAAGGACGAAAATTCAACCCATTCGTCCTAAACAAAACGTTATAAAGGGAACAGGTGGAAATGACAATGGGAATGATTCAGGAAAGCAGTCTCTGAAAGCACCCGATAGAAGAATCTGGCTATACGTTGGAGGTTGTGATCCCAAAACAAAAGAAGAAGATGTTGAAAAACACTTAACCGAAAATTGGCCTCACAATCAATTTGCGGTAACAAAACTGGATTCTAAAGGTACTAACGCTTCCTTTAAAGTTAGCACTCAATTTGACAATGAATTACTAACACAACTGTATGATCCCGGTAAGTGGCCAGAACGTATTATTGTTAAGCAGTACAGATTTTTTCGTAAGGCCGGAACTTTTAGAGAATAAAATAGGGAATCCTAATTATTTATTGTTAAATGTTAGAAGTTTAAGTGTAGATAAATGTAACGAATTAGAATTAATATTGAATGCATATAGCGGAAATATTAAATTTATCTGTCTAACTGAAACCTGGGCTACCGATACCTCAATTAGTAGTTTTAGTTTTAGTAATTACAGTCTAGTTTCTTATTACTGTAGGAAGTCTGTGATCGGAGGTGGCGTTGCTATTTGGTGTGCCAAAGGTCTAAACGTACAAGCTATCAAATTAGATCATTTTTGTATGGACAAAAATTTTGAAATCTGTGGAATTTCCTGCAAGTTAGACTCTAATAATACCTTATTATTGTTTAGTTGTTATCGATCTCCAACTGGAGATGTTAGTATGTTCTGTGACCAACTTTACAATGTGTTAAATTTGTGTTTTAAACCTAAGTTAAAAATTATATGCTGCGGTGATTTTAATATTGACGCAAAGGTAGATAGTAAAAATCTTAGATTGCTTAGCAGCGTGTTTACAAGTTTCAATCTTGGATTACACTTAACAAACCCTACACGGGTGAAGAATAATTCTGCATCTACCATAGACCTTCTCTATTCTAATCTATGGACGTTTGATAATAATTGGTCTGGTGTAAATGACAACAATATTTCTGACCATAGAACAATTTTGTATAATCTACCCGCTTTGCAATATAAACCGGTATCTCAAAAATTCTTTAAGCGGAACATTAATGACCAGGAAGCCATCGTGAATTTTTTAACGTCTCTTTCTCAAATGAATTGGAATGATTTCTACAAAATCGGGAATATAGATGACGCTTTTGAATATTTTATAAATACATTTCAGTATTATTTCGATATATACTTTCCTAAAAAATTATATTTTGAGAATGCTCTTCACAAAAATTGGGTAAATGATGACGTGAAGCTATCTAGCTTGAAACTTAAAGATCTTTACATTCACAAATGTAGAAATTTCGAGTTAAACGAAGTCTATAAAGAAGCAAAAAAAGATCACTTTCAACTTGTTGCATCAACAAAAAAAAAATATTTTCAAAACAAAATCCTTATGTCCAAAGATCCATCTAAAACGGCATGGCGTGTAATTGCACAAGCTTCTGGACGAGATAAGAAGGTGAATGACATTGAAATTGAAATAAATGGTATCCAGCTTACACAACCAAAATTAATTGCTAACGCATTTAATAATTTTTTCAAAGATGCTCCAGAGAATGTTATTAATCAGATTCCATCCAAGCAAAACGATAATAAAAATCGAATAAATTTTCCATCATCAAAAGAAAGTTCAATTTATCTAACTCCATTTCACTCGCAAGAATTAGTTAACTTGTTATTGACAAAAATGAAAAACAAGAGCTCAGCAGGACTAGACGATATTCCTTTGTGTATTATAAAACATAGTATAACAACTATTGCCAATCAACTTACTTATTTAGTTAATTTGTCTTTCAGTTCAGGGAAATTTCCTAACTTACTCAAAACCATATTTAAAAAAAATAGCCCCCAGCTGATGGAAAACTACAGACCCGTAACAATAACATCAGGATTTTCTAAAGTTTTTGAATACTGTTTTGTTCAGAGACTCCTAGGTTACATTAATAATAAGTTATCAATTTTATCAGATAGGCAACATGGGTTTCGTTTGGGACGATCCACGGCAACAGCATTACAAAAATATCATGAGAACTCATTGGAGTTTATTAATGAAGGCGAGTGCCCGGTTGGAGTATTTTGTGACCTCAGCAGGGCATTCGACTGCGTAAGTCATAAAAAATTATTTATTAAATTAGATCGGATTGGCATTCGTGGCAACGCTCTAGACTGGATAAAGACATACTTACATGACAGAAAACAATATGTTAGTATAACAAACAAGAATAATCGTAATATTGTTACAGCAACTAATTCTAATATGCAAAATATTAATGTCGGCGTTCCACAAGGTTCGATTGTTGGACCAATTTTATTCGTGTTATATGTGAATGATTTAGATAGTATTGCGGGGGAAGGATCATTTACGATTTACGCAGATGACACATCAATCGTAATCTCAGACAAACAAAATGTCAGGATAGAAGAGAAGTCGCAGAGGGTACTGAATGAAGTTTCTAACTGGTTTTGTGATAATTCAATATTCTTGAATACAGATAAAACTCAGTGTGTTCGCTTCCACGTTCGACAAAAAAGATGCGAAAATATATCTTTGAAAGTAAATGGCACTGGAATTAATAATGTTGATGAGGTAAAATTTCTCGGAGTGATTTTTGACCATTGCTTTACATGGAACAGCCATTGTGAAAGTCTTATTTCTAAGCTATCAAAGTGTGTGTATATGTTTCGTACATTAAGATGTTATTTGTCGAAACCACAACTTTTATGTTTGTATTATGCACAGGTGGATTCTATGATGAGGTATGGGATATGTCTGTGGGGCTGTTCAACTATGGCATCTGATGTTTTTGTAACACAAAAAAAAGTTTTAAGAACGATCTTTGGACTAAGGAAAACGGATACCTGTAGAAATATTTTTAGAAAATATAAAATTTTAACCTTGACATGCTTGATTATTTTTGAGATGGCGATTTATACTTATGCAAACAAAAATACAATACCAACTGTACGACAAACTCATAGTTATAACACAAGACAAATTAACAACCTTACCGTGCCGTGTACCAGATACAATATTTGTTTAAATTCTTTGCGCTATTTAGGTCCAAAAATTTTCAATAAATTGCCAACCAGGATTGGGACTTGCGAAACTGTTGCGAAGTTTAAGAAGGAACTTAAAATATTTCTAGTAGACAATGCGTTTTATAGTCTAGGAGAATTCTTTAATTGTGTTGTCTAATTATTATTTTGTGATGCGATTTGCGAGTGTATTGTTTTTTTTTTGTACTTATTGACGTGTCCTATACAATGTAAATGTTGTCTTAAAGGAAATAAAGTATTATTATTATTATTATTATTATTATTTACTAACTCGTGCTAGAACTGCAATGAATCCAAGCCTCATAATTCAAATGTTGAAAAAATTATTAATTGATTGGCGAACAATAAAAATATCAAACTATTAAATTTTTGGCTGTTCGATGAAA
Source organism: Zophobas morio (assembly GCF_036711695.1). Classification (NCBI taxonomy): domain Eukaryota; kingdom Metazoa; phylum Arthropoda; class Insecta; order Coleoptera; family Tenebrionidae; genus Zophobas; species Zophobas morio. Next base: position 19,003,260 of record NW_026972109.1, read on the forward strand.
ATAAGCTAGAACTACAGGGATGGGTAGGAAGTTTATTTGTAAGTAAGATAATAATCATGGCCAGGTCGATGTTATGTACACAGATTTTTTCACCTTGTTTGACATCCTTGATTATGGCAGACTACTAAATAATTTCAGTTCCTTTCATGCTACACCATAACTTTTTTTTGCTAAATTATTGTATTTACTAAATCGATTAAACTGTGCTTTTAATAGTTAGTTCAAATTACATAGATATGTCTCGACATAAGTCTGTCTTAGACTTCTAACCTAAATAGTTCTATTGATCTTTGTTGTGAGGCTACATTTTTGCATTTGCAAAAAATCTTCTTCCCTGTAATTGTAAGCCTTGGAGACGTCAGGAATCCGAAATTTCTCTCAAAAGTTGAAAAATTCAAAATTTAGCAAATTTAACATAATTTATTGATTTTTTTATTTCTTACTAATTATATTTTTCAGTTTTCCTATCTTACTACTTACTACATATTCATTTCTGTCATATCTTCTGTCTATATAAATTCCTTGTTTTCTTTTCTTTAATTCTACTCTAAATTGTAAATGTGGTTTACCGTTATCGCTTTAAATTTTCATTAACGTTTATCGTTTTAACTTTGCGAAGGTAAGTTAAAAACGTATTGTAATAGGATCCATTCGGCCAATGGCTACTTTCGTAATTTCTTGATGTACCTATGCAAAATATAGGTTTCCCATTTCCGTCTGTCTGTCGTCTGTCTCTATGTCTGTCTGACGTCGATGTCGATATTTGTTAGAAGATAGTTAATCTCTGAACCGAATTTTATTATACGTATTTTAAGAATATCGGGTAGATGGTAAAATGCTAACCAAAATTTGTCTAATCATCCCCACTAACAATGTGATGACGTCATCTTAAAATTTTGCATTGTAAGTACATAAGTATTATTTAAGATTCATAAACTGACATACTTTTATACTTGTGGTTAATGAATCCGCCTTCTTCGAGTGTGAGCTAAGGAAGTACATATTACATATATGACAAAATAGGTCTCCCCTTTCCGTCAGTCTGTCGTCTGTCTGTCTCCGAAACTACTGAACTGATTATTGTCAAATTTTATGTGATTTAAGAATTTCGTGCTAAAATTTGTTTAATCATTCCCACCAATAATTAAATTACGTAAACTAAAATTTTGTTCGTAGTAATTTGTATTTACGTTTTAAATTTTATTACAGAAAAATTGACAGTACAGATTCAAATTGATACATGTGTTGGTAGACTTTCTTTTAACATATAGAGGCTGTCAAAAAAAAAATCACGACATTAAATTTTACAATTTTTCGAAAAAGTAAGATTTCTTAGGCCGTATTTAAGGACGACGCGACGGGAAGTTCTGTCTAACACCTTAGACTTTCCAATCGTAAGTTAAGAAAGTATTGTAGCCAGTTTCAAAAAATTCCCGATGTTTCATTACCCCGAGAGTACGACTAAGTCTTGCTTTTCCGTCTGTCTGTCTGTGTCAATTTGTATTACAAATACCTCGAATCTATCGAACCGAATGTTGTCAAATTTGATGTGGATGTTAGGAGCATTGTGTAGAAGGTAAAACGTTAACCAAAATTTGTCTGATCTTTCCCACCAACAATTTGATGACGCCCCTTTATTTATTTTTTTTTAATATACACCATTTAAATTCTGCAAAATAACAAACTCCTATACTTGTGGTTTATGAATCCGCGCTAAGTTTTTATGCTCCGCATCCAGTTTTTCGCAAAAAATCCATATTGTATAATAACTTTGTATAGTAGTAGTAGTGGCACCGGAATCATATTTCGATTCTGTGATATTTTTTGTTTGAGCACTACGAAGTTTTAAATTTTCTATTTTCACAAATATATTTTTATTGCCTTTTCAGTTATGATTTTTATGAGCTATATTTCTCATTCTTCCAATTTGTTTTGTTAAAAGTATTCAAAACGACAAGTTATTTGAATTTTCCTTTAGTTGTTTCTATTTTTCGATTATAAGCCTGTTGTTTTTTTTGTTGTTTTCTCAACGTCCCATGACTTCTAGAAAATGAAAAATAGGTCTGCCTTTTCCATCTATTTGTTGTCTGTTATTTATCTACTGGTAATCTAATTAAACAGATAATCTCCGAAATTATTGGATAGGGTGTTAGATGTATTTTAATAAGAATTTTAACAGTAAAATTTTATATTGTCGACAATTTGTAGATTAATAAATAATAATAATGCAATATTTATAACGACATGCTTCATCGAAAAAAAAAATGTAAACACAAATTTTTAAACTGAACAACTTTTTTGGAATTTGGCAAGATACTAACATTGATTTAATGAATGTAAAACAACCATTCAAATTTATTTATTCATGTCTTCTAGAAAACTAATGACGTCACGCATTTTTTTTTATATAAATGTTTATTAAAAAATATTTTACAGATTAATTTTTAATTTGTTAATAAAGGATTTTTAGAAGAAAAATTCATGAATAACCGCTCACAATTTTATCGATAAATAAATTATCTAATTTTGCCAATATGCTTGGAACAAAGTACTATTTTCATTATTCAAGAAACAGAGGATCCTTTTTTTAAATGTTTACATCAATTTTACCTTTCATTTAATTTTTTTTTGTCGTCTATTAATTCTTATTACTCTAGGTTGCAGGAAAACTTTATTAAGTTTTTTAACACAGTTGGACATAAAAAATAAAAATTGAATTTTGGACTGTACACATAATTTTCTCCTACTTATTTCAAAATTCAAAAGAAAAATTTCTTTTCTGAGTTATGTTTTGAATAAATTATACTATTAAGTTCTGTGATTATTATCAGTGTAAATACAATGTATTATGCATAAGTGTAAACGTTGAAAATTAACGTGCTTCAGTTGCAGTAACTACATATATTACTTTCTTGTTTATTACTAATAAATGCCTTAATGCAAAGATACCAAATTTCCAGTGCTCACTACTTCCTCTTACCCAAACCCAAAACACGCAAGTTTCAGTAGTTATCGCAGTTAGTTTTGTATATATGTACATATTTATACATGATACATTAAATCGAGACTGCGTAAAATCACGAAAACTATTTTACATCAAAAACTACATGTTTAACACAATTTCGATTCTATGAAATTGTTACCCAAGAATCATCAACATGGATTTTTGTTCCGACTCAGCACACGTCCTTAAGTTCACATCTCTAAAACCAAAAGATCGGATAAAATCGTTGTTAAAATACAACAGTTGTGGGAAATTCGAAACCTACTTTGTATTGTGGCAGTGTTGTAACAGATGAATGTCTAATACTTAGTTGCAAAACTCTTTGTGTTATAAAAAAAAAACTGTAAAAAAAATTGGAATAATTGACGCCAGAGTGACGGTGAGATAATTCAACAAGGAAACATATATTTTAGAGTTATAAAACAAAGAATTCGTTTTAGTGCTGATTAAGTCTAATTAGGGAAATGTTCTTTTAATTACGATTTTTTCAATAACATTGAACGGATAAAACGAAAATATACTTTCATTTGTGCGCATTTTTCAGTAAAGCAGAGCTGTACGCATGCGTTTGGAAACTACAGGGCTTAAGTCAATTGAAAATTACTAAGACTCTGAATCTACTTAAGTGTAAAATAACAAACATGTAAGTTTGTTAAACTAGTACCTCAACTAAAATCGTATTAGTGTTTTCTTCAATTTAGAGGTATCAAATAATCATGAAATATACATAATAACATTAAATTTGTGTTTATTATGATACAAAGTTTGATGTATTCACCAGCACACATATGACAATAAAATATTCTGAAAGCACCCAGCAGACAATAATATAATCCAGAGCCCCACAATTTTCACCTCTATTGTAAGCTCCACAACAATTTGGCTAGGTATCCAGCAGGTACAGAAATAGGAGTCACAAAAGAAGGTGTCCTAATTTCAGATTTCAGCTGCTGTAATCCCACAACTCCAACCGTATACCCTACTAACAAGAGTTCTTAATCGCCATCGCCTCTTTATTGGTAAAAAAACGAAAACCCCTTTTTTATCCCGAAATGATATAGCACACACCAGCGTCCACCGAGTATTTCGTATCGTTCCAAGAAATGCTTGATGGATTGGGGCAGTTTCTGGATCTGATAACACCCCAAACAAAATAAATAAAAAAACAAACAAGTGTGAAAATCGGAATATGGTACGAGATAAAGTCTGTAACATGGGTTTGTTCTCGGCGGCATGTTGAGTTGTGAGAGATATCAACTGGATAAGATGAGTGCAACATCGAGCAGACGTGTCTTGTTGGGATTTGAACCGTTGCCAGTGACACAACGAACAGAAATAAAAGTTTTCGTGTTAATACCGACAAAATTTCCTGGAACGATTTATCAGATGCGGGGAATTCGGTTTTTATTGACATTAGCGCGGAAAGCGAACTTTTCCACTCATTTTCGGAGAAGTGGAGTCTACTAGTGAAATTCCAGCTAAAGCTCATCATGTTTTACACGGGACTTAAACATTTGATCAAGATTCTTGGACGATTTTATTTTTAAAGTAACTTCTAAACGCGTAAAAAAATTATACAAATTTGTCTGGTATATTTAGCTACTGTTGGACTAAAACGAATCAGTAGTGTTGGCTTGCATTTTTATTTTATACTTTAAGCTTGCTAGCAGTCTAAAAAATCCACAACATGGCTGTAAAAATCTGTTTCCTGAATCTTTATCTGACAGACTTCAAAGCGTTTTTCTCTCAAACTACTGAAAATATGATGACAATTTTCTGGCAATTAACTTTACACATTTATAGCTAGTTCATGAAGTAGTAGCAACGAAAAATCGTAACTGTCATTTAAAAATATGTATAAGTTGAAGTATAGTCGCTGAGGTTTGTTTACAAAATTAAAAAAAATAAATTAAAGCTAAATTGCTAGAGAAACATGACAACTAAAACTTCAAAACGAAAAATTATGGATATATAATAGGTTTGGGTGTAACAAATATTTAAGTAGGTAGTTTATAACATATACTCAATAGTATTATTGTTACGGTTTTTGAAATATTTCATTGCAACTACCTCATTATATTTAATTAATAGTTTTTAGGTTTTGGAAGGTTTTAGACGAAAAGAATTCTATCTAATAAGGTTTTTATTCAAACTGTTTCGAATGCGGGCCTAAAACACAAGGTTAATAGGTTGCCGTTTAAAGCTCACTATCCTTAAATTTACAATATTTAATTACTGTACAATGTAGAAATAAGGAACTCAGTAGTTACACTGAGTCCCTTATTAGGTTACGATATTAGGTTTCATTAGAAACTAATTAAATGTTTCGCTCATTGAAGAAATCGAAAATTTTAATCAAGAAATATTTTAATAGGGAGTTTAACATTTAGGTTTTTTAATTGGAATATGTGTCTGCTTCAGGTTGTTGGTAATGCGGCTTGTATATATCAGAAAACAAATAAAAATATTAACACATCTTAATATCGTGGAATGTAATAAATTTGGATTCTAAAAGTTTGAACATTCATCTTGATAACATCTAAAGCATGTTGATTAACAGTGAATTTCTTATAGTAATTAATTCGTAAATTTTTAGTGTTTAAGGATCTCTTTCACAAGTGGACGACCGCATTTCATCGTTCTCTTATATTTAATTGTTTTTAAAGCATCCGCGAACAATAGTCTGTTAGTCCTTATGATGTCAACAATATCGTTGATAAAAACTTAAAATAGTGAAGGATAGAAATTTAGTCCCTATGTACGGAGGTATATGTATAATAAGGAGGTAATATGGAGGTTTTTTGCTATTATTATTAGTATAAACCCCTGCAAATCCAGATTCATATGAAATCTTCCTTTTTCATTTATCTGTCATCTGTTGGCGATTTTAATATACAGATAATCTCCAAAACTACTAGACTAATTGTTGTGAAATTTTAAGAATTTATTAGGATATATTAGGATGTATGTAAATGGTGACACATCAAGCAAAATTTGTTTCATTATGCTACAATTTTTCCAAATAATATGGTTATATACTTGAGATTTATTAGTTGGCCCTTATTTTTTCCATAGACACCTAGATTTTTGTAGAAAGATCAAAATTATACATTTTACAATATTTAAACGCACAAAAAATATTCGTTTCATTGGCATTATCTAGCTACATCTAAACTATTAATTCTACTAATAATTTTACTATTAATTTGATTTACAAACTACAAAACAGAAATCTTGTAAATTCGTTGAAGTTACCGTTTATCCATTATTTAATTAACTTAATGACGTCAGCTCAAAATTTTCTTAGATTTTTGTCTAAATTATAGAAAATACTCGTATGATGCGCAGGTACGTGGGAATGCATCCATATTTTCTAGAATTGCGTGTAGAGGGTGTTTAAAAAAAAGGTGAATTCACCAATTTATTTTTTAGATTAAATCGAAAACGACCATTTGATTCTCTAGAAAATTTCAGAATACAGTACCGTTAGTAATTAATATATCTATCTTTCCGACTGGAATATTTTTCTTCTAAATACTGACTTCATCATACAAAAAACTGGTCCAAAGTGGTTTATTTAGTTTCCTCGCTCCTGAACTATAGTACAACATATACAGTTTTTTCAAAAAATTATAAATTATAAGATTTGATTTTACGAATATTATTTTTTTTATGTTAACCTCTACAAGTTAAAATAAAAAACATATGTATGTAATGGTAAAGTAAAGTTAAAGATGCGTGCTATGTGTATGTTTCAAATGTTTCCATTACAAAATTTTGTGATAACATCATCAACATTTTTGCAAGGACGCGTATATCAATTTGGGTATGTACTGTAGTCACAAATTTTCGGAAAAATGGAGTGAGCCGTTCGCAGTTCTAAAAAATGTGAATACACTGATAATGCACAGGTATAGATTCATAATATTTTGCACATTTTATATAGAATGTATTTGCGATGACGTCATCATTTTTTTGAAGGGGATAAACGAATAAATTTTAGTTAACGGTTTATCATACTTACTATAACATTCAACCGTTTACAAGATTTCAGAGTATTCGATTTTGCTGGTACAAAGTTATATTGTAAAAAAGTCTGGATGCCTAGAGCACAAATCAAGACGGCTTCTACACGTATAAAACTAAATTATTTTATCAAATTTAAATAACATTTATTATGTATTCATCCGAGGTGACCATCACATTGTTAATGGGGATGATTAGACGTTTGGTTAATATTTTACCATCTATACGGTATTCATAACACACGCATAAAATTTGACAACAATCGATCCAGTAGTTTCAGAAACTGTCTGTCAAAAAAAAAATAATTTCCTTCGAGTTCTATAACTTGTACAACATGAAAATATCGTCCATCGTTTCCGTCTAGCTGTCTGTCGTCTGTTGGCGATTTATTAGACAGATAATCTCCAAAACTATTAAATCGATTGTTGCGATATTTTAGGTAAATGTCGTGTATATCGTAAAAAGCTAAGTAAAATTTATGTAATCACTTTTGAAAAAAATTCAAAATTTTACATTTTACTATTTTGACTTAGAATTTCCAAAAGTTGTGCTTCAGAGGTCAGAGGGTTTTGTCTAAATAAGTTTAGACCAATTTAAAAAAGTCAGCTTCTTTGAAGAATGATAAAATTTGATTTTGCGATTTTTTTTTATAATAATCTCTCTAAGTTAAAAAATTTTAGAAAATACCCATCACAGTGTAAGAAAAAAAAAATGGGTCATGAGGAATGCTGTAGTAGGATAACGTTCCAAATAACTATACAAGGTTCCTCTACCGATAGAAAATGCAAATTGAATTTTTTTGTGAAAACACAAGAAACAGTCAAGGCGGATTCATAAACCGCAAGTACAGCAATATATAATTTTATAAAATTTAAATTGCATTTACTATGAAAAATTTTGAGACGACGTCATCAAATTGTTGGTGGGGATGATTAGAGCAATTTTGGTTTTTTGGTCTTTTATCATCTACACAATATTCCTAACAAACGTTCTTCTAAAATTTGAGAATAATCGGTTCGGTAGCTTCAGAGATTATCTGTCTAATAGAAATCGACACAGACTACGGATGGATCGAAATGGAAGACCTATTTTTTAATATTCTAGGGACCATGAAACGTTACCTTGTTTATAAATGCGATAGTTATTTAGATTTTCTGCACATTTAATTTAATTTAAATTAAGTTCCTAGCAATTGATGGTTTTGTGCGTTTAGTTGAGATGGAACACCTTAACCGAGAAACAATAAAAATTACAACCACAGGCAGGCATGTATTTTTGAAGCATGATTTGAGTAAAAATGTTGTGTTCGACTGAAAGCATGGCTGCCTTTAAGTGTATTTTTTATTCCTCTCTCGGTGTCAAGAAATGTGATAAAAGTGCAAGCTTTAACAGCTTTAAACCGAAGTGTTTGTCGTTTAAATTTGTATTTTCCAAGCTGCCGTTTTAAAGAAATTTTAAATCAGATAATAAATTAAATAAATATGACGATAATAATTAAAGTTGAAAAAATCAGTAATACAGGCAAAGTGACCCAGACAATCCATTGCAAGTGAGAAGTGTTTGTAAAGAAAAAAGTTGATCTGAACTTATTTGGACAGAACTTCCCTCGCTCTTTAAATACAATCGAAAAAATTCAGTTTTTCGAAAAATTATAAAATTTGATGTTGCAAAATTTTATATTTATATATCTTAATTGTAGCCCCTGTAAGTAAAAAAATCACTCGATAATGATGGGATTCGAACCCTCATGGGCGACAGAGCACAAGTCCGACAATACCCCACTTAATCAACTCGTCCACGAAGTACATATTTAATTTCATGAATGAGCGAATTTCGGCTAAATGAAACAAGTGGAAAATATCGCTCAAAAAGTAATTGTGATAAAACGAAAGAGGATTCATAAACCACGAGTACAAGACTATAAATTTTAGATAACTTTTATTACGTAAAATGATAAAGGGACGTCAGCAAATTAACAAAGTTTGGTTAGTGTTTTACCATCTATACGATATTTATAACACACACAAAACTTGACAACAATCGGTCCGGTAGTTTCAGAGACTTAGATTCAGAGTCATAAAAATCGATACAGACGGTGGACAGACAAACAAACAGACGCAAACAGAGAACCGTTTGTTCTCACTCTAGGAATCATAAAATATCGAGGAAACATGAAAGAGGCCATACGTCCGATGGACTACAACTAAAAATTATAAAATTCTCAGAATATAATTTTATTTGGCTAAAAACAAGATAATGATCTTTCAACGACTGTAAAATAAATATAATACATTTTGCTTTGAAAAACAAGCAAATTAGATGTACTCGATATGGATTAAACGTTTTGGGGTCATCATTAATTCATCTTGTGATATGTTAGACCATTCTAGATGTGAAGATAATCAAAAATAAATAAACTGAAAATACTTAATTTAACATTCCCGAATAAACTTGTTCTGTAGGCATGAAACTAATGTTAAGTGCTAACCAAAATTTCAAAAAAATCCTCATGAACATTTTAAGATTTATTAATTTTTTTAAACACAACCCGTATGCGTAAAGTTAAAAATGTCTACATATACACTTTAAATCACAGCACCATGGCACAACATAAATTTTAAGCAAGATTTACTTAGCAAAAGTTTCTGCTGACGCTATCGGGTTATTGGTGGGGATTAAAATTTCACAAATCGTCAAAGACCGACAGAGAACAAGCGAAAACGGAAAATCCACAAGTTAGTTGTTCGGAAAAATGAACCAATTATGTACCACACTTCTGTGTCTAAAAGTACAAAAAGTTTAATTTGAACGCATAAAAATTGTTAACAAAGCAAATTTTGGAGAAAGGCATCAAAATGTCAGCAATCCATAGGATTTCATTTGAAATCTGGACAAACAGTGTAATTAAACAACTTTAAATACTTAGCGGTAAGCACTTTTCTCTTTGTTAATTTTTTGTCGCTGTTTGAGTTCTTTAACTAAACTAAATAAAAGTGCAAATACCCCTGAATGATAAGATAATTAAATATAGGTTGAATGCAAAAATGTTCGAAAGTGCTAGTTGAATATGTAAAAGAACGTACGGAGGTGGACACAAAATTAAAAAAATAATTAAATGAAGGGGAATAGTCTAGGGGTTCTCCGGAATGTGTTAACAGTTAAGTTTTTATTACATAATTTTTTCAAATCTTGTTTTGACTAGTCATTGACGTTCTTCGTGATAAGTTTAAAGTACGTGTATAATATAAGATTTGTTCAAAACATTCCAACAGACAGTCTTACGGAAATAGAAAATTTGAAGAAAGTACGGAATTGAAAAATAACGTATAAACTCTCAGTTAAACTTCTACGTTCAGTTTGCTTTTATGTTAAACGTTTGTATAAACATAATTGAAACTTTTTATTTCTTATATTTTTGGGGTTTGGCAAGTTCTGTATAAAAATAGTGTTTGTTTCAATTTTTAACACTGACCTATTTTGCACAACGCACTTTGGATCCAGCTTTTTACAAATTGTGTCTACCTTGGACTGCTTTTCGTGTATTATTTTGTTCGAGAATGCGTTGTTTTGTTGGAAGGTAACACGTAATTTAGCCCCATGCAGATTTTCTTCGAAATATTTTTGCATTTTGCGGCAAAGTTTGCATGTTGTGTTTTTCTAATTTATTCCATTTTTTCGGTATGAATTAGTATATATTCATTAAAGAGCCATTCGAATTTAAATTTCATGCATGGTAAGTTCTCACCCCCTTTTCGAGTCGATCCCCACTTGTTCAGACATATGTTCGGGCTTAAGTAGATAGTGGATCCATTTTTCATCCGGAACAAACACATGTGTGCCCCGGGGCAGCTCTAGACGACACATTTTAGTACTTAATTATTTTTTACGAGTATCAAATTTGATAGACAAGGACGGTTCCGAAAAGAAACGATAGCATCGTCGATCGATAGTCGCAGACGGTTAATAAAAAATATTTTTAGAATAGTGTAAAAAGAGTGTAGTAATTTTATGATTCACTGAAACTATTAATAAATTCCACATAGCGAAATGTAATTTCCTTCGACCGCAACACAATGGAGTAAATTTAATCATGCATTGATTATCTACTAAATTATTTAAAAATGCTCGGCGTGTTTTGAAAGGTAAATCAGAATGCGATAACATCTATAATTATTATTAGTAAAGTCTAGTCACAGAAAAATGCGATTTAAATAACAAATATCGAGCTTCCAGGTTAGCTTTCTCCGACGTGATTTATCAGATGACAAAGGGCAATTACTTATTTCACGATTTCCATAATGCATTCGTCTGGTCCCGTTAAATGAATGAATCCCGTTTAAATCGCACAATTTTCACGGATTACGTAAAGTTTTGTTTATAAGCGTCGCGCCGTTTCAAAATAAAAAATACTGCACAAATCCAAAATATTCGGGATTTGGCAACACACAGTAAAAAAGTGAAATGTGGGAGGCCTGTAGCAATTTAAGAATGTGTTTCAGCATCGTGCACTCTTTCAGTGGGTGTAGGATTTATATTCAATTATGTTGCGATAAAAATAAAAGCGCCGTCCGTTTTCCACATGTTTTCAAATTTTTCCGAATTAATTTAATGCACCCGAGAATTTCTAATTAATTAATGACCGGATGAAACCGCACAGTCGTAGGAATAGGGTGCCTTCATCGCGACGTGATGAATTTCTGAGGTGGGGCTGCATTATGTTCTCATTACAGCCACTTCATGGGGTGTGATCCAGCGGTTCTCAAACCCAAATGGACGGATCAGGTCGCCAGTGGCGGCTTTGACTTCGGAAACAGATGGAGGTTAAATTTACACTCAGAATTGCCAGGTTCTTGACATTTGATACTGTTAAAACGAAAGTCTTGAGCGTTCAGCGTCATTTACACCACAGACAAAGCACGTGAGATGCTCTCTTCGTACGATAAAAACTAACTTTGGAAATAAAACGTGTTCGAAAATAAATCATACAAAGTATCCACCTCTTTTTAGCAACATTAACGTTCCGTCAGAAACAAATTTGAAACACGGTCATTAATTTTTTTGGTAGTGATAATAAGTATATTAATTTCGAGATGTGCAATGTAACACTGAACTTAACGTCGTCTATTTCCAATCAGTTGGAGTGGATTTTCTAGGGGTTTTGTTGTCATAATTAAGAAAAAACTCACTCAAACATTGAATTGCAGGCGAATGACTATAACGTGGTGGATATTTTAAGTACGGTTTATCAAGTGATTGGTTTGGTAGTTTCGAAGATTTTTTTGTCTGAAAGTTTGTTTAATCGGGATGGTTCTTAGCTCACTTCAGTCATTTCAGGATCATCAGCTCATAACACAGTTGATGTAAGAATTAGTTCGGTACGCGCAAAGGTGGAGATAGCGCATCGACCGTTACAGCGAATCTCAACCAATTTCAGACTTTTTAAGGTTTCTTTGTTTTTTGACATTTATTTAATATAGGTAATACTTTTTTTAATAATGTTATGACCTTTTTTGTAGTACTTTGATAAGTACATGTAAATACATTCCCAGAGCTTCAAATGATGTATTTGAGTTATAATCTCATAACATACATCCAAATAAAATTTAAGAAATAAAAAGTTAAGTGGTGCTTAAATTTCATCTTTTAAATTTGAATAAAATTTTGAACAATTTTTGCTTTTTCACATTAGTATAAGTTCTAGAATTAAAAGTTAAGCACAAAATACAGGCAGTTCAAATAAATGAAACCAATGGGTAATTTAAATTCAACTGACATACATACATTGTATTAGATTAAACGTATCCTCTATTTGTTTTTCTTTGTTTCTTCTATTTTTTCTTACGCAAAATCTATTATCAACAAAGGAATATTTTAAAAAGTATCTAACGTATTGTAAAAATAGACGACATTATTGATAAATAATTAATTATTTATTGATAAATACCTGACAGATTCAAGAACAATGACAACGTTCTTTCTTTCATAAGAAATAATTGTTCATCTTATTTCTAACTTATCTCGCCTTTTCAAAACAATAAATTCTTTAAGTACTTGTGGCGACTTCTTCTCGATATTTCCTTAACAGTTCTGATGATCAACGCGCGGAATTGTATCTCATACGCTAGAACCACTGCTGTCGCGGCGATAGTTTGATTACAAATATATTTTTCTTTTGGACTATTTCAACATAATATAACATTTCAAGATCACAAATCTGTGGTCCTGTGGTTGAAAAATTAAAAAGGGCATCGAGTATTATTATTTGAAGTAATATAGTAATATAGAAGTAGTTTTTTTACTGGCTGTAAACACTCCTAGCGACGCACTGGCTACGACCTTGTGGACCAGATCAAAGCGTCCCCGCTACTCGCCGTAAAACACACCTTACTTCAACTGGGGGATTGCAGTGGTGAGATAAATTCCCGCGTACTGCTGATGATATATGTACTATGTATTTTTTTCCACTGCCTTTTGGTCAATAATTAATTCTTTGTTTTCTTTGTGTTTTATAGCTTGTAGAATACCAAAATGTCGGTCCGTCATTTCCGTCTGTCTGTCATTTGTTGGCGATGTTATTAAGAAGGTAATCTTCGGTACTATTGAATCGATTGTTGCGATATTTTAAGTGAATGTCGTGTATATAGTAAAAAGCTAAACAACATTTGTCATATCATTTTATTATTTGACTTAGAAACTACAAAAGTTGTGCTTCAGAAGTGAGAGAGCTTTGTCTAAAAAATAAATTTAGCCGAATTTAAAAATAGTCCAATAAGTCCAGCTTCTTCGAAAAAATATAAAATTTGATTTTGTGAAATTTTATTCTATTTTTTTAAAACCTAAGTTAAACAATTTTGGATAAAATATCAAACAGAATGTAAGAAAAAAATGGCCCATCTGGTAGTACCGATATTATAATACCGATAGCAAATGCTGTTACGCAAAGTGGATTTTTTTATGGAAACAAAACGGGTTCATAAACCGCAAGAACAGGAGAATGTATATTATTTTATAAAATTTAAGTAGCATTTACTATGAAAAATTTTGAGATAACGTCAACAAATTATTGATGGGATGATTCGAAACATACATCCCTAACATACATCTAAAATTTGACAAGAATCGATCGGGTAGTTTCCGAGATTGTTTGTGTAATAAAAATCGACATAGAGATGGAAATAGAAGACCAATTTTTGTATACCCTAGGGGTTATGACACGTTACATTGTTTATAAATGCGACCGCTTTTTAGATTTTCTGTACATTTAATTTAAATTAATAAATACCATAACAGGCAGCCATGTGATTTTGATTTTTGAGGATTTGTCCATTGGTGAAATATGGTTTGAGTTTTTTTTTGTTTAACATAAAGCAAAGCTGAAATTCTTAAACTGACGGTAATTTGACAAGACAAAAATTTTATCAAAGAAAAAATCTTCAAAAATTCATGGCTGCCTTTCAGTGCGTTTTAATTCTGTGTAAAGAAATGAATACTAAAACTATAAGCTTTAACAGCGTTTGTCTTTTAAATTTGTAGTAAAGCAGAAAAAGAGAAAACTATCAGTAATAAAAGCGAAGTGACATAGGCAACACGTGAAAAATATCCCACAAAAAAAAAATGTTCGTAAAGTAACTGTGAAAACGGATTCACAAACCACGAGTACAGGAGTATACTCGTATATAAAATTTAGATAACCTTTAGATGAAAAATGATAAAGGGAGTCAGCAAATTGTTGGTGGGGATGATTAGACATTTTTTTTGTGTTTTACCTTCCACGCAATATTTTCAAATCACGTATAAAATTTAACAACAATCAGTTTTGTAGTTTCGGAGATTATCTGTCTAATAAAAATCGACACAGGCAGACGGAAAGAGAAGCCTATTTTTTCATACTATAGGGGTCATAAAACATCGAAAAAACATGAAAATATTACAATACTTTTTAGTTTAAATCCAACGTTCTTCGTTTAGACAATTAAATATTTCACAAAACAAAGCAAAAACAAATTATTTGCATCGAAATTTCATTGTGCGCTTTAACTTAAAATATTTTTCTGGAAGAAGAAAGTATAAATTTTGCTGACAAAATATTGTAACGCTATTGTATATATCTTATATATACAGCCTGTTATTGAAAGGTACGTGTGTACAAAATAAAATCGGCAATTGGTCTCGAAGTATAGGTGCTAAAAGTTAAAAAAAGTTCAGGTAAAAGTGTTCTCCTTTTAGAGATAAAAGTTATTAAAGTTTATGTCCAAATTCGTTGTACGCCTCTGATAAAAAGATCATCTTTCGTTTCCGTAGCAACATTTAGTCTTGACAAAAGTTTTATTGTTACAGTTGCTAGGATTTACTAAAATAAATTAATTTTACCTATTTATCGTTCAGTAGCGTCTAAAGAGATTGGATAAGAGTTAATTTTCTCGTTATAATTTTGATAACATAAAATAAGTTTTTCCGACTTCTTAGACTTCGCGAAGAACTGTCCCTTTCGTTGTACGTACCTTTCAATAACACCCTGTATACTATAACAGTAAAAAAAATAGACGCACTGTTCCTAAGCTAATCAATACCATAAATCGCCCCACACAATTATTTTTTTTAGATATCATTTATAAGGAAATGTTAAACATAAAAACCATATTATTAAAGTGTAAGCAGTACCGCATATCAGGCTATTATTTTTTTAAACAGTTACTCTATAATCCTTTAAGCTGCCATAAACTTTCTAAAGCAGATAAATAACTAACTTTAAGTTGATGCTGGTGGATAAATACTGCAACATAAAGAAGCACGTTACGCTGCACATTTCAAATGAGGTTACGATATTTTGAGATGACGTCACAATTTTTTTGGAAAGGATGAACAGACAAATTCGTTTGCACGATAATCTCGAAATACAATTAAAACTGCAGCTTAGTCATTCCGCAGATTGCATCTCCAGAAAAATTAGAACAGACAGAGTTGTCCATTATTCAAACAGAAAGGTTTATTAAGTTGTAGAAAATTGTATTCACGCCGTAACACATCGAAGACATTTTAAATATTAAATTGTCGGAGTCATATTTAACTTCAGATTTCTTTTTAAGTCGAACTCGGTGAGCGCCTCGTCAAAGCCCTTCGTTGTCATGCTCTACCTTGTACGGCTAATTTAAAAATTGAAAATGCGTCATTTTATGAAACAGGTGAAGTCGGAACACGTAACACATGACGAACCGCCACTGTTAGTGGGTGTAACCCAGAGCCGCATTTTGGCTAGCGCTGTTTTCTGGCGTATGCGGGTTGCTTTTAATTGAATACATCCATTTAATTATCAACCCTCGGACGTCACAAGTCGTCGCTGTATACTCCCTACATAAAGAAGTTGACTTATGCGACAAGAGTCGAAGAAATACTATCAAGGCATTGTGAAAACGGAAATGGTGAATTACTAAAACGTGTGTGGCTGAATTGACCCAGTTCTAGGCGTTTCGGCGCCCACTGAATTGTTTCAGCATGGCTAATGACAATCTATAAAAAGAGTACTAACTTCTATGCATGATTATTATGTAGTAGAAAGTGAAGGAGACAGCAAGCATTACAATTAACTACATTAATAAATGTTATATTTTATTACACTTGAGGTGGGTTAGTATAGTCTCTTTTCGGTTATTACTCATTACAATGCGTGAAATGAAAATTATACGGATGTTATTCACACTCACAGATTTGATTGGTTTTTGTTTTAGTGTGGACAAATTAGTTATGTTTACTGTGGTTTTTACACACTTTTGGTAAACTAACCGTTTATATGTCTTAATTAAGTATGAAGTAAAATTAGACCAATTTTCTCCTTTTAATTTGCTTTTAATGTGGTTTAATATGTCATGAGTTATTTTAAGGTATATTGAACTTTGCCTTCGCACTCTATTGAAGATTTCATCTGTAATGTTTAGCCTGTAGCGTGCAGGTCTAAGACCATCACACTTCTGCTCAGTTGCTATTATTTTAGTAGTCTGTGTGTGAGACGCAGAATTCTGCCACCAGACATTTTTATAGAAAGTACACCGCATTCTCACGTTTCTTATTATTTTTTATATTTTCTTATAATCTGATTATTTCTGCAGTTTTTCATTTTTTGTGGTAAATGATGTCATAATGCAGTATCTGATTTGCATTTATTCCAATGTTTATTTCTCTCTGTAGACATAAGATGTATATGGAATAAAGTGGAAATAAATTTCAAAATTTACGTAGTTCCAAGTGTCTCTAGCAACTGTCACATTTTAGAAGAAACAAAGTCGTTCAATGCCACTCTTACTTTTTATAACCGAGTTCTTCTAGAAAAAAGTAGTCTCCCGTTTCCGTCTATCCGTTTGTCTGTCTGTTTGTTTATCTATTTGTCTGTCTGTCTGTTCAGATTTTGATTACACTTACTATTACTACTGGACCAATTCTTGTCAAATCTTATGTGAATTAATAATATCGTGCAGAATAATATATTTGTGGTTTACGAATCTATCTTGATGTTGTTTATTATTACTATATTTTCTTGTTCTTTGCGAGCATAGTACTAAATTGTATTACAACAGGCGTGGCCCAGTAGTAGACTTTCTGCTTCATAGACCCAGAATCGACGAGTTGAAACTAGCGGGCGACATGTCTTTTTTTCATTAGATAAAATAAATTTAATAAAATTAGCACTCTAATTTTTAATTGATCAAATTAAGAATGAGTTATTCCATTTTCTCAAAAATGTGAGATAAGCACGTCTTTATTTAACAATGATTAAATGAAAATTATAATACTAATATTCTGAACATTTTGTTCGATTGTGGTTTAATTAATAATTTTAATCCTCTGTTTTGAGGCGACAAACTCATTCAAATCAAACTAATTTCTGTGTGACATTCTTCCGATGTATAGAAATAAACAACTGAAGTAAGCGTAAGCCTAGACAGACCCTTCCCCAGAGAAATTTTGCCTTCTCTAAACCTACACAAGTTAAAATTAACCAAATGTGAACTACAACATCAAAAATTAAAATAAATGTTTTATTTAATGTTTTATTTAATAGCGGAAGTCGAACCAATTGTCGTTTAGTTTAGTTTATCTGTCTCACTCTCACGTGTACAATCTTGACAAGCGTTATCAAGTGCTGTAGAAATAATCTTCAACCAATTTTTTTCATCTTCATTTGGTTCTTAAATAACGTGGTCAGTTTAATTTCAGATTAAAATGTTATAGTCCTGTCGCAAAATACTTGCAACATCATCAAGAAATATATTAACCAAATTAATTTTATTAAAGATTCAGTACTTGAATATTTATATAAAACTTAGAAAAAAAATTGTATGAGCTTAGTATCCATTATTTCGTTGTACAAATTTGAGCGGTCATTATCATAATTCATCAATTTCTAATTTTGATTATGAATCTGAATCTTCCAATGATGATAATGAGTCGAGGTATGTTCTCAAACGACAACTTTCCCATATGTTGTTTCCAATCAGCGCAAATAAGTTCTGTACAATGTTTACTAAAATTTTGTAACGTCTATGGGGCATACATTCTATTAGACCCTATTTTTGGATGAGGGTCGAAAAGTTATGTGCTGGTTAAAGTAGGATTTACAAAACCCCCACGTCATTTCAATAGGGTTTAATTGATAATGGTAGGGGGTAATCCAAGGACCTCATGACCACTTTTCCGTGGCGTTGAAAGGTTGAATCAAATCCCAGTTATTTTTTCGAAAATTTTGTACAAATTAAATACCACTCTTGCATTTGACTTTCTGCTAGAAAATGTAGGTGATTTGTCCAACTGGATTAAACTGTATGGTCCACTGTCCATTACCACCACATATTTTCGTTGCAACTTGTTCGAAGCGAGAATAAGCTGATTAACCACCCAATTTTGAAAAATGTTTAGTTACATCCTTCTAAAAAGTCCAAGTGGCAAGAGTGTAAATTTTGAACTTTGACTTGTAATTTTGCTGGAAATATTTTTCAAATGTGAATCATCTACCCAACGACGAATGGAAGAACCACTTTGGTAAACCCATATTTCACCGAGGTACACAAATGTTACATCTCTATCAGAATTGAAAAATGAAAAAAAAATCTTATAAAAGTAATTTTGGCTACGACATATTTTTGTTCATGTAAGATTTTGCGCTCATTTACCATTGTGTAACTTATAGCCTTAGTAATTTAGAAAAGCACTGTTCTCCCTCCCCGAAAGATATGGATGCCTAGCTTAGCGAAAATTCGGGGAGCTGTTCAGTATTTTCGCAGCCATCGGAATTTCGTACCAACACGATGGTTATCCTGCGCACTATCCGGGAAATACGAAAATATATATTACAGACTATATTCCCAAATCATTGGAAAGGACGTTGTGGTACTTCCAATTACTTGCCCTGCAGCGTCGCCAGACTTGACACCTAATAATTTCTTCTGGTAGAGTTATTTGCATGACCTTCTCTATTCAGCTAGAACCTACAGAGATTTCGAAGAGCTGAAAGCTGCAACAGTTCAAAGATCAAATCCGATAAATCGACAACAATTAGCCCGAACAACACGATTTTTTGTGATAGATTTGTACTTTTTCATGCTAAAGATTTACATTTACATTAGGTATATTAAATTGAATAATCGTCCTAAGTAATTTATCTCACGTATACCTACTTAAATTTCACTCTAATAAATTGTTAACTGAATAGCTTTGTTGCATAATGATAAGTAATTAGCATAAAATAATTTGGTAAATTTGAATCGGCCATGACTTTAATGCACTTCACGTGACTATTAGGTAACCGTGAAGAGTAAATTTTTTGAACTGTATTCTTGCGTTATTTAAGAATTCAATGAACACAAAGAAAAGGTAAGGGTGGTTGTAAAAAGTTTTTTGAATTCTGAACAAATTTTTCGAGTTTTTTCAAAATTTACTTCTATTTTTTGATCATGCATATTATTTGTCAATTTTTATTATTTTTTAAATATGCAGTAACAAAGTACCTTTGCTATTTAAAAAAAACCGGTAGAAGGTTATTTCGACAGAACTTCCTTCGTCCTGAAGTAACGGGTGTTCAATTGAGGAATCATTCGAAGTAGGCGTTGGAATTTCATTTGATACAAATTAATCTATTCTTGTAAGTTATAACATCCCATTTGACAGAAACATAGCCTTACATTTTAAAACACACAATTCCCATCACATATCCAATCATTGTAATGGTTGCATATGTGACAGAAACTGTTGTATAACCTTACATTTTAAAACAATTTTGCTAATTTTATTTTTTGTGATATCCCCTATAAGTTAAAATAAAGATATGTGTGTGCTAAAGTAAAAAAAAATGTAAAGAAGCGTGTTACGCGTATGCTTCCAATGAATTTTTGTCTTTACAATATTTTGAGATGACGTCATCAATTTGGGGGGATAAACAAAATAAAATCGATGGTCTCATAACTCTGATGGCTTCAGCTAGACCATGGTCTTAAATTTGGTGTATATTTTACTAGCAGATCGTATACTTATTTTTGGAAAAGTTGTAGATTTTTATATCACTCATTGTTGCAGTGGGAAACGCACTATCTTTTCACGCCTCAAATAGTTTGAAAAATCTGTTCTAAAGTGGTCACTTTTAAACAATCTTGAATTTATTATTCCTGTGACTATTTCCTTTGTTTTTCTGGTCTTGGACAACACTCTATATCCATTTTCTTGCTCCCAATTGACTTTTCTTTAAAAGAAATGGCCGGAAATCTAAAAACAATCTGGCTGTAATTCGATTACATTGGCCATTTTTAAATTCTCATTGCTAAAATGATGTTAAATTTATATAACAACCTCCAGTGTTCCAGTGAAAAAAAGTGAAAAAGTTCGAATGACCGAATGGTTTAGGCCTATAAGAAGTGTATAAAATTACTTATATAGAAACAAACTTAACACGTTATGATTGACATTGAAAACAAATATATCAAAAATAGTCAAATGTTTAGTTAGAATATTGGCCAATTCTGTGGTTATACTGTAAATTTATCTTATGTAGACAATACTACAAATATATTCCTCCAAATAATAATTTAAAGTAACGCGAAATTGACTTAAAACACCCCTTTATTACACATGTCTGTTGCTATAAAATCTATACATATTCTAACGTGTAACAAGTATTAACTAAAATATATATGTATAAATAAAACATTCAAACGTCAAACTGAAGAGTATTTTTCCAATGTTTTGTTGAACTATGAAAAATTTTTGTGTGTATTTCGTCAGCAAGTTCTTTTTTATCGCCCACGTGGTAGCCGATTCGGCTTCGCGTCACCAAATAGCACGTCATGATAAACTACCGACTATTAGTTCATTGAAATACATGTAATTATTATACATAATTTTTTATACATTTAAAATTGTTAGTGGACATTTTGTAACGGTGTTATTTTGCCCGTTTTCTAAATAATTTTTTGATGTTTTATCACCAAAATTCTACATTATACATCTTGTATCTATCTTGTGACAAGAAATCAACAAACACAAAATGTAACTTTAGAATCCACACCCGCTACATTCGAACACGTGCATCCGCATAGCATCTCCGTTTCTTAAATGTTTCACAAGCAAATTTATTATTTAGTACTAGGGTGGTTTGATTTACTGGCAAGGTAGTCAGTAGTTAGTTTGTTCGAACTGATTAATAAAGAATTCTGTATTCGACACCGGATTCATAAACCACAAGTACAAGAATAAATAGCATTCACCACACAAAATTTTGAGTCAATATCATCAAAGTGAAGCTGATTAGACAAATTTTGATTTTTCTAACAAACATCTAAACTTTGGCAACAATCGGTCGACACAATTTATCAGTTCAAGTTTAAAAAAAAACATTTTGGCGTTCGATAAAAGTAAGACATTTCCTGATTTTTGGCCTTTTTCCGCATTGTTGTCGCTTAGTTAACTTTCAAAATTACTGTTATAAAAAATCAGTTATTTGACAGCGCACTCTTATCAAATTTCATTTCTTATCTCTTTATCGAAGTGATTTCACGATATGCAAACACACGATAGGTACATATTTATTACTATTATTCTGCTCATCATGTACGTCTGATGACCTTATTTCACAGCATGTGGTGTACTTTTGAGTATATCATTGTGAGTTCGAAGACAGGAAGCATAAAATAGAGTGATTCTGATAAACTGAGATATAACAAGGAAAAGTTTTATGATTTAATCTTCACTTAATCTCGTAAGTTCGATAAATACCTGGTATTAGTTTTTTTATTGCCACAGAACAATTATTGCATTTATACTAAACTTTTTTAGACAAATCAGTTTTGATAAATGTTTTGTTATATGTATTGTAGAGTATTATACAGTATTTACTTCAAAACTGTTTTCTTGCTGATTGCGTATAAAGATTTAGTCCCACTATTTAAAAATTGTTATGCAATTATTTTTTCTTTGTGAATTTTAGAATCCACAATTTCGGCTGCAAAGGTGAGTTCAAATCGTCTCTATTTTGGACTATTAACCTTGAGCGTAAAATATGTAAAACAATATGCTCATTGCCATCGTTTGCTGTGCGAAATGGTGGCGCTATATTATGTGATTTGAATGCATACACTGTCTTCAGCGTAGTTGATATTGATACCTTATAAGTGGGCATCAACAAAAGAATATATGAAATACATTTTCGATTAAACGTTTCCGGGTAATGCCGCGCTCGACGTTTTCCATTCTTAAAAATGAGTTGGTCCTTTGAGATGTGTATAGTAGATTGGTAAAACAAAAAAGTCCATGTATTTTAACCTTTTGAAAACTGTGATTAAGTAATTAAAAAATTCATTTTTACGCTTTAAAATTGGCGCTGTTATTACGTCCCATAAATCTGTATTGGAAGATGGTTAATTACTGACACATAAACGACACTAATCGACGCCCTCGTAAAAAGCTCAGTTGAAAAAACTACTATCTTATGTATAGTAATTCTCCTGATCAAGTTTACCAGCGCCTTTAGGACCGGTTATTAAAATCTTATTACCCAGCCGTCAATAGGTCCGTCCCATTTATTTCGATGAGGAGTATACAAATTTCTTGCATGTCAGAATGGGCAGACAGGCCCACCATTTAAATAATTCACCGATCGAGCCGTAGGTGACTTCCATTTTTATGACGATTCCGCGAAAAAGAAACTCAGGTACTTCTAGGGAATACTGCAGAAATTATTATTCAGTGTTAACAGGAGTTTTACGATTATTGTGCAGGTTTCTTAATTCGCGTCGAGCGTGCCGATTCTAAAAGCCGCAGTGAAGAAGTCTTGTAATTTAAGGAATTCTGAGCCAAAGAATTTGGCGACGATTCCGGTTGTACTGTTCTCACAGTTTAGACAATTCGGTGTTATCGGTTTATGGCCGATTTCCTTCGGAATCACTTATCGGCCGGTGATATTCTTGTCTGCTGTGGCTATGTCGAGTTAGTGACAATGACACTCCTTGACTGATAACCGTGATAAAGATAAGTAAATGCAAACAAGGCTACTGTTTGCTTTCCTTAAAAGGCCACTCGAGTAAATACACTCACTAAATTATGGTAAAAATCTAGTTTAGATTCTTATTGTGGTTTCGATTAGATCACGGCGGATTTATTAGCGTGTCGTCAGCTCGACGAAGGAATCCATTACGATTATCTTTCATCGGGGTTATTGAAAACCACCAAATCTCTTATTTGCACAAACCTCGAGAGGAGCAAAAAGTGTCAGTAGTATATCACGAGAAGGCGTGTCTGCCAATAACCATCAACTATCTCCAGCTCCACCAGATGTCCAGATGTACCCTCGAGGGACCTTCAGATGATAATCATTAACACTAACGTATTTACGAGGCCCTTTATTACTCCGCACTATCTAAACAAAAAGATGCTAACTGTAAATTGCATTGTCCGATGCTATCGAGCTATAATTTCCGTGACACTGTAAATTCATACTTACGTGAATCTTGGAAAAGAACCACATAAATTTAACGCCAAATCTAAAGCGATCGAGATAATAATAATAACAACGTATCTATTTATAAACAGTTATTAAAAAACACTCAAGAAGTAATTTATATCACTTTCAATTTTTGGTTGAATCGTTTCCAGGATCGTCCAACTTAGAGAGAGTGGGCTGATAGCGAATTTGTATGCAGTTAAAGGCACCGTTACACATCTGTAGGTTTGTCAAGTCGAGGTTGACAAACAATAAATAGAACAAATCGAGTTTACGACAGGGTTTTCCCGTGTCTTCGGTTCGCTTCTCATGGGTTGTGTTGGTCAATATAGGCAGAACTGGGGTCAATTACTATTTAGAGATTGGCAACGACACACAAAAAGATCAGTCAATAAAACCCAAGGGAAATGCTTAGAATTTAAATAAAACTACTAGTAATTCCAGAGACAGACCAATACATTAAAAATTTACTCATCGTGGAGGTCACAAATATAATCTTAGGTGCCTTCCAGCATTAGAAATATGTTTAACACTAATTAGTTTATATAATTCACAGGACGTTGCAAGTGCTCATTCCCCTAACGCGTAGAGTTTTACCAAACACCTAGCACTAGAAACTTATATAACAAAAATATTTTTAAGTTGTCCTAAATTTGAAAATAAGTATAACTAAGAACGGAAATTTTACAAGTTGGTCTCTCAGGAAAAAAAAAACAAAAATTAAAAAAACATGTTACAGAGCGTTTATGATAAATAACCTGTAAATAGTTTGAACTACAACACTAAAATTTGATAAACGGTTTGGATAAATGAGACGCGACGTTTTCTTCTTCAATTTTTGAAAACAAAACATAACTCTGTTAAATTTTGTCATTTCCATTCGAACATCTAGCAAGTCACACAATCACTGAAATTTTTATCTAATTCTAAATCACGCATCCCGAATCGGTTTTTGTGTAAGTATGACTTAAAAAATAAAAAAACAACAAGTTTTTTTGAAATTATGTATTGGAGGCACAAGTTAAAACACAAACGTGCCACATAATATAACAAAATAAAACTTTTTCTGAAATTTAACTGACATCTTTCACATATTTCTAGTTTATACAAAATTATGCATTTATTTCCGCGTAGTTTGTACTTGAATAATTTGTTATTCTACGATTTTATAAGAGAACGATTCCGTTTTTTTTCCAAGATTTTTACATATTGACTTTTGATGAAGGAAATAAACTGGTAAAATCTGATAAATACCGGTTCTTTTCTTTCATAGTTTGGGAAAAAAAAACTATTTATCAATAAAGTAAAGTTTTCATTACACAAACGACTTCATAATATGTATAACAATTTGATATTAAACGTTCTCTAGACTTATCACCCCTACATCCGATTTTGCTCTCTCTGGACGGTTTTATTTTTACTTCGCGACCGTAAGTTAGAATATGAAAAACTAGGTCCCCCGTTTCTGCCTCTGATTGTCTGGGTGCCTTTTTATTACATAGATATTAGAAATAGAAAAAAGTCTAAGACTAAAGTTCTACAGTTCTTTGAGGACCATACCAAAATTATTTTCAGCTATACAGAGTGTTCTGTTTTTAAGGTGTACCACAGAACTTAGTTTTTTAAATGAAACGTCTTACGTATTTTATAGATTCTCATTAGCCTGTTCCTAGGCTTTATAGCTGCCGTTTATTTTTGAAATTCCGATGTGATGTTATTCCAATTTTCTTGAAATTTGTTGGCAATGGAAGGGTTCACAAAAAAATCACAATAGGGTTATTTTTAAAGTGTTTCTTACAATATTTTGTGGAAGGACAAACAAAGATACGTGCCATGTTATGGTATCAATTAAATCAAATTTTAATATACTTACAAACTACATATTTATAAAAAAATCTAAAACTTTACAAATTTCAAATATCAATATTTCAGTTTTAAAAAAATACGCTGTATTTTATTATTGTATCTTACTATATATTTTTGTTCTCATTCTTCTAATAGGTCCATGTGTCTTAACAAAGCAAAAAGACCACAGTATCTCTCTACTTTAAATATACAAAATACTTATCAAAAAAGAAACAGAATCAAAAATAGAATAAGATGCGATGATAAAATATAGGCTGTTCTATTTGAAAAAACTGAGTTATCGACAACTGAAAATTTTAATAATTAAACAAACTTATCATAAGCACCCTGTATAGAAAAAATTTCAGTTATATTACAACAAAGCGCATACTTTTATGTATTTTTCCACAAAATATTGTAACATAGATGTTAAAAATAACCCTACTGCGATTTTTTGTGAACCCTTCTATTTCTCAAAATTTCAAGAAAATTGAAATAACGTGGCAACGTCACATCGCTATTTCAAAAATAAACTGTAGTTGTAATACTTGAGAAGAGGCCAATCAAAATATCTAGAAATATATAGGATGTTTCATTTAAAAAAACGAAGTTATGCCTTCTTACGCCTTAAAAACAAAACACGAAAGAAATACAACACAATATAGGTAAGATACAGTAATAAAATACAGGATCCTCTAGGTGAAAAAAAATCTATATTTGAAAATTGTAAAGTTCAATGTTTTCATAAATATACCGTGTATTAAAGTTTTCTTTAATTCATACCATAAAAAACCGCATACCTCTGTTTATCTCTCCATATAATACGGCAACACAGATCTTAAAAATAATGTCATTATGAATCCCTGCTTTTCTAAAAAAAAATCAGAAAGACTGGAATAAAGTGGCAATGTCATATCGGAATTTCAAAGCCGAACTATAGTTATAAAGCCTGGGAAAAGCTTAATAAGAAAATGTGTAAAAATAAGCAGAACATGTTTTTTTTAACAACAAAGTTGTTTGCTGTGTGTCGAAAACCAAACAGTATGTTTAGCTGAAAAATGTATATATTCAAAGAGCCCTACAACTTTGATCTCCGACTAATTTTTATCTCTAATAATTATAATTACTGAGATATGGAGGACCAGGCGCTTAGTGACGCACCATGTATATTAGGAATATCATGTAGATGGTCAAACGCTAACTAAAATTTGTCTAATTATTCTCACCAACAATTTTATGACGTCAGCTCACTTTTTGCGCAGACAAAGATATTTAGTGATGTACTCCTGTATTTGTCGTTTATGAATCTACCTTGATTTTGTTGATTATTATTATAATTTTTATTAATTCATTCTTGCTATCCTTTACACTCATAATACGAAGTTCGACATGTACGTAGTTTTAAGTAATTCTGTACTATCATTTAAAATTAACTACGACCATTACCGCAATGAATAATTTTATACTGTTACTTTTATTATAATTTTATAAATTATAGCCTGGGCGGGCATAACAGGTTTAACCTCTGCCCGAACGCATTTATTTAATAAAAATAATAATAATAATAAAAAGTGGGTTTCGTAGAGTAGCAGTTCGAGCGCCAGCTTTGCAAATGAAAGATTTCCAATTTCTTTTATAAATTAAGAACAGTCAACAAAATTTCATTGTCTTTTAACACAAATGCCGCCGCTGATGCTTGTTATCTGAACGTACAGTCGAGGCCATTAATAATGACCGCTCTCCGGTCCTAGCAATGCACTGCCGAAAGTACCCGATCGGTTTGAGAAAAGCTAGTTGGTTTAAAACTACAAACACAGACCTGCATTTTCAAAATTCAGCTTTCTCTAAGGGCTCGGGTAATTTCGGCAGTCCATAGCTAGCACCATGGCCACGGGAGGCGGTCATTATTAAAGGCCTCGACTGTACTAATGGTCGAATTCTTTCGAAATATGTATACATAAATACCATAGTCGGAGAGCCGAAGTTAAGCTCTACAACAAATAATATTATTATGTTAATTTTAATATATACAATATTACATTGGTTACATCGTTACATCTTCCCAGAAGTTCAGAAACTTCCATCAAAATTTGAGAAAAATAATAAAATCAACTAATTATTCCAAAGACTGTAAAAAAGGTACTTCTAAACGTCAGGTCTTTTAGAAGATGATGAATTTATAAATTTTTGTATAAGCAATGCTATACTATCATGTCGTTAGCTAGTTTCTAGAATTTCAGAAAAATTAAGTAGACCGTTTCCGAAATAACCAATATAATGTTTATTTCGTGATCTTTTTTAAACCTGTTATGTGAGCAATTAAAAAATAAATATATATGTTACCACTTTCATAAACAATTAAAATCACATTCCCGGAGGAAATGTTTAAAATTTAAAAATAAAGACGAATTAAACCACAGATGCAGGAATATGTTGTTACTCGTATACAGTTAAAGAAGATCTAACTGACAATATTTT
This sequence comes from Zophobas morio, assembly GCF_036711695.1. Classification (NCBI taxonomy): domain Eukaryota; kingdom Metazoa; phylum Arthropoda; class Insecta; order Coleoptera; family Tenebrionidae; genus Zophobas; species Zophobas morio. Next base: position 19,031,588 of record NW_026972109.1, read on the forward strand.
GAAACTTGTCATCCTCTTTTTGAATGTTCGAAAACAGGTAGCTTGCTGATCCAAAAGCGAAATATTTCTTGGTTATTGCTGGATATTGACATTAATCAGAAAATTCCACAACTTAGTAAAAAAGAACAACAAGGTGTTAGCTTTTTCGAAACCTGACTTAACACCGTAATTTGAAGTAGACAATAGAAACAAATTGCATACAGACACTAAAGAAAAACAAAAACCTAAAAATATGTTGTCCGGTTGTGAGTGGCGATCAACGACATCTTTAAAATTTTAAAAATACTAATCCATCAACATGCGGTCAAACAAACAACACCAACGACAAAAAACCGCATAAGAATTCGCTAAACGTTAAATAGTTATTCAGAAACGTAAACAAAATCACATTATCAACGATCAAACGTCACTGCTGCTATTCTCCTGTCAGAATGTCATCTCCACTACATAAATAGCGCGAAGTGTGAAACGTCACTCAAAGCCAACTCTGAATCCAACGTTTTCGATCGCACTGTGTTGTACCTATTATGTGTATTGATTATATATAAGGTGGTGCTGCCTGCTGGGTGACGTCACGTGAGGGTGTCCGTTTTGCGTCCATTTTTGGATGGTGGAATTTCCTCGTTGCAGTTCGTCCGCCACCACCCACCTGAGCTGAGCCGCCTGGACCGGTTACCAGTTACCGGTTACATTATTCGGTCTGTGCACTTGGAGAGGACCCACTCCCTGCATAGCATACCTCTGCCGTCTGTCTCTATCGTGGCATAAATATGCAACTATCTGTTGCAAATTGATTGTAAATTGCATTGAATCACGGTTTCCTTTTAAGTACCTACATACGTGCACTCCTCTAATCGTCAATGGGTTCCAGCAAGTGTTGTACACGCGTGCAGGACAGCTTTTCACCATTACCTGCAGGATGAATAAAAGCGAGTAATGCCTAAGAGCACGGTTATGCACATTTATAATTTTTATGTGCTATAAAAGCGATAGCAATTATATGAAATCTACGCTGTTGGAAAGAATCGACCTTTGGTATTATTAGACCGTAATAAAACAACAAATGAGACGCATTCACATATTTTTAGACCGTTTTGATGTTCTGTACGGTTTACTTTTTTCAGTTTTGAACTGGTTTTGCTGAAACTGGTAGTAAAAGTTAATCCAATAATTTTCGAAAAGTAACAGTAAATAAGTATATAGAAACTAATAATTTTGCTTACTTAGTTTAGTCACTTTTACTCAAACTGTAGTAAATAGGTTTATTAAAAGCTTCTAAAACTGAGCCGAATTGAGTACTCATAAACATAACAATCACAACGACATCATGTTCCACTGATGCATGTACCTATTACACATTGATTGCAAATTTTAACGGATGGTAATAATAGGTCATAGCCATTTTATTAGAGGAATAACATTAAGTAGTGGTAAAATTTTACGTCAAGACTATTAAAAATACAAAAAATTCAATCTTTAACATCTTCTTAACAAATTAGTGCATTAAGTTAATAATTTTTAAGAAAATACATGAAGCGCACAAATCTAAGTTAATGTTGTATAATAGATATTTTCCACTAAATGATCAGATTAATGATGAATACCATTGATGCTGTTGTTATCAAGTAAAAATTTTGACGTAATTTTCAAATTTTAGGATGGAAACTGTTACAATCTCTATTCCGCCATATATAAATTCAAATTATAACCCTACAACACAACCAGAGTTTAAATTTCTTAAGCTTCTTAATAAGCGTTTATTACAGCTCTAAACCTCTGATGTACTGTCAGAACAGAAAACATAGAGGAAAAAATATTTTAGACAACAGTGAATCAAGCTTAAAATGACGAAACTCCGCCTGACGTCATAAGAATATTCGACCGATTCGGGATAACTCGTACCACATTTGCAGTTTAGGTCACAGTATGAATTAGGATCGTCTGCTAATAGGAAATTTTTTATTTTTTAATTATTTAATAACGATCATTCTTTTCTGAAGTATACACGACGAATAACAACCATGACTCATGTTGTGAATATATTGATATTAAAAAAAAAGTGGCCAATCGTCCGATGGAGTCGATTACAATACTTCCTTCGTTTACGCTCGGGAAGTAAAAATGGGTTGAGTGTATTGTTTTGTCATTGAAAAATAAAGGACAAAGTATTAAAACAACTGCACGTTACAACGTAAATTTAAAAATGTTCACAACTTTTGTCACAGTTACGTAGTAACTGATTAACAGTAATATAAATAATTATTTAAATATCAAATTTGAGATGAATATGTTGTGACCGGTTATGACCCGGTAATGTTTATTTTGGTTACAACATTATTAGCTTTGTCGTCGCTATAGTGTTTTTATAAATAGCGAAAATATTTATTTACTATGCACATTAAAACAGTTAAATAATGTGCATAAAACAGCAGTTTTATTCTTAATATATAACCCGTCTCAAAACTACACATTTTTATATTAAATCTGCTATAAATCTTAAGGAAAGTTGTCTCGCCTTTACAACATTACTGAGATATGGTTAGTTTGCTACATTCAAAGCAAAGGTGGCATGTTAAATTACAAGAAAAGTGAAATGGCATTTAAGAACATGCGATTGAAATAACTCTTACTAAATAAGTTTTTGCAAGAAAGTGATTAATTTTTGGTGAGAATAAATGTAACAATGTTACCTCATAAAATATAACGTATTCCCAGAATTGAAAGAAATAAATTTCTAAAGAATAAAAATAATTTTGAAGCGCAATCAATGTCGTAGATATTCTTTAGTTTGTAATATAATTTTTTGAGATAGAGTCATGATCTTTCAGGACGAAATGAATACAAATTTTCGTCAGTTCTTTACTCCGTAAATTAACTGATATTATCTTACTTTCTTCCTTTTTGTTTTCTCCACGTTTCATGACCCCCAGAGTACGTCTGTCTGTGGTGATTTTTATTAGATATATAAAATAACATACTCCTATACATGTGGTTTATGAATACGTCTTGCTGTTGTAACCTAGACAAAAATTGAAAATTGTATAATAAAGTTAGATATGTTGTACTTATTGTATTTAATAGGTGAGGAAATTCTGTTTCAATAACTTGGACCATTTAATCATGTTAAATTTAGTTAACGATTTTTCGAAATGATGTGACCAATTTTAGTTAGCGTTTTATAAATAATTTTAAGTACACCTTACAATTTTTCAAAGTAGTCGGTTCAGTAATTTGAAAAAATAATAGATTATAAATAGCAAAAAAGTCAAAAGGAATGAATTCCGGCCAGTTCACGCATTCAAACAGAAACACATTGTTACCATATTTTGCTCAGTTTTCGTTCAGGAAATAAAATACACACCTAGAGCGTGTGTAATATTTATTCACAATTATAAATAAATAACATTTGATAAAAACTCTAGAAAATGTCACATATATTTTCACACATCTTACATTTTAGTTATAAAATATTTTACTTGATACCGTCAAGCTGTAAGCGATATCATCTTGAATCGATTAACTTATTTTTGCATGCTTATTTTAAAAGAGTACGTAAAAACTGGGTCTAGTGATGTCATTTTACGAACTAAAAAGTTTTATGTTGTTCTTACCATTTAAAAAGTGTGTTAATGACATTATAATTTTGAAAGTGAAGAGTTCTTAAAATGGTTGCCCATGTGACAAACTGTTGACGTTCAAGTGATTTTACTTTTGTAATATTTCCATGATCGTTACTGTACTCGTTATTGTTTTGAAAATATGTCCTTTAAATGGAAATTCTACTATAAATAAAAGTCAATTATTCAAAATTTTGCGATGCCAGCCTTGGACTTCCAACATTTTTCTTAAACTCTATTTTACTTATGTACACTGCATATTTACTAATGGTAGATTGATTATTATTAGATTAGGGGACAGTTTTATCCGTTTTCCGATAAACAACTTTTTCAGTTCAGTTCGAATATACGAAGATAAAGTACCCTTTCAAACACATGACAAATAGCAGGCACTTGGCCAAAATGATCTTTTTACGTGTTACTTAAATGTTGTTTTTTTAACTGATTTACAATATTGTTTAAATTACCTTCAGTTGCTTTAATTTTTTTAATCTGCATTTTTCCGGACTACTGCCTTCTATAATTTTATTTCTGTTAATACATAGGATAAACAACTGCCCATATTATTTAATTTTTCAATAAACTATTAAATCAATATTTTCAGCAGGAATTTTCACTGAAAAATTGTATAATATTCCGTATATATCTTTACTTATTATACAAGTAACGTGTGACACATACATCACAAGTTTTTACGTATCAAACCCGTAACAGATGACAACTGACAGAAGAATAGGATTTTATTTTATAATTACATCTTCTTTATGTGTCATTCCTGACATTGGCCAAGCAGTAAAAAATATCTAGAATTTACACAGAAGACCTCTAAGATCATGGAATATAAACAGCATGTGATACATAAAGTCTTTGGAAAAAATATGTGTACTTTGCGGTTTTGGGATCAAAATAAACAACTATGCCAACAAACTGCTAGCGTTTAATCATTTTGCACTTATGTATAAATACAGTTCCAAAATTTCTAAATAATTTTTTTAAAACAATATACTTATATGTTTGTGGTTCGGTCTCATAAATAAATGGAAAGAGTGGCAGAATCCAGATTTTATTATGTGTAACTTTCGGTTTTGCTATTGTTGGTGCCACGTATTAGAGAATTTACTGAAGTGTACAACAAACTCACAAAGTACAACTTCAAATCATTACGTGTGTACTGTGGTACCACTACACATCCTGCCACCTATATATGTACAGTAAAAGCAGTGAACTATAATCATTATTTCAAAAACGTGTAAGGGCACAACTACAGTAAATGTGGATAATTATAAAGAAACTGTCAATTAAATAAATATTTAAAAAACAAATATTGACTGCATTGATGTAATGTCAACTAGTACCTCATAAATCATAATTATTACAATCGAAAGAAAATGGTAACGACATAATAAGTGCATAATTAAAAATAAATGACATAAAATCAGAGTGAATTTTTGTTTTATTTTTTTCTGTAAGGAATCTTGGGTGCGGTTCATATTATGTGCACTTCAAATTTGTTTTCCTTTTTCCTCCTTTTTATGAAATTCTTGACAGAGACGTAACATTTATAGCATATATACATTTTTATATTTCATATCACCTTGAGCCAATCCTTCTAATCGATTTCATTTTTAAAGTTTCGGCGTGCGTCTTAATAACTTTAATTAATAGTTATAAGATAATCTATTAATATTGTTAGATAAAACCTCCACCTTAGACACGTGTAAGGGAGTATTATTCAGGATAATCCGAGAGTGATCGCTTCACTGAAAGTCTCGCACCAGTAAAATGAAAAGTGAGGAGTCAAAAACGTGTCGAAACAGGTAAAATACTAACACTAATGACCAGAAATCTTAACTGTTAAGATATATAGATCTGGAATTTGCAAATTGTTGAAAATTTCATCCAGTTTAAAAAAATAAGGTGATATTCACGATAGTAGTAGAATGCAGGTTTGATAATTTTTTATCCGACAGAAAAAAGAAATTAACGACACAACGTACACGCTAACATAAAATATGCCACGACTGAATACCCGTCTCTGTGTGACTAACACAAAAATATATACTTACTATTCGCCTCAAGCCTGAATTCCAAGATTGTTTTTACAAATATAATATCACTCAAAATTAAAAAACCCGTATAGTTAACACTAAATATGTATTTCATCGAAGTAAACAAAAACTATACAGCTTCCTCTCCCTAAATTCCTATTTCATTTTTCATTGTACCATTTCCATCTTTTTTACATTATTTTCAGTATAGTTGCTCTATTTTAATTCGCTTTAACATCCAACTCAGTTTTCACAAACCTATTTCATACAATCGGACAACAGTTCCAACTCTATTCCACCTTTTCTATTTCTTGTAAAGCCAATAAACCTTCGCGCAACTGCCAACGCGCTCTTAAATTTATTGGAATATTCTTCGTTAACGAGATGCAGTATAAAGGTACTCTTTTAAATTAAGAAATGGAGTTATAACCACACATGATAATTTCCTACGTTCTGCCAAGGAATAGTTTTTTCGTACCCCGCTTAGTACAACCGCACGAAGAATGTAATGTAACATGTAGAACTGTGATTATTGATAAGAACTTGCATAAATAAGTACCATGGTGCGTAATAATATCTCATTAAAGTTCCACTTACACATGTATAGTATTTTCCAAGCCGATAACTGGTAAATCTTGGATATAGCAAAAGCTGTGATTGTAAGTAGCGAAAAATGTTATATTCTAATGATATTTTTAAAACATAACTGTTGTAAGTATTAGATCAGTCCAAAAATTGGTCGTCAGATCGTTCCAGTAAGCAGCGAACTAATTTAACCGGTACTTAAGGATTATCAGACACAAAAATACAAAACATTGTATATATTTTAAGTCATTGCAAAGTAATTTAATACAGTACATAAATACGTTTGTTGTGATTTAAGAATTGTGGAAATATTTATGTGTTTATCTATAAACCTAACAACCCGTACCCGTACAATTATTGAAAATAATTCGTAATAAAGAAGGAAACACATTAATAAATCTAGATTGTGCATATTTTATGGTAAATGTTATGTATTTATACACCATTACCTTTATTACAAACCATAGAACTAGTTTAATAAAAGGCTAGTTACACGTTTAAAGTTTGCACAGAAATTTTATTTATAGTCTCGCATAGAGAATAGTTACAAACGATTTCCGCACTGTTCAAATTTCCGAATACAGTGGTGATCAACATAAAGATAGTAGTGAAAATTAAATACAAAATTCGAAAACATAGCAAAGCAGATTTTTTGATAAGATCTAGGATAGAAATTTGAGAAACCAAGAACTACCCACGAAGTTCGCTATGTATGCGAACATTCCATTACACGAACATGTGATTATAACGATAAAAGTGATTAATCATTGACAGAAAACAATCTGAAAACAACAAAAGAGATGTTTTGTTTTAGATGAAAAACCAGTACACAGAGACGAAGTGACAGTCATATTTTCTTCAATGTAACGTGCTATTATTATACCTTGTGTTAATTATCGCCATACGTTACATATTCAACTATTCAACAAAGAGAGAAAGTATTTTCATTACTTAGAGACAAGAGACGTGTTAGATGTAGCGCCAAACTAATGAAATTACGTCCATGCACCTGTTTGTTTTCCTGTTTTATAAAGATACAGTTTGTTTGTTCGCACACAAGCAATTATTGCTTTCAAAAATTATTACCACTGGCTTGATTCGTAAACATTCGTGGCGAAAAAGACAAATTTTTGACCTTTCGTACTTGTAAAAATTTCCATTCCATAAACCACCGAACCAGTGGACTACCTCGAAAAATAGCTAATGCGAAACCTCTACCCGTGATATGCATAAAAATCCAAGTAGGCATCAGTATTTCGTCGCCTTAACAACAATACTTTATCACGTTGTGTTTACCTTGACATAATATGGACATAATCAAAACAATCCTTACACACATACGACATTATTTACGACAATAATCGCTCCTAATGTAAATTGACCACATTATCTTTCTGTCACTGTCAAAGCGCAACAAATTTTCGCAAGCATCTGCCACACCTCCGTGAAATTTAAGAATGGGCTGCGATGGCGGAACAATCCCTCGCCGAAACGAATTAGTAAAAGTCAAACAGAAACCTGAGCCGAGGGATCAGACCTCCCATTTAATTTTTCAGTGGAGATACTGCAACCTAACCCAGCAACTCCTTCAACGCCCCATCGTTACGTGCGGCCTAGGCAAGCTCTACAACAAATCGGCCATCATACAGGCCATAATCAATAGAGAATCGCCACCCCACATCAGAACCCTCAGGGACGTAATTACTCTGAACCTAACCCCGAATCCGGAATTCCGCGAAAACGGCACAGACCAAATCGACGTCTCGCCCTACATCTGCCCCGTGACGGGACTGGAAATGAGCGGAAAGTACCGCTTCGTGGCCCTGTGGTCCTGCGGGTGCGTGTTTTCAGAGAGAGCTTTGAAAGAGATCGGTGTGGGGGCGTGTTCCAGGTGTCAGGAAGCGTTCGACGAAGCAGACGTGGTGGTGCTGAATGGGTTGGAAGGTGAGGTGAGGGTGAAGATGGATATGAGGAAGAAGAGGAAGAAAGAGTGGAGGAAGATTCAGAGGATTAAGAAGGTTAGAGTTGGCGAAAATTTGCAGTGAGTTTGGTGACAACGGTCGCTATCACCGCATTAGCAACCACATGTTGTGTCATATCTTTTAAAATATGTGTCTGTATCCGGTGGAGATACCACATGGATGTTTCCCGTAAATAAAAGAACAGTGAGTGTTACATAGTTATCAAAGACATGGAAAGGCCGTTGAATGATTGCCGTTTAACGGTTTACTTGTCGTGAGTAGTTTTGGGATTAAGCCAATACAAAAGTTTCAAATGAGGAGTAATGTTTTCTTAATGACGATACAAATTGGGTACAGTTCTGCGATGTTATCTGTTTTAATTAATGTCTGTTGCTACACGGATTACTAACTATCTCCATTTTTATCAGAGAGAATAGCTTCGATAATTATGTTTGTTATATAGTGATGTGTGTTAAATAAATCACTACCCGTGCGATAACTTATCACGTTTATTGCTTATTTCGAGTGACCTTTTACACAAATACTATTTATATTTAAACCATGGTAAATAGGCAGGAGGTTATCACTTCTTTCCGTAATGTGTCTGATACAAGCTATAAATACTCATCGATAAGTAGCGACACTATTTTTTCCAAGAAATAGACGTCCGAATCAAGGGGACGCCATCTAGTTACAATCGTCGTACTAAATTAACGTCCTCTACGTCAGCGCCTCTAGCGGATTGTAACCTTGGCAAAGGTCAACGAACCGTAGAGATTCCCAAAATTTGCTCACGCAGGCGACGAAAATAGGTGAAAGTTCCATTTTCCTCGACCGACCGTAACAAAATCAATTAGTAGTTTTTAAAAATAAAACTGCCACTTACTTTTTCGAGCTACTCTAGAAAACTGATTACAGGTTGTTACGAGTAGCCTATAATTACGCAGGTAATAATGCATGGTTCGGGTCAATGAAAAAATATAATTTCAAAATAATATCGCTTCATCTAATGAATGTAAAAGCTCCGTTTAAAAAGCTCGTAGAACCACAGCGCATAAAGAAAAGTCGGAAAATGCGTGGATACGTGCCAATAAAATTTGACGCAATACGATTCCCGGTTTCAGTAAACAACAGAAGAAAGTATCTAAAATAAATTTTTAATCAAAGTGACGCGACAGATTTATTATCTCTTACTCAAATAATGGGAAATGATAACGATGTTTGCGTGCTCTACAAAGAGATGCTGCAAAGAAAACCGTTTTCTTGGATTATTTTCATTTTGAAATTCACATTGTTTTTGCGTTCGCGCTATAAAAACGCGACTATTTGCTTTTAAAATTATAGCGGCAATGTAATGGTATTTGGTTATCTGGTTATAACATTATTTATAGAGTATGCCTAAGTGTTTCGCTCGACTCCGAGTGAAGTTTAGGCGAAGGAATATTACATAAGACCACTTGTTGAAATACTTACGTGTACAGACTACCGCGACATGTTTGTACGACTTACAACAACAAACTAATAACCAGTTTAGAAAAATAAACTAATTGGGAACGAAGACCATTTAGTAGTAATTTGGGTGATATTTTAATTATAGCTATGAATGGCTTCCGTGATTACGCCAAGAAAATCGTTATCGAACGGTATTCCGAGGAATTGCTTGGTCGAAGACTTAGACTCATCTATTGTGTGGAAAATTAAACTACACGTAAACCCGGTTCAATTAGAAAAAGCTATTATCGGGGTACGCGTTCGATATTCGGGTGCGATTTCCGACGTGTCACCTCTATTCTTAACAACTTTGATTTCGTCTTCTGGTGGTGGATTCGGAGCCCGGAGGACATCTTTACCTGACAGTATTAGAAGTGTAAATTGTAATCTAATGCTGCCCGGTAAGATGTTAACAGTACTCCTGAGTGTCTTCTCCATATTCGTGATCATCCACGTCGCTTGTCTTGCGACATTAAAGCGAATTCCACGTTTCATACAAAAATCGTAATGGCAAAATTATGCCGGTCTATTTGTAATTCCCTAGTTAATTCAACGCTGCACTTGCTTGTACGTGTTAACGCGGAGGTGTAGGCGTCCGACAACATCGGATTTACATAGATTCCTGCCTTCAACAACCACGTCATCAAAAATGATAATTACAGCGACTGTCGTCGACGTTTCTCCAGGTCTTTACATAAAAATGAAATCAATTGCACCTCCGCGACAATTAAAATAAATAACGCAAGCACCACGATCCAGAATTGAACGCTTTCATAAAAACAAAATCGATCCAATAACTTACATAAGCAAATTACGCAATTACTTTAACCTTATGTGGGCTTATGGGGTTATCATGCGCTTATTAATAATTAAACCAACCGTAATAACGAGCTTCTTACCGAACCATCCGCAATTACAATACACTTTCTTTTTGTCCCGTGCTCTATCATTACTCCCTCTAATCTATCAAATTGAGTTATTTCACCTTGATGTCATTTCGCGCTTCTCTTCCTGCCGTAATTAGTTTAAATGGAAACGAAATCGCATGATTAATTGCCCCATAAACATCGCTTTAAAAGTCAACGCTCTATAAAAATCGCTACAAATATTTTAGCACCACGTTTCGACAAAATGAAGTGTTCATTCGTGCTCCTCGTAATTCAGATGGTTTGCTGTAATTACAGACACGACGTAATTAAATTAGACGGCTGCGAATCGCGAATCTCGAACAGACTCCGGCAATTTTAGACTTTTATGAGACTAACATTGTAAAATCGAGATTTTATTGGATAATAAAGAGTATTGTTTTGCGCCGACAAGCAACGTTCCGCTCAAAATATGATAATATCCTGGTTTATGACGGTTTTTGAAAAAAAAAGGAAGCGTTTAGGCAACCTCTTATACAACGGAGGCGACTTAGACCGACGACTTTGTTGCAGCGGGCTCTCGTAAACCTATCGTAAATGGTTTTATGGTCTCATGGGTTTGCTCGGTCCATTTGGATTATCAATAATGCGCGTTAAATTGTTTGCGGCTATCAATGTGGCTGTTTTAAATACGTGGAGTTAGGTCTTTCCTGGATTCTTAAAAAACTAGCGTTTTTTGAAAATTGGGGGTGGTGGAGATGGTTCGATTTGGGCGTGTTGGTGGATGTGGGTACGAATGCGGTAATTTTTCAGCACTGGTGCTTGAGCGTGTGCAATAAAGTACCCGACCTTATTGAGGCAGTTCGGAGTCATTAAATATCGTCAGGTGAATTTGTCTCTGGAAACCAGTTAGGTAGGCAAGTCTTGTTACGTAAACCGTAAATATATTCTGTCGCTAAGATCTCCGATCGGTCTTTATAGTGCCGTTTATGAGGTTATCACGAATTGGTTTCGTTCCAGACTCACCGAATTGGAAGAAACGGCTATCCGTGAACTAGTCCTCGTCACCTGCAACAAAATAAAGCATGAGTGTTGCATAGAGGTCTTGCAACATGGGTTAATGTAACTGTCGCAAAGTCCGTAGGAGTGTTATTGTTTACGACAGGCTAGAACCGTCGATAAAGCATTGTGGTTGTTAGGTAGGAGTGTAAAAATCGCTCCCAAGCCCAAATTTCTCAAGTATGTAGTACTAAGGTCGCCTGGTGCTAACTTATGGCGAATTTCTACGGTGTTTGCTTACTCTCACTAAAATAATTATGAAATCTGGTAAATTTATATGCAAATGCAACGATGTTTAGCCGTGTTGCGCAACACGTTTCTAAATTATTTCTAGGATTTATAAATATTTATTCGATTCTTGTATAATTTGGAAGCCTTTCCAAATGTTAAGTGCGCCTCACTATTTTCTTTTTTCGAGCGACACTATCGAGGCGCATTGCTTAGCCCAAGAATAAGACACATCGCTCAGCATACCACGAAACCTTGCCAAATGTGCTGCCGTTAGTCAAAACGCCTTCTATTGGCCCAAGAAGTGACAGGTCGTAAAATCGTTGAAATTTTCACGGCGCGGGGAAAACCGCAGCGCTACTTTCTTCGAAAAACAAACGTGCCGACGCGAAGACAAAGTGATACAAGGTTAGCAACGTTAAACAAAGTAGAAATTTACAAAATACTTTACTATTGCGCGCGTACGAAAACTTAAACAAACAGAACGTCTGGCAATGAAAGACTGCCATGCTTTCCAACTCTTTAAATATTTATCTAAATGAAATGCAAATGTTTGTGGGAATTTGAGGAGTTTGGGCGAAATCGTTCATGATCAAAAGTGGCAGAACGACGGAACTGACCTAGACCACCGAGAGCAGCTAGCCCGAACGGCCGGAGACGGTCTTGGCACTGATCACAAAAAGGGGCCACAACGATTCAATTACGATGGCCAATTGACGAGGATGAATGGGTTTTTCGCCGGTCGATCGAGCCACAACGGAGCGATACACTACGGCGGGTTCGTTAGCACTGGAGCTTTTTCGATTTTGGAAATTTAGCACCTCTACACTAGCGCCACCTGCGATGATTTTGCAAAAAATTTGGGACGGTCTCGGTACTTACTTGGCTGCGGCGCGTGTAATGAGTCACTAAAACGGGGTGAAAGCACAAATTAGCTGGAGAAAGTCACTGAATGCCGAAACTAAGGCCGAAAACGCTTAACCCACGAAAGTCAGTGGCTAAACTGGTCGTTTTTCGGCGTATGGGAGCCAGCTATGTGCATTTGGCGCCGGCGCATATGGCCAACAGACCAAGTGGGGTAAGAACGCGCGGAGGACAACGTCCAAACGATAAGCAGGCGACTTCTAAAATCACTTTGTTGTGCTGTGACAAGGCCCATTATATCCCAATTATAACATTGTTTGTGTTTAATTAGGAACAAAATTTCCATATTTACCGATAGATGCTCGACGGGCCGATAAGAGCCTCCCTAATGGCCGCACAACGATAGCTCCTTATCGGCGCTCCGCCAAACTTGCCTTATTTTCTTAATAAATATCGCTCGAGATATGGAAAAATAAACCTGGATTCGATACCGCGGCTCGAAGCGTGCTTTATGGGCCGCCGGCACGGAACTTTCTTGCCGAGGAATCTATTAAACTTATTTTTTGCGACACCTGCAATTAGCCCTATTAAAATTTTAATCGTTAATCTTGCATTAACTGAACTACGAAAATAGATTTTCGATTGCACGAATCTCGCGGCGGTTTTGTTGTTCTCGGACAACGAAAAAATGAAGACGGTGTGACGCAGAGATGGGTACTAATTGCCTGGCTATACATGATATTCAACGAAATTAATTTCATGCATCCTATGAATCAGCATAACGAACAAATAAAATGTGTTTACATGGTCGACGGGTATTCTTGCTTATAATAATCGGATAAATTACACTAATCGGGAAGGTTTTGTTTAGAAAGGTAAAGGTTGCTTGGGTGACCTGTCGTTGCTTGCTTTTTGTGGCCGAAATTATTTAAAGGTGGTCATTAGCTGACTATAAATCTTTTTTTTTTCATAACATGGAAAAGCTAATACAATAACGAACACTACAACTTTGAAAGAGTCGTTTTGCCCTTCAGAAAATCGAGTTTTAAGTGTCGTTTCTCCTGCAAATGTTCTGTTATTACAAAAATTTAATTACTGCTATATGGCGAATATCTTCTTAAAAACACTACCGCGTTAATTCGTTTAAGTCAAACAGACTTCCGTTGTCAAATTACATTATCTACCACATGCCGACTCAGAATTTGTCACTGGATTAACTGCATAAGCATAATATGAGTAATGCAAGCAATGAGTAAGGATAATGAATGTATGCAGATGATACGATTACGAATTTGTTTTGAAAGATTATCTTTTAATAGTTTAGGGAATTTTTAGATTCAGAAGCCATAAATCATCACATTTTGATAGCATTGTTGTTACTCGAGCGCATTACTTGAAAGCGAATTTGTTTTCACTCAAGAATTTCCGGATAACGTAAAATGCATTTCGTCAAGATATTTCATCATAAATATTTTCATTATGAGTTGCAATTATTGCTTGTGGCGATTTAAAGATAAAATTATTTCACACACCTATGATACCCAGCTTTTGCAATTTTTGCATAAAATCTAAATTAGCTGTGTTTATTACAATTTCATTCGCTTTTGGAACTTCCATAAAAAACGTAGAACGCAAATTTTTGTTCACAAATGTTATACTTTATAGCAAAATTAAAAATTAACCAGTTTTGTTGGGAATTTTATTTTAATTTCAATTTTTGTATTACAAATATTTTTCATTTATTTTTGGATTCTTCATATTCTTCATTTATTTTTGCATTCTTTATCATTTAACTACGTTTTTTCCGTTCATATTTATTTACAATTCTACAGCCAATATTACTATTATTTTTATATATCCAGTTTTCCGTTTTCTTAATTTACTCCATGTGATCCTCTGCATTATAAGCTATTTCTCTGAACTTTTTTTAAATAATGTTTTTCTTAATCTGTTTCCCATATTAATATTTTATTAACAATTACATTCAGTTTTCTGTTCAAATAGGTATTCTTTTTTCTTCTGGCCTGCGTGATATTTTATGGCTATGCTTTCTTTTTCTTTCTTAAAAGACATTCTACAACATTTTCTTCTCATTCTTTTTCTTTCCGCTAGAAAAATTTTCGCTATTTATGTTGATTTGACTATTGCTCTGTCTTTTATATTAAACACATGAACACATAACAGGGTAAAATATAACAACTAAAGTTAATTTTGCCTATTTTAGTAGTGGATTTAATTAAAACACTTATTAGGTAGGATAGTCGGAACACTGTCACAATTATGATCTATTTTTCAAAACACAATTTAAAAGATAAAAGAAGACTACGTATGGGAAGGTAAAATTGAAACAGTTGAGTAAAACGAAAGTCAAAAACAATCAATCTAGTAATGGATTAAACAGAAGAAAAGGATAATCCATGGAGTCGCAATTATGTGTTAATAAATTTGTAAATTAGAGACAATTAAGTTTCTCGAATTTTCGCAAAAAATTCAAATTGGAAATAGAAAAGAGGAAAAGATGTATTTCTTAGAAAAACAAAAGTTACATAATAATTTAGATTCGGGTGTGGTACTGACATTAATGAAGATTCTCGAATAATTACATACTAAATGTCGAAAAACTAGAAGAATTTCCACATCAGATCTAAGAAAGATATTAGCGTGAGTGTAACATTAGTTAAAGAAAAAAAATTAGGTAAAGTATTCCAAAAGCTATAAGGTTATATGGACATCATAAAATTATCACATTGTGTGGAACTTAAGTTGTTTACAATAGAAAAGGTTTTAACGTCGTAAATAACGTGTCCAGTGCAGCTCGACCGACTGCTGTCGGTTCGTTCAGGGGTGGCTTTCACTAAATATCTAACTACCTACCACTACTACCTGCAGCCACAAAGGGGTCCGAAATAATCAGTCGCTTTGAAAGCCGGCCCTGTTAAATGTGAGTAAGAAATGTTTAGAAGACGATTTATTGCCAACCGGTAAGCTTAGTGCGAACCACACAAAGGGGGTATTTATTCGCGGTCAACTACTTTTATGATGTTCATCTAACCTTATACCTTTTGGGCTACTATACTTGGCGTGCACTGGAGAATTTTGCAGATGAATTTTATTTTGAAACTTTTGAAGTTGCTTTAGTTTCTTGCATTTCTATAGTACTCTAGCTATAAGGAAAAAATGTTTCTCAGGCACTAAACAAGTCGGCTATCAAAAATGGTCTTAATATTATAGATTATAGAATATTCAAGAAGATAGTTAGAAAAGAAGACGCCAAGATATTTTTAACGATGTTCACAAAGCAGAAGTGAGGAAAGAAAAAGATGGAGTATAAGAAGCCTAAAAAAGTAAATATCGGAACTAGCAAGGGAACACGTCGTGTAGTAAGATTATCAATTCCTGGCTTAAGAAGAACATTATTTATGGCCCACCTAGAGACGAGTATAGAGGAAGGCAGTCGGAGAATTTCATAATTATGCAGTTTCTAATCGCTACGATCAGAATTAAAGAAAGTATTACGTGAACAAACACTTGCGCTCGCTGTTTGAACAATGATAAAGTAAAAAAAAAATCAGACTGATTTATTTTTGTAACTCTGAGATATTTCAAATAATTTTATAAATTATTGTAGGAATAAATTTCAACACTGGCAATATAAAACCACCAACATATAAAAATAATGTTTACTAAAGCTTAGTAATATCCCACAGGTGTAAACATTCCATACAGAAAACTTTAAAAATATAATCACAGTACAAATATGCTATAAAAATAATACTAGCTATTAAAAATATATTATGAAAGTTAACGCAAAAAAGCTTTCAATAAAACCTTTCATACATATTTCTCATTTTTTAAAGCAAATGTATCCACAGTCATGCACGTAATTATTCTTGTAATTACGACACATCTAAATTAAAAATGCTTATTAAAAGTGGTGATTTTTGAAAGATTGTGTTGAAGAAAAAGTTAACTGTCATTCCAGCATTGATATAAAAAATGTTTTTCTTAACAACTAGGACCACTCCCAATATAGTTTCCTTTGGTGCTTATAGCATTATAAGCACCAAAGGAAACAATCAGCACTTTTGATTACATCACAAAAAAAAAACGTAGTCAACGGAATAGACTCAAAATTAGAATCTTGTGTGATTCCAATGGCTAGGCATTCGAATGGTGCCCTCGATATTCGACATACTGGTATCATTTTTTTGTAAAGATTTAAATAACTCGAGTAATTTATTACATAAACCATGTAAACAAACATTCGAGAAGTTGTACGTTGAGTAATATACTTTCTAAAATGTGGAGCTTCGAAAACAAATTAAAAACTGTAGTTTTAAGTTTTTTTTCAATTCCATCGAAAGCTTGATTATCTGTTACATTTTCTTTTATAAGTTTTAAAGGCTTCGAAAATAAACCATATTTCTCTACAGCTCACCGAAATTCCAGGAATCGGTTTCTAAATATTTAATTGTTTCATTCTTCATAGTGACCCTCTGTATTAATCCGTGATTAAATAATAATTATGTAGAAAAACAAATTTCTAGACGTAGTAATTCGACGAACAAAAAAACACATTCCTAAAAAATATTAAGTCAGACTACTAATTAGACACGACTGGTTTTAACGTGTCTTAACACTGGTCTGAAAGTTAAAAATTCATAGTTCCATACTTATGTCACTTCCTGCGCAAGCACATTCCTCAAGAAAATTCACTCATCTCCGAGTGAAATAAAATCAATTTCGTGTAAATAACTCACAAAACGATAAGAATGTCGCTTTAATTTTGAGCACATTATATACAACGTTAATCAGGTGGACGTGCTCATTGAGTGTGTGCAACTTATAACAGTAATTTTTAACTTAGTGTGTCTTTAATTAAGCTTTGAACAAAATCTTTTCGCGTTAACTCTGATTTAATAATATGCGGTAATCCTAATTTATGCCATTTACTTAACTCAACATACACATTAAAAAAAGCACTTAAATCACGAGCTTTGCATGTATTTTAATGCTGCCCATTAATTAGCCATATTTTTGTACGAAGTGATTTTAAATTTTGAAATTTATATTTGGAAATCAGGCTGCACTTTCCAAGAAACGAAAAAAGCGTCCAGTGAATTAATGCTTTAGGAACAACTTAATACCGAGCTCAACCAGTTGTAGGTATAAATAATTGTGTCAAACAATTGTGGCAATTACGCCAGAACAAAAAGATGATTGTTGGCGTTTATGTCTTGTTCAAAATGCGAAGCCATAATTCCTGGAGATAAAATTCCAGTATCATGCTGTTTTATTCCTTGTTCCTGTTAATTCAAGCCCACGTGTTCGTCTCTAATAAAGATAATGACCAGTTCTATGGCTATCTTCTGATTTTCTATCCTTCCATGTTTTCATGATTTCAATAACAATTAGATGATCGGATATGGATATTTAAAAATAAACGCGTTCAGTGTCGTCCATTGTAAGCATTTTCAATAGAATTATGAATTAATAAATGTACCTTAAACACTCAATTCTCGCATATTTCACTAAGCAAACAAATCGAACAGCGTTCAAGTATAAACCACAAGTGCAATTACGGTAATGTAAGGCAATTAAACACAAAAACTCGGACAATTCAAGGATTTGTCGCATTTAAAAATAGTTGCATTAGAATAATTTATCATTATTACCAACAAAAGTAAAATCGGCCTAAATACAAAATAGTCAACGATAAAACATCAACCGAGTAATTGTACGTAATGCTAAAATGATACCTATTTATGTGCTCTATTTATTCTACGACTTGATTTATTTGATCGACTTCGGACATTTCCTACCAACTAACCGAGTTCCACTTTGTATAGCTTTTCCCACATGTGGAATTCATTTCTGTCGTTTGCTCTATTGCAACACCATCGACAGGATTTACGAGATCAATCGCTTGGTAATTATTGCGAGAAATTAAAACGCCCAACACCATATAAGCACCATTTTTGCACCACCAAAGGCACATTCCAGCGCTTTATCCATGAATGGCAACGTTGTTGTAAAAATGGTTTCTTGACGATTAAGTTTGCCGCCTCGAGCGAAGCGCCCCCTAGGAGAATAAAACGGATAAATAGAACGGCGCTCGCAGCGACTCCTCAATGCTGAAGCAGTAAAAATGATATTAACGTGAAGGAATTGTCTTAATTAAATTAATTACCGTATTGCCTGAATTAATAAGTCGCGTAGGAACTTAACGAACACTAATTAATATTATTTTTTTCGCTGCTGCGGTATTACTCCGGTATGCGGTACGAAATATAGCGCCATCTATCATAATTAAAATTTCGAGTTTTAAATCGTATTATAGCGACCTACAGCGAATCTAGTTTAACCAGAATTGTAATTAATTGTGACTATAATGCTTCTAATATCAATCGAATCGTTTAAATAATTTTGTCATTTAAATTCGGCTTAACGGTTTTTAGGTTAAGAATCGGCATCCAGAAGGAAAATTTATTTCGACTTCTTTATAGCCGATAAAACATAAATCGAAACACTGGGAACTTGCATGTTAGTGTTGTCAAGTTATTCAATTGGGTGAAGTGGCTTTGAATTTTATCTTTCTATCGATGTGGGTTTCGTTATCGGATCGTGTGGTATTTTTTCCTAAAAAAATACTGTTATAGTTTTATCAAAACACTCAAATGTATATATTTAGCACAGATTTTTTGTTATTTAACGATTTGATAGATCATCTTTAGATTAATGGTTTTATTGTCTGTTCGTTTTTAACATATAAAATCGTTTTACCTATCTTTGTGAATGTCATTGTACAGATGAGTCAGTCATGGATCTAAATAGCACTTTAATAGGAACATTATCTATAGAATTTGGACTAATTTGTAGCTAATGTCTAAACGAACATTAGCAAAGTTATGGCCAGAATATATTGTCAATATACATATTCTTACACTTACAATGTTTACCATAAGTGATTAAAAACAAATTCCCAAGGCATTATATGTTCTTCATTTATAAACTCCCAAGTACTACTCGACTTTGTTTAATGTAAACTTTTAGAAAACAGTTTAAATGTACTATCGGTGGACAAAAAAACTGGGACAAAATAGGTAACTAGATAATCTTGAAAATTAGAAATTTAAAACGTGTAAGTTAGGTTCAAGTTGAGTTGTTGTCAAGAAAATAGCATTTTATGACATGTGGTTGGAGGAAAACGTTGCGAGGTAACAAATTGTCTTAAATTTCATTTTGATTAACTTTTTGCTAAATGCTAAAATTTTCTGTGCCCCAGTTTTTTATTTCTACCGATGATAGGACTTTATTAAAACATTGGAGAAGATGAGAAAAAGGTTCTCCAGATCAATGAAAAGCAATGGGAATAAGATTTCATGTCACTGTCATTTGTCCATTTTTTTTTTTAAATCGTACCTTGTGGTCTCCAGAAATACGGGAAGTTAGGTGTAAATAAATTAATAGATATTTTTACTTCTCGAGTGTAGTTTTGTATTTTCTCGATATGGTATGGCCCCTAGAGTGAGGAAAAATAGTTTCCAACTGCCTGTCTGTCTGTATGTCTGTCTGTTTGTCTGTCTCTCGTCCGTGACGATTTTTGTTAGGCGGAGAATCTTTGAAACTACCAGACCGATTGTTGTCAAATTTTATGTCATTAGCCAGAGTTAGGCATAGCCGAAGTGATGGGGAATCAATCAGACAAATATTAAAAACGACAGCACGTCGTCAGGCGATAAATTTGGCTGGCCGACTGGGCAGTCTCAACCTCAGTGGCGTTCAGGGTTTATCTGATCAAGATCATCACGAAAATTGTGATGTTGTGAAGTTGTAGGCCACGACTGCAATAGCGCTATTTTTTAGCAACGCTTATAAAAAGTGACTCAAAAAGAATTAAAGAATGAGTCAATTTCTGTTATTGAAGTCAAGACCGGCTTACTCTGTTTTTCCGAAAATTTGGGAATGTAATACCGTTATATTACACTGCACCTATCCAAATTGATACAAGTGTCCTTACAAAAATGTTGATGACGTCATTTTTGTAAATGCAACTCACTTGAAACACAGGGTAGCACGCTTCTTTACATTTATTTTAACATGGAATACATATTTTTATTTTAACTTATAGAGATTCTTATAAAAATAAATAAAATTCGTGGAACCAAATTTTGTAATTTTTCGAAAAGTTTGGATATGTCTTATTGCACTTCAGGAGCGAGGGAAGTTCTATCGAAATAGTCTTCCACCAATTTTTTGTTTAATTTTCACCATTTACTGTTTCTTTTGGTGTTTACTGCCATTGATTATTTAATTTTGTGTTTTTCCCTTAAAGTGGGTTATTTAATTTTTGACTGTATTTTGTCAATTAAGGTTTTGAAAAGTATTTGCAAAAATAATGTACTTTTAGTTGAAACCAAAAGTGAGGTATTTTTGGCTTCTGCGTAACTATTTAGAAAGACAATATTATTGTTATTAACAAATTATATTACTGAATAAATAAATGAAAGTGGATACTGCATTGACATAAATGGAAAATCAATCATTCCATGCATGCTTCAAACTATGTACACTTTTTCTAGGCTTATCGCTTTGTTCTTCTGTATTCTGCGTTAATTGACTGATTAATCACTAAGCAATTAATTAGTGATGGATTAATTAACTAATTAATTTAAATTAATCGACTGCAATTTATTGCATTGTACTTTACGTGCATCAACAAATTAATTTTAAAAAGTCATAATAAAACAAAGAATAATTAAGAAAGTGTTACTATATAATTATTACCCAGATTAATATTAAGCGAATGGCGATAAGTGCAACTTGACTGGTATATTATGGTCATGTGATAACTGAAAATAAGTAATGGTATGAGTAAGTGTGTGAAACATTTTACATAAAAGTTTCACATAGATAATAAACAATAGGGAGCATTTTAGAGCTCAAGAAAAAAACAAAATAAAATGATGAAATTTAAACGCAGAAAGTTCAACCAGCATTTCTGTTCTACAAAACTTCCCTATTTATAATTTTTGAGGACCACAACCCTAGAATTTCATTTTTTTTTAGATATGTTGTTATGTAATAATTTTTAGTTGTACTTATGCTTATAATATAAAATAATGAAGCAGTCGTTTCCAGAATTGTGTTAGAATATTGCGACAAATATTTAAGCGCTACCGGGTTAGCGCGTGCCACGCCTAACATTACAAATCTGAAGAAGCCGTACCCGGTAGCGCTTTAACATTTGGGGCGAGTTCACTGAAACGAAGGATTTATAAGTTTATTTTTTTAGTGTTCAAGTTCTACTTTCAAATGTTACAACTGAAATAAAATTAAAGTTTCGTAATCCCCAATACACCTTGCAAATACAGTGCGCGACATTTGATCAAATGTTAACGGAGAAATGACCACTTACACGCCTAATTTATATTCTTATTTATTTACAAAGTCTTCCGCAACCTTGAGAGATACGAAAAAATCTAGAACGCTTGTCTAGACTTCAAAAAATGTTGAAAATTACGTAAATTCGCTAATTTATGTGTAAAACGACTATTTTCTACATCGACAGATATCGCCTTACCTATCAAGATTTTACGAGCAAAAATCTTCGCGGCGCTTGTTGCAAGAAACAGTGCCATATGGTCTTAACGATTCAGGTTTTGTTTATGAGACGTATTAAAATATAATCCCAGCCCAGCTGTAGGTCGACTCATAACGCTCGTTCATTTCTAACGGTGACACCATATAGGTACATCCAAGAATGAATGTACTGAAAGTTGGATGGTTTTATAATTCGGATTTAATGTTCTAATGAAAGTCGTCGTCCGTGAGTTTTAATGTACCCTTGTGGGTCCGGTCCCACGAAATGTAAACAAACAAAAAAATTGGAATTTAAATACGGTTTGAGAGAAAAGCGTAATTTGCTTTAAAATTGCACGACTCGAATTTTGTGGAAAAAATCTGAGAAATGGATGCGTTGGTAATGTAACACCGCCAACTCGTCGAAACGGTCAGAGCAGGCAAGCTGAAATTACTTTTAAGGTGTACTTTCTCTGCAACAAAAGTAAGGTTGTAGAAATTACAAAACTGTTAATTATTAAAAATAATATTCAAAAGTCCTTGTTATGCGTCGCTTTCGCGTCCTCCCACACCGTTGTCCTTTCACACTTTTTTCTACAATTCCCATTCACGATATTTTTATCGATACACAGCTGTTCACAAATTAATTGTGCTCATTATTAAAAGTGTACGTATTTTATCTATGAAATTATTATTGAAATTGAAATGATTGATTTATTATTTATTGGCTTTATGAGCTTAAAGCTATTTGTCCTCATTGAATTTCTCACTTTTGGTTGGTTGCCAAACGGCGTTTATTGACCGATCTGGCTGCATCGAAGGACGCACAACCTAAATTTTGAGTTCCAATTTTGACTTTCACGAGTTTCATGATTATGACTCATCTCTATTAAATACTAAACTCACGACGATTTTCTGCTGGAATTTTATCGCTTTTTCCTTGACCTTGGACTTCCTTTCTCCCTTGTGGTGTCATCGAAAGTGTAGTTGCAACTTCTGACACTGGCGCTGCCTTCGCGATGTACCAAAACACATGTCAAACAAACGTCACCATTGTTCGAAACACCGCAACACGACCACAATTCTCGGTTATATTACCTTGTTTATTCGCGTTCGAATGCAAAACTGGGCACGTTCTTTCCACCAAGCCAATAAATACATAAGATTGTTTACGAGCCATAAACCTGTGTCAGTCTAAAATTCGGAGTCATCATCGTTCCTAATTTATTCGTATTGTAAATGCGGGTAATAAATTCCTCAGATTTTGACATCTGTTAGACTTTCTTCGATATTTTTAATTCATAATGGTGAATCGTGCACTCATTCAATTCCTAACACAGACACGCCACCGCCACGCCCCCTTATTTAAAAAATGGGATGTTTATTTTATACGCGGGGTTTAAGTGAAGCCTGGAAGGCACGCATGACATGCCATATACACTATGAATATTTTTAAATATTTACGGATTTAATTAGGCGGACGATAGCACTCCGCTGGAAAATAGCATCTAGCGTCGGTTTCGGTTGCAAGTGGCCACTATTGGAACCTGTTATTGTCAAGTCGTCACTCGATATCACTTACCGAGCCATTGAGGATTTCACCGTGTATTAGTGCGTTTGTGCTATGATTAATGGCTTGTCACAGTTTGACATTTTCATTAGGAAGTGTTCCGGGCCTCTTTCATGTACGCTCATCTTAATGCAAAGCGAATAGGTAATATTAAAAATCGCCGGCTGACTCTGCAGTCTCGGTCTTAACAAAGCAGCTAATTTCTCTTAATTACTTGTACCGCACAGTAATTACTGCTACGGCGTCGTAATTTTTTTTAGTTTTTTCATGAATTTACAATGTGTTTGAAGTGTAATTAAATGAGTTATTGGGATTTTTTCACTGTTTGTTTATTAATTGTAGTTTCAAGGTGGCACGCCAGACTTATAGTGTCATTTTATTTTTCATTATGCATAACCAACACAGTCGCCAAACAAAGGTTATGCGATGTGTACCCTGTAACCTTATACAGTACGCAGTATCATAATTGGTAATGTGTTTACTTTTAGTGTCTGTAATGCACTATAGAAAATTACATTTGTGTTCTAGAGATAATCACATTGCGAAATTTAATGCGGGTTAATGGACAATTTAAATAAATATATTTATATTTCTTGTTATTTATAACGAAACAATTATCAATTAGTGAATAAATACAATCTTACTAATGGTAACTTTTCAACATTACAAACTTTTTGTTGTACGATGGAAAATATATGTACTTTATTTGCATCAACATACAATAAGCCATTATCTTTTCGTGAGGAACATAACTTTTATTTTTGTATTGTAGCAGATATAAACAAGGTCAGTTTGGGAAAATGTGGTACATTTCTAAGTCACAACCATTAAGTAAACTATACCAGAAGACAGTTATAGCGCAAAATAAATCAAGTGTTGTATACAGAACAACAAAGTTGATTATTAGAGTTTGTCTTTAACATTCGAAAAATTACCATTAGAAACCAAATTCTGCCTTAAAGGTGATCGACACCTTAGCGAAAGTCTTTTTTTACACATTTTACACATGCGTTATTTTAAACACCATGTTTTTATTTTTCTGTCTTTATTTTTAAAATTTAGCTTCATTTGAAATACATAAATTACCAAAATCAGTATTTGTGTCATTAATAATAGTGAAGGAAAAGTAACCTGTAATGTTCATAGTACCATCGTGCAAACATGTAAACCTCGTTTACTTTCGGAAGAGGACATTTCACTTATTCAAAATATATTTTAAACGTTATCGCAATTATTTATTTTTTCCAAAATATAAGATATTTACAATTTGCACAGCGAGCGATCAATTAAAAACACCATCAAAGGCAGCCATGGATTTTTGTCAACTTACTGTCAATTTGAAAGTTTGAGATGAAAATGCAACGATCAAAGACAAACTTTCAAAAATCCGTGGCTGTCTTTGACCGTATTTATTACTGCTCTCTCGGTACCAATCGGTATATGTACCAGACAAACATTACAAAAATTTTTGAGTAATTAGCGGCGAATCTAACCTTACCTTTTCGTATAATAAAATTAACAGTTTCCGACATTTCTGTCAAATGCCACTTACACAACAGAATGGATTAATAAAACAACTGAGTTTTTCGCTAGATTTTCTTCTGTCAACAAAACAACGCCAACTTGATAATTTTTTCAGTTGAACACCCGTTATGTATTGTGAAATAATAAAATGGCATCGTTAAAAATTATTTTGGACCAGTTCAAAAAATTTGATATACATATGTATACAGAATGTTCAAAAAATGGCGCACCAACTCAACGATACATTATTAAGTTGACAAGTCCAAGTTCGAGAAAAATCATAAAAAATTCCGTCAGATTGACGTTCACTTACAAAAACCAAATATCCATTTAGAAAGACATATGAAAAAAACGTGGAAAATTAGTCACTGTTGTCAGACTCATCCTAAACAATTTTTTAATTTCTCCTTACATTATAAAATGGATACGATGGATCATGACAAGAGAGCTCCAAAATTATTTTGAATAATGAAATCCGATCGATTTCAGGTATCCAACACAAAATAGCGAATTAAAATTTGGTGAAATTTTGAAAAAAAAAATTAAATTTTGAAGGGCTGTATCTTCTACATTTGGACAAAAGAATTTTTTTATTATCTTTTTCTCTCCTCCATAAAGTGTCTTGAATAACGTGTCATAGTATTGCTGCGCATTTTTTGAACACCCTGAATATTACCCGCAATGTTTTCGATTTTTATTGATTACTTTTGGAGATAAAAGGATAAAGTGATTTCTTTTTAAACGACAGAATAGGTCAAATTTAACATAAATGAAGAATATTTTTTATTTTTATGATGTTCATTTACTTATCTTGTTTTTAAATTACAAAATATTATATAAATGTTACCAAAATAAAAATAAAAGAGAAATGTATTCGCCTGCAAAATTTTAATTCAATCGTGTATACTCTGTCCGTTTCTTTTGTACCTGATCAAATTTTATTTGATAGTGCATTTGGGTACGTGCTCTCTAGTACCTGCAGTATTTATTAGTGCGTTGTAGTAGTGAATTGCATAACATCACAAGTACGGTCGAATACGGCAGTACCCTCCATTAGCAAAAGAAGTTCATAAAATTTTATGTAATGCAATGAAAACGGACAAAGTATAAGTCGTTCATACGGTTCATACGTAGCAGTACTAATTATTGTCAAGGAAAATGAATAGCACAAATCTGTAATTAATAGTTTGAATTATAGATTTAAAAATTTGTTTTCGTAATGTGCATGAAAATTGAAAAGGTAAAATACCTATCAATGTCAATGATGTTTACTAGCATTCTACTAAACTCTAGTACTATTGGAATGACGATTGTATTTAGATAAGATAAAATGCAGACATGAATGATAGCTAGAATAGAACTTGCTTTGAAAAACTTAACCAAGTCATTTTTTCGTTGTCGAATTTTCAAAAAATTAAATCCATTATACGGAAGGATAAGCATTAACTATTCAATAAGAGTTAGCGAGTTTAAAATTCCTTAGGCTATTTAGAACAAAATGTCTGTGTCTAAAAGTAGCAAAAATATCGCTTAATGTCGTATACTGCTAAGCTACACAATATATCCAAATGTATAGATTAAAGTATTATATTTATCTCTACAAAGTCAAACTTTACAACATAACTTCCCTGCAATCTTTTGTTGGTTGCAGTATTTATTTTTTGCACGCCGTTTTGTGTACTAATAAAAGTTTATGACCCATTATTATCGAACCGCTCCTGTGAAGATCCTTGTTAAACTGTGACAGACAACGCGTGCCCTTCTGAAATTTATGTAAATATCAGAGTTGTATTTAGCACAATTCTTCTTCGTCAGATTCAGCTTAGCTAGATAAAATTTGATAAAGTTGTAAAGTCTGCAACAAACATGCAAACACAAGCAACAATGTAACGTTACTACATACACCTCTGTTAAATCAATGCAGAGTAAAACAAATACGAATCTGTTCGGGGTTTGAGGACCGTCAAGTTTCGACCCGACCCTGTAATTTATGGTTTTATGAATTACGTGTGATACTGATAAGTCTTTTGATGTTTCATTAAAAACCTCTGCAATATTTTATTCAATGAATAAGTAGACAAATTTGTTTTTCTATAGTAGACTAAATTGCAAATTCTATAGGAGGTACAAAAGTTGTATTATTAAAAATAACAGTGTATCTAATCTGTGGATTTGTACAGGGTATCTTAAAATAACCGATTATAAATTTCACCAAAACCTCTTGCCATCGTCCAAAACAGCAATCACAAAATTATATTATAAAAAACATCGCAATCGTTTTGATTTGTACTCAGTGTTTTCTAAAGCAAGATGTTTTAAGCGGTTCATTACAAGAAATTTTTCAAAACGGATTTGGTACTAACTTACACGTTGAAATTATTGGAATTTTTTTGTAATGAGTGAATTAATAAAAAAGTCCAGGCTGAATTTTTCAGTTCCCATAAAATCGAAAGCCATTCAAGAGGTAACTGTTAGGCATTCTGACGAAAGACTATCCCACATTTGTAGATCAGTTCATAACTACGTAAAAAATAATAAAATAAATACATAATAATAATAAAATTTATTCACTCAGTTAATAAACACGTAATGCATACATACAATATTTTATTAATGTCTTCGAATTTTGTAATTTGTAACAATATTCATCTTATGCTATCAAGGGCCAGAGAAATCAAATCTCTGTAACATAAATAAAAGGATCGAGTCGAGATTTATACAAATTACAGTATACCGCGCAAAGTTCTTTATTTTCAAACACCTGTTAATAGTATCTTCATTGTCGTCTCTCTATAAGAGAAAATTATAATAATCACTGGTCAACAGCTAAGCTCTAACTTTTATTATAGCAGCCAATTATTACAACAATTTTAAATGATATTATAAACGGCTAAACCCAAACTTAGCTCTCATTTAAAAGTAATCTTCAATATTATCCTTTGAAAAATACAAAAATCGTACTATTAAGTAATAGGAAACTTTCTATAAGGTGTATTTTTTTGTGATCAAATTGCTACAAACTTCTTGGGAAACATTAAGAAAACTACGTTTAGTAAGTAGAAAACATGTTATCATCATATAAAAAATTTAAAATTAACATATTCTTAAATGTGCATTTTATGTATTCGCATCTTGATTTTTTCCCCAAAAATTATGACGACGTGAGTGACGGGCGTAGAGAACGCTTCCATCTGGGCATTTTGTGGATACAAAAACGTTACCAAGATCGATGGAACACCTAAATGCTCGCAGAATACTGCAGGACCATCAAGCGAGAGATCTCCAATGAAATCTATAGGAGGCAACCGAAAAAACGTCGGTCTTGGCTGTTTCTTTTGCTTTTTTCGTTTTTTAAACTGCAATCTTTGTTTTTTTCTTAATTATGGTTGTTCTTTTGTTAATACATCACTTTTTGCCGTTAAAGATACAAACATTAAATTGTTTTACCTGCTTTTTTGTTTTTAACATCAAATATGCATTTTTATTTTTAATTGAGCTAAGTTGTAAGGTTTATGCCCTTTGTTACAAACACAGAGACAAATTAAACGAAAACATTACAATTATGTCAAAGTTAGAGAGAAAAAATTGAATTTTGTTGACCAGTGATAATTAAATGTTCTCTCACGGCTAAACAATGTTTTTTCAGTCAACAAACACCTGCAAGAAGAAAGTTGAGATCACCCTCGCGTTGGTTCAAGAAATGACTACAGAATAATGAGCAAAACTAACATGCTGAACACTTGTGGAATATGGGCTTTTTGCTTTCTTTGTAAGCGAGCTTCTAGATATCCTGCAATTGTCGGCTACAACTGAGAAGTTGTTGATTTATTTTCAAACGCTTAAAGAACCGTTCCTTCACTCCCTGCTATACACGCAAAGGGAGCAGTACCGGAGACTTTGTGGCAGGAATTTTCTGGGATTTAGGCTCATTAACTGTAGTATCACAGAGTTTTGAACAACATCTATTTTTTTCATTAAAATGATCTAAGTTTGTTTTTCATTGTCAAATTCTAAAATATCACCACTCACGAAATTTGAAGAAAAAACGTATTTCGTACCATAGAAGATAGAAGGTACTCAAATCGTTCCATTACTGACCATTCTGTTTGTATGTATTTTGAAAAATATTGTAGCTTAAGGGCCCGTTTATAGAATATTTCAACTGAGATTCAGTTAATCACGGATTTAACGAGGCGTTTAGCGTCGCCTGATTGGCGTTGAGTCGGTCACGTGGTATTTTAATGACCGAAAATAAAAAATCTTGTACTAAAAGCGAGTACAGCAGTTCTGAAATGACCTGTATTAACAATAATGGAAGCTTAAATTAGGTTATTTTCGCCAGTTAAAGAATTTATAAACAAATAAATCTTATACGTACCACGAATCATTTAATTTTTTATTTTTTTTATTTTAATTAGTAATGAACTTACGATTCTAAATGTCTCTTCCAGATTCGCCAGCAACAGCATTAAACTTGCACAAATAGTTCAAATGGAATTTCCTATATTGTTTGAATCGTGCTGTATCATTAGTTCATATGGCTATTTCTGAACAAACTACTACTTTGATATTTAGACTACAAACCATTTGTTTATTTTTTTCAGAAATATGCAGACTTTCTAATACAATAATTAAACATGTTCTGCATTCAAAATGATCAGGAACTTAAAATAAACAAAATATAGATGACCACACTCTTGGGCGTAATTTTCCTGTCATTTTGAAAATTTTGATGTAGTCCATGCTTTATTGTCACTTTGATATTTGAAGTTTAAAAGATTTGTCACGTTGCATCCAGTGTTAGCATGCCTGCAGCTTCAAAAATGACAAAACTGAAAAACAAAGTTACAATATTTAAAGGTGTTTTACATTTTGTGACAGAGGAATGACACTGACGTCCAAAATTTTCTGGCCGCGACTGTATATCTGCTACAATTTTACATCAAGCAAACATGGATACAACAAGTGCAAGAGCACTCATTTATTGTATGAAAGCTGAAAATGTATCAATAAATTAAGTGCACCTGTACTTTCTGACAGAGTATGACAATTAATTTTTAAAATTATATACAGGCCACTGCTTCAGTACAAAATGAAGCTCTTGTAAATTTCATTCATTTCATTCAAGAAAATTTGACTCTGGATAAAATTTTGGAAGCAACGCCTGCATCTTACAATTTAAGAGTAAAAAATGGCATGGCTTTCTTAGGAAGAAAGTTCTTCTTAATCTACAGTCATTTGCTATATGTTAAAATAAAAGGGTTAATGTGTGTCATAATAATAAAATACTGAAGTCGGAGCGACTGTTATTTCTTGTAAGTGTCAGGTTAAGATATTTTTTTGCCCTCTGTAGAACAACTAAAAATTAATTCATTTCATTTAAATGAAATATTCACTCCCATAAGGAAAATTAGATTTCAGGCCAATTTATTTCACATTTTAATATTTTAAAAATTATGCCGTGTATTTTGCAGTGTATTATAACCGAAGTGTTGATAATGGGTTAATGGGTGTCATTTAAAAGAGAAACACCGAAGGTGATGCGATTGTAATGTCTTTGTTATCTCTTGCAAGTGTTAGGTTTTCTCAGAGTTTTGTGCACTCTTCAAAGTACCCATAAGTTAGAACAGCATTTATATTTAGCGTCATTTTAAACACAAACAGTCCTCATTTTCACAATAAAAATCAAATTTCTGGAAAATCTCTTTCGCATTTTAGCATTTTCATTGAAGAAAATATTACCCTCTACAAAAGTTTAGAAATACGCTTTTCTCTGCGCTTTGCAAACACCGAAAAGTTTAGCGTTTATATTTAGAGTCATTTTAAAGGCAAAAACTTTTCATTTAAATGAAATATTCATTCCCATAATGAAAATTAGATTTCAAGACTACCTATTTCACGTTTTACGATTCTTTAAAAGTCGTGCAGGAAAATATGAGTGGCGGCTCTTTCTGCTACAAACGTCCTTAATGGTGTTCAGTCAAACAGCCATATATCCAAATGACAATCGGAATTTGTAACTATTGATTTTGTATTGATTTTGACACGTAAAAGTGAGGTTGTACGGGATTTATGCGAGCATGATTGTACAGTCGCAGCCATAGAAAATCACTTTGACATACACAAAGTTTTAGTTCTGATTTTTTTTTTAATGTCACAACAATTTGAACCTACGCTCCTGATTTAAAAAAAGTGGCAGTGACTTTGTCAAATTTATCTGATTTGTCAAATAAAACATTAATCCCACCTTAAAATTTTTAAAATTTTGAAGTGTGTGCCAAAACCTAAGGGCCCAGTTGTCTATGCCTACGATCGTACTTACAGTCATTTGCAGTGTGTTAAAGCCGATGTATTGATAATGGGTATGGTTTAAAGGAGTTTAAAAATCTTATCTTTTGTGTTAGGTTAAGATTTTCTGTAAGCTCTGTACGCTCTGTAAAAATTAGAACGGTGTTATTTTAAAGACAACAATTCCTACAGTAAGAATCAGATTTCAAGACATATATATATATAAGGCATCACGACCTTTTTAGACCGCAGCGAACCATGGAAGTAGTAGTCTAGTAATTTGGTTGGTAATAAACATCACTAAACTAAAGTTTCTTGAATTGAGTTTATATTGATTTAGAATGAGTTTAAATGAGTTGTGTCAGAAACCTAACTATTGTCACCAGCTTACTATAACAGGATTTACAAAAACCCCAAGCCATTTCGATTGGATTGTATTGACAGTGGTTGGAGGTTATCAAAGGACCTCATGATCACTTTCCCCCAAAGTTTCATCTCAAAAAGGTTTTTCAGATTTTTCGAAAAATTTTGATCAAATTCAATACTGACCTGACTCGACCACGCTTGCATCTGACTTTTTCTGTTAGAAAATGTGCATGCTTTGTCTAACTGCAGCCAATGATATGGTGTATCATCCATTACCATCATATATTTTCGTTGCAACTTGTTCAAATCAGGAATACGGTGATTAACCACCCAATTTTGAAACAGTATCCCGTCAATCCTTTGTGGTAATCTCCGTCGTTACTTTTCGAATTTAATAAAAAGTTACATCCTTTTGAAAAGCCCAAACGACAATTTGCGTGACAGATTATATCAAAATCTTGAACCTTCATTTGTAATTTTGCTGGATTACTTTTCAATTCTGAATCGTGTGTGCAACGACAAATGGAGGAACCGGTTTGGTACCCATGATTCGTCGATGTATAAAAATGTTACATCTTTACTAGAAACTAGAATTCGAAGAAATTTTCTTAAAAAAGTAATTTTAGCTGCAATGAGATGTTTTTGTACCAATGAGATTTTGTGACAGTTGATTTTCCTTTTTCTAACCCAAGATATTTTGAAAATAAACATGTACGACATTATTTTTAACTTTACTTACTCGATTAAAAAAATAAAAAAACGATTTTTCTGGTACCTAAAAAGTGACAAACTAACGTGTATGTCAGATGTCACATAAAAAACACGTCACTCAGTCATAGTAGCCAACATTAATAAAAAAAGCATGGCCTACTGAGGCCCAAAATGTTATTTTAACATTTTTAAAAATTGCTGTCAGTGTTTAGCCGTCTATTTCCATTGAAGAAAATATTACCCCTAAAACAGTTTAGAAAGACCCCTATGACAACAAGTTTTCTGCAGGAAAAATTATGGGTATCGTGGTGGCTGGTCTTTGTGTTTAAAACGTCGTTAATTTAGTTATTTACAGTATGTTAAAACAGAAGTGGTGCTAATGATTGTGATTTAAGTGAGTTTAAAAACTGAGAAATGAAATGGCAAGTTAAATCCTTGTTGTCTCTTGAAGTGTTAGATTAAGATGTTCTCTGAACTCTGCAAAATAGCGAAGAATTAGAACAGCGTTTATATTTAGCGTCATTTTAAAGGTAAAACCTTTCATTTGAATGAAATATTCATTCCTACACTGAAAAGTTTATTTGAAATTCGTGTTGGCGTTTTAGGTACGTAGGCGTACTTATTGATAAAAATCCATAAATAAAGTCAAATAAAAGCAAATTATATTTAACAATGGAACAAACGTAAAATATGAAGAATGAACACGGGCCACCATCATATCCATATGTATTTATGAAGATGTGACCGGAAATGCTTCGTTACAGTTGTTTAAAAGTGGAATTAACCTAACTTCTAAAACTATGTACTAATTTATTAAACATTCCTAAATTCGTGTCTCGTTCCATATTTCTTAAACTCGTTAACTTTCTGCAAACTAGTTAAATTACGCAGTCTCGTCAACCTAAAAACTCTGAAATACGCGCGTTGAGAAAAATGATATTTTTATCGGAATTTTTGCTTGTGTATGGAAATTTATGTACGGAATGTAAGAGCTTCAGTATTCTCAAATCAGCACAAAAATGCGGTTTCAATACAAAAAACGCCAAACAAAATATAATTATGCAAACATCGGTTATTTTAGCTAAAAATGTGATATAAATACTCTAGTTTTTAATCTACGTAACATTTGAACCGGAGACCTTTCAGCCAGTAAAAGTCTACGAATTTTTTGCGTTATTTGTGTTTATGTAATTTGACGTGATTGCTGGAAAAATAGAACTCGACCTTTGTACTTTCAATTAATATCGTTTTTAATTGCTGCTTGGAAAACTGTAGCTTTGGAAATTGTAAAAGATCAATACTTTTTTCCACGTTTGTTGGCGTGCAAATAATAAAAAGATTTCACCATCGCGGATAAGGATATCAAATCGCGACAAGTCTCTCATTACCATAAGACATTGTATTACCTTACAAATTTATTCCTCAGTTTTGCGCCTTACCTTAGAAGAAAGCAACGTTTTAAAATCCACAGCGCACAAGAACTCAGTTTTTAGCATCATTAGTTTCACGTGGTCTGCAAATTCGCGTACATACAACACACCGCATGTTTGCAAGTTCACCGACAACTAGTCGCTTTTACACAACCTCTAGCTCGAACGCTGAATTGGCTGGGTGCGATCCCATGATGGGAGCACACATGTGGTTTACATTTGAATACTTACTACGAGCACTTGACTGGATTAGAGCGTCAATAATCTTATTAAAAAACGTTTACAAACCATCACCCCAATTATCCAATGTGGGGCCCCCGTGTAAATCAAAAACTACCAACGGAAACGCATCTGACCCTTTTCGGAAGGTGACCAAGGAAGTCGTAAACACACTAAAACTGTGGAATTTAGTGAAATCTAAGAGGAATTATTTAGTGCAACAAACATCCAAATGCGTGGTTTTTGCGAGTAAAGTGTTTATGCCATTGCAAACACGAGGTGAGATGGTCTACCACGGTTGTAAACAACTTAATAAACACACAAACAAGGACAGATTATTGGTTTTGTCATCAATACTTCGTACAACTTTTTGATAACTGATTTCATGCTGTTGTTAGTTTCATCATAGGTTCGAAATTTTTCCGTGATGCACGTAGTTTTTCTTTCTTTTATTAGCTGTCCTTGCAGGGCTATGCAGTTAAACTTCACTCAGATCCAAACACGTAACCGGCTGCATATTTAGATATTTATTTATTGAGAAAAATACATAATCAGTTTTGGACGATTACCAAAATAATTATGAAAATGAAAAGATCAAACCAATTCTGATTTATTACACCGAATTTCGTTCAATAAAGGTATATTTAATTATTTTCTAAGACGACGTCATTAACTTTTTGTGGAGATAAAGAAATTAATTTCTATGTATTTAATGTTATACCAGTCACAAAATGTTACTATGTGAGGTAGTCGGATAAAAATAAAAAAACAAAATGAATCGGTTCAAACATTTTTTTTAACTGATTAATTTGTAAACAGTTCCAAAAGAAAACAAATTACTCAAGTATAAGCAATACAAATTTCGGAGCGCATATTTCATCAAAGATTTATTTAATTAAAAACTTTTTAATGTGATGTCATTGCTCTTCCAGGTCATGAATAAATCAATTTTCGTTAATGTTCGGCAATATCTAAATCAAGATTTAGTATGCAGTCTAACAAAATTTATAACAAGTTATGTTATCCAATTTATTTAGGTGATATAACCCCTACATAACTTTAAAATCAATCAAAAGAAAATTTAATAATAATAATAATAAAAATAAATAACACTCGATGCTGTCCGTAAAAACATACAATTATTGGAAGTCACCGAAATCTGACAAAATGGATAAATCCTTAAACCATTTCCTTCTAAACCTATCCAGATTATCAAGAAATTTAAATCATGTTATAAAACATTTAAAACCAAAAGATAGCAACACAATAAATCCATTAAAATACAATACTAACCTCATGTATAATGCAAAAAATTTATCAGCATTGTTCTAACTACGATACTGTTAATGAAGAATAAAGGGCTCCATTAAAGTGTCCTTGGCTTGTACAGGACAATTGGTCATAGATTTCATCATCTGTGAACAAGCAGCAAAAGAAAGTAGAAACATATATTCTAATTTTATTGATTACAAAAAGCGTGTAATTCAATCGAGCATTCCTCATGATGCATAATCGGATGATTATTGTATTAAATAAACCCTCTTTCCTACTCCTCAACAGGTGCAATTACCATTTCAACATAAGATTTATCGACAAAACAGAGAATAGATTAAGTCTCTTGCTATATATAGAAAATATATGTAAATAAATTAATAATAAAAATCAGTTGACCAACTTGTCAAATCTAACAGAACAATTCCCTAAGAACACAGAAATGTGAAACTCAAGCAACAATTTCTTGAAAGACCAAAAGTGATGTTGAAGATAGAATTAGACAGAAGAAATTTGATGAAAGCAGTTAACATATTCTGTGTTCGCTGCTGACATTTTTGGAACAATAAAGTGTGAATACCACAACAAAAGTTTTCACATAATATAGAAGACATCATGCGAAATCATCCATTGAAAGATTTTCGATACCAAGAAATGATGGAGGAAAGGGTTTCCAGAGCTCAGAACAGAAAAAATATTTCCTCAGAAGAATAGAAAGGAATGGAGTGTTTGTCAATAATTTCGTCAATTCATTACTTCGTCTTAGAATCCACAATTAAGTCTTGCCTTAATGCCGCTTCTATCAGGGTCATAGTTCGGTCCATAATAGTAATCATTTGAATTTGAACCAAATGGAATAATAATAAATAAGTTTATAGTATTATGCGAACCGAAGTAAAAAATCACAAAACCTACAAACAAAGTTAGCAATTGTGACCAGTCTAAACGATAATTAATGTACTAGTTTACATAGTAGCATGACGGATAATAATTGTCGTTTAATGTACCTACAGTGTTCTAAACCAAATGCAGAACTTAACGCTGCATAAATTACTCCTTGAAATTCCTATTGTGTCTAAAAATAAACCCTAATAATTTATAACAATTGGATGTTATATAATTAGAATTACAATGGTTTGTAAATGATACGGTTGAGTCAAAAGTAACCCTTAAATCTTTTTTTATAACGCACTTACCAAGATTGTAATCGTTTATGTGATTATTGTAAACACAATTTTTGTGTATTCGAAATATCGACATTACTGGACACTTACTTTTATTAAGAAAAACCTTATTCACCTGATAAGGCACTCATAAAGTTTCCATTTCTGCCAAAGCTCTACAACTGTCTAAGTTATTAACCACTCTTGTAGGTTTCAAGTAGCCTCTATACAACAGCACCTGTAATAAAAATCGTTTACTAATATCATTAATAAAAATAAGAAACAATATTAGACCTAACTTGGATCCATACATAATTCCACCATATGAGAACGTACGTTGTCATGGATATGAAAAAATGAAAAAGTTAACAAGGTACTTATCACTATCATCATATATGTGAATTATTAAATCAACCACATTAATACAAAATCAGCTTTTTCATGGTTTATATGGCTTGATGAACATTTTTTGAGAAAGCGATTTAAATAACGATCTTTGCGAATGATAGATTAGAAGGATATGCCTTATACTATATTAAAGTAGAGTTAAAATTTGTCAAGAAATTTTTGACAGTTACAGAAGAATCGAAGATATGAAACGAGAATCGTTGCTTATTTGTCCAGAAAATGTACGTCCTACGTTATCAAAACACAAACGATCTTTGTACAAGATGTCTTCAAATTGTTTCATTAGATCTACTTAGACACAAAATGGTAGTAAAATGATTTTGTTTCGGACAACCGAATTACATGGATTAGGTACGTTGTGATTTTTAATTATCATTACATATTTCCACGATTTTTATTCATGGTAGGGTAAGTTTCAAATTAGCAATGTGTAAAACTATCCATTTTAAACTCAGTTTGAAGAGACTTCCAATATAAATAAAAAATAAAAAAAACAGCATACCCTTTTGCTTACTTCTATAAAATTTGCGTTTTTTTCTTCAGGTTAAAGCAGATGGCAGTTCAGATGATTCCTTTGAAAAGTTTAGGTCATTCAAGGGATTTAAATTCATATCATGTCACATTTCCTGTTCATAATTCTTCGGGAGCTCCGGTAAGTAAGGGAATAATCAGAGCGGGAGTACAAGGTGTATTTAGAAAAAATAGAAGTTGGTTGTGCGTAAATCAGCGGCAAAAGTCTTACATTTTGGTACTATTATGCTATACATGGGGCCCAAATATTTCAAGATATGATACTTTTGCAGATTTAACTGTGTAAAATTTTAGTGCTGTCATTCCCAGTTTATTTTTGAAGACGCCTTGTAAAATAGTACCAAATATAACACAACTCAAGCACGGGCAAGGACAACAACTACATTTTTTACAACTATTAAAGAATTGGATTTTCGTTTGAAAAATTCATGCGTTAGTTAAAACAATATTTATCACGAGCATTTGTAATGAATATGAATTTGTCTCTTACTTAACAAACATTTGAATCTACCACGAAAATATAAATGTACCTACTATTTGGAGAGTGGCTTAAACATATTTTATCTAAGAAGAAATTATCTAGATCGAACATGTGCGCCGCGGTTAAAAAAATATGTAGTTGGTCTTAATCCCACAGAAAAGTTTTGCGCAAACTACATGCGAGGCAAAGGTCAGTTACGCGCTGCGGTCAGAAAGATTGACATATACATTTAAGGATTAATATAGACCATTTAACAGTTGTTGACGTGGGTGTTGGTCAATTAAAAATAAATAATTAAGGAGAAATAAGTCATACTTTACGTATTTATTAATAATTAGATAGGTATGTATATAGAGCTGAAAGTATTTTTATTGTTCTTAAATTTTGTACGAATCGAAACACCTTTTACAAAATCAAATCTGCTGATCTTGTCGTTTTTATACATAAAAAACTAAGTCGTCCAATTTTTTCGTTCCTATGCTGCCAAACTTACTGCACTTATAATGCCCTATTTGCACACAAGTGTCGTTTGACGTTACTGGGAATTAGACCAGCCACAGGGGGTTAATTTACCGCTGTGCGCAAGTGACCAAGCCCGTCCAGGTGGACCTTTTTTTAAAAGAGTGAGGCCGGAAAATCTCTAATAACGATGAGGTAATATTTCATCTAAAAATTCCAAAAGATAAGTTCTGGAAAGCATGGTGCGTCAAGTTGTGAAAAGTTTTGAATTGTAGAATAATTAAAACTGAAGGTGAGCTTCATTGTAACAGTAATTTAAAACCACCGTAAATTTGAAAAAAAAGTGTGGGAATCTTCCTGTTTTGAGTTCGTATCCAGTATGTGTAGTTGTTATTATCTTAACATACTTATCATTTAAGGGTAAAATTTCAGGAATTGAACTATGTATGCTTCAGGTTATAGATATAGTTCTCCTAATTATTATAATCAACGCTAAAAATTAATTACAGTTCCCGCATTTTTTTTTTAATTCACTTTTCAACTGATTTGATTTTAATTATTTCATTGTTGTTTATGTGTTGTAACTCAAAAATATTTTTCTGTGCTTTTCATACCTTTGAAAAATTTCCACATATGTTGAATGAATAGACTACTCATACAATGCAATGTAATAAACATATCTCGAAGGACGTTATGGTGAATTGAATCAGCACCAACATGCAAATTATCCAGAAAATTAGTTGGCAGTTCAGCCTACTTACACAATTGATATAATTTTGCACTGTGGTATAATCCCGTTAATTCGTAAAAACAACTACCGGTAAAGTAAGAAAATTCGA
Source organism: Zophobas morio (assembly GCF_036711695.1). Lineage (NCBI taxonomy): Eukaryota > Metazoa > Arthropoda > Insecta > Coleoptera > Tenebrionidae > Zophobas > Zophobas morio. The sequence goes on from NW_026972109.1 coordinate 19,071,150, forward strand.
GTTACTTAAAAGCTTAATATTAAGTTTTCTTGATGTTTCGCAATTCATAGAATAAGAAAATTCAAGTTTGCATTTTCGTATGTTTGGACCACTACCAGTTTGTTTTGACGGAAATATTATTAAAGGAGATTAATCTACCTACATAAGCGACTACTTTTAACGTTGATTTAGGGTTTATAGAATATTGAATAAAAGCATTGATGAATTCGTTTTAGAATTTTTAGTGAATGGTTGGCCATTACATGCATTGTTTTCTCTGCTTTAGCAATGTTCGCCTAAACTGATTTATTTTATCTATTATCTCAGAAACGCGTTATCAAATTTCCTTAAATTAATCGGTGAAATTTTGGAAATATTTGACTTGAAAATGAAATTTTTGAAAAATCGCGATAATTACCGTTGGTGAATCATCACTTAATTAATTCTTTTATGTATTTAGAAGCTCTTTTTTGTAAAATAGCGTATTTGCATTGCACTAATAAATTCAAATTTCGCATAACTTTTGCTGTAAGTCAAAATAGATACTTCCATACCTACTCTTTTTTTTTTGAACAATAAATTTTGCATTATTTGGTTTGAAGTGAAGTGTCATTAAAATCCAGTTCTTTTCTAATTTGAAACGAACAATAAACAAACATTTTCAAGAGATAATATAAAACCATAAAACCGGAATGGTTTATAGGCTTATCAGCTTGGTCTTAGCCGCATCTGTACAACCCTTAGCCACGTCTACCACCCTTCGGAATCCCTATAAATACGGAAGAAATGCAGTTCTTTGCTATAATGTCTTTGACAATCGACAACGGCATTGACTCTCCAGATCTTCCATAACACACATATCGGTAAGATGAATCTAGATTTTCTATATATTTTTTTTGAAAACTAACTATTTTCCTTTTTTGCAGATTAAGAATGGCAAACTCACAAACCGACTTTTTGAAGTACATGGAGTGTCCGGTCTGTCTGGACATTCTTCGTCTTCCTGTCCGTTTATGCGGAAACAGACACAGTATTTGCCATGACTGCCACTACCAAATACTGAAAACCTCGCAGATAGCAAAATGTCCAGTTTGTCAGGAAGACTTCGACTTCGACTCTTGCCCTGTCAAGGGGCAGTTGTATCTCACGATGGAGGTGACCTGCAGATTCATCGGATGCAAAATAAAGGGGTATGGCGCAGAAGTAATTCAACACGAAAGAAGATGTATCTTTCGACTACGACGATGTCCTTGGAAAGGGCCCCAGACGTGGTTAGCAAACCATTACTTCGTAAAACATGCATAGTAATGACATTTATTGACATATATTGTAAGCAAATTTTCAAAACCGATAATAAACTCAGTAATCAATAATAATTGAATGATTTATTTCGCCACCTTTGTTTGACACCGCTTCTAATGGATCGTCTGCACCAGAAAAAAAGTTTATGTCCGTAATTCGGACTCCCCCATGTCGGACTCTTCCCAGGTAGGTACCTAATCCACCCGACCGTGACCCCCGCGGTGTAAGTACTAATCCTTTACCTGCCTGCAAATTATGGATCGGTTTAACCAGTTAGTCCTCAATTTAGGTCCACCAATCAGGATATGAGTTACTTGAAAATTGTTGTGAAAAATTCTTCCTCTCATCGATATAATACCAAGTGTGTGTATTTTTTTTCTCCGGTTGGTAACATATTTAAAATTTTCTGGTGGCATGCCTGGTTGTCAAATTGCCATTTATAATTTATGACACCAAATCAGTAGTGTTGATATCTTCTTAACACGTTTGTTAGACGCACCCATGTTAAAATTTGTGCATAATTAATTGTTTTTAGGTATTAGGTATTAGCTGAAAAACGATAGCTAAAAACGAACGCAATAAAATATCCAATTGAACGAACGCAAAAAAAAAATAAACGTAGGCATCAATTCCGTATGGTGTTATTTAGATTAATCACACGGCTACCTGAATTATGCTTAAACACTATTTACGTCCTCCAGTTATTTGAAATATTCAACAATGTCCTCCCCAGTGGATATAGAGCGTAATTATGATAATTTATCACGGCGCCAAACCAAAGCAATTAAGTCACTTACTGCTTTCACAGAGCGGTTACTGTTTGAACTCAGTATAATTACCCTTGCATTTTACTTCCTTGCTATCTTGAATAATCAAACCGTCATTGTAAAGTTTTATGGATTGTTATCCCATTCATTTCGAAAAAGACTGCCAGAGGTAGTTTTACATAACGTGCTATTGTTATTTTTCATCCGGGCAAGATTGTATGGAAAAGAAGGAGCAATGCTCGTATTAAATTAAAGAGTAAGGAGTGTTCATTTTATTAAACGGACACCTTTAAAGTAACGCCACTTTTCTAATTTTTAATCTAAATTATTCCAGTTTTTATATATGAAAGCTTTAAGTTGTATCTATTAAATGCCATTTTTGTTTTCAAAATAACGTTATTTCTTTTTAAAATGAAGCGAATCGCCATTGGGGCAACAAAATTATCTTTGCAAAAATGATGCTACGAAAAATTTCCGTTGGGGGGACTGCCTAAAATAACTAAATGTTCAAAATCAGCAGTGTTCTAAATAATCAAAAAGTTTGGGGAGTTTAATACTTTAGAAGATTTGTTCAAATCCAGACCGAGAAAAGGCCCGCTTAACGAAAATATTGAGGAAAACATCATTAAAGTGCTAAAATTAACGAAATGTATGTATGTGCGGGAAATACCGAAGAAGCAAGGTGTTACCGTAGGTACTGTACAAAATATAAAGACTCGGAATAACATTAGAACGTATTAAAGCAAAAAATCCCAAAAAAGAAGCGAAAAGCAGTGCACAAAGTTTCAAAAAAAAAGCAGGAAGTTATAAACAATTTTGGTCAGGAACAAAAATCGTTGTGTTTTGATGGACAACGAAACGAAGGTTAAAATGGGCTGCAATACACTACCCGGCTCCCAGTTTTATAATGCAGTCGTAGGGGAAGATGTCCTCGATGACATGAAAACAAAAAAAATTGAAAAGTTTGGGAAAAAAGTCTTAGTGTGGCAACCGATTTGTTCTTGTGTGCTAAAAAGTTTTAGTTTTTTTTTACGATTGGAACAATTCGGGGCGATGATTACAGGAAAAAATGTATAAAAACGCGATTATCGTCTGTTTATTGCAAACATCATAACCCTCCATTGTTTTGGCCAGATTTGGCTTCGGTTCACTACGCTGGTGCCACTCAGGAGCTTCTTAATGCCAATAATGTACAGTTTTTAAAAAAGGAAGATAAACCACCCAACTGTCCTGAGCTTCGTCCACTTGAGCGATAATGAGCAAATATGAAATCAGTGTGAACAAAAGATGGCCGAACAACATCATGAGTTGGAGAATTTAAAAAAATGTGGCCTCCTGCTATGAAGAAAATCACAAACAAACCTGTGCAAACAGTGATTCGCGGTATTCGCGCAATAGTTAGAAAATTTTATAATTTCTGAATATAATTGATTAGAGAATAGGAATAATTATTTCATTTAACATTTTTAAACATTTTTATAACAAAAAAAATTAAATCAGCCCAAAGTACTCGAATTAGTAGCAATTTTTCAGTGTCCGCTTTATAAAATGAACATTCCTTAAAAGTATGTTTCAGAACAAATTCTTTATCAGATGACATTGTCTAATAGACCTGTCAGAGTACTTAAGTGAATAATTATTCGTACCCACTTAAGTATGCATTTGACTAATTGTGCGGTCCTTTTACATTAATCTTTGATGAATGAGAGCATTTGTTGTAGTCAATTGAAGAATTTTTATTAGAAACGAGGTACTTGCTACATAGATTAGGAAACAAGTACGACCAGAAAAGTTAAAAAACGGCAAAGCAGTTGTTGTAATTATTGAGAAAGACTGCATGCAAAGGCTGTCTTTTAGATTGCGGAGCAATAACAGTTGTCATCAAGTTAAAAGTCGAGAAGAATAAAATTGCTGTTCCCTTTGTTTCCGTGTTTGACAAAATAATTGTTAATTTCTGCATAAGCACACAAGTGTGTCGATTACTACCTTGTACAAGTTATTGGCGGTTTCCTGTCCCTTAAAATGTAGTACATTATTGAGGCATTGTCAATCACAGTTTTAACTGTTGTTAATATAGTGTCTGTGGTGTGCAAGCATGGACGAAAAATGCAGCAACCGATTTACCCTACAAAAACTTAATTACTCGTTATAAATTGCTCTGTGTAAGTAAGTGTATATGCATTAAAACTTGATTTTCAAGTAACTATGCAAATGCGTAATAATAACTACAAGTATTAAGTGACGTTATCGTAAAATTGGCTACAGAGTAAGCAAGTGTACATGTTGTTTGAACCAACAACAAACATTACTTACGTGACTTGAAGTACCGTTTTATGTGTGAAGAGTCTCTGGAAATGTGATGACATTCGATGTAAAAGTGCAACAGTGTTATGTTATCGTGCTATGAAATGTTAGCATTAATGATGTGTAAATATGCAATAAAGTACTTTTTAAATTTTTACACTTGACACAATTTTACATCGTTTGCTTTGTATCTGGTTTTATAGATTGCATATCCAGTTAGCAGGTGCTTCTTCGTTCTTGTTAGATTTTTTTTATATGTTTTATTCTTCTCTTCTGTTTTATATACGTAGGTCTTGATTTATAAGACTCTGTTTTCCTTTATGAGGTTGGGTGGTTTGCACTTACGTGTTTCTCTGCAGAAGACAAATTATGAGAGAGAATGATTTATTGTAATGTCGACGTGAGTTCCCTGAATGTGTATAGTAAGTATAAGTAGGTCTCCCGTTTCCGACATTTGTCTGATTATCTCCACGAAAAATTCAATGAAGTTGTCCCAAACTTTTGTCAAGCAAATTGTATTTAAAATGTGCAGAATAATGTGTTTCTATACGTGTGATTTATTAATCTACCTATATTTTTAGTCTTATTTAACAGATTTGTGGAAAGCATTTACCACTATACAACAAAATTTTGCAGTTCAACTTATGAACTATGTCAACGATTGAGCTGAAATAGGTATCGTAATAATTTAGGGCTACCATTTCACAGCTTGTAAAATACCGAAATGCAGGTTTCCCATTTTTGACTTCTGTCTTCTATATAGCTGACGCTGAAGCTATTCTACCGGTGGTTCTGAAATTTTGTGTTTTCAAATTATTATAAAAATGTTACAAATAATAAAAATTCGTCTGCTCACCTAATTTGTTTGGATAATGCTGCCAACTTTCCATAGGAAATACAAAAAATATTTCTAGATTAATTTGTCAAAAGCATTACAATTTGAAATTTCTTCAGTTAAAAATTGAATTGAACTTAAATTAGGTATAAAAGAGAATATATTAACTACTAGCTGACCCCGTGAACTTCGTTTCACCTACAACTTAATTTTGAATCTGCAAGCCGAATGCTTTGAAATCTTGCAGATGTTTTAAACATCTGGTAAGCATAATAAATTTTTATTCAAAATAATACTTACTTCCTCCAAAAAATTGATGACGTCAGCCCAAAATTTTGCCAAATGAATCCTTTTTAAAATATCCAAAATAGGATGAGACTATACTTGTGATTTATCATTCCATTCATATTTTTTAGTTTTGCTTATAGGGGGTGTCTCAAAAAAAATTAATTACTGAGTCAGTTTATTTTATTGATTGAATCAAGAATTGCAAAACTAAATTTTTAGATTTATTGCAGACGTTTTGAAGTTACTGTTTGACATGGTACGTTTTTAATTAAAATATATCTGTTTATCAAGCCCAAAAACTTGATGACGTCATCTCAAGATTTTGCCGAATAAATCCTATCTAAAATGTACAAAATATCATCAGTATATTTTCGTAAATTTATCATTGCATTCATATTTTTTAGATTTGCTTTTACAGTGAAAAAAAATGTATGGATCAGTCAATTTATTTTAGAAAATAACTCAAGAGTTGCAGAAATGACATAATTAATATAATTCATAATGTTTAAATATGATAACTATTAATATGTGATAATTAAACCGAAAACCATTTTCCTAAAAACACGAGGTTAGCAAAAACAAATTACTTTGTTTAAACATTGTTAAATTAACCCCGAACATGTACAATTTCTGAGCGAAAATATGAAAAATAATTTTTGCAATCTCATCGTGACGTACGATGACGCCACTGTCACGTGAGCCACCTGATAAAAGGTCACATTTTTCGGTCCTCTGCGTTTAGTTTTGATTTCGGTTTGGTGGCAGCAACATCAGAGTCCGTTTTGGCTTAAAAGTAGGGCTCTTTTCACGAATTTCTAATTTATATATTTAAATATTAGTGAAAATGTGTTGTATTAGTACTGTGAACACGAACGAAAATGGATATTTTTTCGAAAATTACCGAAAACAGGGTAAGTTCGAGTTCAGTTTTAATTTATCGGATTCCGTGATTCGTTCACTCGACAATATTTAAATTTTGGGAAAATTTTCGAAACGATTGAAATCGATTGATCAAAGCTATACATTTTCACGACATAAATAAATAAATTTTAAACATAATTAATATCATTTATAATGTTTAAATATGATAAGCATCAATGTATGATAATTAAACCGAAACCCGTTGTCCTACAAGCCCGAAATTATTAAAAACAAATCAATTTGTTTAAACAATGTTAAATTATCCCCGAAAATGTGCATTTTCCCGGCCAAAATATGAAAAATAAATTTTGCAATCTCATCGTGACGTACGATGACGTCAATGTCACCTGAGCAACTTGTATAAAGGTCACGTGTTTCGGTCCTTTGTGTTCAGTTTTAATTTCTGTTTGATGGCGGCAAGATCGTCGCTTCATTTCGGCGTTAAAGTGGAGCGTTTTAGCGAATTTCTAGCTTATTATTAATACATATTACGGAAAATATGTTGTGTTAGTGCTGTGAACACGAACGAAAATGGATATTTTTCCGAAAAGGACCGAAAACAGAGTAAGTACGACTTCAGTTTTAATTTATCGGATTCCGTGATTCGTTTGGTCGACAATGTTTATATTTTGGATAAATTTTCGAAACGACTGAAGTTGGTGGGTCAAAGCTATACATTTTCACGATATAATTAAATAAAATTTAAACATAATTAATACAATTCATGATAACTATCAATATATGATAATTAAACCGAAATCCGTTTTCCTAAGAACACGAGGTTAGTAAAAACAAATTAGTTTGTTTAAACGTTGTTAAATTAACCCCGAAAATGTACAATTTCCGATCTAAAATATGAAAAATAATTTTTGCAATCTCATCGTGACGTACGATGATGTCACTGTCACGTGAGCTACCTGATAAAAGGTCACATTTTCGATCCTTTCTGTTCAGTTTTGATTCCGGTCTGGTAGCAGCAACATTGGAGCTTCGTTTTGGGTTAAAAGTAGCACGTGTTCGCACATTTCTAATTTATTGTTAATAAATATTAGCGAAAATGTTTTGTGTTAAGTGCTGTGAACACGAAGGAAAGTGGATATTTTTCCAAAAATGCCCGATTTTTTTTTAAATATGTTGTTAATAACTTGCATTCAGGACTGATAAAGTACGCCTTTAGAATATACAAAGTACTGCGTTCATAATTCACAAAATACGGTGTTCTTCACCCATGCTATCAAACCTTAGTCCTCTCTTTTAATGGCAAGACGCACTCCAGACCTCCTCGTATTGTTTGGTTCTTGCTGGGCAACAGCAACGAGCGAGCAAAGTCATCGCTCTTTGGTGGCAAACGTGGAGAAATTTGTATATTGTAACTTTTGTAATTGAAGCATTTTGTACTGTATATTGTATGTGTTACTAACTTAACTTGAGTCTTGCCAATTTAGCTCGAGTGGTGCAAATGCTTTGTTTTCACGGTGCATTTGCTTGGGTTTTAATTTTGCAACAGTGCATTCTTTGGTTCCGAGACTGAATTCTCCATGTCGTCAGACGCTCTGGCCTGGGGGGGTTCTGTTGGCCCTTAGACGCTGGGTCATCATCCTAAACGGATGAGGTTCATCATCCTAAACGGATGAGGTCAGTCGGCCCTGTATCTATGCGGCTGTGTTCTCCCTTGGGCGTGTGAGCGCTGCGACCAATAGATTTCGTCCCGAGTTCCATCGGTGTGCTTGCTTGGGTTTTCATTTTGCAACATTCTCAATTTTTGGTGCAATTTCTTCCGGTGGTGTATTGGGTACTAACTTTGCATTTGTATTGTATCTGAATTGTATCTGTATCTGTAGTGTATTCTGTATTGTAGCTAGATTGTAGGTACCTGTATTGTATTTCCGTTGTATTGTACTGTATAACGTTCTATCCCTCATTAACAATTCCTAGCCCTCTCCTTTCCTAGCGAGATCTGTTCCAGACCTTCCCGTGGTTCTTGCTGAGCATCAACTATCGAGGACAGAAAATTCAAATTCAAAACCACCAAAGTTTCACAAAAATCATGAAAATCGCTCGTTGGTGGCCAACGTGGAGCAAAAGAGACTTTTGTAACTCAACTAACTTTGTTAACTCTATATACTTAAGGAAAAAAAATATATTACATTTAATTTATTATTTATAAGGACAAATAGTCATTTGCCACACCGATGCTCATTTTTAGATTAAATGCTCACAAAACGCGTAGATGTTCAATTTGTGTCCGGGGAGATACAATGTTTGCAAGTAGGTACTTCGTACTTCGAATATGAGTATCTACTCAGTTTTATTCATACCACCCAATGTCTCGCTTCAATGTTTGACTATTATGTTGATTATGAGCACAACGCTGATCAACTTCCGTATCCGAATTACCCATGAAATAAATCATTGCGATTTGTACCTGAGGTAGTTCGTCGCACATTTGATTGACTTCGTGAACGTATGTCAGCTTGTCGTCTTCTCGGCATAAAACGACACAGAATTATTTTCACCGTCAATCAAATCTGTAAATTTTGTCTTGAGAATTTTAAAATATTGAAAATTTCAAATTAAATCCTCGAATAACGGTAAAGTTTGAGGTTTTGTCGAAACCAACAAAGTGAATATACGTAAATAGAATGGCAGATCAAAATTAATAAGAAACTTTCGCAATGCGTAACTAAATTCACTTTAACGAACACTTTTCTTAAAATAAACGACGTTTCTTGTTACGAAAAAACAAACAACGACTTGAAATGCAATAATACTTTTCACAATCACACGGAAGAAATAGTTTTGTATGACACGTCAGTTAGGCGACAGGTCCGTCAGAAACGCCAACTATTCAAATTCATTCGAAGTGGCGATTCCCATGCAAAATTTTTATTTTTTTTTTAATCTTTTAGCCGTCTTATTTTTTATAAATTTTCTTACATATAAACCTTGTCCTGACAATAAGGAACACGTAAAAAAAAGAATCGTCCAGTTCGGTGCAGCCGTTCTGAAGTTATGAGCGTACATACATTTCGGCGATTCATTTTTATTAATATAGAATAGATAGATAGATTCAACACACCATTCTTTGTCGACAAATAGCGGTTTCATTATGATTTATGTTATATTGTTTATAATAAAATTAATTAAACGTTCTCACCGATAATCTTCAGTAAAAATACGCACTGAAATTCATGCGATGTCTGTAGTGCTCCAGAGAAGAGGAAAGTTGTGTGTTAACATACAGAATTACCTATATACAGAAAGAGTAGAAAACATGCTACTCTCATTTTGCTACAAACTATTTGTAAGACAACACCCACATTAATAGACCAACAACTAATAACACAAACAAATAGTACATACTATTAAATAAATATTACCTCTGAGAAGATGATAATTGTTACAAATAAAATGCACACAAGTTTCCTATTTTAATGTACGAATACTTTTACTGTTATGTATATATTTTTATGCTTTACCAAATAAAAAAAGGCCACCTATTCCGTTATTGATTATTACTTAACTTTTTCTTCATTGTAGTTTATCGTGCTTTAGCTTTTGTAATATAACCACTAAATAACAGAACATTTTGAACTTCTCAGAAGGCGAATGACTCCTCGTTCCACAACAGTTTTTATTGTAGCTCTAATTGTTAAACGTTGGCGCTGCTGCGACACTAAATCCTTATCGACCTACACAAAATGCTCGAAAAATTTCTTGGCAAACCGTTCGTGTTATATGCGTAATTAACGCAGCGATACGTATCAGACAGATCGTTGGCATACCACACCGTCAATTCTTTAATCTGAATTGCGGAAGTCCCAAACCAAAATACAATTTAATCGACCTCCTCTCGGACGAAGGATTTTCCACTTTAGATTGCATTTGCAAAGTTATACCATTTAGATCTTCCGTCCATAATATTTTAAACAACAATCTGCGCAAAAACGTTTTTAAAAATTTAAAATTATTATTTACTACTTGATGAAGTTCTTGATTACGTGGGACATCTGCTGAGAAGCTAGAACGCTTTATATTTGTGACGGTTACTACAAGATTAGGGTCCGCCCGCCGCATATAATTATTATAAATTTTGTCAAGCGGCAAACTCCTCCAATTTCGTTTGGAAAGCTATGCTTAGATTCCTTGTGTAAAGAAAATGATTACGTAAGCTGTTGATTTAATTAACAACTTAATTAAAACCAATTTCCCGCTAGACGTATTTTATTTTTTGTGAGTGGTGTCTGATTTGACGTCTTCTAGAGAAAAAACGGCGTCCATTATTTCAATTAACGACGGTGGGTAATGGGTGTGCTTTAATCGTCCATTTGATTTGGTCTAATTAAATCAAACTCAATGATGAAGAGATAACTTTGATTTGCATTAATTACAAGTTCACTGTCGTCGTCGTTAACAATGGGACGTGAGATGGCATACGACGACTTCGAGTACATTGTACATTTTTCAAAAATTCTTATCATTCTTTAAAAAACCGTTGACATGTGCAACGAATGACATACATCTCTGGATGCCGGTTTTTCAGCCACCGTCAAGTTCGTTATATGGCAAAGCTGGAAACCAGTCCAGCTTGGTTTTATAATTAAGAAAGTCACACCGTCTCATTATTGAATCTTCTTATTAGTTTGCTTTCCTTCAAGTTTATGTTATTGGCAAGGCGACGTTGTAAACGTCGCCATAACGGGAAATTTTCTCTTTATTCAAATCACTTTTTTTACCCAATTTAGAAACAATTTGCATTTAAGACGATCCCCGCACAATAACTCATCAAATTAATGTCTTATTCTTAGCTACGTTTGTTACGTTAATGGACAATTTTATTAAAATATAAACCCAGCAGGGCGCTTGATTGAAAACAGAATCGACAATTTATTGTGTAAATTAGCATAGGCGAAGCTGAGCACGAAGAAAAAAAAAATCCATGAGCGTAAAATATTGCCTAGATCGGAAATAAATTAGGCTACAAGGGGCCGAGAATGTTGCTTATCAAATTTAACGATGTCATGAGGTTTGCTAGGTAAAGGACGTAACGTACGATTATTGACGATTATGCACCGGCTTTAAATTGATCGTTTGTGATTAACCGGAGGGTTACTTGTAAATTTGCAAGCGTGCAATTTTCTCTGTGGAACTACTTAAAACTTTTCGCCGGTAGCTACACATAAAAATACAAGACTTCCGTTGGTGAGCGGCTTTTGAAATTACGATGATTACACGATAAATGGTGTGTATGTATGTACTGAGAAAGATCGTACTGCATAACTGTACTTACTGGCGATCGATTGCCGTTGGTTTGCTCCTGGGATGAATGGGACGAATCAGGAAATTGATTCCTTCTGGCAACAATGCAAACTTACCTGAGACAGGTCCAATTTAGACGTTTCCGTGGCAGAATGCGAAGAAATCCATACACAGTTCGAGGTAAAGTCGACCGATGTGAGGGGATTTTTCACATTGTACAATTCCAGAATTACTTTATTAGGAAATCCTCATAATAATTGTTAAAAGTTGTAAAAACTCAATTACCATCTAGGAGTAATATTTTTGTTTTAGTTCTGTGGAAACGATGTCTTATTAATTGTCAGAATTGTTGGAAGTGGGGATTTACCAACAGTTATAGTCTGCTAGGTAAATTCAAGTTGTGGGTGCAGCGTTTCGATAAAAGCTAAGCTAAGAAACTGAGTCATGTAGGGACAATTTTGTAATAAAATTGTTTAGAAATTTCCGGGGAACACATTTCCGCGAAAGAGAGAATAGATATACATTAAAACCTTTTACATTTTTTTACTCATAAAGCTAGTAGTATTCATTTTACTTTTTGAGATTAATTGTTAGACTTGGCGAGGTTTTGGCATGGGTTCTTGTTTTATTAAAACTATTTTAATTATTATCTCTTATCTTGATAATTGGCTCTTCAGTAAAAACTACTCATCAGCTCTAGTCACGGTTGTCTTCAACCACTGGAGTTTAACACGCAATGTTTGGCTCCCGTTCTCGTAGCTTGTTTAATACTACTGCACTCGTCCTTCCGCAACATTCCCAAATCGTTCATTGTCAAAACGCTCACGACACTACTACAAAAAAAGAAAAAGATAATGTAGATCAACATTTCAATCAGTAAAGATGTTTCGTACGCTTGACCGAAAGAGAAAGACACAAATGTATAGAGAGAGAAGACAAATTAATTAAAACCGATTTGGCAGCACAAGCAAAATTTCTCAAAATTAATTGATTGTATATTACCTACTCAAATAGTATGTGTTGATCATGTCGTATTTTTCGCATTGGTTACCTGATCGTTCGGTTTCTAATAAATTAATAGTAGTGTCCGTATTTGTGCGGACTGCGCCCTTTGGACTTTGATTCCCCCGTCACAGGGGTGTTATTGACGCAACTGGAATCAGCTAGATATCTTATTTTATTATAAATCCATTTTTTAAGTACAAAACACTAGACCTCATACAGAGTAACTGCAGAGGCGAATTTCGTATTTAAAGTTGAGGAATTATATTTTAAATTTACTTATCTCTTAATTACTATTCCTTTGAAACTGTATAAATATGTACATTGATAATATCTGGAGCTTGGCTTTGATGTGGTATATATTTTTTCTATTTTAACGTAAATTATGCGGTACGTCTTTATCAAGTGAAGTTCTATAAGCCGCCGAATGAGTTAAAATATCTTAATTAAAACTGCTGTAAACTTATTTCTGGACAACGAAAGCTATATACTTTTTTTGCGCAACTTTAGCTGTTAGGACACATGTTTGCTTAAATTTCATGTTTCTAGCTTCAGTTGTTTAGGCTCTGCGTTGATGTATCAGTCAGTCTGTTCTTGTTGTTTGGTGATTTTTACTTCGCGAGCATAAGCTAAGGGAGTATTGTAATCCAGGGGCGGCTGGTGTCAGGTGGCACAAGGGCACGTGCCCCCCCAAAATTACAAGGTCTACAGACACACTGGACATAGCAAAATAGTAATTTTCAATATTTAAAAAATTATCCGGATATTTGTGTCATAATTTTACCGAAACTAATTTTTATTGCTGATGAAGGGCTGATAAAAGCGAAGACGGAGACTAAATCATGGCTCATTTAGACGTTTTGTTTACACCGTTGCCATGGAAACCGTGCGTTTAGTCGCGGTATTGGACTGGAATCGGGTACTGTTCCGACACTACTCATCACCAGTACCTGAATTGCGGGATTGTCACTAGTTAAAATAATAATTTTTAAAGTGGTTTTGCGAAATTTTTCAGGGTGGCCAGTTTTCTTGATGGCGAAATTCGTGGATCCGCGGTTGTGAAAAAAATAATAAATGGTTTTGTTTTGTGTGTCTCCTCAGTAATGAGTTAAAATCATCCCCTGAATTAATACTGGCGTGAATGATCTACCACACGAAGGTACGTGAACAAATACTTTTTTTACTTTTACTTAATGTATTTTTGTATTTATTTACGTCACACAATTTCGTCTATTAATTGGTAATAACAACCTGTTTTATAGCTTCATATTTAACTCATCAATCAAATTGTGTGTCCCCATTTCAAAAAGTTACGAACCGCCACTGTTGTAATCCAATGAATGTTTTCTCGACGTTTCAAAATAGCCAGAAAATTAAAAAAATACGTCAGTCTCTTTGTGATTTGTCTGTCTCGATTTTGATTAGACAGATATTCTGCGAAACTATTGGACCGATTGTGGTCAATTGTATAACATTTTCAACTTTGTAATTTTGAAACTGCAAAAGCTAATGCCCTGAAATTTTGCAAACGTTTAAATGTTATTATACGCATGGTAAATCGTTAATCAAAATGTATCCATTTATACTCCCTCCCCCTTCCCAATTGATGTCTAAAATTGTCATCTAAAAATTTTGCTGAATAAATGATATATGAAATGCGCATAATATTGAGTCAATACTTGTGGTTTATCAATCCAATCATATTTTTTAGAGTTGCTTATACAGGATCAGTTTATTTTACTGATCAAATCAAGAACGGCTAACTTTAACTTCTCGAAAATTTGGAAATACAATACCGTTATTATCCATCCAATTAAACTTGGTTTTTGGGTGGCTAAATGAAGGAGAGTTACAACAGGACAATGCTACTGCTCATACATCAAGTCAGACCTTACACCTTTAAAATGAATTTTACGATTACACAACAATTATTAAAAATTCAGGTCTTTAGACTCAACAAGTCCCAATTTATTGCATCTGGGAATTGTTAAGCTTGAAATGTTCCTCTGGGTTTCTGAAAACAATATGAAACGACGGTTCTGTTTATTTTTGGAAAACGATGGAAACAATTTTCAGCACTTTTTGTAAATACAAATTTCGTTTATTGTTAATTCCGTTTCATTTCTTTTATGTTGAAAAATAGTCTGTTGAAACTTTAGTACTGTCAAGTTGACTTTAATACATAATTAATCCACAACAAGCGGCTTTTTGTGCTTAGCCAAGTTTAACTTTTTTTTTCGTTTTTGCGGTATTACAATATACCTATCCAAACTGACGTCTTTGCTAAAATTTTGATGACGTCATCACAAAGTGTTTTTAATTGAAAACCGCACTCCAACTATACGCATATCATGCTTTTTTTGCCTTTACTTTAACACTATACACATATCTTTATTTTAACTTATAGGGGTTACCATAAAAAACAAAATTCAATTTCATGATTTTTCGAAAAACCTGGATGTGTTGTACAGTACTTCAGTGACGATGGAAGATTTGTTTGAATAACTATAGACCAATTTTTATATTTTAATTATTACATACAACCTGATGAGAGGTTTTCCCTTCTATCGTTAAGGAAATTTGCGCATCATGGTACAGGAAGTCGAAAACTTTTGGTCTTTTCTTATGAAAAAAAATTAATCCCCGACGTATTAGACCTACGACAAAAAATGAATTATGTGAATTAATAATACAAGCTTGACACGATGTTGATGAGAACTATGTAAGGACCACGGTCTTGTCTATGACTAGAAGATTACATGTGTAATAAGGATAAAATGGAGCAGCAAGAAAATATTAAATTTATTAATGGTGTTACATTCGTCATTTCGTTTATTGTTCCACTAGATATTTTCCAGTATTTATAGTTTCTGTAAAAGTAAATAGAATTTAATTTGTTAAATTTATTTTGTGTCTGCTTTAGAATGAACGCCTCTGATTTTCTGACGTCTTTTAACATCAACGTGGCAGATAACTTGCACTTACAATAAACAAATTAAATAAAAATTGATGACATGAACAATTTAGGTGTTTCCATTTTTTTGGCCGTGATAGTACATATTTTTTAAAACATAGTATGAATTGGAAAAGGAATAAGAAAATAACATGATGTACAAAATCGGATGTGTAAGTCGTGAAGTGGCATACAAGTGACATATATTACAGAATGTAGAAAACAGAACAAGCCAACACGATTATTGACCAGTTAATTTTACAAACGAATTTGCACTGAGTAAAGTTTATAAAAATTTATTGAATATTTGTAAAGAAAATAGTAATACTGGAGAGTAAAATTAAAAAGTTTCAAGAGAGGGTTTATTTTTCTTAAGTTTGAGGAAAGAAAATAAACTACGGGATTATTTAAATATAAAATGAAGTTTCAAACTGTGTATGTCTTACGCAGTTACTATTTTTTTTGTTGGTTTATGACGTAATTATTTTACTTACAATCTAGTTTTAGTTGGATTATTATCCTCATATTGGAACTATCCCATCGAACACACTCAACACAATAAATATGAATTAGGTAATAATAATTAACATCGAGTCCATTCTTTCATAAACAGATATTGGAAAAACACACTTATCATTTTTTTAATATCCTTTTTAAGTACCTATTCAGACTAAAGCATGCAATTTTAATTTTAAAACGAATTTACACTTTTTGTGTTGGGATATACTTTTTTTTAATTCGATCAGTCTAAACTGAATAATAGCATTAGCAGTAAGCATTCGTTTTTTTACTTCAACATTTCCTATTAATCCCACCTTAAAAAACTGTGTAATGCCATCTTTTTGGAATTATTGATTTTGTTATAATTTGAAGTACAAAATCGATCAGTGTAAATAGACACATCCTGTGACTTATCTTAAATAAATTTGTTCACAAGTCGTTTTCAGTTCGAATTTTATTTGTTCAGTTCGCTTGATGTCCCTAAAATCTCGGCATTTACATGTCTTATCTGCAATAATAAAACAGCAAGTGAAATGAGAAACGAAGGTGCACGAGGCACTTATCGTAAAGTAAACGAAAGATTTTACTATTTTATATCTTTGCAACCACTTTCTTATTGGGCATTCATATTCCATGCATTTATATTTAACTACTTGCCCGAGAACCAGTTCCTAAAAGAAGCAAAACAAATTATTACATGATATGGTGACGATTAACTTGCGTAGGCTCCTGGTGATGACAACTTTCTACCACATTTTGCCATAAAAGAGAAAATTATTGCGTCTACGTAACACCATCAAGTAACACTAGTTTGGAATTGAGTTTAACTTGTTTTGATAAAATTGATAGAAATTGCTTCCATTACTATTTCTCAAGACTTCCTTCATCTTCCAGTATGTTAATTACCTAATGATTTATTAGAAAGAACTCCACGAGTGAGAATATAAATTCGTCACCTATGACGTGACAATATGGGTACTGCTAATGAAAGCCCACCATTTAAATAGTACCATTGACATTTTTGATTGTCCAGCTCGTAATTTATAAACGTTCATCTCTGTCTGACATATCGCAGGTGTACCTTTGTGGCGTGGTATAAAACATAACTGGTGTCTTCATGCAGACTTCGTCCTTCCTACTGCACGTCTAAATATAGCCACAGCGATTTGCATCAGGGCTGACAATCTGAGAAAATACACTCGTTAAAGCTGTGCCCAGAATTTATTGTCTTCGCCCAACACAAATCAATTAGAACGTAAAAGTAGAATCGTAAAAATATAACTGTACAAAATCGTTTCGCAGTTAATCAGAAGTTTCGATAGTCCCTCCTATAGGTATCTTATTAATTGTGCGATACTACAAAGAAATTGCTATAAAAATTGTAACAGTAAAAACAACTGAACGCTACCAAGTTTGGGTATAAACATATGTAAAAGAAAGCTTTTTAGTTCATTTCTGAAAATTGGTGGTTTTGTGACAGATTAGTTAAAATATTTAGGTTAAATGGAGCTCCTACGAGAAAACTTGAAAATTATATTTAATATTTGGATAATTGTTCGGAGCACCACAAGTAGTGTGGACTCAAAATTTTTACTGTAAGTCAAATGAGATGGCGGCAAGGGCGGAAAACGAGTTCATTACTCTACAAATCTTGTAAAAAATAAATGATTGTCCAGAAAATTATGCATGAAATTGTTGAAGGAAGCTTGACGCTTCAGAATCGTAGGTGAAATCAGGTGCAAATTTTTATATGTCCAATGCAAGGCCACTAGAAAATTTTATGTTATTATTATTTTTAGGAATGTAAATCTGGAAAAATATATAGGGTGTATATATGCAACTACTACGTGTATCTTTCAAACGAAACCTTCTATGTATTGGATATAATTTTGGATTGTAGTCCGAAATGAGTTCTGTTTGCTTCCATTCACATAGGATGCGTAATTTTCCACCGTCACGTCAGACCCATGGGTCGCTTTGTACCCTTCAAGAATATATTAGTACAAGTTAAAATTTTCTTATGAACATTACAGGAAATCTTCATGTTTAGGTACATATATTTCGTTAATGTGACGCAACAACCAGTAATAAATTTAACATCTTTTAAATACATAATTTATGGTTCCAGCCAATAATAAATTATTATTTCTAGGAGTCTTCAGTCGTTTATATATGTGAACAGATTGAAAGACTCGTGATTCCATAGCTTCAGTCGGGCTTCATAATTCTCCTATTCTTTTTGCTTTCAGATTTTAAGGTAGGTAAGTGGTGAAACAGAACTAATTGCAAAAAGGTAGTATACTGGACTGACTTTGTGAAATTGTAAATATAATATCGTTTACACGAAAATGCAACCTAAAATATGTCTGATTGCCTCTTCCAAAAATTTGAACCCGTCATCTCAAATTTTATTTATTTAAAATATGCAAAACACTATGCATTATACAGTAATGATCACTTATAGCGAACCCGGTTAAAGGGAACTTCCTGATATAACGAACCAACTTGCAAAGTACGAACTGAAGTACCATAAGATACGTGTTATTTTTTCCGATTATAACGAACCCGCTTATAGCGAACTTTCGGATAAAACGAACCAAATTTTTAATATTTAAGAAAAAAAAATCGTTTATAACGAACTTTTTAATCAGTCAGCTTTATCTCGACAATGGTCAGGAACACTTTTGTGTGAATCTATTAGATTCCGTCAATTTTATCAGTATGGCATGGCAAAAAGTATCAGAACACACAATTGCTAATTGTTTTCGACATGCCGGGTTTCTCTAGTGTGAGGAAAAATTTGAATCAGGGGTGGGATTTTGTTTCTACCGATACGATACGATACGAAGCGATAAATGACAAGGACGAAAATATAAATTTCAGATGCGAAAGAAAAAGACGACTACATTTTATCGGTACCGATATTTTATCGTTATAGAAACAAAATTCCACCCCAGAAGACGAACTACTATTGGCTGAATGGCTGAGAAAGCACGAAAGCAATTCTGACGATGAATTTGATATCGACTTCGAAGAATACGTCCATTTTGACGATATTTTAGTGAAGTCTGAAATTTTGGATGATGCTGCTATTGTAGAATTAGTTCAATGCAACATTCAAACAGAAGATGAGACTGAAGGCGATGATGATAACGAAGAAGAAGAAGAAGAAAAAGAGGGAACGATCCCAAAACCCTCTTAAATTAATCTTTCTCACAAGAAGCAACGTAAATTTTGAGATTATTTTAAGTAACAACTTTTATTTTTAATCAACTTTTTATTAATCAAGTTTTTTTTTTCTTATATGTACTACTGTATTATTATCTTTACATGTTTGTATTTTTGTAATACTTTTAAATGTTGCATCCTGAAATACATAGTTCAGTTTATGAAAGTATGTATCGATTTTTTTGAGATCATTTATAACGAACTTCGGATATAACGAACTACTTTTCCCAGTCCCATGAGGTTCGTTATAACCGAACATTACTGTACTTATTAATTAGTCCCCCCATGTTTAACTTTATGTAGGTGATCATCGTAAATCGTTAATCAAAATTTACTCGTTTCTTCCCTCCCAAAAAATTGATGACATCCTTTCGAAATTTTGCCGAATAAATTCTCTTTCAAATATGCAAAATATATACTTGTGGTTTATCAATGCACTCATAGTTTTTAAAATTACTTATGCAGGGTGACCCAAAAAATTAACGAATGAGGTAGTTTATTGTATAAATCAAGAACGACTCACTCCATTTTCTACAAAATTTGTGAATACAGTACTGTTATTATTAGTATTATACAGCATCTATCCAAATTGATATGCGTCTTCTTAAAAAAATCTTGATAACGTCGTTACAAAATTTTGTAATGGAAAAATTCGCTTGAAACAAACGCGTAGCACGCTTATTTACGTTTATTTTAACATTACATACATAAAATTCGCAAAATCAAATCTTATAAGTTTTCGAAAAATCTGTATTTAATCTACGGTTCTTCAGGGGCGAGGGAAGTTCTGTCGAAATAGCCTTTGGCCAGTTTCTTTGAACATTGATTAAAATACGATTTGACGATCTACCTTTATTTTTACGTCTATACAGCGTGTTATTGAAAGGTACGTACAAAATAAAATCGGCAATTGGTCTCGAAGTATGGGTGCTAAAAGAAAAAAAGTTCAGGTAAAAGTGTTCTCCTTTTAGAGATAAAAATTGTTAAAATGTATGTCCAAATTTGTTGTACGCCTCTGATAAAAAGATCATCTTTCGTTTCTATAGCAACATTTAGTCTTGACAAAAGTTTTATTGTTACAGTTGCTAGGATTTACTAAAATAAATTAATTTTACCTATTTATCCCTCAGTAGCGTCTAAAAAGATTGGATAAGGGTTAATTTTCCCCTTATATTTTGATAACACAAAATAAGTTTTTCAGACCTTTTAGACTTCGCGAATAACTGTCAATTTTGTTATACGTACCTTTCAATAACGCCCTGTATAGTATATAGGGGTTGTCCTAAAATTGCATTTGAAACATTAAATTTTGTAAATTATTATCTTAGAGATTGTGTACCAGATTTTTAGAAATTTTGGGAAAACTCTAACAGTGGTTTAGTCCCTAGAGTATATATTTTTTATTCGTTGTCATAAAATGGTAAATTAAATGATATTGGCTGGATCAATATTTGGACAAAATTATTTTGATTGGAGATATTTGATTACATATATACATATAAGAAGAATAAATATCTTCTAATATTTACCAATTCAGCAACAATTTTTTATCATTATTTTTAAATGACATTTAACCGATCTTCTATCAGTTTTTAAAGTTTAAAAATTAATATTACTTTACTCATTTTTTCCATACAATTGTGAGCCGACGATAAGCATTCAGGAGAATAACGTCTCTAGGACCATAGTTTGTACTGACAAATTTTTGTCGAAATTAAGTCCATAATGAATTCAGCTTCTAGTTAAAATTACCAAAAACGCCAAACTAAGTTCGATTATAATTTAGAGTTTCCACTAATTTACACTTCATTAACTTTGCCCATGCTACTTTGCCAAACTAGCGATAAGATCGGTTCCCAACCAGCGGTTAAATGATTGTTTTACTAATAAGTAGTTCATTTCTTCTAGTTTATTTTCCTGTTTTCTGATGTAAAATATGAGTTTTATTAGTGTCGCTACTCATTTTTTGGTACAACATGACCGAATTTTCCTGTTTCCACGAATCCTCGAAAAACCTCGAAATCGGTGAAAGTGAGTGGATCTCCTTAACGAGCCAGGGAAATCTAAATCCGTTGTGCACTCGTGACATTGGTGTCCCAGTAAAGTTTGATCCATGCCCATGTGGCATGTTTAATATTCAGAATTAGCAGTTGTATGTCTGCGTGCGGGTTCACTGACTCCAAGGAAGGTCGCTGAAGGTCAGGCAGAGTGCGACCATCATGGGGGCGACACACCCATCCGAAGCTCCGTTAAGCACTCTGGATCAAGATCTGAAGATCTAGATCCCAGAGCACCTGTCCATTCGATATTTATAAATAATTATGGATAATGCGACCTCCTCATTTAACACACTCTTCATGTTTTAATATCCTTGAATAGGCGGTATCGAGCGATGGGGAGCTGCACGCAACACCTTTTATTGTATTAAACAGGCCACGTTTTATGGAAAATGGGGAACAATGCAACGGTTTAGAAGTGAATAGGTTTTGTGGAAGGCTTTTGTTTTCGCAGGTTTTTCGCATTCGGTTGGCAGCTTGTTGTTTGATGTTTCAAGAAGCACCTGATGGTAACAACTACGGGGGAATGACTCGGCTGGAAAATCCATTTGAAAGCAAATAATATTGACAGGCATTGGGAATTTTAATGTTCGAAATTATTTGGTTTGTGGCGATAAAAAAAAGGCGGAAGCTTAAATTTTCAAAATAAATAGGATATTTTCTATTTAGATGCAAACATTTGATTTTAAGAATTACTACTAACTATAAGTGTACTACAAATTACCTCTACATAGTGAAAGCATATTTTCAAATAATTGTAGCATACATTTTTTTTTCAAAGATAATATAGGCGCAGAGAAAATTACCTCTTGATACGCCAAAAATAATTAATAGAAATAGTAAAATTTACATAGTCTGGTTATACCGTGTGAAAATACTTTCAAGGTAAATGCAGTAAGTTAAAAAGTAGTAACATTCCACAAAAATATTCCAACGTGTTAATTCGTTCTTTAGTACTGTTTTTTTTTTGTCTTTTACTTACGTGTTTGTGACGACATTACGTTTGAGCTATGATGTCACACACCATTATTTCCAACAAAATGAATGTAACACTACTAGTAACTTTAATACTTAGTACTGAGAATTATTAAGCAACTCAGGCCGCAATCTCGGTAAACTTGTTGTCATTCATCCGCTAGTCTGCCGGTAATTTCGTATTTTGCATTCCCAACTACATCATTTCTTTACCACGCTCTTGTAATTTTTATGATTAATAAGTAATGTTTTCATCTCAGACGAAGAGTCTGCTTTTCTGATATCCGCACTGTCAAAGATAATTTTATTAGACTGTATTGTTCCGATTTTTTCGTCACATGTTAAAACAAAACAAAAACAGAAAACATACAAATGACTATCTTATTTAAACAAAAAAAGTTTTTTTTACATATTATCCATCACAAACTGTGTACTAGAGGGTGTCAGTTATCCAAATCACGACTTAGCAGACTCGTCACAACTATTTTGGAAATGTTGCTGTTTACCAGTATCAATGAATATCAATGAAGTTGGCCATGGCATTGCGAACGATTGCGCTATCTGGAGCTTATCTTTAACACCAAAATTTATTTCTTTTTCAAGAGCTGGAAAGGTTTTTTTAATATTTTTATTTTTATTTGGACGAAGTGCTTTTAATTTCTTGAGTTTTGTTGACATGCTATTTTTATGTACACTAATTATTTTTTTTTTACATGGAAATATACTTTTATATCTTCAAACGTATCTAATTACGTTCATTTCAAGCGATAAAGCTTACTGCCAAATAGTATCAGAATTTTTTGAGTGGAAAATTTTTATGTCTAATTAAAAAGTCACTTACCTTGTTCCATAAACTTTTTACAAGAGCAAAGGAAAATTACCAGAATCGATTTATGTTGTCTACCGATGCTCCTTTTTTCAACACAGATTTTAAAAAATGTTAAGCAGTTCTAATTGTTATTGTCGACTCTCTATAATTGGCTATTTTTCTGGTTACGTATACATGACAACTGTCAATTAATTGTTATTAACAAGCTATTTTTTTAGACTTTAATCAGAATATAACACCTGTTTTAATTCTTTCTACAAAATATCATTCAAATTAATTTGTACGGTCATTAATCGAAAATGACAATCATGTCCTTCGTCGGCTTGTATTTATGTTGCAACAAATTCCGAAAGTCCCGATTAAATATTGCATTCCATTTTCTGAAAACAATACAAATTTTTATTTACTTTTGTTTTATTTTTTGAAACTAAATAGAATTAGAGAAGCGATATATGCTTTACCCTAAAGATTATTGAATTTGTTTAGATAGTTTTGAAATGTTAAATTGATGTTGGTGTTTTTGATTGTAACATTTATTACTGTAAGTACAAAATTATCGTTTTAATTGTTATTGTTATTCATATTTTTGTTTACATGAGTGTTCGTATTATTATGGTGGCTTAATTTTAATTTAAAACTGGCTCTTGAACACAAAAATATATTTTTTTGGATACGTAAATTTTCAAATTAATTACGCGGCGCCAGCGCTGTAAAGCCAAAAAGAATGTTATTAATTTAAATACCTATGTAAACAAATGACACTTAAAATCTTTGGATGATTTTTTGACGACAAGAAAGCGGGATATGTTTCGTTGTGTTAGAATATTTAATCTTGTCGAGAGTGTTTGATTTTGATCGATCAAGAAATGAGGAAGGCAATGGTGGTTTCGTTCGCCGGCCACCTCTACACCTTTTTTAAAACATTGAGAATGTTGCCTACGTACTGACAAAACGTTTGAATAAATTTAAGTCACGTAGTTGGTGTTTGTATGGAAGAAACTTCACATGCATAGCAAAACAATCACTTAGAGACTCTTTTTAAAATCGGTCGTTTAAATGTTGCAATTATGCCAATTTGTTTCATGTAAAGGAAATATATTAACTTGCAAATAAGTATATTGGAAAAAACATCATGTTCAAGATCGTCGTAAAAATAATTTTATTGATAAACCAGAAGAATCTTGTAAATATTGTATCAGATTAAAATATGTTTGTGGATTTTACTGTTTATATATTTTACAAAATTATTTGATTATTTTCTGAAACCTTGACAGAATAATAGGTTTTGAATACAAATATTTATATATAAACAGTTTACAAAACAAAAGTTGTCGAGTTTTGCTAAAATAATATTTACAGTGTA
This sequence comes from Zophobas morio, assembly GCF_036711695.1. Lineage (NCBI taxonomy): Eukaryota > Metazoa > Arthropoda > Insecta > Coleoptera > Tenebrionidae > Zophobas > Zophobas morio. Next base: position 19,095,713 of record NW_026972109.1, read on the forward strand.
GCCTTAAAAAAGAATCATATTTGATAAAACAGAAAATGCCGTTCCAAAAGTCAATATTTTAAAGTTTTGTGGGCGAAATTATCCATATTTTTCAATATATACTAAGTTTACTTCTTTTAAATAAAATTTTAAGAACGAATTTAAATCTAGGCATAACTGCTTAAAATTTTGGGGCATCAGATAAAAAATTCGTAATTATTTTGTATGACCTCATTCCCAAATTTCGTCATAGAACCCTGAGAAAAATATTATTATTATCTAAAATGATTGTTTTAATAATTTCTTATTTAGAATTAAGAATTTCATAACATCAAACATATTTTTTATGTTCACTCAACATAAGAGCATTTGTTATTTTAGTCAAATTTCTGTCTTCAAACGTCATTACTGAAAAGATAATGTGAACATAAATCGTTAGTGCTATTTATAAAATTTCTTCAGAAATAAAACATTAAAAGAAAAATCACCATCATCTGTGTGTAATAAACGCAATTAAGTTTTAATATGTGTGTTTTCAACATATGTGATAGAATTTTTCTCCTACTTAACGGTAACACCCCTTTTAAATTTTATGAAGCTATATAAAGTCATTACAATAAGTGTTATTAACGTTATAATGCGACTTTTATCGTATTTGTTTTACGTGGTGGACGTGTGTCGTATACCTCCCAGTACATTTTGCGGTTTACATTTGTTCACGCTTCGCCAGACAGCCAGTTAGTTTTAAGAGCCCCTGTGAGTCTTCGATTATAAAATTTCCTTTTTTTCGATAAATCCAGGCCGCAAGTGTTTATCACAACAATCAATTTCCAATTTTAAAACTGGAAATACCCTTTATTGTCAATAGGAGATGAAAGATATGTTATTTGTTAACACGACATGATTATAGGGTATTCTAAATACCAGCAGGGGTGTTTCGAGGGTTGTTCCACCACACCCTGCAGATCGATGTGGTAACGCCTTGTTAGGGTGCGGCCTCGCGAAAATAAAATTATTTTCCAGGACGATGTGACGTTTAATGTGGAGTTTTCAGCCCTTTTGTTTATCTAGCAGAGTACTTTGAGGCGGGTTTTAACGTAAAATAATCATCAAAAGTACTTCTTTGTAAAATTAAAATTTAGTCATTTAAAAATGTATACGAATGTTTTAAGTATTAGCCGAGTGGTATCATCGACCTTGGAACTTTTCCGAAATGTGGAAAAAAAACACAAAAATTCTTCCTGTTGCCAGCGCAACATTCTTGTTAGTATTTCAGAAACGAGTTGCGAAAAATGGAAAAACCGATATTTTAGTCAGAAATTTTTGCACATATAAATCAACCCATATAGCCTAGTTTGCAAACCCATTAAGTCTAGACAAAAAACTCTGTCGATAAATGCTTGTAGGACTCATAATTTCAGAGATAACGAATAACGAAACTTCAGAAATAGGTCCGTCTTGATATGAAAGTTAAGCCGAGTAATTGTTGACAGTGTTGAAATTTTCACAGACTTGGATTTCTTAACCATGAGTCAACTACTAAATGCGTTGAACAAAAACGAGAAATTTGTTTTCATTCGAGATATTTTTTTTGGTTCAGAAATTTTGCCAGCCGCTAGCAACCCAAACTACTCTCAGTGTCCGTCGTAAGCTTTCCTGGTACTTGTGGAAAATTCTCGAACTAATCTAGTAGTAGCATGAGAGCGGGTAGATTTAAAAAAAATCATACATACAAAAATGACCATTTTACATGTTTTTTAATATGTATTTGGCTTAAATATCACTGCTGGGCCCATTGGGTGCCGAAAACACTAGAAAATATATGATAAAGCTTGAAAAGTATAATTTTTAAAGTTTTTTAACGAAGTTCTTGGATCTACAATTGCCAAAATATGTAAAATTAACATAATCGTATCCCTTTCGCAAAAACAGTCGATTCTGTATATCGCAAGTACGTCATGTCGATCACAATCATCAAAATAAGTCGTAACATACTTCAGAACTCATAAAATTTAACCAAAATACGATTTCGGGCCAAAATTTGATGGCATCTTTGATAAAACACAAGTATAAGCATGAAAAATATCACTTCTGAAGTTTTTTAACCAATTTCTTGAATCTACAATGATTGACGTTTAAAAAAATTGACTTATTAATTAATCTAGAGTGAAAAACTTACCCTCTTTCAGGTCTCACTGTCGATTTTTTTTAGCGAATTTGTGTCCACATTTAAGGACACCTGTATAACGCTTGCTCGCAACTTTCCTACGACCCTTATTTCATTTTCCCTGTCGTGGTTGTTGCATTGGTATTTGGCTAAATTTATTTCCGTAAACTGTCGCAAACATAAAACGCATTTTTTTCGATGGCGCCCTCATAAAAGAATTATTATGAGGGTGCGTGCGGCACGCTTTATTTTTATTTCCTCTTTTTATTTTTGCCACTATTCTATTATTCACAATGTAGCCATATCTGATAACACTGAAATTATTAGATATGGTTGTACAAAACCAAATAATAAAGCTGTTATCGTAATTTAAAATAAAACGAGATAAATAAATAATTCCAAATATTTGCGATTGCAACGTATAAAATATTCCGCGTGATGTAAAAATTCTTTAAACAGATGCAAATTGCACACTGGCTGCAAGATACAAGGGGTTACTGTACCGTTAAAATAACTTATTAAAATGTTACAGAGTAATATGCTCTCTTAATACTATAAAAATTCATCAAGGTTGTCTTTACACCTTTAACAACGCATTCTATTCATTACATTTCAAGCTTCGTTAAACAAATCCTTTTTTTTTTCCTAGAAGTAGGTTATTGCCACTACGAAAAGCATTTACGTAGCCTTTAGAAAAATTTGGAGATTGCGGCCGCCGCAAATATTTTTGTCGAATGTGTCGTCTACACTTTTCGCGTTATAAAAATAAACAAAATTCTTAAGCGAAGCACGCGAGATATGTGTTACTAATACCGGTTCTAATTTCGAAAATAAAAAATATATTCATCTGTGTTAATAATAAAAATAGCAACTATTTATGTACTTCCGGTCAGATAAATTAAGCAAGGTTTTGTTGGTATGCTTTGGCGACACACCAGAGTGTAGACAAGTCGTTTTTCTCATGGTCTATTTTTCAAATTTGTCATTTCTTTTGAAAGGAAAAATTTTTAATGAATTGTGGATCATTATTTTAAAAGCAACATCTGTTGATGCCGTAGATCTTGCATTGTTGCTGCAACTAATCGTCGACCAAGTCATGCTCGAATGGTTTATTTGGTGCACGTTCCTCGATAAATTTATGACATGTAAAAATCCAGTTCAATTAATTAAAATACAAGCTATTACAAAAGTTAACTTTTACGGTTTCATAATTGTTTATAGATCAAGTTATATTCCAAATATAATTAGGCAGTTCTTTTGATAATGTTAAGTATAATAAGGTTAATTTGGTGAGTTCACAAGAACTATGACTTTTGCTCGCTGATAAACTTTTATCTCGACATTTCGAGATAAACTGTGTAAGTTGAAAGGTTTCTAGATTTATCAGACTTATTTATATTTGAAGACGCGATATGGTTGTAATCTTTAGTAAATACGCAAGACCACTGGGAGCATGGAAATTGAATGAGACTGTGTAATTCAGAAAAGTGTTTATTAGTCACAATAATATGTAACAATAGTTGAACAACTGCACTCTAATAAACGATCGAAAAAGTAACAAGTAAACTATGAAGATACTAAAATTTGAAACAATACAATCAATATTATAAAATACATATAGTATCAAAATATGAAATTTGAACAACGTCACTAATGAAATGGAATGACAAGAGCCAATATAAAGTAACAACAACCTTAACCTAGTTAAAAATAGAAGAGGATAGAATAACGCAGGACAGTAACCATTTTGAGTGCAGTAACCATTGTAAAATACAGTGAGACATGTATATCGTCACAAATATACATGTGTATTGAAGTGTGTATATAACAATTTGAAATTCCTAAATGGATTATGAACAAGTAAATATAGATATAGGTACTGTGCAGCTACAACTATCCGAATACTGATTATTTTCCTTGCATCATCGTTTTATACACAACATATCATCGAAAATAACCAGCACTCTGCCTAAGAATAATAGTCAAAAATTATCTACTCAATAAATACTACAGATTTTTAAACTGTATTTAAGTAGGAGGTTTAAAGCTTAAATGTCCAATAAATAGAACTTAATGTAATTTTGGCTAAATTAAACTCACTCTCTACAGTATATTAAATACACTTTGTAGGTAATGTAATGTCTCATAGATATAAAATTTAATTTAAATAGTCAATAAAACTTTATCCCTATATAGATACTGATTTAAAATACAAATTTACAATTTTCGATATTTTTTGGTGTTGTTATGTATTTTTTTCACTTTAAATCTTTTACAAAATTTAAAGATCCAGCGAATGACCACCCAATAAAAATATGTACAGTTAGTCAGCCTTTCAGTTATTCCCCAAACACGCCACTATTATTACTAAAGATTGTTTGGATTTTTGATTGTATTTAGTGTTCAACGAAATTTGGAACTGAATCTTAGGCCTGCACTTGTCTTACATCCTTGAACAAAAAAGAAAGTAAAGTAAGAAGCTAAAGCAATATTTCTACATGTGATCATGCGCACGTCCATACGAAAACCAATCATTCTGGACAAGATATTTGATTAAAAAATATTTTTACTTTTTTTTTTTGAAAATCTGATATCGTCTAAAATATTTCTACCTACGGTTCAAATTGCAAAACTACATATATAATCATCTAAAGATGCAATAAGATTAAAAATTGTAAGCCTCTTTATGTATAAATATCAACATTAAAATTTACATAATACTTATGTACTGTTTTTTGTTTTTTTCATGTTGTAGAAGAAATATATATTCAGCTTTGAAACGATAAAATTTCAAAAACAAACAACAGCTATTTACAGAGGAGGGATTTTCTTTACATCTTTATTATACAACTTAATCCTGCCTGCAGGTACTTGAATGTCGAATTAAAAGCTCCCTCACCTTAATTGACTAAAGAAAAGTAATTGAAATGAATTTGTGCATACATATACTTGAGCACCAATATATTATTTCGTATGCAATACACAAACAGAACTATTTATTTACAGCGTTTTCTAGAAAATCCTTCATTGTACAGCAGGTTCATTTACAATAATAGTTACGTATTAAACACTAGAATGATATGTATGAGCTTTACAGAACTTATTTTCTTTTTTTTAGAGTTTAACTCTTAAGTACTACTCTTGGAATAACTTAATAGTTTGTGTATTGCTTTATCGACTCTGAATTTTTGGTTTAATAATCTGCAACTAATCTGTAAGAAACTACGCTACTGTGGCAGTGAAAATAGTTAAGAAATTAGTCAAAGTCCGAGTTTAAGTACAAAAACATCCACTGGTATAACAAATGAAAACTGTTTACATTTCAAAGGTGATATAAATAAGACTATTAACTACACTAGGACTAGAATTTTCTATTTTCGGCAAAACAGTTTTTCAAGGTAATATGAAATGAAAGAAACTCATCAAATGTTCAAGTATCATGATTGTTCTGCACAATGGCGGATTGTTTACCTTGAAAAATGTGTAACCAAACTACAATCACAGCTTTGAATCCATAATCAGAATAATAAAATTTCGTACAACGTCTAAAATCATCTCACTTTTGTTGTCGATCCTTGCATTCGTTTTAAATGCATGAAAATTACCAAATAACAGCCAAAAATAGACATTGTAAAGATATAAGTACATATCAGAGTATAATTATAGGATAACGACTACTTTTGCAGTTAATTTACAAATTAATTCTTTTAAGAGATTGATTGATTATCAAGACTCACGACTACTTAGAAATCTGTTAGATGCGTTATTTAGATGTCTGTTAAGCTAAGTACTCAAAGCCTGTCTTGAACCATCTTCATTTTTTCTCACTGATATTTCTTTGGTCTTCTATAAAGTTGGTACTACCTGATCTGCAACAAAACACAAACCTACATTCTCACTGCAATCCTCGCTTCGATCGCTAGCAAGAAACCAAACACGCTAAACACACCCGCATCTTCGAAATTTGACAATCGTGTCGTTCTTGTCAAATTTCAATTCTTTCTAGTCCACGGCAGTACGGACCTGTTATTTGGGCCTATGCAAGTGGAGGAGCCCCCTTGAGACGGTGACTTTTGATGGGCATCCGCTGACGGGCCCCCCTGCTTCTCTCTTTCGGCTCGTTCTCTCTGTAACCTGCAACAATAAATTTGTCATAAACAACTCGATCGCCGAAACCATTCCCCGGCTGAATAGTGCGACTTACCACACTTCCCATATTCTCATCCCAAATACTATGCAAGCATTGAAAAGCACTCGTTTAACGCATCTAAAGGTTACGACTTAACGAAAATTAACTTACTTGTTTTTCGACTGCCTCATGAATTGCTGGATCTTCCTAGCGGCTTGGTGTTGACGCCTTTGCGAATATGTACGTCTACAAAGTAAAACAAAAGTTTACAGATTTATAAAAAAACGAGACATCGTCCGTTAGTGCAACAGGAAGACATGATTGTTATGACATCAAGAACTACCACACAACGTCCACATGGCAACTACATCGAAGCAGGCAGGGCAGTGTAGGTTTGTGGATAAGTTTGCTAACCTTGTAGGGTGTAAGAGTGTCTTTGGTCGGTTAGAGCACAGCTGGCGATGGTAATTTTAACACTGGTGTCGTTCTAACGCAACAAATGAGGAGCGAGAAATGCAAAAATATCAAGTCTTGGATTTCCAGTTCTGATTTTGCAAAGTATCATGTTTTAGTCTACACAGGTATTAAATTCTGTGTTTTCGCCAGATGGTTATACCATTTTTTCTGCATGTATTATATGTTTTTATTAATATTGAAAAATTATCTGTGATTAGTAAGCTTTAAGCTATGTACAAATGTGTGTTTAAATTAATAACAAGTATTTTTCATATATTGTAAGAAGTATATTGAATTCAAATGAACTGTTGCTTAAAAAAAAAACGACTGGAATCACTGATTTAATTTATACACTGTTTTCATTTAACTCTCTGGAATGGACTGTATCAGCTTATTTGCGGTATTTCGTCATCATTATCGTCATTACAAATCTGTGTGTTTAACTGCAATAACGCAAAAATATGAATGACCAATTAAATTGTAACAATTTAATCCGACTATTTTAAAAATCACACTATTTCAAAGTTGTTTATCCTCTGCATTAAAGCTCAATAATATTGGTACTACAACAGCGCTTACAATAATTAATGTAATACATATTACGCTTTTGTTGTAAACCTATGCCCTGTTATAAAAAATCAAAAGAATTGGAATAACTTTTCGACGTCAGATTGAAATTTCAAAATTAATATATGCTTGTAAAGTCTCAGAAAAGGCGATATCATCACGACATGTATTGTAAAAAAATATAAATGCAAATTATTTTATGAGAGGATTTAGTACTTTAGACCGCACCCTGCAATAAAACTATTACGCATTAGGAATCCATTTACTAGAGAACAAATATGGTCCTGGAAAGGTACTACAAGGGAAGCGACTAATTTTGATTGACAGCTTTACACAGGGTACAGCTTCGAAAGCGACTGAAGATTTTACAGCGATAATACTCATAATTGGAGTCATTTGCATTTGTCGCTTGCCGTACTTTAACGATAATACATATAAGAGGTGTTTCATAAAAAAAATAAGTTTTATGTTACATATTGAAAAAAATAAAATGCAATTTTGGTTGTATATTTTTTTCTATTTCTAACATTTAGTGAGAGATTATGGAAAGCGAGCTTACTAACTCACTTTGTATAATAAATCTACTTATAATCTCTAAAACTAAAATTTTATCTTCTACGTTAATAGACAAGTTTTTGACAAAAGCTTTTTAAATAGTTATTATTCAAGTATACAGAAGCTACCCTTTCTTTGGTGATATTTAATGTTATTTCGAACCACATATAGCAGAAATAAATTGCTATTACAATGATTTTAAATAACTGTTTTTAATTGCTAAATAAATTCCAGGATCGATATATTCAAGACAAAATCTAGACTCGAGGTCCACGGAACAAGAGTTTTCCAGAAATCTATTTTAGTATTTTTGTAAAACTTGCACACATTATTATTAGCGGCAGTATGTATTTCGTATGCAACAACGTGAACGTTTAGATTAATACAACATTTAATCTTGCTTTCATATTAAATAAATATTTACCCCTCTTAAGGGGACTGGCTAGACGAGGTATAACATTTTTTTGTTTTTTTTTGTATGAAAAAATGATATTAATATAGATGTATCATACATCAAACTGCAGCTTTTTTCTTATTCTAGACCGCAGAGATCAGTTCAATCAATTAAAAAAACATGGCTGAGAAATATCGTAAAAAAAAGCAACATTGTACGTTTTCTTTTCAAGTTCTTTGAGTCATAACCATCGTAGAATCGCTTGAAAATTCTCCCATTGACAAAGCATCACTTTTTACAGGCCGCAGAGTCATTAAATGTTTGTTAGTGGTACAATTTATTTATTAAAACCAAAATATACCACAAATTAATGCAAAATACGTCGAATAATTTTAACAGGAATATCAGAGGAAAATTAATGATATATTGCTTAGCAGAGTTTTTAACAGAAACTAACAATTATTGAAAAAAATGGGTTTTTCCTGGAAAGTCGCTTCCGTAAATTTTAGTGGCGCTCCTATCGGCAGAGTCCTGAACTAACGGCTCAAATTCTGTCGAATTGATACCTTAGATCATGTAATGTAATATTATATGATCTGAGATTGATACCCATTTTTTTCAATAGTTGTTAGTTTTTGTTAAAAACTCTGCTAAGCAATATATCATTAATTTTCCTCTGATATTCCTGTTAAAATTATTCGACGTATCTTGCATTAATTTGTGGTAAATTTTTTGATTTTAATAAATACATTATTATTTAAATAAATTGTACCACTAACAAACATTTAATGACTCTGCAGCCTGTAAAAAGTAATGCTTTGTCAATGTGAGAATTTTCAAGCGATTCTATGATGGTTATGACTCAAAAAACTTGAAAAGAAAACATACAATGGTCCTTTTTTTACGATATCTCTCAGCCATATTTTTTTAATCGATTGAACTGATCTCTGCGGTCTAGAATATGAAAAAAGCTGCAGTTTGATGTATGATACATCTATATTAATATAATTTTTTCATACAAAAAAACAAAAAAATGTTATACCTCGTCTAGCCAGTCCCCTCAATTTTAAGTGTCCAAATGGTTCTACTGAGTGTGTCCCTATACTGAAATGCAATGAGAAAATCACCAATTTCTGCATCAGTACCTACCTATATGTCATGATGTAATGCAAATTATAAAATAAACTAGAGACCAATAATTTGTTTCGTTTTTATTTATGCGTATTTATAAATATACCCAATTGTTTTACTTAAAACTAAGTACTTCAATTATTTGGTTTACATATTTCAATTATAACTGGTTCCCTATCTAGTTAGTATCGGCTAAGTTCAAACTAAAGAGGTATAGAAACTACCTGTGTATACTGAATGGTTATCCGGCTAATTATAAGGTTTATGGTAATCTTTTATTCAACAAAATAAAATTCTTTCAGGTAATACACTTTGATCTTTGACAAAAAGCCGAGACGCAATAGGATTGGTGATTATATGAAGTAACAATAATAATAATTTCTATTAGTAACATTGACTTACACTTTATGTAAGTACACAGCGGCGGGTCTAAAAAACAATAATATTTATATGTACAGAAATTAGGAAATAAAAGCATAATAATAGTAAAACTAATCAAATGATGATTAAACTGCATTTTTTGTCTGTAGTTTTAGTAGGTTTTTGACATAATAATTCTGATAAAAGGTTATTCGACTTTTTCGAGGCTTTCAAAAAGGTATCTTCGACTTTCGTCCCATTTCAAAATTTACTCTTTATATATTTCAATGGTCATAACGAGTTCACTAACTACACTGAAGTAAATTTATGCAAAGATTAAATTTGTCACCGAAAAGATGTCGGAAGTAATAAATTATCCCATCGGTCCAAGAACGTTCGGTGGGTGTTATACCCCGATCCGAGAGAGACCGCAGTAAGAGACAGCAAATGGAACGGATAAAATAAAGCTTCAAACATGATCAGTTTTAAATCAAAATTATGAAGTTTTATAAATCGAACAATTTTTTTTCTTTTTGAAATATCATAGTAAACACTTCAAAGAATGTCCATGACTTACTTTAATGTGAATTTTATAACTATGGTCGGCACAGACAGACCTCATATTAGTGTGATTTTGAGCATATTTGCGATTTTATTAGAGCAAAACAGGTCATTTTTTCTCCAATTTTATAAGTTCCGGACACTTATAGCATATCAAAGATATTGTAAAAAAAAAAATGGGTTCAGATTCCAACTAGTTGTCTAGTATTTGTGAAACAAAATCTACTGTAAATTAGCTGAAAACTAAACCGATAACATCACCTTAAGGGTGTTTCCCCCGGTACAGAAAACCGCTTTGTAAGTAATTTTCCTAATAAACATCTTTCAAATTGTAAAATATACTGATTGAGCACTCTTTAACACAAAGCAACGGAAAAACCTGTTTAGACTTTCTCGTCCTTTAAAAATACTATGTGACGTTGCAGTAAACCGAGCAAGTGAATGACACAAAGTATTTGTAGAATTTTCATTTTATTGAAAATAAAGACAACTTGTGTATAGGATTTTTTTTGCAAGATGTTTTACTTATTAATTTAGAACTATTGTTTTGGAGAAATAAAATGTGCCTTCTATTTCGACTCGGTTACTATACACTGACAAATTTTGTCTCAAATATTAGATCAATTATAATTACAATTTATGTGAACATTTTGGAAAAATACAAACGTGTAGTTCTACTTAAAAAACGAAATCTAATAACATTTTATTATAATAAAGCAACGTTTTTGATAGATTTCCATTGCATATTTTGTTGTTAACTGTGACGAAATATTTTTCAAACCATCGGAATTATGCAAATACTTTTTGATAATAGTTTTGAACAACATTGTCTTTAAGGTTTAAACTTGCAGTAAAAGAATTTCGAAAAATAAACATTTTTGTACACTAATAAAATTTAACAATCTAAAAGTTAAACAGTCCAAGCCAATAATCCGTAACACCATAAATTACACATCGTGGGTCGAAACTTGATGGCCAACGAACAAGGGTGGATCTGTTTTGTCTGTAAGGAAGGTGCTTGTAATAATTGCGTACAATAATAGATTATTAACTTGTTTGCGTTTGTAGGTCGGTATGTATCTGACTTTCAACATTATGGAATTATTTTGTCCCGAAATAATAAGGAACGAAAGCTAAGGATTTTCGTAATCTGATTATATAAAAAAAAAAACAACTATGTGATCCAAAACGTTTCAGATAAAGGGAGGCTGTGATCAGCGCATGTAGAGAATAATAGATAGAGAACTAATGTATTGGAAAGAAATAGGAGTAGCTTAGGTCTATTAGTCACAGCCTCTCTTTATCTGAAAAATTGTTGGACCATATTGTACTACAGGGTGTTAATAAATTATACTGACTGACATGGGAAGTGCAACACCAAAAAAAAAAAAAATTTTTTTTCAACTGATTTTTATACCACGTGTTGGCCTTCAAGTGATAAAGAAATGATCAAAATGTTGGCTCTGTAATGGGTTTTTTGGTACGAAAATCACCCCTTACGTCCCAGTTGGCTACATTTTTGCTGTCATTGTCGCTTTACCTGAACGTCGTGGTCGAGCACAATGCCTCTACGAAGAAGAGCTCGCGAATATCGTCAGATAAGCGATTTTATTATAGGTCGAATTATTGGGTTGCGAGAAGGCAAATTGCCCGTTAGGTCAATTAGGATGCCTCAATAGTGTTGCGAGTGTGGCGAACATGGACTGAAGAAGGAAGGGGCTAAAGAAGAAGACATGCTGGACCATCAAAACAGACGACAGAACGCCAAGACCGCCGTTTAAGACTATTGGCTTTACGAGATCGATTCTCCACTACTCGACAAATTGGAGACCAGTGGTTAGCTGAAGAGGGTGGACCAGTCTCAATGCGAAGCATTTATCGCCGCATCTTTTGGAATGCGTTCTTACCGTCCATTGTGAGTGCTTCCTCTGATCGCTGTACATCGCTGTGAAAGACAGGAGTGGTGTAGAGAACGTCAACACTGGAGGGCGGAATGGCAGCATGTTGTGTTTAGTGATGAATCTCGGTAATGTCCGATGGTCGCAGAATGGTAAGAAGACGTCGTGGAGAAAGGCGCCAAATTGACTTTGTTGTGGAAAGGCACGTACACCGTACTGTGGGAGTCATGGTGTGGGGGGCTATTGGTTATGGTAGACGATCACCCTTAATTTTTATTCGCGGCAATATGACAGCAGCGCGTTACATTGACGACGTCCTAGAGCCCGGTTTACTTCCCTACATTGAGGAGCTTCAGAATGCCCTTTTTCAACAGGACAATGCTCTTCTTCACATTGCCCACAGAACTATGCAGTTCTTGGAAGATGCTGATGTCGACATTTTGCCTTGGCCATCTCGATCTCCCGATCTCAACCCCATAGAACATGTGTGGGACATGATGGGCCGACGATTAACAAGTTTGCAGAACCCTCCACAGACTTTGGCTCGACTTCAGCAGGAAATTCAAGCTGCTTGGAACGAATTACCCCAAGCAGACATTGACCACTTAATTTTATTGATGCCCAGACGTGTATATGAGTGTATTCAGCATCAAGGGCGGCCAATACATTATTGACCGTATTCTTGTTAGTTGTTAGAATATATTTCTGAATTTTGGACTATTTCTTTACCTGTTGAAAACCAACAGGTGGTATAAAAATCAGTTGAAAAAAAATTTTTTTTGGTGTTGCACTTCCCATATTAGTCAGTATATTTACATCTAGTGGGCTATGAAATTCATTTGACTTTTTGTTAAATTAACTAATCTGTCAATTAGTTGTCAACATTTGAATCAATTTTTAACGTTTATTTCTTTACATCACAAGGATAACGGACAAATGTAGACTTTAGAAGAAGATACATTTATTATCGAAGCTTATTTTCGGTCTGGCCAAGAGATTTGTGGAGAATGGCAATACTCAACTTTTACCGTCAAAAAACTACTTTTTGAAACATGAACATTTTTTGGTCGAGTTGTGTTCACCGTCCTCTAGATGTAAATCATTTATTAACACCCTGTATATTTATATTCTGTTAATGCATATTTCTTCATTTGTCATAAGTTCATAAGTTGTAATAATGGGACCAATGTTGCATTAGACTGTCTGTATTTTAGAATGAGATAAATTTTTAAGAAATTTGTATCACAACACAAAAGCTTAGAAGTGATTTTTTCCTTTTAATACGAGGAGAGATCTGAAAATAACGAGACTGATGCTATACTCACGTTTTTAACAATACAACAGTGTATCTGAAATATTTTTCTTCTTAAATTGCTCAGTTCTTACCCTAGATTTTTACCAAAAATTAATTATTGAAATTTTAGCGTATTTACTCATACAAATTGCAGTTCAACAAAAATTCACGATTCTATTTTGTATAAAACTTCCACTTTATAAGGTACTACCTTGTCTAAAAAAAAAAAAAATCAAAAGTAACAAAAAATATCTGTATAAATGCACTGAGACGTGAAATAAGTACTGATACAGGGTTTCTATAAATGATTATAGGGTCATGGAAGCGTGCCGCGTATCACTTTATATGTATTTTATTAAATTTTATTTTTAATATTGGCTGCTGGTCATTAATTAAAAATATTTTATAAATTATTATTAATAAAAATATACAAATTTATTGTGGTTAAACATCACTGTAAACGTTGAAAGCGTTCACCATTTTGTTCAAGGCACATGTTCACTCTCTTTTTCTTATTTTCAAAAATGTTCTGTAACATCTTTTCGTCCGTGCTTTGGACCCATTGTTTAATTTCATGTTGCAACAGGAACTCTCGATTGTTCAAACAATCTTGTCAAAAATGTTTGCAGATTTTGCTCGAGTCGTTGTCTCAAATCATCAACAACTTTGTCAGATACTGAAGGTCTTCCAGGAGATTTCTCTTTATTGACACTGCCAGTTCGAACAAATCTGTTGATTACATCTCTCTAATGTGAGCCTCTAACGATGTTTCTTGAATTTGCAAATCAGGGTATTTGGCCACATATTCTTGCTTAGAAGCGGTTACAGAATACACATACGTTCCGTTTACGAATGTCCCATTGCGATAATAAGGCACAACAATGAAAGTGTCTTGCTCAAAAATAAAGCATTTTCATGGTCTTCGCTTCTTAGCACAAATATAAAATTTTCGTTCGCAAGCACTAAGAAATCAATGGTCAACTACGCCCTTAGAATCATTTATAAAAACCCTGTATAAGTGTCTACTTCGTGTGCCCTAGCAATCAGGTTTCGTCACTTTCCGACCTCCCCTCGTAACCAACGTGTGCGACCTGACCCTACCTACACAAGTCGCTTCAAACAGTCACCACACAATTATATTAGCTACGTATTACACACATCTTATGCCAAATTCCACCACCACAGAAAGCCTTACACCAAGACTAGCAAACGAATCCCCGAGATCCCAGTTCACAAAACTTACTTTAACCCGGAAGCGGGTGTTCCCTCTCGGCTTCCCCTTCCCCCCTGCTCCTTGTAGTTACGGTAATAGTTCTGGATGCAAACGGCGGCTTCCTGGCTCTTCTTGAAACGTTTATGCTCGCAGTAAGACCGGTACCCGTTCTGTATCACCATTGCAGCGTGCGTCATTTGTTTGTAATACGCGTACTGCTTGTAACGTCTGTAATAGTTTTGGATCACTATGGCGGCTGTCCTTTCCTTGTCCTGTTCCTGCTGGAGCCGCCCCTTGTACGACCTGTAGGCCTTCTGGATGATCTTCGCCGCCTCGTACAGCTCCCTCTGCTCGCGATCTGTCAACACAACAGGATTGTAATTTTTGTCGTATAATAAATGAATTCATCTTAGTTAAAAAATATGTGTTTTTAACCGCAGAATATTCAAATGAATGGTCAGAAATTATAAACGTTTGGGAATTTGCGAAGTTCAAGCTACAAATTTTATTGTTTGTTGTAATGACAAAACTAATTTAATGAAACTAGTTAAAAGTTTTCGTCGTAGCTTGCGCTATCATTTCTTTGGAGCGTTGTACCGAACTTTTAAAAATATCATTGAGAGGTAAATGCTATGGAGATGATTGAACGGAATCCTTCACCGAATTCGCGATTTTAGTTACAATTGTCCAAATCTACAGCAACCGATAAATTCTAATGAAAAGGTATCCGACATTCGAACATTAAATGTTGATTAAGAATTACGATTACGCTGAAGTGATAAAGAATAGGTTATGTTAGCAAGTTAGCCGACAAAATATTTATTAACATGAACTAAATGGGCAAATTTAAACAGCAAGACATAAATAAGGAACTTGAGAAACGTTCCCCGTTGGATAATTTACAGGCAACTTTGGGTATAGCCCTTGGAAAAGGGTTAAAGTTAGGACGCCCTTCAGGGGAAGATGCGTACAAAGGAGATGAATAAAAGCTATAAATGAAAAGTAATGCTTGATAGTTAGTGCAGTGTAAAGAAATGAAAGGAGGATAATGATGAATCAGTCATTAATATTTCACAAGCTTCCTCTGTAGGTAAAACGGACTTCTACCTTATGGCATTTTTAGGACTCAGTATATTATTTTTAGATTTTGCAAGTTCGGCTGTTCTATATAGCTGTGCCAAAAAGATTCTTTTTCATTTCCCAGCCCCTCTCATAAAGCTTATGAACCGGAATAAACAAACCTCATACCTGAGAGTGTCAGATTCGAGAAATCCTTTTCGAAGACGCTTCCGGAAGCCTGGAAAAACTCGCAAAAGTCCGCCGTGGTGGGCGGCGGGGACGGCGAGTCGAGCGTGAAGGAACAAGGAGACTGTAAACAACTCGACGAGGCCGGACTTAGGCTCGAGCAAGGCGTCCCCACATCATAGTAGCTGCCACAAACAAATTTTCGAGCTGTTCGTCAGAATATTGAAAACGTGTTTACCGATAGTTGTGGTCCGAGAACTCGAAGTTGAACTCGTTGGACTCGAAACTCGACGACGATTGGTCCAGCAGAGGCTCCATAAAAACGTCCGAGAGGGTGTCGTTCGGCTGCAAAGTGTCCGGGGGTCCGGGGCTCGTGTCCAAAAGCATCTCATCGCTGCTCTCGTTCTGGACAAAAGGAGATGACAAGTTAAACGGGGTTTTACGAGTTTAAAGAATGTATGACGTGTATACCTTGATCCTTTCGGGAATCGCCGCGATGATTTGCTCGGCTAAGGTCAACACTCGAGCGTCTTGCTCCCCTGCGTTCCAAAAAATGATTCACATTAAAGCGTCCTTTGTTTATTTTTACAGAGAGTGGATTTTTTTTACAGTTTTTGATATGTCTGGGTTAGGAGGTAACAACCAGACGAATGTATTTCGAGAAAATCGTGTTATATATTTGTACAGAGGGTAAGGGAGGAAAGCAGAAATAATCGAAATCTTTTTTAGTTTAGTTTAGACCTCAATTTCCCGGAATCACGATTTGACGATTTGATAAATCGTACCGAGACGCTATTTGAATGCGAATTGCACGAAGATTAAATACATTGTATGAAATGTCAACGCTAAGGATTGTCTTTTCCTGACTTACCCTTTATGGCAAGCTATCAGCCAACTCCGAAAATTTAAAGCAATATAAGGATTATTTTATGTTACCAAACTACGGCAAAGTGACAGAAAAAGCACGAACACTGGCTGCATATTACTTTGAGAAGTTTCTAGTAATCATTTAAGTATAATCTAGATGGAAGCGCATTTCACTATGACATTTTTTGTGATCGGTGTGTACAGATTATGATAAATGGTTAAATACCACTCAGGCTGTTAAAAAGTTAATACTTAGTTAAATGAATGGATATATCTTTTTCTATGTCCCTATAAAATTTTCTGAACTTGTTATTATGTTATTAACTGTTTTCCCTTCATTTCTAGTGTACAATCAATATCGAAGGCACGATAAGTGTACATTTTAATTGTAATGTATTTACTTAGCAATTCTAGTGTACAATTTCTAGTGTACAATCAATATCGAAGGCACGATAAGTGTACATTTTAATTGTAATGTATTTACTTAGCAATTCTCTGAGATGATGTCATCAAAAGCATATTTCAATTTAATATACACAACCTGACAGTAACCATAATTAGCGCCTTAATTATAATTTCTCAATATGTATATATTTTTTAATAGATTTGGAAAGAATGGATACAATTTTGTTAATGTTGTGGAGTGTCCGTTTTGGGAACGAATAGCCAAATTTTGGTTTTACAGTTTTACAACCTTCGTTAATTTTAAAATAACTTCAAATTAAAAAAAATACTTGCGGAGATTTTCTGCTTAGTAAATTTACAACAGAAAAGGGGTAGAAGGAGGAAACATACATCTTTGTATTTTATGACTATGAAACGCCAAGAGACCATTTGTCTATTATAATTTTTCTGCTTCTAAAACTCATATTTAGTAAGAAATGCATTTTGCGGCTGTTCCCTAGATAGAAATCAGCAGTGTACAGCATCTTTCATTAGAGTCCGATCACAAACTTCACAGAATATTACAACTTTAATGGATACAAAAATAGCCTTCCAACAATAAGTGTAAATGTAATTATAAATATCTCCGAAATATTAATAAACAAGTTCTCGGTGTTAAAGAGGTCGAAAGCCATTTTTTCAAAAAGGAAAACAAATTATTAAGAGAATTTTCAAAATATTCTGTTGTGAAAGTTTCCTATTAGTTCTAAATAAGGTGGTTTTTCATGTTTAGTTGTCAAAAATTGTGATATTTTTGTGGTTTATCGTATGGGGCCAAATTAATCTTTCAAACAATATCGAAAGAACATTTTCAAACTTCAAAATTCTATGGTTTTTATTTTTATTTCCACGGTACACAGTTTTCTACTCTAGCATGCGTGTCTTTTTGATTTATACTTCTTTGTTGGCATTATATTAGTACATAGTTCAAAGAAAAAAAATCGTAGTGTTCTAAGCTCGTAATATTAAAAAAAGTTACAATGATTAATGCGACATTTTATGTACAGGACTTAAATCTAGATTATACTTCACGATTTCTTGTAAGCTCTAAGTGAGTGGTGTAGATTTAATGAAAATAAACAGTGTCAACTTAAAGAAACAGTCATGCAAAACAGCAAGCAAGCAGCAAAGCACTTTAATGATGTATTAGTTTAATTTTCTTTAGTAGAGATAACTTAGCTTGAAAATAGTTTCTATCGACTATTACAACAGGTAACGACCTTTTTGAGCATCAACTGTTGAATGTAGGACGTTAAGTTTAGGACAGTTAGTGCAGAAGTACTATAACTAAGACGTTAGTAAGTATACGGACAACTATAATTAAGAATAACAAGAACATTAATGAAACAACAGTGAAACAACACCGATAGACAACAAAGATAGACCATCATTGCACTGACCTACGGCACTGTTGTGGATGTCACTTTCGTCATCAGACACTGCCTCCACATCAATCAGGGGACTACTGCTTCTCGGTCCACTCCCTATCTCGCCTATCAAAATCATCAGTCAGTGCAAATAAAATAAAAAGAGCACTATTCTTGTTTGTCGGTCAAATTTCAAATTGTTTCTTATTTAAGAGATGTAATTTTAAACGAACATCCAAAGCGTTCAAAAGCAAAAATCAAAAACTTGGTATGTCGAAAAACCAAGATGATACTGGGAGCATGCACAAAGTTTGATTTTTCCTTTTCACACTAAGCACTTACCTTCACGCAAAAATGCAAATTTCAGGAAAATGCAACAAACGTCTAACTCGACTAAATTCACTTACATAGAGCGAAATCCATTTTTCTTCCAGTCGATTCGGCTGACTCGCTGTCGAACGAGTTGTCTCGAGTTGACAAAGGCGAGTGCAGAGGCAACGACATGCTCCTGTCGAACCTGAAATCACATCAGTTAAACAAACTCGATAATAATCGCAATCAAGAGAATATTTCACCGTCTTAAAGTAGTCGCAATTTAATATTCAACGAGGAAATAGCACTACGGAAAACTAGTCCAAGGTTCATCTAATAAAACCAAAAATGTTTGAATAGACAACTTAATTACGAGCATATTTAAGAAAGACTGGAGTACAGAAATTTTATATTTTCGTTGGTACATATATAAAAATTCTTCTATTTGTTTAAAAATCAATCAGCACTGGAATGGTTATTATTTACTTTGGCTTACTGCACACTAGAATTGTATAATTAATACGTAACAATTATACAACTTTGATAATTTAAATAAGTGTTTCCTGAATAGCGAACGTAATTCGGTTTTTTCTGATGTTGATGTTACTATTTGTGATGGAATATTACACGATTCTAATATTTTTGAATAACACTTTAATTTAGTTTAACTTTAATTTAGTTTTCTACAACAGCTGCATTTGTAGCAAGTTTTTCGTGGTCCGCTTATTTTCATAAACTGACGTTTGACTAATTTAAACCGAGGATAATTAATTGCACACAATCTCACAATTTCAGTCGAACAGTTTAATTTAAACCTTTAGTTTAACATCTCAATTGAAGTAGAAAATTAGTTTTCGCGGAATTTCGGTGCAATCCTTCTATTGGGGATTTAAAATGCACGATCGTCATTTCATTATCTCAAATTATCTTATTAATGACTTGTAGATGTTGAGATTATTACAAAATGATAAACAATTATGCTTATTACGCAGATTTACGTATGTACACTCAGAACGTAATTTTTGTATCCACTAAAATTTTATGACGTCATTATGAGGGGCTGAGTGGCACAATATAATAGCACAGTTAGTGATTACAATTAGCCTTCGGTGAAAATATAGAGTTTGTAATTGAGCGAATAGGGAAAAAAAGTCGCAAAACATTATTTACAAAGTGGCAAAATATCATGATACTTTGTTTCGAGTTATACGTCCCTGCATCGGGATTCTACCTACTGCTCATACAGTGTCATTTATGGGCTGCTTATACAGTTATTGACGTCTTTAACTTCACTGGGTAATAAAATTTGAGTGGACATGTGGATTTATGTTACCAGTACTGTAGAATTCTTGTTTATTTGTGTTTATAAAATATAAACGTAAATAAAAAAGTTAATATGTATTACTAAAATTATGTCAAGTATTGCTAAAATTTTTAAGTACGCGGTTTGGAAGTGAGTACTTTTTTTATGGAAAAAAAAAGATTCAATTTATTCGAAAAGTATTATCCAAATTACACTTGTGATACGTTTGTTATGATTTCAGATATACAATCTGTTTAGAACAGTGGAAGATCGGGAACTCCATCCAGCAAGATGAGTTAGAGAAAATGGACTTGATAAGGTTAGTTGACAAGTTATATACGACGAATATTAATTAAAGATCAATAGGTGGTGGTTTTGTTAATTTTTAATTTTTATCTATACACAAGTGAAGATTGCAAAATTAGCTAACCAACAATGTCTAGTTAATTGTGTTGATCTACTCACTGATGAAGCTCCAGAGTTATTGTTAGTTGGTGGTTGCTAATAGTCTCAGCATAAATTTGCTTCATCGAAAGATAATTTTTGATATTAAATTTGCATTCGATGTTCACCACAGCACGTAACTGAAAATAACAAAAATAATTTTTGTTCTTCTATTGATCGGATTCATTGTTTCAATGTGTATTTTTATTGGTACAACTGGTGATTAAGCACAGTTAGGTATTCCAGCGCTGTTAAAGTTCTCGAATTAATTTAAGATTAATTATTCAGTTTTGATTTACAAAAGACATTTGGCTGACCGTTTTGTGAGAAAAACCAGTTCAAAGTAGCAAATTCAGCAAATTTTTAAAAAGAGTCTATGTTACGTTTTTTTTTCAAAATAAATACTCTGAAATTATTACCACTCTTCCACTTTTTAAATTTAGTATTATTGTTATTAAAACGAAAAAATATCAAAAAGTTTACAAAAACTGTATAAATACAAAAATGAAAATTTTAGAGATATAGATATGCAGTGAAAGCCAAATTTAATGACATGTTAAATAATATACAACAACAATACCATTTTTTTTTCGAGTTCTTCAGAGTCTTCTTAACAACGTACCATCGAGCATATACGTCACTTTTTATCAGCTTGGATATAAAAATGAATTTTCGAGTTTTTGTTTTCTAAATGTTGTTTTAAAGAGAGTACGTCGTGCTGTCAGAATTCGTCAAATGAAAATAAGTGTAATGTCTAATTAACGTACAAAGGTAGTTCGAGCCTGAAATTAACTGAATTTAATTGAACAACTGTTAAAACGGGAAAGTTTGGATTAGATTATTCGAGCTGTCGTTTTGATGAAATGGCTGTTATCAATTCAATAGTTATGTGCAATATATTTTTTCCATTCTGCCACACATCCAGAAAGAAAAATGTATGATATTTATTTATGTAATGTTATTAATATCTCTCACATTTATGCTTTCCGATTAAAAAATCAGTAACGCTATAAACTTCCGAGTTATTGCGTTATAATTCCTAAAAAACGTGAAATCCAACTAGGTTTTGTTGCTTTTTAATTTTTGTGAAAAATCAATGTTCCGATTGCTATTCATTCCACGTACAAAACAATAAGAAAATGTGATTGAATGTCCATTATTATTAACAGAGATCTTAGTAGTGCGACGCGAGTTACAAATATAAGGAAGTTCAGGTTGACTGAGTCAATGATCATCCTATCTCAGACACTCTTCCCCTATTTTGGTTAATTGACCAATTAAGGCAATACTCACTTGGACTGCCTGGGCGAGCTGAACAACCGGGAGCTCTTCGACTTCGACGACTCTGACCCGCAGCTCATGTGGATGCCGCTGTCGATAGAAGGCCTTTTGATAAGCTTCTGCCCGTTGCTACCTCTCGTGCTCGCCGAAGAGTCCGACAGTAGCGGGCTCGGCATCGAACCCAACATCTTGTTGCTGCCGATGATGTTCGAGTCGGAATCGAGGTCGATGTTAAGCATCTTGTACTTCTGGGACTCGCTCCTGGTGACGGCTCCAGGTCTCAGGAACACTCCGTCGTGCGATTTGCTCGTGGAGGCGATCGAAGCTAGCGATGCCACCGAGCTCGCCGGCGAGATGACCGTCGGGGACTCTGTGCAAAAGCTGTTCGAGGAATGCAACATCATATTAGCCTTGTCGCGCCTCAGCTCGAGCTTTTCGAGTTCTTTCACTAGTTCGTGATGACTGTTGTTTTTGGCGCACTCCAACGCCGTTTGATTGGACGTATTCTTCATGTTGAGCGCCGTGTGGTTCCATTTGTACAACATAATTGCCGTTTCTGTGTGGCCGCGGGCACATGCCCACATCTAGAGTGCGGAAATTAATAAGAGATACAGAAGCGGAATCGATATTTTCTTACTAATGGAGTGTAACCGTCTTCGTCCTGGCTCAGAGCGTCGACTTCGGTTTCTAATAATAAGGACGAGTTTTCCGCACGCCAATGAAGCATGGCGCACACCAAACGGGAGTAACCTAAGGACGCCGCTAAGTGTAATAGAGTCATGCCTCTGTGGCTTGCGAACCATGAAACGCTCAATTCTTCGCCGTGGCTCCATATCCGGGAAGTCATGTTCTGACAAAAGGTGACGAGGCGGTCTTCAAAGTTCGGTTGGGAGAAGAGAGCCGTATCCTCCACCTACGGCACAAAGGAAGGGTTGCTTACAACAACAAAGGGAAACAGGGATAATCACGGCTTTGTTGTGTAATGGTTTTCCGATTTTTACTACTCTAGAGAGGTTTAAGCTTTGTTAAATGCGAGACTATACTCGATTTGTGACGTGCGTGACGTTTCATTTATTAACTCGCTGGCGCCATTTTAAACGCCGAATAAATTTACCTTGAATCCGTTAAATTCGAACAATAAAATTACTACGGTTTTGTCCACTCTTTAAGAGGAATCGGGACCGCTGGCGTGGAGTTTCAGAAGGGATGGTGTGAGCGGAGTTAAAGGCCACCCCACTACTGAATTACTGGTATAGTCGGGGAAATTTAAAGTGGTAGATCTAACTTTTAAAACCGCCATAGTATTACCATAAATATATTAAACTATAATTAAAGCAAAGGCGGTGTAATGCTCATAGATTTCGTGGTGTTAATTAATCTTTCTAAATTTCAGTCTTACATCTTTTCAAACAATTGAGAACGTAAATTCGAATACTTAAACTGGAACACGCGCAATGTATAAAATGAATGTATTTTTAAAACTTTTAACAAATATAGTTAAATCGTTTTGCAATTATATTTTTGGAAAATATGTAAAAAAAAAAAATATTTTCCACATCATAAAACAAATACAAACATTATTATCTAGCGAAATGTTGGTGAATGGCTTCCCTCTTAATCCGTTTCGTTTAAAAAGTCTATCATACCGGAAAAAAGTTGTCGTGAACTCATTTATTCAATTTTTTGTTGTTAAAAATACCGCCTTAATAGGGAGATGCTGAAAGTTTCCGCCCACTCGCGATCTTACAACAAAATTGGGGAATAAATCTTACGCAGTCAGAGCCGTCGGTCGGTTCTTGTTTGATCTGCAGTCTGTCATCCATGGCCTCTAACCTTTGTAAAAGCGTAAACTTAAGTAAATTGTCATTCGACCTTTCGATTTTGGGTTCAGGAGCAGCGACCTGCTCTTCCCTGGGTGGTAACTTGTATTCGAATATCACAGAATTGGAAATCACATAACCATCACACGCTACTTGAAGTGTCGCCAGTCCGGCTTCATGAGCTGTAAAATCGATCCCTTTGTAATCCGAGCTTACTGTCATAAAACAACAAACCTGGACAGTAGCAACGTAAAACCCCGCTTTGAACCAAAGTCGTGGGCACAGGGAATGTATCGAAAAGTACCGTGTAAGGACCCGATGAGTGCCACGGTCCCGTCACCAACACCTTCACGCCTCCTTCCGGATAGGCCCACTCCGGAGAGTAATCGGTGATCTTCGCGGATCCCTCCATCGAGTTGTTGTTGGAAGTCTGCTCGCTGTGATTCTTCTCGTGCCTGTGGCCGCCGGACGGATTGACATCTAGGAGTGCAGCTTGCCCAGAGTCGAGCGCCTCCAGGTCGGGGAACTCCCCCAGCATATCGAAGGCGTCGAGGTTGACGAAGACGTCGTCGTCGACAACGTGGGTCGGCGACACCACGACGTCGCAACTGTCGATGAAGTCCATCGGGTTGATCTCCTGGGTCATGTTCTGCTGCTCGGTCTGGACCTTGCTCTGGTTGGTGGTGTTGGTTTCGGAATTGTGCCGTTGGTGTGTGTCTAATTCGGTTGAACACAGAGGCATGTTGGCGGAGAGGGTTCTCTGGATGTCCTCTTGAGATAAGTCGAGGGTTTCGTTGAAAAACCCGCCGTTGATAATGGAAGAACCGTCGCTTTTGCTAACTAAAGATCCACTAGAATCAGTTCCCAAAAGAACCACTGTATCACCACAGAAGTTCTGATGCTTGTAGTCGTCTATCACTTCTTCATGGCTCGTGTCCATGTGTTTGGATGGAGTGGAAGGGGCGCTTGACATTACTACCTCAGTCTGGTGCTGCTGCTGCTGATGTCTGCTGTACGAAATGCTATCAAATACTGATTGTCTCATGTTTTCGTTAACCTCCATTTTAGTTTCTCTTTGGTTGGCTTTGTTGTCTTGTTTGGAAGAAGGGTGACAACAAGAAGACGGATTTGTGTCCATGACTTCTTGCTTCAAAACCAAATGACCGTTCCTCGCCTCGTTCTTCATTCCTCTATTTGTATTGCACACGAAGTTAGCCACAGAAACCGGCGTTACCAGATTCTGATGGTTACTATTATTAGGAGAACTACTGGAATTGCTGTTCAGAATAAGAAGACCTCCGCCTCCTTGAATCTGACTCAGACTCAACACCAAAGGTGGCGTGTTCCCTGAGCTAGATGAACAATTACCCCCGGTCTGATGGTTCCTCGGCTCCCTCGAATAAACCCTTGGAGAATTATTATTAGTCAAGAGCATAGATCCCGAACCGGTAGTCGAAGAAACTTGATTATTATTATCGGCGCTGCTCGGAGGTCTGGAATTCGAACTGGAGCTGGGCAAAGGCGAAGCGACATCTTTCGCAGAAGTTATCCTTCGCATCGGGTGCGAGCAGCTTTTGCCATCGGCACACGTCGAATCGGGACAACCGCATTCTAACTGTTTGACTAAAGCGGCTTGGCGGGCCACGCGTTGTTTTTCCATTAATTGACTAACTATAGCTTCTACGGTTTCAGCAGTCTGCAATTTAAAATTCTACTAAGACCTTACACTGCGATTTCACGACTTGCTAATTACCGATATTTCTAATTCGTTGTTTAAGTCAGGCTCGTCTTCGCTGAAAAACATCGGCTTGAGTTGAGAGACCAGTTCATCTTTAGTCCACTCCTTCTTGTCAGCCCAGAGGGCCAAACTTGGGGTTATCACGGCCAGTTTGTTGTCGTCCGGATATGGAACGTTCAAATAATGGACTAGAACTATGTCCGGGTTCTGAAACAGCTGGAAGTTAGAGGAGGCGGCTTGATGGATTTACAACTACCTGAAGAAGCCAATAACACCGCCGATGAAACGTTGGCAATATCGCCGAATGAACGTAGCAGCCGTAGATGCACTGAAACAAACGAGAGATTATATTAATCGGGTTAAAAAAACTAATCCCGTAAAACGTCCGGATTTTAAAACTGAACACTTTTATCTGTTCTTAAAGTTTAGAAAACTTGTTTAATAAGAAATGAGTTTCGAGGAAATGGATCGAGGAAAGTACTTGCGCATGTATGACGAAGGCATTATTAGCCGATCTCATTAAGTTTTTGTTATGAAGATATTAAGTTTAACTACGCTGTTTTAGTTTTGTGGGCGTTTTCAGAGTTTGGGCGCGCAAAATTAACTTAACAATTAGCCATTAGGTTTGACGTTAAGATAAGTATGAAGAAGTACAGCATGAAAAATTGTAACGAAAAGCTGATTAACCAGGTCTTTTAAACTGTTTTGAACTGTCGTTGACAATCTTTATAGATATTTCAGCTCAGGAAGTAGGTATTGTAAATAATAGGGACTGACAACAGCTTATTATTTTAACTTATAGGGGTTATTATAATAAAAGTCGCAGAATCAAGTTTTATAATTTATCTAGAGTATGGAAGATTTGCTGTCTATTACTCTAAAGTCTACTTGGACCAATTTTTTTCATCAGTTCCTTGTAATTGCGTTATACATATTTAAAAACAAATAAAATTTACCAATGTAAAAGCTTGGTTTAAGTAATTTTTTTTTATTCATGCAGCCTCAAATATTTTTTAATAATGTATTTTACCTTATCGATAATAAAATACTTAACGGGTGTCACATGTCCCCTTCGCACAACAGAATCACATAACGAGATATGTGCTATATTAACAAGAATAACTTCTTTCTCAGTAAATGTGTTAAAAATTAGCACGATTACCCTGTTGAATTGTGAGACTTTGAACTTTTAATAATGTGGTGAATAATCATTAATCATCTAGTGCGTGCGTGTCTGTGTGCGTGCGCGTTCGTCAGACAACATCGAACCTCTTCCTTTTACTATAATTTTATTGCTGTTGACAATCCCCAATCCACACAACATCTGCCTAAAGCACCTCCGCCAATAACTGCACTTTTTGTTTGGTCGTTCAGAGTTCGGCGACAATAGCAACGGGATCTGCCGATATCAAAAGGATCAACCGTGCGTTATTCGAGAAGATCCGAAAATTTCGTTGATTGGTCCGTAATAATAGAGCCACAATCGTTGAAACGTTAACAAAACAGCTGTTTTCCCGCTCCAAAGCTCCGACTGAACGAAACGTGTAGATCGAGTTAAACGGCAAAGAAAAAAGCGTCGGCTTATGGTAATTGCCGCAATTAAATTACACAATCTACCGGAAAAAATCATTAAGGCATTTATGACGTGCCGTAAAGTTACGCTTGATACATTTTATAAATGACAATGAAATATGTGAGAGACACACTCCGAGCGACGGCCGCACCAGGGCCGTAATGGAAGGATTTACTTTGTAATTTGAAATTTTAAAATAATTAAAGAGCTTGCCGAAACTAGACTAAATGATATATGTCACTGCGTTAGGTCAACATTTCTTTCTTTCTACGATGTCATATCGTGCTTAATGAATCCTGTTCACATTTTGGATCTGTTGAATACGCGAGTCTCGCAATTTTTTGCGATTATCTGTCGTTACGTCTGAACTTGTGTTATAATTTTCGTTTTCCAATGGCAACAGTCGAATGGCTGTGGCAACAGAAAGATAAAGTGTATTAATTAAAACATAATTAGAGTGAAAACTTCTTTGTGTGGACATCCAAGTCACTATTTCTATGTCCAAATAGAGGAATGTTGTAGGCTTTCTTAATATCGCTGTCGTACATTCGAACAAGAACAAAAAAACAGCCTATGCATAACTCAATTTATTTTAATTATTTGCGAAATTTCAGAAAGGTGCTATGAACAGAACTTAAAATATAAGCTGTTTTGCGATCAAAAAAGAGTGCATAAGAAAGTGCGGAGATTATTTACGTACATTTTAGTACGGCTCCAGGGAAGTCCCCGGCCGAGAATCTACTTGGTTAAAATATTAACTCTTTTTCTTTTAAATGGACAAAAAATACGAAGACTTCTTCACCTTGGATCTCGAATATTCTATTACGGTTCTGGCGTTGACAAACGTTCCTAATGGAATCCATTCATCATATAGGGGCGATATTAAAAGTGGCGTATGAATGCGTAGGGTGTCTGCCCATTGATTAATTAAACGAAGATTTTCGTATGTCGGCGTATATTTTTTTTACCTTCATATCCCAAAGGCAATAACAAACAGTACGTCAAGTTTGACACGCGCTTCCAATTAATAAAAGGAGACCTTTCGGTTATTATGGCGATACAATTCGAGATTAAACCCGGAGATTCGTAAAAAGCCGATGGCTTTTTTTGTGTTTAGCGCGTGACATGACAGTGTGATTTAATCAAAGTCGGCTGGGTCGGGGCTGTATGAATTTAAACTGCCTTATTACTAAACTCCATATGTGCTATATTAGATTCTATTGTTGCGAAGGAAGGACGAGGCAAGTAAGGCGTGCAATGCGAGAACTAATAATTTCGTTTTATGTTTTAAGGCGTGTTTCTGGCCCCGTTTTGAATAAGACACAAACGGGGATTCTTTTATTTTAAATTTCAAGGTGCAGACGAAGCGTCACCTGTCTGAAGGGGTAGAGTGCGAAATCACATTAAAAGTCAGTTGGTACACATATAACAAAATTATTAGTGAAAAAGCGTATAATAGGTGAACGTAAGCTCAAATATAATTATCACTTATGAATACAAGTGTTCTTCTGCAAAAACATCACAAAAGTACTTTTTCAAAATGAGAACTTGATTTAAATAATTCTTGCTAAATTGAACAAGATTAGCTACGTCAGGTTTAATTGTGAATTTAAAAAAAGATGTATTAAAAACATGCCTTACGTTTCAAGTTGTTGAACACCTGTTGCTACTATGAAATGTTATGATCTCATGAACGCTTTCGAATTCAACTGATAAACTGTGTTCTTAATGTGCGGTCCTATAAGCTTGAATAAGAAAAGTTTACAATAGTTAGGACTAGTTCTATGAAGAAGGACCTGGTATTCCGAGAAAGAAAATCGTTTTTAGTCGCCTTTGTACGTTTCTGCGAATCACACAAAAAAGAGTTAATCAAGAGTTGTGTTTAATAGAAATCGACAAATGATATATTTTATCTCAGTATTTGAGAAAATCGAACTATTTGTCTTCGGGTGTGAAGATAGTCGTTGTCCAATCGTTGGCAAGTAGGCGTTTCCTCTTTGTGTTTTTTATTGCTGTATTGATTTTTAAAAACTACATATTGTGTAATTTTAATAATTTTGGCGACGGTCCATAAATTGGTAATATCTTTACCATACTTAGTAACATTGTCCTAAACCGCATTTCTTACACAACTTGTATTTATTTAGTTACGAAATCAAGCTAGACGTATACTTCGAACGTTATATTTGTATTCCCTAAAATTTTAGTCTCCTCTCTTGCGAACTTTAAGATGGCAACAAATTTATATGCAGCCCGTAAGTAACACTCTACCGCTTTCAGAAATCGGACTCACAAATAATGTGTTCCAAAATGAGCTCGCAATTATTTGGAATGTCGTAATATGGTCCTGAAGAGTAAGAATACGTTTACAAGAATCAGAATTGAGCAAGAGAATATCAAGAAAAATCACTCCTACCAGGGAATAAAAATTTCCAAAAGGACTATTGATGACGAGCAGAGTGTTTTATTCTCAGACGAGACTGATGAGTGAGTCTAAGTGTAGATATATGTTTTTAACTGGTCAGCTAATAGTCCCGATTTAAATTCCATTGAGCACTTGCGGAATGCCAGCAAAAAGTCGTACACCCTCATCTACCACAGCTTGGCAAGGCGTGAGTGAGTGCCACGATAAAGTGTACCAAGTTTGTTAATTCAATGGTTTTTCGATTTTTGAAATGAGAAAAATTATAGTTGTTTAACAGAGTTGCGCGTTAACTTTGTCCATGAGATTATGTTAAAAAGAATAAATGAGGATGTTCTTGGATACTTATGTGAAAAATCGAAACGTATTGAATCTTATACCATTTTGAGTCAATATTCAATCTGTAAAGCTACAAGAACGAAAAAAATACCCTGTAATTAGCAAGTTTTTAGATTTAACAGAGTCTCTAAAGCAAAAAGTTTTTGGAAGAAAAGTAATATCATTAAATACGTATTTGCATTTTTATGTATTGTAGTCTTTTCAGTAGTCTGCCGAGAAAAAATATTTAAAATATGAAAATAGATGATACAGTTATAACCAGAGCCCGGACCCGTGAGGGCAATCTTCAAGTCGCTCATACACTCGCGTCCTCGCTGCACTGTTCTTTCAATATTTTCCTTCACAAAATTGAGTTTTCAATGCGATGATCTATGTGTCGTTTGACCGTCGCAGGACATGTGTGAATTTGAAGGAAAAACTACCCTACAGTTAGCCATCTGAAGGTTAATTGCTCCGACGCGAGGTTTAGGAGCATCACTGCACTGGCGGTTACCCGCAGAAATCCGCTCTCTGGTTATAAGCAAATGGTAAGTGTGTAAATTTAAAATAGCAGAACTAATGTGAAACCTGTAAATTGTCAAAAAGATACATTGTGTATGACGAGAAACCAAAGTGACATTTAATAATAGGAATGAAACAAATTCCAGGAGTACTTAATACGGTCGGAAAATTGCCCACTGGACTTACGGGCTTCAAGTAATATTATTTTCCAGAACAGTAATTATCTTTTTCGCTGTTATATTATAAGGTTGATTTTTATTTTCATTTTCTATGTTTGTATTGTAGGCAACAGCGAAAAGAGAAAAGTACGATTCTCTGAAATACAAGTGAAGACAAAAATAGAAAAGCATACTTTTCAAGTTCGTATACGATATGCAAAAAGAAATACGTACTTTTGCCTTCAGATACGAGTACACTCTATGCACATAAACATAATACCCATAAAAGCTTGGATAAAGTTTGTTGAATTTACTTTACTCTAAACATAGTTTACGCCTAAACGTTTCAATATTTTCAGTCACAACATATTGTAGTCCAACGTCAACAAACGATGTAATTGGTGTAGTTGTACTCTAAAACACCGATTGCATCGGCTTTTAATCAATTCCAACATTTTCAACATCTTGAACTTTCCAAGCCACCATTTTTGTATAGTAGCTATATGAATAAAAAATATGAATTAGTTGTTCAGTTTTTTGGAAACTTTTTGCATCTTTGCTTAAATTTATTCCAAAATATTTTGAATTAGATTACCAGCTAGGTATACGAGCTAATATTACGGTTTGTTCGATTATTATTTATTAGCAACTACTTCTAGTTATTAAAAATCAATTTGTAACTATTTACGATTTTTAGATAGTTGCACTTATAAACTGACATGACACAGTTTAAAACCCGTGAATTTGTTTTCTTTTACTGTGATATTTGATGAACATTTTTTGTTTGTAAAATTATTATTATTAAACATAATCTAATATACCATTAATTATCAAAAATTGTATGTGGGAGACAGCGCCCAGATTTTTTGGAAATTTTTGTAATGCACTAACATAAATATAGATCACAGAGCGTTCAACAAACGTGTTTAACATATAATTATGTCTTAAGTAAATTCTTCCTGAAGAAAGCTGAGGGCGCAATAGTTGTGTTTCAAATGCGAAGAAAGTTCTATGTACATAACGCGGCAGTTTTTCAAACGTATCTCGACAATTCATTGGACGTCCCATACTTAGAAATTTCCCTGAATGCGTCGAAATTAAATTTGTTTTTTCTGGAGGCCACCTCCGTTATGTAAATCCTCTTGTCCCCGAGCAAAAAATGTATCATTCATAATTTCGTTTTATACCTTCCAAAACATTTTCCTTCCCCCATTTCGAACAAGACGCAAACGTTGTGGGCTCCTTTTATTTTTAAATCGATTCTTGTTTACGGAAGACGGAGGATTCCGCCCCATCCACAACCCGAATTTGTCGTGCTCTTTAGAATTCCGCCCCCGACACGCTTCCTCGACTTCTTGACCGTGTTCGGAACCGGCCTTGCCGAATTTAGTGTCCCACAATGAGGGAGGGTTGAATTCGCGGTTTGCCTCAGGGGCAGGAAAAAAAGCGTTCTCTCGAAAACTTTCGCTCTTAATATTTGTGTTCAGATCCGTATTTAAAACACTAGAACGGCCGCACCGGTCTTTTGACCCATTTCTATCTTCAAACTTTTAAAATATTGCCATTGTTTTTGTTAGAGCGTGGCCGAAGCGTAGATTCTCATAAAACGTTATTGACATTGTTTAGATTTATTTTGTATAACAACTGAGATACCCTTGTTTCTAAATTTTATAACTATTGAACGAGACTGGCGCCTACTATCATAGAAATGAAATAATTAAGAGTTTGAATGTGCTTCCATCTGTGAAACAAATTATATGTATATGGTTAATCAAAAATGAAATATTAACAAGTTGCACATATTTGACACGTATATACTTGTCACTAAAGAGTTTTTGCCTAGAATTTAGCAGACAACGCTCATATATGGTAAATCACCATATTAAAAAAAATGGTCGAAGGTTATTTCTACAGAACTTCCCTGGCTCCTGAAATACAATAAAACATCCAGCTTTTTTGAAAAATTATAAAATTTGATTATGCGAATTTCATTTTTTTATAACGCTCATAAGTTAAAATAAAGATATGTAAGTAACATTAAAGTAAATCTGACGTCATCAACATTTTTGTAAATACACTTATATCTCCTTGGATAGGTGCAGTGTAATACTAATGATAACAGTATTGTATTTCCAAATTTTCGGGAAAACGGAGTAAGCTGTTCCCGATTTAACCAATAAAATAAATTGCCTCTTTTTTTTTTAATTTTTACGAGTCACCTGTATAAGAAATGTATAAACTTTTAATGGAATGATAAATCACAAGTATATACTCATCATATTTTTTACATTTTGGACAGGATTTATTTGGCAAAATTTTGAGATAACGTCATCATGTTTTGGGAGGGGACAAACGAATAAATTCTGCTTAACGAATTACCATCATTACGATAAACCTAAAATATTTACGATTTTAACATTTCAGAGCATTCGGTTTTGCAGTTTCAAAGTGATATTGCAAAATATTGTTATCCAGTTTTAAATTTTTTCCAAAAATTCTGAATGTCTAGGGTGAAAATTCGGCCCGGATTCACACACAAGTGCAGCAGTATCTTATTTTATAAAAAAAAAATATTATAAATTTTGGAGATGACGTCATCCCATTGGTGGTGGGGACGATTAGTTAAATTTTTAGTTAGTATGTAACCATCTGCATGATATTCCTAATACACACAAAATTTGACAACAATCGGTCCAGTAGTTTCGGAGATTACTTGTCTAATAAAAATGGATATAGACAGACAAACAGACAGACAAACGGAAACGGGAAACCACTTTTTTCGTACTTCGTGAGGTCATGACACGTCGAGAAAATTTGAAAGTGGTAATTCGGCCGATAGATTCCATTACAATATTTCCTTCGCTTAGGATCGGGAAGTAAAAATGCCCCTTCCCTTTATTTAGAATGTCAGTGTATTTTAAGAAGTGGCCGATGTTGACTATTTTTAATCATTTCGCTGGCCATTAGAGTGTTAAAAATTTAAACTAACGTTGAAATTCCGCCCACTATTTTCCTTCGGGCTCGAAAATTCTCAAGTCCGCTTCCCGAAGTGGTTGCGTCCGGATTTTAATAAATAACGGCGTCGGAAGGGCGTTCGCGCCTGAAATACGGTCAAATATTTGGGTTAATTAAATTCCACTACGAAAAAATTAATCCGCCATTAAATTATAAAGATTTCGGCGCGGCCTGGAGGTATAATTAAGAGGATAAAAAGTGGTACAAAACAGAAGGAGCTCATCTGAGGAGCGTAAAAATGTTTATGGTTTTTTAACCCGCGTTTAATGGCCGCGAATGAATTAACCAGGTGCAATATATCTCTTTAAGGCCCTCGCGGTTCCGACCTACTACACTTATGCATTTTACATGAGCATGGCCGACACAAGATTTCCACCTGAAAAATGCATACTTCAATTAAAAGTTTTTAATATTGTAGCGGTGGAAATAGAGATGTCTTCACTTATCCCACTTGGAAAAAGGGAAGTGAATTATTGCCACATTCGAACAGATGACGATTATTTTCTCTGCAAAAATTATGCTATAGAGAGAAATGTGCAACAAAGAAGAAGCTCCAAAACAGCATCGCAGTTATGAATAAAAAGTTACGAATTGTACAATGAAAGAAAAAATGCGATGCAGAAAGTTACAAAAGATACGTATAAAAAATATAAATCGGGATGATTAAAAAGTTTCGGTTAGTTGAAATGAAGACATTTAAAAATTTAGAGACAAGGGCCATAAAAAAATTGGAACAAATACACACACGAATTTTGATATACTTTGTCATAGATGTTTTAGAAATAGAATTTTTAACAGTATGAACATTTTGCTAACTAGTATTTCTAAAATGGCAGTATTTTTTTTATATTTACAGGTACACTACATCTATTCTGAATAACCACTTGAGTCTGGATATCACCAGACTGTGACCACATCGCAAACATTTTTTTTTCAAATATCGTGTAGGGTAACCAGTCTATATTAAGAAATGTCAATCCAACGATACGAGATATTTATTCAACGCCATACTTTCAAAATCGCCACGTGAGCATTTACATAAAGCTTCAAACTATGTACGCAAACCTTTGTATGATAAATCCCAGAATTTCATTTAACTTAACTATAGCTAATATGCAAATGAATGAGATTAATTCACAAAATCAATGCGTTATTATTAGGTTATCAAGCGGATTGTGAAAACATCAATATGTAGATTTTCGGATGTTATATCAGCGAAGGTGGAATTCATTGAAAAATTCTTCAAAATATATGAATGCCATTGTAAGCCCCATTCATACCCAAAACACAATACGTTGCACTAATTGTCAGTAAACAAAACAAATACATCCTAAGTACGGAGTAACACAATATTCCGCTTAAGTTAAACAAAGGCAGCACAATTTAATTAAACAGAATTAAAGCATTTACCGACACTAAAAAGGTTCCAAAACACATGTGCATCTTTCCACAGTTTCCGACAAAGATCGAACAAGATAAAACGTGTACGTCCTTTAATTTTGTTTAATTCGAAAGAGTGAATCGCACCAGCAGTGAGATCTCGCAAAAGCTCTAAAGCTTTCAATCCAGACATTTTGGAGAGTGAGCTTTTGTTCGAGATTATCGGTGGTCTAATTAATGACGAATCTGACGCTTTTTAAAGCCCCCGCCGAAGGAGCATGTAGAAATTGGAGCTTTTCATCCACGATCTGGCTCCAATTTTGTTGTTTACACATCACTGCCCCCGATCCGCAGGAAACTCATTTCTTTCGATATGATTAAGGTTTTTCGCGACGTTATATCTTGGAGGTCGCGACATTATTAAATTTCTTTTAAAAACGCGCGACATGTTTGTACCTACCTCGGTCCCTTGCACTTTCAGCTTCATGTGATCCTCGCGAGTTGTCTTGCCGTCTTTCCGCTTCTTCCAGCAGTAGCCGTCTCTACGATACCTCACTTTCTTTCGGCTGTACAAGAGCATGGAACCGCTTTTCGGTCTGAAATACGAAAATTGCAAAATAAGAACAATAGTGTAGTTTGTATTATTAGTGACAACAATATAATTTTTAGGAAAGTCAGAGATACCTTAATATTCAAATTAAAATTTAACATACACATTTATACTCGCAAGACAATTAAAACAAGTTATCAGCTCATCAAGGAGTCGAGTATATGCTTTTAGTAGGTGTATACTTTTAAGTAATCGTTTTTGAAAAATTTCCAAATGGTGGTCTAATTGCAATTTCTGTATCAGGCAATTTATTAAAAAACTTGATGACGAAATAATTAACAGTGCGTCTACATAATGATTAATATATCTAGATGGTTTCTAAAACGAGTAGCCCGACAAAATTGGCCCAGAATACATTTCCAAAGAATTCGTAGATGTATTTATTTCATTATGAAAAATTATTTATCTCGAACATTATCTTAAGTTTGAACATGACTTTTTCAAATGTAACAACTGCTCAAAATGCTGACCACCATTTTTTCCACATGCTACAGTTCTATCCCAAAATAACATTTTCACCCGCATTAAAATACGAGGTAAGCGCCAAATATTCTCGGCCTGATATATTTGCGATTGCTCGTCGGGAAATTTGTACAACTCATAAAAGACTAGAAGGTCCCCGCAGTATGTGTGTAAAATTTCAAGCCCCACTGCCCATTAGTTTTGATACATTTGAGGAGTAACATTTGAAAAATTATGGACTCATCATGCCTGTTTAAAATTGAAAATCGAACGGCAATAAAATTCTTATCAAAAGATGGAATTGCTCTAAAGGGTATTAAGGACAGGATGGTTTTTGTGTTTGCTGAAGCTTGTCCTTCACATTTTACTAAAAAAAATGATCACAGTTATTTCGCATGGGGTAAGAAACCCTTGAAGACGAACCAATCTTCCAAAAAAATCATGGCCACAATTTTTTGGGACTGTAAAGGCATGTTGTTGATTAATTTTAAAGGATGAAATACCACTGTCAACGCTACATATAATGCTTACTTACTGCATAAATTAAGAGACCGTATTTGGGAAAAAAGGCCGAGAAAATTAACAAGAGGCGTTCGATTGCTTCATGAAAATGCGCTCGTTCATACCGCATGTCTTTCTCAAGCTGCTATAGGGGCCTGTGACTTCGAGTAACTTGATCATCCACCCTACAGTACTGACTTAGCTTCGAACGATTATTAACTGTTCTCTAAGATAAAAAACGACTTGCAGGGAAAACGTTTTGGACGGATAAAGAGGTGCAAACGGCAGTACTACATCATTTT